>NC_050447.1:91503567-92107807 GCF_903995425.1 Onychomys torridus | reverse complement strand
CCAACCCTCTTTAAATTCTGAACCTTTAATACTTTACCTATAAAGAATTAAAGTCAATCTATTTTACCTTTAGGATTACTTACTGGTTTTTTTTTTTGTTTTGGTTTGTTGTTGTTTGTTTGAAGACAGGATCTTACGTAGTCCAGGTTAGTCTCAAATTCCTGATCTTCCCAAGTGCTGGGACTATAGGCCACCATACCCATCATCTTGGAATTGTCTGTCAACTTATTTTTGGTTTGAGACAGGTTTCTCTGTGCAACTGCCCTGGCTGTCCTGGAATCTGCTCTATAGACCAGGTTGGCCTGAAACTCAGAGATCCTCCTACAACTGCCTCCCGAATGCTGGGATTAAAGGCGTGTGCTACCACTGCCTGGTCCAACAACTTATTATTAATATAGCTTTTAGACCTCTTATAGTTTACAATGGGACTTCTTTTTTTTTATTTTTTATTTCTTCTCTCTCTCTTTTTTCTTTTGAAACAGTGTCACATACCATGTATACCCTTGGTTAGCCTGGAACTCACTATATAAACCAGGCTAGCCTCAATTTCATAAGAGATCCACTTTAATCCGCCTCTCAAGTGTTGGGATTAAAGGCGTGCAACAACATGTTCAGCTACAATGGGATTTTTTTTTTTTAAAGGAAGTTAAAGTTGGACCCTCCTAAATAGATATTCATCTCTCGTCAGCAGCCAGCAACATTGGATGTGTTACTGCTGTAGATAATCCAACTGGATGCCACGAAGAACATGATGAAAAGTAAATTGAACAGAATACAAGAATAGAAGAATATACCACCACGCCAGCTTTGTGGCTGATCTGGTCTATGCTCTGGCCACTACTCTGAAAAAAGGTAAGACATACCCTTCCAGGACCAGTGTATAAATGAGATGCCACACTTTTTTTTTTGGAAACTAAATACATTTTAATAGAAAACAAAATACAAAATAACTCTTTCCAGAAAACAGAAATATTAAATCCTTTTCCACACATCAGAACTTCCTTTGTCCTTAGAGCATGGTTTGATACTCGTGAGTGTGCACTCATGATTCATTCCTGTGTTCACTATACTGGTACTGCAGTGAGGGGTGGAAGCAGATCATTGAGGGAGAAAAAGACACCAAAAAAGCCACCTCTCAGAATAAACAGTCATCTGGAAATCCAGCTTTCTTACGTCTATCTTGTGACTTATTCAAAATTAGTCTTGATCATAATTTTGTTGATGGCGCTAGGATGGAAGCGTGGCCAACTGGCTCAGGTGCTGAGGCCCACCCTCTGCCCACCACAGTCTTTCCTTCCAGGGTGGAGAAGTCCCGACAGTGCAGCCAACAAAACAATCTTTCTCCCCCACCATCACTCCAAGAGCCCAATGTTCAGTTAAGCTACCTGCCTGCTTGCAGAAGCACATTATATGGTGCCCCTTCCTCCTGATACACCAGGCTACCAAAGTCTGAATTCCCTGAACCTCAAAATTCCAAGTATCATAGCCAGTGCCAGGAGTCAAACCTGCAGATAAAAGCAGAGACATCTCTGCCAGTGCTAGGTTTCCTCTTCTCAATAATAATTATTAATTATAATAATAATAAAATCCTGGTTCTATCATTATGGAAAAGAAAGACTGCTAGACCATCCCTTCTTTTCCTAGTTCCTGTCCCCACTTCCCTCGAGGGGTAACCACAGGAGACACTGTCTGCAGTTGCTGCAGGGAAGTTCTGCAACTGTCCAGTAACCCTACTGGGGAGAGACAGCTGCAAAAGCAAGGTGCCTGCACAGAGCCAGGAGGCCTCAAGTCTGAGCATCCGGTTCACAACTGGAGTCTAGTGCACCAGGGCTGTGTTGGGTGAGTGTGGGGAAGGGGAGGGCTCTTTTGCAATCACTGATTCAGTTTTAGCAAGTCCTGGACTGCGACCAGTCTTCCAGCCCCACCCAGTCTGCCACCTGAATAAAAACTTAATGTTCTTGATTTTCTTGTGTGATTCCAGTCACCAGGAGGAGGTTGCAGGCCATGAACTGTACACTCAGGACGTTGCTCATCTGTCCGGTGTACACGCCCACGAGCTCACCCGAAGAGCCATCAGCAGGTGTGTTACAGCACGTGCTTCTGATGTCCCAGACACGCACAGAGTTGTCCATGGAGGCAGAGGCAACCAGACCGCTGTCTGGGCTAAAGGCCAGACTGGTGATACTGTCTGTGTGGCCTCTCAGTTCTTTAAAAAGCGTCCCAGAGGCCAAGTCCCACAGCTTTAACCGCTGGTCCTCACCAGCAGATGCCAAGTACTTACCGTTGGGAGAAAAGGCAAGGGAAAGCACGGGACCTCGGTGACCTGTGAAAAGCCGCACTGAGTTCCCCTGCTGGGCACTCCAGAGCCGGACAGTTTTGTCAGTGGAACCTGTAGCCAAGTAGTTTGAGTTGGGGTGGAATTTGACACAGTCCACGTCAGCCAGGTGTCCTGCATATATCCTCAGTGGGTACGTCCGATCAAAAGACCACAGCCTTGCGGTACGGTCATGGGACCCACTGGCAAAATACAGGCTATAGGGGCTGATGTCCACGTCCCACACAGGGTAGGCATGTCCCTGATACAGAACAGTGTTGGTGAAGCTCCCCAGGTCCCAGTACCTGATGGACATATCTTCAGAACAAGAGAGTAGCCCCGAGCTGTCTGCGAGGAACCGAGTGCTGTATACTGGGCCACAGTGTCCCCGAAGGATCTTCATCTCTGTGCCTGTATTATCTTCCTCATTCTCCTGGAACATGGTTGGTGGGGTGGTAAAACACACAAGAAAATATTCAGTGGTCTCACAAAGAATGGAAGCCCAAGAGAGGAAAAGGAGAGAATGGGGCCTGTCTGGAAGCAGTACCTGTCAGAGGGCATGCCCTTCATGGCCGCTTACAATGCCCAACCATAGGCCACATTGAATTAAGATAAATACTTTTTGAATGAGGATCTGACTGAAAGGCAAGCCTATAGGACATCCACTACTAATTCTGATCATTTCTATTCCATTTAATGAAACCTAGAGATAAGTCTGGTAGTATACATCTGTCATCACAGTACCGATCCTGAGTTCAAAGACCAGCTGAGACCAAATGAGAGCCTGCTTTAGAGGAATCTGAAGGACTTGAGCCAAAATAAAACCTAATTGCACAGGAACTTTAAACCAGAGTATATAGCTACCAAGTGATCAAGAACACAGATAGGTGGATATAGTGACTTATGTCTGCAATGCCAGTACTTAGTACCACCATCAAGATTTTGATATTACAAAGCCAGGTGGTGGTGGTGCACGCCTGTAATCCCAGCACTTGGGAGGCAGAGGTAGGTGGATCTCTGTGAGTTCGAGGCCAGCCTGGTCTACAGAGTGAGTTCCAGGACAGGCTCCAAAGCTACAGAGAAACCCTGTCTCAAACCCCCTCCCCCCCAAAAAAGATTTTGATATTACAGAGACTTGGGTGGGGGTGGGACAAAACAAAGGAAAAGGATAGGAAGATGGAGAGTCTCCAACATGTCTTCTGACTGAGAACGACAGCAAGGCGTGGTGGTGCACACCTTTGAATCTAGCACTCAGGAGGCAGGGGCAGGTAGATTTCTGGGTTTGAGGACAGCCTGGGCTACACAGAGTGAGAGAGTGAGGAGGGGGAGCCAAGTGATTCATGTCACTTTTGGAAAATTTTTTTTCTTACATGGAAATAAAGACAAGTCCACAGCAGTACTTGGAGAGAAAGTGTGCTCCCATAGCCCTTTCCCAAAAGGCTGCAGCTATGTATAAATCCATTTCTCCTCCACTCCCTCACAGGGGAGCTCCTGACCACTATAGCTGTGATTCTTCACTACAATGGGTTAACACTAGAAGACAATCGAGATTTTTTGACACTCAGCTTTGCTGGTTTCTGCATAGGAAAAACACCTTTTTAGTAGGCGTTGTTTCTTCTTCTAGAAAACTACTAAGTCAAAGCAAAATAATTGCTTCCAATGTGTATGAAACTTGAGTGAGTTAAGCACTGGTGTCTGTCTGAAATTACTCAAAAAGGCTACTGCAGACACTTCAAATTAGAAATGCAAAAGCATTTCGGGGCTCAAGAGAAGCTGATCACGAAGACTGTCTCTCCCAGCCCAAGTTTTTATACAGTAGTGACTGGTGACCGGAACTCAGGCCACTGTGCTTGCACCTTTCATGGCCATCCCAGAATAACAGCCACTCCACCTGACAACAGGTTGCTGCATTGATTGAGGAGACACCAGTTCTACAACCCATGTCCCTTTTCAAAGTGGGGCGGAGACCACTCTTGGCACACAGAGCTAGGACAGGTGCTAGCCTCACTAGTGTACTTTATGTTGGACAAGGCCGTGAAATAGCCCAGATTTCTGCAGGGGAAGACAACAGTCACTACTGTTTAAATGTAGACTCCTAACTAGCAATCCTGTTTCTCACTATGTGAACCTGCACAGTGCACATTTGAGTGCACACAACAACAGACATGTAATATAATCCCTAAGTCATTATCAGCTGAAGATCTGTTAGGCTCAATGTGCCACCTGCTTTTCAGACAGCGGTAAACACTGTCTACTCATAAATAATGCTGAGAGTTGGGAGAAGGGCTTTAATGTGTTTTTATCAGGCATGAGCCAGACTCAATGGCTCTATCATTTGGCACAAGTCCAGCTTTGGCTGCTTAGCAAGGGACTACAGAGTACTGTTTGGTGGACAGGTCAAGAGCACTCTAATAGCAAGGAGATACAAGAAAGAGTAAGTGGCATCCCTACCTCCTCTTCCAGAGTGTCACAAGCTAGACGGATACGAGATGTGTCCACTTGGTGGGGCTCTGATTTCAGCTTTTTGGACCGCAAGCTCCAGAGCTTTATGCAGGAGTTGTCAAACCCAGCAGCCAGAAGTTTGCTATCAGAGGAGATCTCTGCAGTATTCAGCAGCTGCTCTGTGTTATAGAAGGCATAGAAGCAGATGGTGGTGAGGGAGGGAGGTCCATCCTTGACCCTCTTGATACTCTCCTGCAAGACTTCCAGGGCAGCCTCATTTTGCAGAATTGGATTGGGCACATCTGGTGGCTCCAAGCCGCTGCTCTCACTTCGGGAGGAGCCACCACTGGCATACAGCTGATAGTCTGTCCTCTTGGCAGGCTGAACATCCAGGTGAATGTGCACGGCAAGCACCTTGCACAGGGCAGTGTTGTTATCGCTTTGGAGGTAGCGGATAAGGTAGTTGTAGCTGTCTTCCTGGAGACGGACCACGTACTTGTTGTCCAGGAATGCACGAAGCTGGAAGTTTGACAGAATGTCCTGGATGGTCTGTGTGGTTTGCAGCTGCTCAATGATGTCCTTCTGACTTGCATTCTGTAGGAACATTCCATGGAAGCGGCTATAGAAGCTTTCCACTGTGCTCTTGGGGCCACTCTGGACCAGGTTGAGGTGGAGGTAGACAAAGAGGGGGTAGAGGAGAGGCATAACTTCATGGCTGTGCTGGGAGTCAGAATCTGCTATGAGAAACAGCAAAAACTCACTCAGTGACCCGAGAAACAAGAGGGTCCCCCTAGAGCCAGCTGCCCAATACTTCCTGTCCACAGAATCTAGAGTTCTAGTCTCCCCAATCAAACAAGAAACAGCAGACTCTGAGGTTCAGTAACGGTTGGGGGGATTTGGCCATGCCTCGTGCAGCTGCAGTTATGCCTATAGTCCAGCATCTTCCCCATGATTTCTCAAGTCAGAAACCCCTGCCTCTGAGGATCCTTAGACGGGTTCTAGGCAGACTGCATTTTTCACAAAAGCTTTCATCTTGATAAGCTTCAAGCTAGGAACACAAGTATGTTTAAAATCTTCCGGGTGGCAAGCCAGGGGTGGTGGCTCATGCCTTGAATTCCAACACTTGGAAGGCAGGTGGATCTCTGTGTTTGAGGCCAACTTGATCTATATAGCTCCAGATTCGTCAGGGATACACTGTAAAAGCCTGTCTCAAAAAAAATCTTCTGAATGGCACTTAGCCTTGGTTCTGTGAGCACTGTAGCCAAGAGTAAATCAAAGCTCATTGGCTATCCAGGCTGATGTGTCCTATGTCATGATGACAATATGCATTTAAAGCTTTGACTTTTTTGGTGAAAAATATGAAACTTCCCTTTCATGGTGATAAATTACAAATAAGATTTATAATTTGTTGCTGAGACCACTTTAATGTCATGAAACTTTGATAAAGAATGCTAAGTCAGGCTTTAACTGTCGCCAGTGGATGAGCAGAGGTGCATACAACATCTAGGTATGTGTGCAAGTGAGTACAGAGTGTCTAGGAGTAGGGCTCTGCAGAACAGTGTGAGTGGAAAAGGGCAGCCACCTCATGGCACAAGTACCACACTACAGAGCCAGGCCCACTCGCTCAGAGCCACAGTAATGTTTAAATACTTGAGGGCAGCAGAGATTAGTCTTAGCAAAATCCACCTGTTAACAGCCACCATGAACTTGAACTTTACTGCTTTTTTTGGGTTTTGCTTGTCCTTTATTGTAATAGAGTTTGAATTTTATACAGAAACTGAAAGGTTTTATATTTAGTGTAACGTTTGCTTAGTGCAAAGCAAGCCCAGTACTTTTGTTCTGCTAGCCTATTTTTTTTAATGAAAATGAGCTATTCCATAGCAGAACCTAGGTAGATACTAAGATGCAATCATGAAAATGTGCACCGCATAAACTCCAACAGTCCCAACTCAATGTGAGAAGGCTTCACTGATAAAGTAGCCTGGTCTGTGATAAAATTATTAAGAAATTATTCTATAACTTTGTGACTAAAAACTACATATTGTTACTGGGTCATCCCAAGATCATTTATCATGGAGCAGACCACATTCAGAACAAGAGCACACAGAATTCCCTTCCATGACACAATTATATGTGTGTGGCTGAATTGTGCCCGGCTTCCTCACTGGACAGGATCTTCCACAAAGGCAACAGTTGTGTCAGAAATCACATCACCACCGAGCCAGTGCTTAACCTAAGTATATGCTGAATAAATGCAAGGCAGGCTGGAAGAAGTTCCCTACTATAAAGGCAAGAAAACTCCATCGCAGAGCAATAGATATAACCATTTAAAAACTTAATAAACCAAAGCTAGTTAAGAATAACCTTCAGTATTTCCACATACTTGCTTACTACAATACCTTATCATAAAGGCTCTGAATTCCTGATGTTCCTGGCTCTACCTCCCAAGTGTTAGGATTCTAGCATTGGACCACCCACCCAGCTCTATTCTGAGATATAATGGAGTCTATTCTTTCAGTTTAAACATAATGGATGCTTTTTACTAAATCTTTACTTTCTGTAATAGTGTGACCCTCCCCCTAAAACACTAGACCATGCAAACATAGGTTTATTATGGGAGTCAAACAACAGGGTGGCTCTACACACAGAATGGATGGAGACTTACTTTATTTTCATCTGTCTCCTCATATGCATCTTTGTCATTAGATTAACACAAGGACTATTCACTTGAGAAGAAAATTATTTTAAAATTTATAAAGTTTTTATCTATATTTGTGTGTGCAAGTATGTGCATGCATGCAAGCTAAATCTGTGTGGGTGTCCATGGAGGCCAGAGACAGGTCTTGAATTCCTTGGGGCTGGGTTATAGGCAGCTATGAGCTGCCCAAAGTGGGTACTGGGAATCAAACTTGGTTCCTATGGAGAATAGTAAAGGCTTTTAACTGCTTGCTGAGCAAGCCATCTCTCCAGCACCCAAAGTATTTATTTATTTATTTATTTATTTTTGTTAATCACTGGGTTTTTATTTTTTTAAACACAGCTTTTAAATATTTTTTAAATGATTTTTAAAATTTTACGTGTATGGGTGTTTTGCCTGCATGTATGTCTGGGTACCATGAGAGTGCCTGGTGCCTTCAGAGGCCAGAAGAGGGTACCCCCTGGAACCGGAGTTACATATGGTTGCTGGCTAGTTTGTGGGTGCTAGGATCTGAACCTGGGTCCTCTGGTAGAGCAGCCAGTGCTCTTAACCCCTGAGCCATCTCTCCAGCCCCTAATACAGTTTTTGAAAATAATATTTGTTTTGTATGCATGTATCAGGCAGGGTACATGTACAGAGGCCAGAAGACAACAGGCAGTTGGTTTTCTCCTGATACCAATGTGGGTCTCAGGGATTGAGCTCAGGTTGTCAGGTTTCTAATAAACCATCTCTCTAGCCTTTTATTGGTTTGTTCTAACATAGGGTCTCATGTAGCATTGGCTCACCTCAAATTTGCTATGAGGATGTCCTCAAACTGTCCTTGATGTTCCCGCTTTCCAAGTACTAAGGTGCCACCATTCTTGGATAAGTTCAAATTATATATATTTTTTGTTTTTTTGAGACAGAGTTTCTCTGTAGCTTTGAAGCCTGTCCTGGAACTTGTTTTGTAGACCAAGCTGGCCTTGAACTCAAAGAGATCTGCCTGTCTCTGCCTCCCTAGTGCTGGAGTTAAAGGTGTGTGCCACCACCACCTGGCTATTTATATATTTTTTGAGACAGGGTTTCACTATGTAACCCTGGCTGGCTTGGAACTCATCATGTAATCCAGGCTGGCCCCAAACTCACAGAAATCCATCTGTCTCTGCTTCCTGAATGCTGAGATTAGAAGTGTGTGCCACTAAACCATTATCTACTAATTAGTCTCCATCCTTCCAGGGTAGAGAGTTTGTTTTATTTCTTATAAGGTGTTTACAGAAGTGATTCAATAAGACTGATTAGTATTCACAATCAACATGGTTCTTACTGCAGCTCCTCAATTTTAAATTAATACTGGCCATCTCAGGACCAGAAAACATGATTTGATTTAGCTGTCCAAACCTCTTCACCTCATATTCAAGGATAATGAGGTTCCTAAATGGGGTAAATGGCTCTTTTTTTTTTTTTTTTTTTCTCTGAGACAGGGTTTCTCTGCTTAACAGCTCTGGCTGTCCTAGAACTCATTTTGTAGACCAGGCTGGTCTTGAACCCACAAGAGATCTGCCTGTGTCTGCCTCTCAAGTGCTGGGATAGAGGCTTGCGCCACCATCAGCGTGCTAAATGGCCCTTAATTAATTTTTTTGGTTTTTCAAGACAGGGTTTCTCTGTGTAGCTTTAGAGCCCTGTCCTGAAACTTACTCTGTAGACCAAGCTGGCCGTGAATTCAGAGATTCACCTGCCTCTGCCTCCTGAGTGCTGGGATTAAAGGCAAGCGCCACCACTGTCCGGCTAAAAGGCTCTTCTTAAGCGACTGTTTTTTAAAAACTCACATTAATATATTAAGAAGAAGCAAATGGAACATATAGTCATTGATTTTGTGTCTCTGTGGTCATTGTATCTATGGTATGCCTAAATTGACAACAGCTAAATTCTTCACTCAACTCATGAGCACTACTCTGAAAGACAATGTACACTTCAAACTCATTTCATTTAAAGGATGCTTTTCTCCATGGCTGACTTGGCTTTCATTTATTCAGAAGTCATAAGCCAAAAGCCACAAACAGTGAATAGGACACACAGAGTTCTCTCTATCCTTAAACTTCAACCTCAAGATCTAACTCTCATAGAGACTCTGTATACAAGAACTAGTTAAAAGTGTGGTGGCGCACACCTTTAATCACAGGACTTAGGAGGCAGAGGAAGGTGGATCTCCGAGTTTGAAGCTAGCTTAGTCTACAAAGCAAGTTTCAGGACAGCCAGGATTATACAGAAACACTTGTCTTGAAATAAGAAACAACCAACAAACAAACAAGTACCTGACTCTCTAGAACCTAACACTATGCTTGTAATACAAGAGGTTCTGAGGGACGTCTACATTATTTGGTTTCTTAAAAAGAACTTACCAGTAAGAAAGCTTCTCAGTCGTCCAAACTGTACTTCATATTGCTGGGGTTCTGCCTGGCAAGGAGCTGCAGACACCGCATTGGCACAACCAGATTCTGATTGGACTAAAGAGGAAGACACACAAGACAGAGGCAGGAAGGCAGTTACTATCTACCATGCGGCAGGATGGACAGAGGGCAGACTGGTAACACTTGTCTGTCTTCCTTCTCTCCTGAGACTCCACAAAACTAAGACAGAAGAATGAAAAACTAGAAAGCACAGGATAAATTAAGTGAAGAGAGGATAGGCACATACTATTCCTGAGATTTATCTGGAAATGTCTAACCTATGTTGACATGTTACAATGTGCTATGGCTTGGGTTGGTCAATCTGAGAGGTCATGCCTTCCAGTTCAGAGAAACAGTCTCCACTTGTTTCTGATCATGCCTTCTAATTTTCTAATTCCCAATTTCAAAGTTGGATCATCTGAAAATCATTATCTTTTCTCTACTCTTCATCTTTCTGCTTTACTAATAGGAAGGTTTCTTTAACTTTCAATCCCCCCCAGCCCCCCCCCCCCCCCACACACTTTTAAGACAGGTTCTCTGTGTAGCAGCTCTAGCTGTCCTGGTACTTGCTCTATAGATCAGGTTGGCCTCAAACTCAGAGATCCCCATGCCTCTGCCTCCTAAGTGCTGGGATTAAAGCCGTGTGCCACCACGCCTGGTCTAACTTTTAACCCTTTGTTGATTTTTTTCCTTTTTTTATTTTTTCCTTATTTTTTTCCAAAGGAGGAAAGAGTTATTTTGGCACACATTCCTTTGTAACACCACACAGAAGAAAGGACAGCAGAACTTTGCCAAGACAAGGTAGGACAGCCCTTTAGAATATCCTGCTTCACAGAAAAGTCTGTCAGAGGGAAGCCCCAACATTACAGAGGAACCTTGGGTGACTACCCAGGCAGCCAGCTGTTTGTCATTTCTCACATTTTTTTTTGGAAGTCGCTTGCTTGCACTTCCTGCTTACTCAGGTAATACTGTTTCCTTCTTGGGTCTTTGATGGAGTTGAAGACTTTACAGTTATAGTTTTCCTTGTTACCAGATTCAGAAAAGAAATTTACTAAAGAGGTATAAAGTATATAAGGTTGAGAGACATTAAAAGATAGTTTTAGTAATGCAAGTTAGAATACAAAGTGGATTAGATACAACCTTTTGGACTCACCAAGATAGGATAAATAATGGAGTATTTTCTATGAATTTGTCAAATGTTAATGGACTAGACATTATTGATGTATTTATTGCCTGTATATATTATATATAATTTCTCTTAGTTATAGCCTTTTTTAAAATTTTAGACAAAAAAGGGGAAATGTGATATTTTGTTTGTGCTCTAACAAATAAATCTTGCTTGGAGATCTGAGTACAGAGCTAGCCACTAGGGGCCAGGCAGTGGTGGCACACACCTTTAATCCCAACACTTGAGAAGAGGAAGCAGAAAGTGATATGGCTGGGTGGAGAGAGGAAGTGATAAGGTAGGGTGGAGACAGGAGCTCAGCCCTTTCAAGTCTGAGGATTCCTAGAGGTAAGAAGTCTTTCTATTCTGGGGAAAAAAAAAAAAAAGTCTTTCTAGTGGCTGGATGCTCTGCTTCTTTGATCTTTCAGCATTTACCCTGATAGCTGGCTCTGGGTTTTTATTATTAAGCAGGTTTTTATTATTAAGACCAACTAGCATTCACAACACAGGTCATTATGTAGTCCCAGCTGACCTGGGAATCTCAATCTTTCTGCTCCTTGTGCTAGAATTATCGTAGCATGCCATCACACTTGGCCTGAGGTTATGCTTCCTAAAAAAGAAACTCAAGCTTTCTGCACTACCCATTGAAGAGTCTGCACCATATTGTTTTGATTCCTATTTAACTTAAAGGCAGACTTTCAGTGTCCAGAACCCTTGGTGCTCTGCAAATGGAGAAGGTTGTCCTCAAATTCCTTGCAGCAGGTACTCATTTGGGTGGCACCAACGTGACTTCCACATGGAAGCCAGGGGCCAAGGGCTAAGGTGTCATTTCCACAGTGACCTGAAGAAAATGCTGCATCTAGCCATGAGAATGTGGATGGAGAATGGTAACGAACACAGTAGAACTGAAGGAATCAAACATGGTGACAGAAAAGGGGGTGTGAAGAAGAGTTCCTGCCCTCTAGCAGAATTCAGATGGCGAAAGCAGCAGGTGTTCTCCCTCCCCTTCATCTGTCAAATCCCTTCAGATTCCTGCTATCCTCTGACTATGCTGGTTCTTGACTGGTGTATCTAATCTAAACTGGACCCTTTAACTAGACTTAGCGCCCAATCACTGTTCTGAACTCTATCTCCAGATGTCTCAGGTCCTCCTTTAACCTGACAGTAAACAGCTCATTCCTTCTGCTACTGGCCAACCTGACCATAAGCTAGGGAGTGCAGCAGAATATTACTTTAAGGTATGTTACTTTTGTTTATGCTGCGTTTGTTTAACTCTATGATGCTGTGTTACTTTGCCTGTCTAAAACACCTGTTGGGCTAATAAAGAGCTGGCCAATAGCAAGGCAGGAGAAAGGATAGGGGGACTGGCAGGCAGAGAGAATGTATAGAAGGAGAAAACTGGGAGGAGAGAGCAGAGATCTAGGAGTGAGAGAAGGGGAAGACATTGGGGCCAGCCACCCCACTACAAAACCAGCAAGCCACGGAGTAAGAGTGAGATTTATGGAAGTAAGAGAACAGGAAAAGTACAGAGGCAAAAGGTGGAGGGGATACTTTAAGATAAGGAAAGCTGGCTAGGAACTAAGCCAAGCTAAGGACAGGCATTCACAATTAAGAATAAGCCCCATATTTGGGAGTTGGGTGGCAGGCCCCCTCCAAAAAGACCAAAAACTCCTAACAACAAGGGAGTACCAGGCCATTCTACTCCCTGACCCTAAGGTATCCGTCAAAGCTCAGCACACCATGGTTCTCTACAGCTGTATTATAGTATGTATTCCCAGCATCTGGAATCTTAGCAAGTTCTAGGGTTGTAACCATCTGCCTAAAGCAGATGTGCAATGAAAACCTGCAGAGCAAAGACCAATGATTCAGATCTTTCATGAATCAGAAAATCCAGGATTCAATAGCACGATCAGCCCACTTCAACTTCTCTCTGTTCCTGCTGGCCTCTGGAAAAGCCACTGCATCTAAACTGCAGAGTGATGTCTGGAGATCCATCAGTAGTACTCCCTTGTTTTCCCACAAACAGAGTTATTGCCCAGGGTCCCATGGATGCACAGCAATAGGAGCTATGAGCCCTACACTAGAGACGGGGAGATAACTGCTCACCCGGCTATCTCTGAGGAGCTGAAACAGACAACAGCCAGCTATCCCTTAAAGGAACATGGAGGTAGACTTCTGACAGCTTCTGTTATCCCTCCATGAAGCCAAGACTCTCATTTCAAGGACGTCCTCAGGTTTCAAACATTCCATCACTTTCTCCATAGCAAAGGCAGTCTACCCTAAAGCAAAACAGGCCACTGACTGACAGTGCTGTGGAAAGGAACCAAGGAATCTGCTGCTGCTAGGATGGAGCAGTGGCAGTATGTTCAAGGAAAGCAGAAGTCCAGGGACAAAGAGGGGAGAAGAAGCCACTTTGGGTATGTGAAGGAGGGCCAGAGCTGGGTCATGCCAACAACGAGAACTCCACACCACACAGCCATTAGCGTGTCCTTTCACAATCATCCAATTTAGTGAAATATATCAAATCACCAGCATTAGAAAATCAGCTAGGCATGGTGGAATATACCTGAGGCTTGCTGAGAGTTAAGGCCAGATCAGGCCTTGTGAGAACGCATTTCATAAATACCAGAGGGAGATGAAAGGACAGAAAAAGTGTATTACATAAACCCTGAACTCAAAAAACAGCTAGGTGATAACCTCTGCATATGGTAACAATGATTTGATATTCCTGATGGAGTCACCCTTCCTTCCTTCCTTTTTAAAATCCCCCTATGGCTGTTTAAGATGGTCTTACTCTGTAGCCTAGTCTAGCCTGGACCTCACTCTATAGCCCAAACTGGTCCTAAATTTATGGCAACCCTCCTATTTTGGCCTCCCAAGTGCTGGGATTAAAGGTCTGAGCTGAGCCATTATGTCCAGTTTTGAAATATTGATTTCAAAACAAATCTTAAAAATTTTAGAAGTACTTATGATACCAGTATTTCTGACCATTAATCCTACAGTATGCAACCACCTTATAGACCTACCTGACTTCTATGAGCAAAGTTCTATGCTAGAAGAGAGAATCTATTACTTAAGAGTCTTGTAAGGTAAAAAAAGTTACACATACCATCAGGTACATATAAAACAATCTGGATGCTGAGGAAGGAAATATGGCTCTAGCCAGGGGTCCAAAAGGCTCAGAAGTCCAGCTCTGACGGACAGGAAAGGCCTAGAGGCCAGAGACCCAAAGAGTTGCTCACTGAGGCGGGGTAGCCTACCCTTTGCTGAGAACCTATTTAGATACTGACAGATCCTGTTCTAGGCTAGTCACAGGATCCTGGTACCTGTGAGGTTGGCTGCCATCTCCTCAGGGGTCTGTGATAGTCTCAGGCCTTGCTTCAAGGGGCCTTCTGAGTCCACGTACTGCCGACGTCTGAGGTAGCAGGCCACTGCCACCTGAACCTGCTCCGTGCGCACTCGTTTCATGACCTGTGGAGAAGAGACACAGGAAGCAGACTGTAAGGGATGGCAGAGGTATCACACAGCTGGAAAGATGGATACTGAAGTGACCCAAGAAGACACAAGTCTGGGTTCCCTAATTCTGAGCCTGCTATTCTCTTCCATTTTAGCTATTTTTCCAAAGGGCACATCGCCAGCTCCTTTGATGGAAAACAGAAACAGCATGGGTAACACATCCCACAGATTACTCCCCAAAACACTGTCATTCATTCAGCCAGCCCCACCAACCTTTTCATTAGTGCTCCTCGCGTCAAGCAGGCAGGCCTAGCTGAATTTCAGGCTATTCTACTGCTCTGTCAGAGAGCTATTCCTTAGTGTAAGATCAAAGGCCTGAGAAACCCAGACACTGGGTAAGCAGATGCTGACAAGGTAAGACCCTGGTAACAGGAGGTATTTTGTGTGTCTCTGGGGATGAAACCCAGAGCCTTGCACAAGTTAGGTATAAGCACTCTACCATTGAGCTGTATCTCCCCGAACCTATAGTTGATTTGATTTTTCTTTCTCCCTCCCACGCACCCCCCCCTCTCTCAAGGGTCTCACCGTGTAGTGATGGCTGGCCTATAACTTGATCTGTAGTCCAGCCTGGCCTTAAACTCAGAGATCCACCTTCCTCTGCCTCCCAAGTGCTGGGATTAAAGGTTTGTGCCACCATACTCAGCCCATATTTCTTAACAGTCAAAAAGAGGTGGCACCCTACTGGGCATAGTGGCACCTTAATCCTAGCACTTGGGAAGCAGAGGCTGGAGGCTCTCTGAGTTCCAGGCCAGCCTGGTCTTCAGAGGGAGTTCCAGGCCAGCCTGGGCTACACAGAGAAATTCTGTCTTGAAAAAAAAAAATCTTTTAAGAAACGCTTTAATTTTTTTTAATTAATTAAAAATATGTATGAGTGTGCTGCCTGAATGTATTATCTACACACCACTTTTATGTCAGGTACCCATAGGGACCAGAAAAGAACACTGGATGCCCTAGAGTACAGATGGCTGTGAGCTACCTCATGGGTGCTGGGAATCAAACCCAGTCCTCTGGAAGAGCATCCAGTTCTCTTAACTGTGGAGCCATCTCTCCAGCTGTTATCTTTTTCCTTAAATGCTTTTCAAGACTTTATCTCTAACTGTTATCCATCTGCAATTCCTTTAAGTGTATTATGCATGAACAGCCAAGTACATTTTCCCCGGTTATTTGGCTAAGACACTGCTTCCAGAGTATTTGTGAATGTCTTTTTCCTTCTAAACTGACTTGTGAGATACTCTGAAGACCAACCCTCCAATTTCTTGAAAGTCACATAGCAAGAACACATTAGGCTGGAGTCACAGAGACAAAAGTCTATGTATGTCACAGACAAAATGTTACTGACCCTATAAACTATGAGACAGAGTTATGCTGTCCATGAATTTCATTCCTGGATTACTACAAAGAACCCAAGACATTTGCCAGAAAGGAGGGGTGATAGCTATAAAGACAAGGCTGAAATCTGGTCATGTAACAAAGCAGGAATAAATTCCCAATACTGACATTCCTTTTCATGATGGTTTATTATTCTTTCAGTGTATTGATGAGCTATTTTAATTAAGCTTTTCATTTTTTTATTTTGTTTTTCAAGACAGGATTTTTCTGTGTACCTTTGGAGCCTGTCCTGGAACTTGCTCTGTAGACCAGGCTGGCCTCGAACTCACAGAGATCTGCCTGCCTCTGCCTCCCGAGTACTGGGATTAAAGGTAAGCTTCTTTTTTTTTTTTTTTTTTTTATTGCTAGCACAAGGGCTCTGATACTTTGAGAGACACTTTTCCCGTCCATTAATGAGGCCAAAATCGTTTCTCTGTGGCCACTATTCAATATCATCATTCATTCTGACTGTATCAGTGACTCTCTATGGCTCATCTAGCTCTACAAAAATCCTGGCAGTGTGTGTATGTGTAAATATAAGTAACCTCAGCCCCGGAAATTCTGGTTTGGAAGGGGGGAAATCAAAACACATACAGCAGCTGTGACTCTATGATCCTTTCCAAGTGTGGCTCAATCAGAACAGTCAGGATACCCAGCCTTGCCTACATTGTATTATATATACCTGCTGCTGCTGTTTTCCAGAGTGCCTAGTTTCAAACCCTACTAAACTAGTCCAATTCTACACTTTAAAAATGAAGACCTTTTCAGATTTTCCCACTGTGAGCTTTCAGTGACATGGGACTATGGACATGTACCCATGTGAATTCACAAGTATTCCCATCAATTCTATTTTTTTTTAATTGCCCCCAAGACAGGGTTTCTCTGTGAGCCCTGGCTGTCCTGGAACTCACTCTCTAAACCAGGCTGGCCTTGAACTCAGAGAGCCACCTGCCCCTGTCTCCTGAGTGCTGGGATTAAAGGCGAGTACCACCAACACCTCGCTCCAATCAAGCCCTTCTGACAGGGAAAAAAGTACTGCCTGTGAGACACAAGACAAGTGACTGGAGAACAGACCAAGAGATGAGTGTTCCTGATACAGGACAATACATATGTGTCCACAGATGAGAAGAGATGCTAAAGCTGTGAAGAAAACCAATGTCAAGGGTGGCGCCCTGAATTTGTAATCCTAGCACATGAGGGGGTGAAGGTAGGAGGATCACAGGAGGTAAGTCAGCTTCTGGGCCAAAGAACTCAAGGTAAGAATTCAGCAGGAACTGTGTTTATAGCCTACATGGAACACTAATAACACAATCATGATCCAACCAGCTTAGCTGGTTCTATTCTAATTTTTTTTTTTTTTTTTTTTTTGTCGGAGCTGAGGACCGAACGCAGGGTCTTGTACTTGCTAGGCAAGCGCTCTACCACTGAGCTAAATCCCCAACCCCGCCAGTTCTATTCTGATGCACATATTTCAAGCAAAATAATGAAATAATGTCTCAGAGCAATTGGATTTCCATGGTAAAATATCCATAAATGGACATGGCGGGGGTGGGTGGAAGGGTTCCTTAAAATAGAACCAAGTCTCTTAAGACCCAGATATAAGACTTACACTGCAATTTTGAGATACCTGCTCAGTTTTCCATAGATCATAATAAAACACTAATAAAATAAAAAGGGCTTGTTTATATAATTATACAATCCTTAGTTAAAATTTCAAGACTTCTCAATTTTCTATTCACACAAACCTGATGCCAAATACCCTTCTCTTCCTGCATCTTTTTTTTTTTTTTTTGGAGCAGAGGATCGAACCCAGGGCCTTGCGCTTGCTAGACAAGCGCTCTACCACTGAGCTAAATCTTCCTTTATCTTAATGGTTGCTTCTGTTCACTAACACTCAGCAAAGTTGCAATGCAAAATCTTACATGATCACTCCAAGTAATCGTCAGGAAGGACAAACTGCACTTCCCTAAAATGAGAATGTTGGAGCAAGGCCTGGTAAACCTGGTCCATCATTATACACTGCATCTCAGCCTTACCCACTTAAGGTCAAATATAGTGGGTAGAGAACATACTGAATCTACTAAGACAAGACAAGTAGTAACTACTCAGCTCTGTGAGATGCCGACTAAGACAAGATAAGTAGTAACTACTCAGCTCTGTGAGATGCCAACATACTACTATATAGACATAATCCATTCCTTTAAAATGGAAGCTTCAAGTAGAATAAGTTTAAAGTAAGTCCAAGGAAGCTAACTTCTACACAGTCCTTGAATTAGTTCCATAAAAGTTGCTGACCATGGCCAGCCAGTTTTGGGGGTATGGAGAGCTGAGTATTTTTTTCTAACTGTGAACCTATTAAAAAAAGTATTTTTCTCTAATTGTGATTTTATGCTTTAAAAAGCCTGGAAGTTTACACTTTTTGTTTGAGATGTCATATAAAGTACTTGTTAAGGAACACAATCTAATTTAGTCCCCCCTTTTGTTTTGTTTGGTTTTGTTTTTTGTTAGGGTCTCATGCAGACCAAGTTGACTCTATATTCTCTGAAGATGACCTTGAACTCAGCCTCTCCTGGCCTATCTCTCAAGTACTGGAATAACAGGTATGTGCCATCACATGGAGCAAGAGCTCTATCTAGAGGTCATCTAAGTGTATATGCAACGCCCTGAGAGTATATTCAATTAGCTTTGTGGAAAAAAAAAAAGTCAAAGTTGAAAAATAATTGAGGCACACTATGTAGTCTCAGCCAGGTCTCATACAATTTAAAAACCTTAGACTCTTTCCTTGAGACTATGTTTCATATATCCCAGGCTGACTCCAAACTCACTCTATGTAGCCCTGAGTAGAATCTTGAACTCCTGATCCTATCTCTACCTCCAAGTATGACCGCCTTTCAAAGTGATTCTTTGCTCAGACATTGCAATACACTTCTACAGTAGTTGTGCTTTCTCCCAAGGTGTCCCTAAGAAATAAAAGATCTTGTAAATGAGGCTATAGCCAGGGCTCAGGATGAAATGGAAGGACCTGGAGTTTTGGTGGTGTTATCTACATAAATTCATACTTAGGAAACACAACACCCAACAGACAACATCAGTAACTATTTTTTTGGGCTGGAGAGATGGCTCAGAGGTACTCTTCTAGATGAACAAGGTTCAATTCCTAGAACCCACAAGTCAGTTCACAACTGTCTGTAATTCTAGTCTCTGGGGGCTCTGCCACCCTTTTCTGGCTTTTAAGGGCACTGCATGCATGTGGTATGCAGACCTCATACACATAAAATCTCAAAAGAAAAAAAAAAAGCTGATTTCTCCATCACCATCTTCAAGATTTCAATGTCTTCTCTGGTCAACTAGCTTTGTTTATAACATACTAACCTAGAGATTCTACATCGGTCTCCTTTCCCAGCTCACTGACCCTGCCCAGCCTCACTGAGCTGCAGAGAAAGATTGTGACTCCTCACCTCTTATTAATGCAAATTATGTTTCCCTTCTCCTTTATGGTCCCATGACTGGGCTAGATATTGCTAACTCACCTTTTGAGATACCCTATAACCATGGCATGTCTCAAAACTGGAGCAATCCTCCTACCTCAGCTTCCTCCTAGGCAACTTAATGGTGCTAATTATTAGCCATCATTAAAGCAAGAAACCTAGTTACACTCTTAAGATACCGTGGCCCCTTTAAGAAATCTCTAATTCGTAGCCGGGCGTTGGTGGCGCATGCCTTTAATCCCAGCACTCAGGAGGCAGCGGGAGGTGGATCTCTGTGAGTTCAAGGCCAGCCTGGTCTACAGATCAAGATCCAGGAAAGGAGCAAAGCTGCACAGAGAAACCCTGTCTCGAAAAAACAAAAAAAAAAAAAAAAAAGAAATATCTCTAATTCCTATTTTAAATGAATTCTTTCTAAATAGAATCATTCTTTCTTTCTGCTGACAGCACAAAGCACTTTTCAATGGGACTATCTCAATATCCACCTACCCCTGAGTTCTCTTGTTCCAATGCGGGCTGTCCATGCTTACCACTACTATTCCCCAGATGGGAGTCTACCTTGGACAGTGTTTTTTTTCTTTTTCTTTTGAGACAGGGTCTCACACCATAGTCCTAGCTGGTCTAGCACTTGCTTTGTAGACCATGTAGCCCTTGAACTCAAAAAGATCTACCTCTGGGTGGTGGAATTAAAGATGTGTGCCACCAAGAGCCGGGCGGTGGTGGCTCACGCCTTTAATCCCAGCAGAGGCAGGTGGATCTCTATAAATTCAAGGCCAGCCTGGGCTACAGAGCGAGTTCCAGGAAAGGCTCCAAAGCTACAGAGAAACCCTGTCTTGAAAAACAAAACAAACAAACAAAAACCCCAAAACCCCACCAACTAACCAACCAAAGACTGTAGCAGGAATCTTAGGTGGTCTTATTAATAAGATCAAACCTGAGCCAGGTATTGGGGTGAAAGCTGGAAGATCAGAGAAGCAGAACAAGCCATAGCTCCCTGACCTCGCCAGTTCCTCAGCTGATCAATTATGTTTCTTCAGGCTGGAAGCCTTTGAGTCCTCATCCCAATGGGTCTCAGCTGAACTGCTGCTCAAAAGCCTGAAAGCTTAACCAGCCAAATGCTTCTAGTTTCTGGCCCTCACACCTTATATACCTTTCTGCTTTCTACCATCACTCCCTGGGATTAAAGGTGTGATTCACCAAGCTTGGCTGTATCCCTGAATAGATCTGTATCCTTGAACAGATGGATATCTGCCTCTGGAATGCTAGGATTAAAGGCGTGTGCTACCACTGCCTATCCTCTATGTTTAATAGTGTGGCTGCTCTGTCTCTGACCCCAGATAAGTTTATTAGGGTGCACAATATTTTGGGGAACACAATACCACCACTATGCTCAGTGGGAGGGTTTTCCTTAACTTTTAAACTGACATGAAAAAGGGGGGGGTGTCACTAGGTGTGATGGTGCATGCCTGTAATTCCAGTCCTAGGGAAGCTAAGGCAAACTGCACTGAGGCCAGTGTGGGATACAGACATAGGCCAGCCAAGGGTAGAGTGAGACCATTTTTTTACAATGGGGGAGAAAAAAAAAAGTGATGCGCGAAATAGCTGGTGATGATGCCCTTTAATTCCAGCATTCAGGAGGCAGAGGCAGGTGGATCTATGCACAGCCTGATCTACATAGCAAGTTCTAGAACAGTCAGGGCTAAAGACCATGTCTCATACAGAAAGGGAAAAAAAAAAAAGCAATGAAGGGCAGAAGAAACAGATAGGAGTATTTCCATATTCTGCATTATAAAGACACATATACTTCATATTGTAAAAAGGAATCAGTGTACAATGTTATTAATGCTTAGTTTGTTCTGAGTTAACCCCTCCCAGCTCAGATGCTTCCTGGAGTACAAAGTTGACATTAGCAGAAATTAACTTGACTCCACATATCAAGAAGTAACACCCATAATAAGAGAAGAGGGAAGGGACAGTAAGAGAAACACAGGCATCATTAAGTCTTAGAAACGTGGCTGACCAAAGGGTCAAGACTGAGCTCTGGAGTGACTGATGCTTTGTGTCCCCAACACACTCTTCTTAATCTGCTGGTTGGAGATGAGATTTAAGACAGACTATGAAACCTCAGAATATGAATCTTTGTCTTCTCAGATTGTTAACACACTAAATAAGGCTACATTAAGATTCAATTCCTATCCTGCTTACTGGCTTCTGAAAGGACAGGTAACATGAGCTATATTATGACTTAAAAAAAGTTAGAGTGGTGCTGTCTAGTTTCTGCTTGGACTTATTTTAGGCTTATGACCTTTTGTGATTTCTAGGATCCAAGAAAGCCACATGTATTTTATTTCCACTTTAATACTGTTTTTCTAGCATGGGAAAAAAAAGACCTATATTATTGTGGTGACTTTTCTACTGCTGTGAAGAGAAATCGTGACCAAGGCCAGCATTTATTGGGGGCTTGCTTACTGTTTCAGAGGATGAGTCTGTGGCTCGATGCTGAGGAGCAGCAGACAGAAGAGCAAGGACGGCACTGGAGCAGTAGCTGAGAGCTTGCACCGTACCCCCAAGGTGGAGGCAGAGAGACTGGGTCTGGCATGGGCTTTTGAAACCTCAAGACCTACCCTCAGTGACACACCTCCTTCAAAAAGCCACACCTCCTAGTCCTTCCCCAAACAATTACACCCAGGGACCAATCATTCACATACATAAACCATGCTGGATATGGTTAATCTGGCTTGTGGTGATGCACACTTTTAGTCCCAGCACTCAGGAGGCAGGCCAACCTGGTCTATCTACATAGAGAGTTCCAGGACAGCCAAGACTATGTAGAGAGACCCTGTCTCAACAACAATAACAAATACACAAAACTCATGAGTCTACGGGGCCATCCTCATTCAAACCACCACATATATAAAACTTCATTGACATACATAAAAGGGCATGCCAATACATATATCAAATTGTGGTACAATTTTGCTCCAACTATTTATACACATCTTAAAACAACAGTATCTATGATCAACAAAACCACTATGGATTATCAAATTTTATTTTCAAGCTGGACATCTTGAAGCGCTGAGGAGGCACAGATGGGAACACTGTTGCAAGTGAGTTCCAGGCCAGCCAAAGATACAGTAAGACCCTGACTCAAAAAAAGCCAAAATAAGTAAGACATGTAATTGACTTTCCTTATCTACCAAGTCACCACAGACAACCTTATAAATTTTTCTTTGGGGAGGGAGTAGTGGAGGGGAAGCAATAGAGATTATTAAACATAAGGCTTCCCATATACTAGGCAAGCATTCTACCATCAAGCTATCCTGGGTCCTTACAGCACTTCTTGAATTTTCAAATCCATCCAGCTTCTTTCCAAGCTATCATGTTTTTTTCAAGATAGGGTTTCTCTGGGAAGCCTTGACTGTCCTGGAACTTGATCTGTAGACCAGGCTGGCCTCGAACTCAGAGATCTGCCTGTCCGCTTCCCGAGTACTGGGATTAAAGGTGTGTGCCACCACAGCCGGCCAATAAGCATTTTTTCATTCATCAGCTACAATATTTTTTTTCTTGAGTCCGAATCCTTGCTATGTAGCCCACGATGGCCTAAACTCTGTACACAGCCAGCCTGATCCTGAACTTTCTAACCTCCTGCCACTGCCTCTATTATACTTGGATCACAAGAATGAATCACTATCTCCCGATGATTTTCTGTGCATTACGTGTGATCTGTACCTGTGCTCTCAGACATGGCCCCAGCAATCATCGGTCAATATTTTTTGTGTTGTCGTTCTTTTATTAACTGATTTGATGAGACTGAATGAAAGTCCTAAACCAGCACCTCTGGGCTTGCTTCAGCCTGGTATGCCCTCCTAAAATCATCTTGGTGTTGGAGAAACAACCAAATGTGCCTGGTGCAGAGACCATAACATGGAATGACACCCTCTAATCACAGGGAGACTTCTCAGAGAAACCAGCCTTCTGCCCTGGTACATGGCGTTCACTAAAATATGGCTTTTAGGAAAGAACACTGTCCAGAATAACCTATAGTTTCTTCTTGCCTTGTCTGAGTGTCCTCTAGGCTTTGAAATTTAGATTAAAAAGTCTATCTGTACTAAGCTAGATACAGAAGTAGGGATGGCCTTCTCTACTTCAACCTAACACCACTCTACTGTAGGCATTCTTCCCAAAAAGTCAATGTGATACACTCATTTAAAACCTACTGCTGCTGGGCCCTCGGGAGGCAGAGGCAGAGGCAGGCGGATCTCTGTGAGTTCAAGGCCAACCTGGGTTACACAGTGAGTTCCAGGACAGGCTCCAAAGCTACACAGAGAAACCCTGTCTTGGAAAAAACAAACAAACAAAAAAAAACAAAAACAAGCAAACAAAAAACTTACTGTTGTCACTGGTGTGAAGGATAAAAAAAATAAAACCCAACTGTGTCATTTTGAGGTTGCTCTGAGCTGCCTCTGTTTACACACTTGAACCGACTTTCAGTTCTCACTTTACTGGGGCTCCACAGGCATTTTCGTCTTGTATGAAGGCTTTGGCCAATCCCTCTCTAATGGCTGGAGGCACCCTCACAAACGCTCACCCTGGCTTGAACAATCTTGATGTTCGGTCTGGCTATCTGTTCCTGCCATGGCTTCCTCATCCTTGCCTTTCCACCTGCTGAGCCTGGGGCGCCATCATAGTGTAAGTCCTATTACTGAGGTTCCCCGCTACCATCATTGATACCTAGCGTTGGGTTTCTCTGTGTAACAGCCTTGGCTGTCCTGGATCTCGCTCTGCCTGTGCCTCCCAAGTGCTGGGCTTAAAGGCGTACCACCACCTGGCTGCTAGACAATGTCATAACTACTTCCCACATACTATCTGCTTTTACGCTCACAACTCTATTAGGCAGGCAGGTAGTATTTTTCAGTTGGAAGAACTGAGGCCCAGAGTAGTCAGACATCTTGCACAAAGTCATGTAGCTCCTGGATGAGAACTCAGTCATCTGGATGCAGTGTCTGAACCTGCACTCTTTACAGCAAGCACCCCACAATCCACTGACCCCACACTGGATGCCTAGGGAGAGTAGAAGGGCAAACACTCAAAGGCGCTTGCTCTGAGAATAAGCGCCTGAAGTTAAGCACTCAGAGGCTGATGGCTATGTGGAAGGCTGGAAACGTGACTTCAAGTCCTGTGAATGACCAGTGCCGGTATCAGACAAGATGAAGCTACAACTCAGAAAAATGTCTTTCGCAGATTCTTACAGAGTGCACAAATAACGAAAACAATCAGTTACTGAGCAGTCAGGAGAGGCCTTCACTTCTCCGTACACTCAAATCTCGTAGTTGGAAAGGACTGTCCCAAAACACAGGAACCTAATTTGTTATTGATGGCAAAAATACTGAAGGTACGAGCTGACTTCGGTTTTTCTGGTTTAATATTCGCTTTATAATCCATAAAACAAGGTTCACATGTGTGCGAATATATATTTAGTTCAAGTCTCACTCCGTAGCTCGGTCTGGCCCAGAACTCCCTTAGTACACCAGACTGGCCAAAAACTTGCAGCAATCTTTCTGCCTCAGCCTACAGAGTGCGCCGCCACTACCATTTGAGTCTAGTCTTCAACCACCACCCCATTTTACAGGAGGAGAAACGGAGGCAGCTAACGAGCTACACGGTTGCAATCCTAGTCTCCGCGGTCACCAACTTCATCCGTGACATTCAGCCCCTCTGAGCTTCAGTAGCCAAGAAGTCTTTAACCTGGAGTAGGCGGACTCCCTACTTCACTTTCCAGTAGGGCCCGCCAGGCTTGGAACGGGTCTCGGGACCCCCGATCCCGACTCCCGGGAACCCCCTGAAGCCATCCACCTGCGAGTCCGGGGTCCGAGCAGAGGACTGGGACTCACCTCTCGACGCCGGAGCCACAGCGCCTGCGAGGTCCGCGGGGCGGCGACTCACGGCGGCAGCTGCGAGCCTGCCGTCTGCTGCCCACTTCCGCCGAGCGCCCTCGTGAGCTCGCGGCGGGCTGCGCGCGAGGGCGCCCGGCGGGGGCCGCGGGGTCTCCGGGAGCGTGCAGCCGGGGCCGCCACGTGCGGGGTCGCTCGGGGCCGCGCGCGGAGGTCGGGCCTGCGCAGGTAACCCGCGCGCCCGCGCCCACGCGCACCCGCGCCCCCGCGCGCGGGAGGCGCGGGGCCGCCCGCCCGAAGCCCCCCCCCCGCGTCCCCTCCCCCCTCCCCCTCCTTTCCCCGCGCCCCGCCCGCACTCACTGAACATCCCAGGCGGCTCCCGCTGCCCCGCCGCCGCCCGGCACCGGCCGCTTCCGTATCGGTTGCCCGCCGGAAGACTTCGTACCGCGGCCGGCTAGCCGGGTCCCCGCGCCCTACGTCCTACCGCGCCCGCGGTTCTTGGTGGCCGCCCCATGACCGCCTGACGGAGCGGGCACGCCGGGCTAGGCTTGCGGACGCGCGACGCCGCGGCCAGGGCGCACTCGGCGCTCCGCTAGCGATGTCTGCGTGACGCCCCTCCCCGCCCCGAGCCGTTGGCGTCAACGTCTGCCGGAAGCGCCTCCCTCACGTGTGGCTAGTTGCTGTGGAGGTCCCAGGTGAACGCCGGGTGGAGTTTGTTTTTTTTTTTTTTTGGCCTTGAAAGGGCACTTGGCCAGATCCCAGACACCAGCCCCAGCTGGAGGGAACCCCGCGGGAGAGACTGGATCCGAGGAAGCCCTGCCTGAGGGATTTCCTGCCATCAGAGGGATCCCCAGACTGAGGTAATCCCTCCGGAGGGTTCTCCCCACTGGGGGAGCCCTGCTGAAGAGGAGAGCTCGGACCTGAAGGAGCTCCTCTTAGGAGAACCCTGATCTGAGAACCTACTTTAGAGAGCCCCGATCTAAGGGATCTTAGGACTTGACAGCCAGAGAACCCCGATCCGAGGTAGTAGGCTTTGATGCTATCCATCGAAAACCTTGAAAACATTTTATGTGTGTGACTGTTTTGCCCGTACGTATCTATGTACGCCTGCAGAGGCTAGAAGAGGGCGTCAGGTCTGGAACCGGAGTTACCGGTGATTGTGAGCCACAAGGTGGGGTGTGGGAGTCGAACCTAGATTCTCTGGAAAAGCGGTAATCTTAACCGCTGAGCCATCGCTCCAGGCTCTAGAGCATGGTTCTCAACCTTCCTAAGGCGACCAAAGCTTTAATACAGTTGTTATGTTCCTCATGTTGTAATGACTCCCCAAGCATCAAGTTACTTCATTGATACTTCATAACCATAATTTCCCTTGCTGTTACGATAACGGAAAGAGCTGATATACGAGCCTATGTGTGTGTGTGGGGGGGGGGGGGGTCGGGACCCGCAAGTTGAGAAGTCGCTGCCTTAGATCCTCAAGAGGAATTTTGAGGGCGACAGCGACAGCAGGAAGGGATGCTTCTCCCTTCTGAAGGCAGGAAGTAAGTTCTCCACATCGGACATTCTCGCCTTCACACAGCAGGATGGTGAATGTTTATATTTTTTGAGCTAATTTGTTTAACGAAAATGACAACTTTTTATGACTTTTAAGAAACTCAAAAGCTTTGTCTGGGTTTCATAGTAGTTGTAAAGTTGTTAATGTATATGCTTTCCCTTTGTTGCTTAGGATTTTATTTTTACAGTTTTTTAATCATGTGTATGTTTTGTCTAATGTAGCTCTGCGTGTGTAAGAAGTTACTTGTTACAGTAGAATAATACTATACCTGTTATAGTGGCATTTTTATTGAAATTAAATGCTTTATTTATTTAGGTAGTTAGTTAGGAGCCTGGGGAAGTTAGAAGATGCAGAATTCCCATATAGACAGTTGTGAGCTGCCTTGTGGGTTCTAGGAACTGAACTCAAGTCCTCTATAAAAATAACAAGTGCTCTTAACTGCTGAACCATTTCCTCAGCCACAACACTTGATTTCTTTTTCCCTTGAAGAAACATTACTTCCTTCAAGTACTGTATCGCTTTTTTATTTGCTTAATTAATAAAGCTAATCCTGATACACAATACATTTTAGAAGCTATGTGCTGAAACTTCTTTCGATCTTCAATCATGTATGGTGACTATCATTCTGTGAGTAATTTACACATTCTGATTTTGCTTTATTGAATACCTGTATATTCTAAGTGTGTGATGTGTAATCACAGCAGGAGTATTTATAATCATCTGCCTGCTTTTGCTGAAATCCAGGTTCAAATTAAATATAAACACACACACACACACACACACACACACACACACACACACACAACTGAGACAGCATCTCACTATGTATTCTTGGCTGGCATCGAACTCCCAGAGACCTGCCTGCCTCCTCTGCTTCCCAATTGTGCCCAAATATAAGGTATATAGTGAGGGATTGGAGAGACGGCTCAGCAGTTAAGAGCACTGACTGCTCTTGCAGAGGAACTGGGTTCATTTTCTAGCACCTATGTGGCAGCTAGCTACAACTGTTTGTACTCCAGTCTCAAAGGATCTCTTCTTACCTTCTTGGGCTCTTGCATGCATACACTTAAGCAATACACGTAAGTATTTTTAAAAAGATAGTGTTCATTTTCTGATGCCTGTTTTGTAAGGTCTTATTATAATACTATTTTCCCTTCTTTTTGATTGTAGAAGACGTAACTATGGCTGCTGTTTATTCTGGCATTTCCTTTAAACTTAAAAGCAAGACAACTTCCTGGGAAGATAAACTAAAACTAGCTCACTTTGCTTGGATTTCCCATCAGTGCTTTCTACCAAATAAAGAACAAGTAAGTTTAGTGTAAAACTTAGATTTTTATGATCTCAAATCAACTTGGATATTGACATTTATTTAAAAGATTAGAAAACAAGTTAGGGAGGAAACTTCATTGGGAGTTACAAGTAATGTCAGTGAAAAAATAGTGAGATCTTTCAGTTTGCTAGGTTGAAGGTTGGGAACTTGGAGAGTGTTTGTTTTTTTATGAGGCCAAGCTAGAAATAGAGAGGTAACAAGTATAATGTTGTTCTATTAGTATTTCTTAAGCTTTTGTGGCTAAAAATTAGGTAATTGAAACAGTAGTAGAATGACAAGCTCATGGAGTTGGGTTGACATACATCCCAATGCTGGTTTTAAAGGAGGCTCCTCGAGATGTATCAAAACTGTATTATAATTGTTAGAGTAGTTAGTTATGAGATGTAGTGTGTAGAACAGTTGACCTGCTAGTGTCCATACCTACGACACATTTGAATCAGCTTAGCAGCTTGTTAGTTCACTGATAAGCACTGCACACTATGAAACAAAAGGGTAATCCTGGCAGGCTTGATCAAGACCCAAGATGTCCTTATCCTTTTTCCTTTTAACATCAGTCAGCCTTCATACATATTGACAATTCTGGAGAGTAAAACTGAGTTGGGGCTTGGGCAGAATAAGTGTAATTCAGTGTCATAGTATTTGCCAAGCTTGCCTGGAGCCCTGGGTTCCAGCATCATCATCCAAAACAACGGTATCACAGACATGCACACAGTTTTGAGAGCTGAGGACTCACCTTTTCTCAGTGTTTTGTGCTTGAGTAAACATGTTGTAATAATGGAACCTGCGTGTGTACAACCCTCTTTCTCAGAAAGCCCTCGTGCATCTGTTTGCTTATGTCTCCTGAGAGATAGATTTAGAAGGTACCCTGCCTGTGTCTTGGGAAAATCAGGACACATATCCTAGTGTTCTGACTCCTATTCCTTTTCTCCCTTTCTTCCTTTTCTTCCTTTCTTTCTTCCTAACTTTCTTTTCTTTTCTTTTGTTTTTTTTGGTTTTTTGAGACAGGGTTTATCGGTAAAACTTTTGCGCCTTTCCTGGAACTTGCTCTATAGACCAGGCTGGCCTCAAACTCACAGAGAACTGCCTGGCTCTGCCTCCCAAATGCTGGGATTAAAGGTGTGCACCACCACCACCTGGCCCTTTTCCTTTTCTTTACTGATCCCTCATTACCATTTTGATTTGCATATGTGATTTCTTCTGTGGTCATTGTGGACATTTTTTGTGTTCCTCTTAGAAAAGGCCATTGAATAATGTTAATTTCACTGAAATTTTTCATTGACTCCATACTAAGACAACATTGTTTTTCCTTTTTTATTCCTTAATAACATTTCAAGATTTCAAAATATATATTATTATGTAACATACAAGTGAAGATTTTAAAAAAAAAAAACGTGCCAGGTGGCAGTGGCACATCCCTTTAATCCCAGCACTCGGGAGACAGCCAGGCGGATCTCTGTGAGTTTGAGGCCAGCCTGGTCTACAGAGTGATATCCAGGACAGGCACCAAACTACACAGAGAAACCTTGTCTCGAAAAACCAAAACCAAAAAAAAAAATAAGGCTTTCACTATACATTTCATGCTGAAAATGAATTAAGATCTTTTGGCCACATCTTCCCAAGTACTGATATTAATAGCCATGTGTAACCATATTCAGCCTATTTGTTTCAAATAGGCTCTTGTTATGTTGTCCAGACTCATCTTGAATTTGTAGACTGAAGTGCTCCTCTTGTTCCAACCTCATGTTTTGAAGAAAGTTGTTTTGTTTTTCTTGCAATAGAATTTGGTCATGGCTGGATGTCCCTATAATGTTGGAAATCTTTCTCTCATGTAAGTTCATTTACACAGTATGTTTTCTACAAATCCAGGTTTTACTTGATTGGGCAAGACAGACATTGGTTGCATTTTATAAGAAAAAACTTGAACTGCAGGAAGATATTGTTGAAAGGCTCTGGGTCTATGTAGATAACATTCTACATAGCAGGAAATTGCAGAATCTCCTTAAGAATGGAAAGACTGTAAATCTTCAAATCTCTCTTGTTAAGGTAAATAATGGTCTCTTCTATTGACTTACGTGCATCTTTGTTAATTTCTTATTACTGCTTAAACTTGTTTCAGAATCACTTATGTGACTGTGAGAAATTTCAAGTTAGGGGAGGGAGGAGCAAGAAGAAGGAATAATATCCAAAAATAGAAAATGTTATTTCTGAAACAGGGCCTCTATATGTACCCCTGGCTGTCCTCGAACTTTCTATGTAGACCAGGCTGGCCTTGAACTCATAGAGATCTGCATGCCTCTGTTTCCTGAATGCTGGGATTAAAAACATGCACCACCATACCAGGCCTGTGAACAAGTCTTTATTACCATCTGCTCTCACACTCATGGTCTTACTGCTTGTATACCCAAGTGCTGGGATTACAGGTGTGTACCATCAGAACCAGTTTTATTACTTCGTAACTGGAAAAGGTAGCTACCATATTACAACCACACTGACACACACAGACATTTGATGCAATTTTCTGGAGGGAGATCAAAGATAATCTAGACAGGAATTATCTCAAAAGTTTTTTGTTAAAATCACAAAAGTTTGAACTTCATTGTCAAAACAATATTTTCAAATGTCATAATAATTGGCATTAAAAACCAGTACTAATGAGCATTTAGTACATGACAAACTCAAAGGGCGTAAGGATATAACTGGCCATCATATGATGAATAGTAAGTTGCAGTATTGGGATTTGAAACTAGATGTGCCTGGTTGTAGAGCTATTCAGCCAGAGCCTCACAGAATGGAATGGAACAGAACAAAGAACAAGGAAGTAGATAACCTGCCAGTAATGCTTAAGATCACATCCTTCATTGTGACACTGTTAAATAATGGGGTCATTCTAAGTGGTCCTTCAAGGCAAGACAGGAAAATCAAAAAAGTAGCTTTATATTTAAGAAATGATACTTACGACATTTAAAATAAATGTATGTTTATAGTTATGAAATATTACTAAAGGACACATATACAACTTGAACACAAATTATGCTTTGGGGTCTGTGGAAAATATTTTTTTTATTCTATTTAATAAAATATCTGGAGGCTACTGGAATATGTTGACATCTTAGGATTCAGCACATTTGCTATAACTTACTTTTTAAGCCAGTACTTACTTGACTGGAAGTAATGATTGTTTCATGTGGTTGCTAATAGCTTACTTAGCACCTCAGACAGCTTTGATTCTTAGATCTTGTAAGACCAGGAGCAGGTCACTGGCCTAACAATAAATTTTGAGATCTACCTGCTTTTGTGTCTGAATTTGGAATTTTGAGAGCTGAAAATAATGTATGTGACATGGTTTTTACATTTACATTTAAAAGAAAGGTACTCATTTATCATAGGCTGGCATCCAATTAGCTATGTAATTTAGGGATAACCTTGAATTTCTGGTCTTCCTGCCTGTTTCTCTTTGTAGTGGGATTACAGACATGCACTACCACACTCAGTTTTTGTAGTGCTGGAGATTGAACCTAGGGCTTTAAGCATGTTAGGCAAGCACTCTACCAACAGAGTTACATCTCTAGCCCTGCTATGGTATTTTTAATAGGGAAATGTAATGACTATAAATATGTATATAGGGCCACAGGGTCATGACTCAAGTGCTGAGATGAGTTAAAGATTTGGGGTCTAAACCTTTTCCTCCTATTGGGTTGCTTCATCTAGTCTTGATATGAGGGTTTGCCTAGTCTTTATTGCATCTTATTATGCCATATTTGGTTGATATCCCTGAGATGCCTGATTTTTTCTGAAGGGAAACAGAGGAGCAGTAGATTTGGGGGGAAGGGGAGGTCGGGGGTGAGGGGGCTGGAGGAGTGGAGGGAAAGGAGGCTGTTGGGATGTATAAGAATAATGAAAAGAAGAAAAAAATTGGTTGCTGACTTTTAAGCTTTGCAAAGCCTTTTGGAATTGGGTGGCAAATTTACAAAGGCACTAAACCTTTTCGGAATTGATATTGACAGGAGATGGATGTGTGAAGGAATTAGAACAGACACTTTACCTTTTATTGATGCATTAAATAAGTGTCAGTTCATGTTAGAGGTAGAAAAATCTGGGTGTTTCTCATCAAAATGAGAGAGGAATGATTGATTCTTTCATACTTTCTGAGTAAGTGTAGCTTCAGGGTAGTCATGATCTTTATTTCTTTCTTAATACTCAGATCATAAATGAGAGAATAGCAGAGTTCTCACTTTCGGGATCCCAGAGGAATATCTGTGCCATCCTGAGCTGCTGCCAGGGCATCCTCTCAGCACCTGCCCTTGCTGTCATCTATACAGCCAAACCGGAGCTGATTGTGGCCTTGCTGAGCCAGCTCTGCTGGTCGGTCTGCAGACAGCCAGAAGGAGCCATGACAGCCCAGCTATTTGAGGTCATTCATCTGGCTCTTGACCATTACCTCAAGCTTCAGCAACAACAAGCCAACCCTAGACGTGTCTTTGTGGATATGACTAGCCACCTCCTCCAGCCTTGCCTAGTCCTGAGACATTTGCTTTTGGGGGGCACATGGACACAGCCTGGTCAAGGCCAGCTACAGCAAGTACTGAGCCGAGATATCAGGAGTAAGATGGATGCTCTTCTTCGAGGCGGTGTTTTTCGACATGATTTACTCTCATCCTATAAGGAGGAGCTCTTGGAACAGCGCCAAGGGAACATAAAGATGGGGGTTCTGAAGAGTCTCCTCACTCCAATGGAAACTGTGATTACAAGGCTGGTAGAGCCTGACTATATCAAGTCAGACCTACATGCTTTGGTTGTGGCCAACTCAGTGTCCTTATTGTACAAACTCTTTCTGGATTCATACCTTAAGGAAGAAAACCAGTTTCTCTGTTTTCAGGCTCTCCCCAGGTTGTTTGGCTGCTTGCAAATTTCACACCTGCAAGAGGGGCAGATGGAAGCCCTATCCTTATCAGATTGGACCACAGAGCTTCTGGCTGTAGAGCAACTGCTAAACTCAGTGGCCACCAACAACATCTACAATGTGGCTGCTGACAGGATCCGGCATGGGGAGACACAGTTCCACTTCTACCGCCGTGTGGCTGAGCTGCTGATCAACCATTCACAAGCACCTGTGCCAGCTTGGTTTCGCTGCCTCAAGATTTTGATGTCTCTGAATCATTTGATTTTAGAGCCAGACCTAGATGACCTGTTGTCTTCAGCTTGGATTGATGCAGAAGTAACAGAATTTCGAGCCAAAAAAGCCCAGGAGGTACTTATTAACACTATCTTCCAGACATATTCCAAGCTCCGACAGGTGCCACAGCTGTTTGAGGAGATTTTGGGGGTGATCTGCCGTCCAGCTGCCGAGGCACTGAGGCAGCCTTTGCTTGCCTCAGGCCCCTTCATGGCTCTCTGCGCATGTCTCTTGGAGTTGCCACTGAGTCAGATCCTGGATACATGGTCCCTTGTACTAGATAAGTTCCAGTCTTTAGTCATGCCCTGTTTGCAGAGTGATACTGACATGGCTTTGAAGGCACTGTCACTGAGCTCTCTGCTACATTGTATCATGTTCAACATGCCAAGTTTGGACAACAGCATGCCTCTGCCCATCATCAGACGGACACAGTGCATAATGGAGAGGATGCTGAAAGAGCTTGTGAAGCCCCTTTTGGGCCTTCTCCTGGACCTCTGGAGTCCAGAGCCTGAGCTGTGGCAGCAGAAGGTGAGTGACTCTGCACTCTTACTCTCTTACACCTGGGCTCAAGTGGACACTACCCTCAGTTTGCACTGCAGCCAGTATCATTCTCTGGCGGGGCCCCTAGCTGGGGCTGCTCTGGATATCTCAAACCTCCCTTTGTTACTCCCAGGTGTGGAAACACAGCTTTGGAAGAAGGTGGAAAAGTGTATAGCCCAGTCTAGGTCTCTGAGTAGGTACTGCTTAGAACAGCTGTACCTGCAGAAGGTGAAAAGGACTCTAATGCAGACTAGTTCCCAGTCCAAAGAAGCCCTTCAAACCTTGAGGTATGACACCGCCCACATTCTCGATTCTAGCAGAGACTGCTCAAGTCAGAAGACAGTAGTTGCCTGGGATAGGCAGGTGTCGACAATGAATGAGTCCACATATCCTGTAGCCCACTGGCACTTGATTGTATCAAACCTCACAGTTTTAATACCCTACCTTTGTTTGGATGATGTGAGATACGTGGCTACTGTCCTATTAAGAACTATACCAGCAAATAAAGCTCAGGAAAGCTTGGCACATGGTGAGCCATATATCACATTTGAGAAAGTATCCACAGCCCTCCTCCACAGCCCTCTCTTTCCGGAGATGCAGTCCCTCTATTCTGCCTTCCTGATGTGTATCATTGCAAAATGTTCTAGCATACTATGCTCTGGTGCCCATAGTGATCTGAGTCTTATTAGTCAGCAGCTTCCCTGGCTTTTTGAAAAGGACTACCCCACATTGGTGGCTCATTGGGAAACCAAATTGGCAAAAGTTGGACCTGAAGGTATAGAACCAAGAGGAGAAGTTGCCCAGAATTTTTTATCCATGATCAAGAGTGGTTTTCCTATCAAGCTGGATGAAGAGCAGCTAAAAGGCCTCCTGGAGCTGTTAGAAGTCATCTCTACCCTTCGCCTGGACAGCCTCTTGCCATCTTACCATGTGCATTTTTTTTTTCTGCTCCTCTCCATGGCTGTCTCCACATTGGGACATTGCTCTTGCCCACTAGCCCTCCAGTTCTTGGTGACATGCTACCGGCTCCTCAATGGTCTGCAGAGGGGAAGGAATGCCCGCTCTGTGTTCAGAGTCATGTATGTTAGTGACATCTTTGAGGTTGTGCTGACCTCACTGTTGCAAGCCAGTACTGAGTTTCAAGTTAGAGAGGATGACCCTGCTTGGCTGCAGCTTCTTGAAGTGTCAGGGGTGTTCTTGGAACAGCTAATGCAGATGCTTATCCAAGTAAAGCTTAGCTTGGTGCTCAATTTTGGAAAAATCACTGCCTTACTCTCAAGGTATAGTAAGGGTGCTTCTAGCAAAGAATTGAAAATCCAGAGCCTTCAGGGCAGGCAACTGCTTCTGGTGGCTTTAACCAAATTGTGTCAAAGTTTGGGGCCTTATGTTAAGGGGCGGAGGCAGGTCCTGGAGGCAGCGGCAGCACTGCCTGAGCTGCTACGGCAGGCCATGATGCACATGGGTGCTACACTGCAGCTCTGCTTAGTGCCTGGGACTAGAGGCCGCCGCCTGCCTTCAGTCTTTCTCTCAGCCGTCCCCACACTTCTAGAAGTAGACCTGAGCCAACACCTCAGTGAAGGGCAGCCCCAAACTGTTCAAGTGGTGGGTACAGATGGAACACTGCTTTCCCACATGACCCTTTACCAGGATGTCTACGTTCAGTTGCTGGAGGAGTTGCCAGCCCTGTCGGGGAATACTCAGTCTTTCCACGCAGCCTTGCAATTTCTAACCTTGTTCCTTTTGGCCCCAGAGCTTCATTCCAAGGAAAGCTCTGTTTTTGCTTCCATCTTTCATTCTGTGCGGAAAGTTCTTACAGGTAAGGTGGTTTTGTTTTTGTTGTTGTTTGTTTGTTTGTTTTGTTTTTTAAAAATTTATGTGTGTGGATGTTTTGTCTGCATGTATGTCTGTGTACTATGTATATGCCTGGTGTCTTCAAGCCAAAGGATAGTGTCAGAGTCCCTGGAATTGAAGTTACTGATGTTTGTGAGTTACATGTTGGTGCTGGGACTCAAATCTGATCCAGGATCCTCTGAGGATGTAGCCAGTGTTCTTAACCTCTGAGACATCTCTCTAGGCCCAGTAAGGTGTTTCTTTCTGATCTGATTCTGTGCTGCAGAGGCTTAAGTCAATGGGAGCTCCATAGCCAAGTTACCATGCTTCATTAAGATTCACATGCCTGTCTCTTCAGCATATCTTACCAGTGTGTACCACCACAACTGGCTGGGCCATCCTCCTTGAACAGGGTGGTACCTGGCAATTCCAGGTCCCACATGAGAAAGCTTGCCCCCTAGACATGCATCTGGGACATCATTTCCTCCTTCTATATTGGCATATGTAAGCAGTCACCTTTCCAGCTTTCCCTTCCCTGTGCACACTGGACCCTTCTAGTCTTCTCAGGTCCTCTCATATTTTAGGGATTATTTTGTGTATATCCATGCTTGTCTTTTGAGGCAGAGTCTTACTATGTAATGGCTGGTCTGGAACTCATTATATAGACCTGGCTCATCTCGAATTCTACACCTACAATTTTTTTTTTTTAATCACGTATATATTTGTGTGTGGGTTTGTGCACATGTGAATGAAGGTACCTGTAGAATCTAGAAGAAGGTTGCTGATTCTAGAGTTACACAGCTGTAAGCTGCCTAACATGGATGGTGGGAACTTAATTTAGGTAAGCTGCCTAACATGGATGGTGGGAACTTAATTTAGGTTTTCTGTGTGACCATTATGTGCCCTTAGCCATTGAGCCATCTCTCCAACCCCCATTCATGGCTTTAAGGTTTACTGTTCTTGTTCTTGGCCTTTAATTTGCTCTGGCCACAGAGGACTCAAATGGATCATCTCGCCTGGGGGAAACTTCTCTGTATCAGGCTTATAGTGCTATAGATTAACTTTGAAAATTACATGAAATCTGCTTTCCTCACCACCCCAATTCAGTGTGCTCAATAACTTGTATATATAGTAAAATAGGTTTACCTAGTATGTTATCTCTTAATGAGATATAACCCTTTGAGGCAGTTAAGACCTCAGACACAGACTAGTGAGAGAGCTGATGTCTTCTGGCACAAAACTGACCCTGAGGTTTTATAGATCAAAGGTTTAGGGATTCCTGTGTAGCCATTGAAATAGTCATGAAAATTATTTAGAAACATCTAAAAATATTAATGCTAAGTAACAGTATAAAGTTATTCTTTTTGGCAGGGAATGGTGATGCATGCTTTTAACCCTAGCACTTTAGAGGCAGAGGCAGAAGCTATTATGGTCTGCATAGCCAGTTTTAGGCCAGGGTTACATAGTGAGACCTTGTCTAAAAACCCAAACATAAATAAATAAAATCTTTAAAAAAAGTGTTAAACAGAGTTACTCCTCAAAGCAGACAAAGATAAACAGGCCCGATGTCTTCTTGTATCTAGTCAGTACGTATCACAGGTGGCAGAGGTTTTCCTTTAAGTTTTTGGGGTTGCTGGGGGGCTAGGGAAGGAATTAGGTATCTTTCGAGGTTAGACTTCACGGGTGTTGGGGAGTGTTGTAAGAGTACATGCTGAGTAGAGTTTATGTTGTGTTGATTTGCACAGAGAAGCTACAAGGGTATAGGACCTTTAGGAAGTGAAGCCACCTGGTGTGCCTGGGCCAGTACCAGATCCAAGTGTGTGGACTAAATAGTGCTGCTGTTGTCTTTCTGTCAAAGACCTTTCTGTCTCAGATTCAAGAGTGAATGAACTGAAAAGACACTGACTGTGATGGTCTATCTTTCTCTGTTAATAACTCCGGGACTGTCTTCTTTTCCTCCAGGTCCAGGCGTTACTGCTCTAGTCACTCAGGACACTGAGCCTCACTTAGAAGCCCTGCTTACCCAGATGTTTGAGACTGGGACAACAGAACACTTTAGGATCGTACTGCAGTCTATTCTTCAGGGACTGGACATCACTCAGGCGTGGAAGTCTGATCTGCAGGTGGACAGCTTCTTTCTTTTGTTTAGGCCTAAAGTAGTGTTCACTCCGGGTGAAAGGAAGGATTGTTTGAAATTTTGTGTCACTTTTAAAACTAGGCAGACAAATTTGGCTGAGAGTGGAGACAGAGCAGGAGCCTGTGGGAGGGAGTCCAGTTGTGGACTTTGTAGCTTCCACTGAAGAGTCTTTATTTTTCACAGGGCAATTTCTTTGGAATTACAAATGTATGATCTTATTATGTAAGATGCTAAATATTATAAAGACCAAATATAAAAGTCTATAAGTTCATCTATCACAGTTTTTGGGAAACATTATTAAGAGTTAAGAATGAAGATTAAAAGAGACACTTATGAAAAAATAAGATGTGTAAGAATGGGTTTGTGGGCTTCTCAAAGAATTGCCCTCACACACTTTTGAAAAGTACTTGCTATGGTCAAACAGGTATAGACCAGAACTTAAGAATTCTATATGTGTGTGTGTGTGTGTGTGTGTGTGTGTGTGTGTGTGTGTGTATACTCACACACTTTGGGTATATAGCTCAGTTGGAATTGCATTCATGAGGCCCTGGGTTCAAACCCCAACACTGGGGAAAAAAAAAAAAAAGCATTTGGGTAACAGGTAAGTTCTTATACACGCAGAGCTACATTAGACTACAAAACATATACACAATTAAAAAAAAACTAATAATAAAATCCTAATTAACATAGGGAAAGCATATACATTAACAACTTACAATTAATATGAAACTTTTGGGAGGCTCCCTTTTGGCAAGTTATATCTGATAAAATGAGAAGCATTTGTTAATCTTATAAATTAGTTTAGATTGAATGGCCATGCTGTTTGATGAACTATCATCTCTTCTAATTAAGAGGTCTCTTCTTGTTCAAATTGAACCTTTATCAATTTTGATGGTATCCACAGCTTTTCTTCTGAAGAAACAAAAGCAAAACCTCTTCTCCAACATAACACATACCCTGGTCCCCATTCTGAGGTCAGCACATCTTTAAAGTATACAGGCTGATTTAATTCCACAGTTCTTCTATTACCCAATGTCTCTCGTTCCTTTCTCATTAGCATTTAGAAAATTCAAAGTTAATAAAGCATTATGCAATCTATTTCTGGGGGTCTTTTATTACCCCTTTCTGTTTATTTAGCTTTCCATGACTGCTTGCCCTGTAGGGTTGTGTTGTATACCTATAATATGCTTTATATTGTAAAAAGCTAAAAACTTTCATTTTACCAGAGACATATGCTGGATCAATGTCAGTTTTAATTTGTACAGGTATACCCATGATGGCCACAACTTCTATCAAACATGTGAATATAGAATCAGCCTTTTTAAAACTCAAAGCAGTCACTCATTGAAATCCTGAATAGGTATCAATTGTGTGGTATACATAATTTAATTTTCCAAATCCTACAAAATGAAACATATCCACCCACCAGATATCATTCCTTTGAGTACCCTTTGGTACTCCATTCCTACAGGTAATGGAGTTTGGTTTATAAAGAACAAGTAGGACATTTCCTTATAATTTTGACTTGTTACCAAGTGATGGGAAAATCCCTTTTCAAACCCTTGGTATTCACATGATGTTTCTTATGAAATTCTGAGGCCTCTAGCACATGTCCTATCAATAATTGACCAGTTTTTTTCATTACTTTGTGCTAGAGAGCCTGGCAGACCCAAATGGGATCGGATGTGTGTTATATATAAGGGATGTGTCCTATTCCTGATTATTTCTTGTAACTGAATAAATAACGAAGTTAATTCTGACCCATCAGGAATAAATTTAGCAGTTTTAATGTGTAAAACAACTCTTTCTGCATACTGAGAGTCAGTAACTATGTTAAGAGGTTTTGAAAAATCCATTAATACCATCAGAATAGCATATAATTCTGACTTTTGGACAGAATCATAAGGGATTTGAGCCACTTAAATTTCCTGATTTATAACCTGCCTTCCCTGATTTGTTTGCGTCAGTATAAAATGTGGGAGCTCTAGACATTGGTGTTCCCCATACAGTGCAAGGAAGGATTCAGTTCTCTATAAATTGAATTCTCTTTCTTTTGGGATATTTGTTTTTAACCTCTCCCTTCAAGTTCTTTGCCAAGGTTCACTTTCTACCTATAATTTGTCAGTTTCATCGTTAGTAAAAGGTACTACTTTTCTGCTGGGTCTATTTCTGTTTATTGACAAAGTCTCAAATTTTCTTTTAGAATCAACTCAGATATTTTCCACATAAGTTTTTATTTATTTATTTTAACTCTTTATGTGGTAAAAAGATCCATTTTAAGACATTATCTTCCCTCTGCATTAATATTCCTGTAGGAGAATGCTTACAGGGGAAGATTACCAGAATGCAATCAAACTCTGGATCCAAATGATCCACATGTGCATCTTGTAGTTTCTTTTCTACCAAAGCAAATTCTCTCTTAGCTTCAGCTAATAATTCTCTTGGACTATTTAAATCCTTGTCCCCATTTAAGGTTTTGAAATTAAGCAGTTCTTAATTTTCTACTCCAATAGTGGGCTGTAGATAGGAAATGTCTTTGAAAGCTATTAAGAGTCCACAATCGATCTCTCCTAATTTGCATCTTTTGGGGTCTAGTTTTTTGTAGACCTATTTTATATCCTAAATAATTAATAGAATCTCCTCTTAATATTTTTTTTCAGGAGCAATTTGTAATCCCTAACAAGGCAAAATTTTCTTTACTTCTTCAAACATTCTTTCTAAAGTATCTACATTTGAATCAGCTAGTAAGATGCCATCCATGTAATGGTAAACTATAGATTGAGAAAATTGTTTATGTATCATTTCCAATGGCTGACTTACAAAATATTGGCACAGGGTGGGGCTATTTAACATTCCCTGTGGGAGAACTTTCCATTAATATCTCTTAACAAGCTGGAAGTTATTATAAATAGGCACTGTAAAGGCAATTTTTTCTGTCTTTTTCTTGTAAAGGTATAGTGAAGAAACAGTCTTTTAAATCAGTAACTATCAGAAGCCATTTTTTTAGGTAACAGAGAAGGCAAAAGAATTCAAGACTGTAGAGAGCCCATTGGCTGAATCACCTTATTAACAGCTCTTAGATCTGTTACCCTTCTCCATTTTCCAGATTTCTTTTTAACAACAAATACAGGAGAATTCCAAGGGCTGGTTGATTCTTCAGTACGCTGAGCATTTAGGTGCTCCTGTACCAACTATTCTAAAGCCTGCAGTTTCTCTGATGTTAAAGGCCATTGCTGAACCCATACAAGCTTGTCTGTTAACCATTTTAAAGGTAGGGCTGTTGATGCCTTTGAAAGATCAGCAGCTGTTGTGCCTTGTTCTTGTACAACCTGAATGGTTGGTGACTATTCTTTATAATACCTTCTAAAAATTTCCCCAGAAACATATATTAATTTATGTTTTGTTTCGGAGATTGGAGGTATGTTAATCTGGGTTTTCCATTGCTGTAACATCACGTCCCCACAAATTCATTGCTGTATTACTCACATATGGCTTTAATTTTTCTCTCTGTCCTTCTGGCCCTATACATTCAATTAGAACCATCTCACACTCTGTTTTACCTGAGATAACATTCCAGTTCCTAAAAGCTGAACATTTACCTCCTGAAGAAGCCAATTGGATGCCAAGATTTTGGTACAATTATTATTACATCTGCATCTGTGTCTACAAGACCTTCAATGATGATATCATTTATTCTTTTTGGTTTTTCGAGACAGGGTTTCTCTGTGTAGCTTTGCACCTTTCCTGGAACTCACTTGGTAGACCAGGCTGGCCTGGAACTCACAGAGATCTGCCTGGCTCTGCCTCCCAAGTGCTAGGATTAAAGGTGTGCGCCAGCACTGCCCGGCTTATTCATATTTTTAGTTTTGGTCTTTGTTCATTTATAGAAGTTTTGCCAAAATGTAGCACAAATCTTAAAAGTTCTTATTAATAAAAACAAACCCAGAGCCAGGTATTGGTATGAATGCTGAACGACCAGAGAAACAGAACAAGCCACAGCTACCTCATCTTGCTAATTCCTCAGTTGTTTCTTCAAACTGGAAGCCTCTGAGTCCTCATCCAGAATGAATCTCAGCTGAATTGTTGCTCAAAAACATAAAAGTTTAACCAGCTCTAGTTCCTGGTCCTCGTGCCCTAAATACCTTTCTGCTTTCTGCCATCGCTTCCTGGGATTAAAGGCATGTGTCAGCATGCCTTGCTGTTTCCAGTGTGGCCTTGAACTCAGAGATCCAGATGGATCTCTCTGCCTTCGGAATGCTAGGATTAAAAGTGTGTGTGCCACCATTTTCTGGCCTCTGTATCTAGTGGCTGTTCTCTTCTCTGACCCCAGATAAGTTTATTAGGGTGCACCATATTTTGGGGAACACAATATCACCACACCAAAATATTTGCTTTTTGGTTTCTCCTGAATTCTTTGTTCTCTCTTCTCTAACTGTTTCATCATCCAGAGCAGTGTGGTCTGTTCCATCATCCAGAGCAGTATGGTTTTTACAATAGACGTTAGGTTCTTAAATTGCTCTGGGAAGGAGTTTCCTTCATGATGACAGGAAATGACTGAATGGAATTTGACATGGGGGCCTTTGAGAGGCCCCTCAAGGTGTTTCCTGATAGCAAAGAATTACCTTGACTGTCCCTTGATCTATATTCATTAGTCCAATGTCTGCCTTTGCCACACCTTCTGCATAATCCAGAAGGGAAGGGTGTTCTGTTGAGATTATTCTTAGAAAAAAACATTGTTTCTAGGAACACCTTGTTTACCTCTATTGAAAAATTTGACATTTTGATTTTTTTTTCAAACCTCTGGAAATCACCATACCTATACAAGCATCATCATAGTCATTAGATTCAATATTGATTGTATCTCATATCCATTCCTCTAAGGGTACTGGTCTTGCCTTTAATGGCCCAATTAACCTTTTGCATTGTGCATTAGCATTTTCAAAAGCCAGAAATTCAATTATTATTTGTGTAGCTTCTGAATTTGGTATCATTCTATTTACTGCTGAAGTCAATCTTTGTAAGAAGTCAGTGAAAGTTTCTTTTGGGCCCTTCATAACTTTAGTAAATGACTCGATTTTCTTTCTTACTTCATCAATTCTGTCCCAAGCATTCAAGGCTGTTGTGTGGCATAAAGCTAGGGTGTGGTCATGTAGAGATTCCCTTTATACATTAGCATAATCTCCCTCTCCAAGAAGTTGGTCTTAGGAGATTTCCATACCTCTAACCCTACTTTTTTGTTCAGTGGTCTTAGCCTCATTTTTCCACCAGGTCCTCCACTGTTATTAAGGACCAGCCTCTAAGACTGTTGTAACAAAGTTTCTCCAGTCCCGAGGGATAATTTTATTACAAGTTGTCCACGAGTTTAGCATCTGCTTCACAAAAGGTGGATGCATGCCATATAAGATTATTGCTTCCTTGCAAAGTCTAACATTTGCACAGGAGTCCATTCAGCTCTTATACTGTCTTGAGAGTACCTATAATTTGGCAATTCCTGTAAGGTTACTGGATAAATTAAGGTTGGCTATTTGAAAACCTTAGTCTGTTCTTCTCTAACCTTATAATGCAATGCTGAGATTGGTTCTCCTTTAAATTCCTCCGTCTGGGTTTGAATATCTCTATGTTCTGTTTTAATAAGTTTTTCTTTATCTTGGCACTCATATTAACCAACTTTTTAAATGATAAAACAGAAGTGATCAAACAGATAATATTTATAATTGACATTACATAAATCCCATCTAAATTAATTATCCTCTCATCTAATTGTTCCATTTTCAAACTGTGCATTGTGTAATCATAGAGACCTAACTCTCTCTATTGTAATAGTGTTTCCCAGTTTTTAATGTGGAGGAAAAAAATCTCTCTCTTTTACTAAATCTCCCCTTTAAGAATTCCCAGTTGTCTCACCAACTCTTCCAATGATGACGATTCAGATGTGAGGCTGACTGTCTCTGTAGAGAACAGTAGAAGCTTGAGCAGGTTTCAAGGCAACTACCTAGTGTGCCACAACCCACCGGGAGAGAAGAAGCCAAAGAAGAAGCTGTCTGCATGGGGGAATGTATGAAAGCAGCTAACTCCTGCAGTATTTGGAGCGCAAAAGCCTATGGAGTTTGCTGCAAAAGGCTGCAACAGAAACTTAGCCAGGCGTGGTAGTGACTCTGGCCACGTGTAGCTATGCTAGTGCTAGTGGCTGTGCTAGTGGCTGCAAAGCCGCAGGCAAGCAGCTTTTTTTTTTTTTTTTTTTTTGTGAACTCATGCCCCAAATATTAGACACCAGATATAGCATGAATCCTAATTGGTCTTAATAATAAAAACCTGGTGCCAGATATGAGGGTAAATGCTGAAAGATCCGTAAAGGAACCAGCACTAAAGAGACTTCTTACCTCTGTGGAATCCTCAGCCTGAAAGGGAAAGAACTGAGTTCCTTTCTCCTCCCTCCTTAACTTGCCTGCTTGTGTTCTGATTTAAAAGCATTGCCTGACATCACAGCATCTCACCCAGTATTTCCTTTAAACTTCTTTATGTTGTTTTTTTGGTTTTTAAAATTATTTTAAGATTTTACTTTATATGTATGGTTGTTTTGCCTTCATGTATATCTGTGCAACTTGTGCATGCCTTGTGCCAGTGGAGGCCATGAGAGGGCATCAGATACCCTGGAACTGGAGTTAAATGATTGTAAGCCATGGTGTGGGTATTGGAAATCAAACCCAGGTCCTCTAGAAGAGTAGCCAGTGCTCTTAACCACTGAACCATCTCTCCAGCCCCCTTGTGTAGTTTTTTTTTTTTTTAGCTGAGGATCGAACCCAGGGCCTTGTGCTTGCTAGGCGAGCGCTCTACCACTGAGCTAAATCCCCAACCCCCCTTGTGTAGTTCTTGATCAGTGAAGTAATAGCATCCTCTGTGGACAGCATCTTGGCAAAATAGGGTCTATGATTAGACTATTCTTTGTCCTTCACTGAGCTTGCTGTCCTGGACCAGTTTTGTGCCTGAAGGCTCTATTTCAGCTTGAGTTATGTTCATCATCATTGCCTCCTTTCTGTGCACAAATGTGAAAGATGGCCCTTTCTCTTAGAACTCAACCCTTACCAGGCCTTGTCCCTGTCCCCAATAACAGGGTTCCATTTTATCAGTACCAGTAAGAGGATCTCCTCTCCTATGGGATTTGCTGTTTCTGTTCTAAAGTTTGCCCATTGTTTCAGGTTGTTTTGTGTGCCATTAGACTACTCAATCTACTACTCAAATGCCCACTCAGTGGAGAAAAGGCGAGTTTGCTGTGGCGTACATGCCCCCAGATAGTCACGGCTCTAATGGTGAGTAGCTTCTCGAGAGGTACCCTCCAGCTCATTTGACATTCCCTCTTCTGTAAGACAGCTAGTTGCTTGGGATCTGTCATCCTCTGGTTCTGGGGCTGTTTCTTGAAGGTGGCGAGAACAGGTAACCCCTTTGTGTTTTCTGTCTGTATACACTGTTAGACAATAGCACCCTGGCTTGGAGGTGGTGAGAGGGATGGACACTGGGAACTGTCAGACAAGGAGTGATGAGTTGAATGGCAAAGACAAGGTGAGGCTACTGTGGGCCATATACTCAAAGTAGGTGAAGGAGGAACCCTGGGGCTGATTCCCCACAAAACTGTGTGGCCAGGTATCAGGAGGGGTACATGTGTGTAAGGCATGTGATACAGTGACTACCAAAGTATTGAATTGATCTGGCAGTGACTTGGTTTCATTTTATACTACAAAAGCCTGGTTCCACCGGGCAGTAGTGGCACACACCTTTAATCCCAGCACTTGGGAGGCAGAGCCAGGTGGATGGATCTCTGTGAGTTCGAGGCCAGCCTGGTCTACAGAATGAGATCCAGGACAGGCACCAAAACTACACAGAGAAAACCCTGTCTTGAAAAAAAAAAACCAAAAACCAACCAAACAAACAAAAAACCCCAAAAGCCTGGTTCATTGAGGCTGGTCTTAGTGTTTGCACCCTTCATTGAGCCTGACTCAAAGGTTCTTCTTACTGAAGATAGGAAAGAACAGTGCTTGTTTGCCATCATTACCATCTGGATATAACTTTTGCTATCTGAGAGAATTGTCATGAATCAGCATATTTCCAGAGCTAAAGGGCATGTTTCCTCCTGTTTTCTAATTTGCTTCTTTGTCTTTGACCTAAAAATATGTAAAATCAAAAGGCCTATGCTGCATATGTATATGTTGAGCAGACAGTGGAGAAGCAAGTTGTTAAGTGTGGTATGGAACATACTGATGGGTAGCCATAATGATGACAGTGTGTGTGTTGACTACCTTGATATGCACCAGGTTGGAACCCACTTGATGCCTCTGCAGAGCCACGTTCCCTGCAGAATGATGGCACTTGTAAGATCATGACCCAAAGGCCTCCTTAGATACTTACTGTCAAGCTAGAAGCCACAGGGATGCTCTCTAAATGACCCAAGGATATAGTTTGGTTTTTTGTTTTTTTACTCTTTTGGCTCTTTGTGGGGTGGGGCACCACCCAGCTCCCAAATAAATCAGACATGGAGGCTTATTCTTACTTACAAATGCCTGGCCTTAGTGTGGCTTGTTTCTAGCCAGCTTTTCTTAAATTATCCATCTATCTTTTGCCTCTGGGCTTTTGTCTTTCTCTATTTCTGTATACCTTTTTTTTTTATTTCTTACTCTGTGGCTTGCTGGGTAGCTGGGTGACTGTCCCCTGATATCCTCCTTTTCTGGTCTTTGATCTCCCTCTTCCCAGATTTCTCCTATTTCTCTTTGCCTGCCAGCCCCGCCTATTCTTTCTCCCATCTTGCTATTGGGTCTTTCAGCTCTTTTTTTTTTTTTTTTTAATAGAATTATCTGGGGACTTTTTAAAAATTTTTATTTATTTATTATGTATACAGAAGAGGGTGCCAGATCTCATTACAGATGGTTGTGAGCCACCATGTGGTTGCTGGGAATTGAACTCAGGATCTCTGGAAGAGCAGTCAGTGCTCTTAACCTCTGAGCCATCTCTCCAGCCCGTCTTTCAGCTCTTTATTAGACCAATCAGGTGTTTTAGACAGGCAAAGTAACACAGCTTCAAAGTTAAACAGATGCAACATAAAAGAATGAAACACATCTTTTCATCATTAAACAAATGTTGAACAGCACAAACAAATGTAATACATCTTCAAATAATATTTCACAACACAGAGAAGTCTCTTATCTTGAGTCTGTTCTCTTGTTTTCTAGGATAGTAACTGAAAATCTTTTTTGTTGTTTTTTTTTGTTTTTCAAGACAGGGTTTCTCTGTGCCTTTCCTGGACCTTGTTCTATAGACCAGGATGGTCTCGAACTCACAGAGATCCACCTGACTCTGCCTCCCAAGTGCTGGGATTAAAGGCGTGCCCTACTGCGGCTGGCATAACTGAAAATCTTAATGAGACCTGTTTTATAATCAGAGGCATTTGGAACTGATGATCTGTTTTGGGAAAACACTGCTACGTGTGTCTGACATGCAGCTTCCTTGTAAGGAGTTGGGTGTGTCTGTTCCCTTTTAAGAAATTGCTTGTCTCATTGTAGATGCAGTCAACAAAAAGTGAGAGGTGAAGCAGCCAGGGCTGTGGGAGACTTGATGATAGCCTCCTTGTCCCTTTGGATTGTTGCTGGTCCTCACCACTTCCTTGTAGAATATAGGTAGACGTCCTTTATCACCTAGAGCTTTAGTGGTTTTATTTCTTTGGAGGATCACCCTCACTTTCTTTCCTTTGTCTATCTTGCTTTGTAGCTGCAACACCACGAGGCCTGCCAGGAGCAGCCTGTGGCCCTGGTAGTGGTTGAGCCTATTCTTGATGTCCTGGCTGTTCTGCTACGGAAAGGGGAGGAGACCATCAGCAACCCTCATCATGTTAGTCTGGTTTTTAATGTCTTGCTCACAGTCCCTCTGGACCACCTGAAGCCACTGGAGTTTGGCAGTGTCTTCCTGAAGATGCACAGTGTGCTGTTCTCCATCCTGCAGTGCCACTCTAAGGTGAGAGGAAGAGCATGCAGCTGCTCCTCTGTGAGCTGGGGATGCCAGCTTCTAGAGGAGCAGCAGAAGGGCTGGGGGCTGCTTGGTGGTGTGTGAGAGAAAGGCTCCCAGGTTATCCTTACTGCCACTAAAAATAAAGCAGACAGACAGAAAACTAAAGAAAAGCAAACTCCACTGTTACAGACTATGCTTCCAGTAATTTCTGGTATGTAAACATAGAAATACTTGACCTACTCTTCAGGCCAATTGAGTTGTTTTTTTTCATGTCTGATACTCTGAGTGGTGTCATATATTATACAGAGAAGGCCCATTATTTTGTCTTTGCTGATGACGTATTTAAATAAGTCGCTACCTTGTTTAGATATATTGGGTTTAGAATTCAAGTGGTAAAGGGAAAGAGGGTCTTGAGTTTATAATCTGCTACTGTTATGTTATGCAGAGGCTAGAAACACAGATCTCATAGAAGAGTATGGCCAGCTACCATTTTTTGAACATTTGCTGCTTTACCCCCATAGTAAGGCTGTAAAGCATGTGTAATCCTATTTTAGTGATGAGGATACTGAGGCTCAGTGAACGTTTTGACTAGTACCACATGGCTGAATCTGAGTGTTAGGCTAAGCCTATTGATACCTTTGACCAGGGTTCTTTTGGTTCTTTGACTAGGCACCACCACTAATATATGTGACCAGTAGGAATTCATAGATATATGTTTATGTACACATACATGTTGAGATATTTCTAAGTATTTTGATAATCTAAGAATAGATAGTGTGCATACATGCTATGATGTGTGTTTGAAGGTCAGAGGACAAATTTATGGAGACAGTTCTCTTTGTCTCTTTTATATGAGGGTCAGTGTCCAAAGTAGGGTTACTATTACTGTGCTGAAACACCGTGATCCAAAAGCAAGTTGGGGAGAAAAGGGTTTATTTGGCTTATACTTCCGAATAATAGTCCATCACTGAAGGAAGTCAGGACAGGAACTCAAGCAGGGCAGGAACCTGGAGGCAGAGACCATAAAGGGTTCTGCTTCCTGGCTTGTTCCTCATGGCTTGCTCAGCTTGCATTCTTTTTTTTTTTTTTTTAAAGATTTATTTATTATGTATACAGAAGAGGGCGCCAGATCTCATTACAGATGGTTGTGAGCCACCATGTGGTTGCTGGGAATTGAACTCAGGACCTTTAGAAGAGCAGTCAGTGCTCTTAACCTCTGAGCCATCTCTCCAGCCCCAGCTTGCATTCATACAGAACCCAGGACTACCAGCCCAGGGATGACACCACCCACAGTGGTCTGGCCCCTCCCATCAATCACTTATTAAGAAAATGCCTTGCAGCCAGATCTTTTGGGGGCATTTTCTCTCTCTTTTTATTTTTTATTTTTCTTTTTCCAGAGCTGAGGACCGAACCCAGGGCCTTGTGCTTGCTACCTACCACTCTACCACTGAGCTAAATCCCCAACCCCAGGGGCATTTTCTCAATTGAGGCTTCTTTCTCTCTGATGACTCTAGCTTGTGTCAAGTTAACCTAAAACCAGCCAGCACATTCAGGGATTGAACTCAGGCCACCAGGCATGCATGGCAAATACCTTTACCCACTAAGTTATCTTCTCTCTCCAGCAATGCCATTTTTAAGAGAAATGGGCTGTTCCAAAGACTTTTTCGTCTGTCACCTTTGGCCCTGCCTCCCATGTCACTACCTTTGATAAGAAATGTTTTGACTAATTATTAAGGTTGTTATGTGACTGTGTAATATAAATGCAGCACAAATCCAACACAGTCTGAGATTTCAGATCTTGCTAAAAAGTTATGAAAGTAAGAATAGAAAACTGACTCCTGCAAAGCTACTAACACATGAGTATTTAGTGTGTTTGGACTTCAATATATAGAGAACGTCAACAGCATGATATTAACAGGATGATGGGAGTTACTAAAGTAGCTAACACTCACCTGACACTATCAGGTCTCATGAGGGAAGCCAGTGCTCGGTTAGAGCCACATACATGTGAACACCCAGCTAGAATCCTCTCACATATATCTGGGTGATATATGTGAGAACAGGTGGCCAACATCGACAAGACCTAGGAGGAGACTATGATGAGAAAACTTCACGTTATAATTATTTCCTCATGATGACCTGTTTTCTTCATTTTGCAAATGAGGAAAATGAGGCACACGCAGATTGTGAAGTTACCAAAGTGTCATTGTGGAGCTAGGTAGTTTGGTCTGGATTTGATAACTTTTCATCAGTATAACAAGGATTCAGAGAGAACTTAGAGCATTGATGAAGCTCTGGGATGCTTTCACAAAAATAGCCTCTTGTTAAACCTGTTGCAAAAAGCCAGTATGAAAGGTTTGCTGTGATGTTGTGTGAATTTTGTTAGATTAATTATACTAGAGCGAATTTTTCTGGTGTTCTCCTCTTTTTTTCAGTCTAACATATAGACCAGTGTGGTCCAGTAGTGAATATTCAGTGGTGCTTACATTGTCAGTGTAGTACTCATTGGCCTCAGAACTGCATGTTGAATTTTGCTTAATTCTGATTCGATTTACATGAGCTCATTGCTATTTGGTTGGACATTGTGGTTGTGTTTCTGATGTCAGGTGTAAAGGAAGTATGTTTGGGACTGGGGGAGATGTAAGCATGAGGAGCCCAGTTTGGATCCCCAGAATCCATGTAAAGCTGGACATGGTAGCCTGTGTCTGTAATCCCAGTGCTTTTATGGCAAGATAGGAGGTGGAGATAGGTGAATCCCTGGGAAGTTGAGGGTCAGCTAGCCTGGAGAACACAACAGTGAACAACAAAAATAAGGTAGAAGGCAAGGACTAATACCTGAGGTTGTCCTCTGACCACTACATGTGTGCTGTAGCATACATGCAGCCACACTCACATATATGACCACACATGCACAAAGATACAGAGATTAAAAAAGCATATTTTGACATTTTAGCCTTCTTTTTCTTTTTCTTTCTTTCTTTTTTTTTTTTTTTTTTTTAATGAAATAGAGTTTATTGAGAAAAGGTTTTAACTGCCTGATGTGGTAATGAATGCCTGTGGTCTCAACACTTGGCAAAGGCAGGAGGAATGCTGTGAGTTTGAAGCCAGTTTGGTCTACCTAGGAATTTCGGGTCAACCAGTGATACATAGTGAATCTTTGTCTCAAAGGAAAACAATTTGTTTAAATGTAAGAAAGTGAGTGGGGAAGGGAGAAGTACTTGGAGGATGGTTTTTAGACACTAAAGGAGGTTAGGAGTAAGCTTTTTAAAAAGATTTTATGTGTAGGTGTGTTTTATCTGCATATGTGTATGTGCAGCATATGCATGCAGGGCTCATGATGTCAGAAGAGGGTGTCTGATCCCTTGGAACTGGAATTATAGACAGATGGTTGTGAGCTCCTATGTGGTACTAGGAATTAAACCCAGGTCCTTGGCAAGAGGACCAATTCTTACCCACTTAGTTATCTCTCCAGTTCCAGGAGCAGGCTTCTTAAAAGAGTTCTTAGACTTGGTGTTCAAAGGAAAGTCCTAGGCAGGCTATTCATCACTGTTATTTGAGATGGTTTGGTCCTCATTTTAAGTGAGTTTATGTAATCCTTTTTAAAAAAAATACCAATTCTATGTGTGTTCCTAGGGTGTATTAGAACCAGTGTAGAGAAAACACAGACTCGGCAAATTTTAAATCAAGGTTTCCCACAAATTTTAAATGTATGCAATATGGAACCCCTACTCCCTAAAATGTTAAAACAAGAATTAAGGAGCCAGATGTTAGCCAGGTGCTCAGTCATTTTAGCAAAAAGATAGAAGTGTCTGTGCTGCACAGTAGGGTATACACCTCTCTGTATGGCCTTCCAGGTAAGCAGACAAAAGATCATTGACCTACTTCTATGTTCCTTTATTACCACAGGTGATGCTGAAGGCCATTCCATCTTTCTTGAACTCATTTAATAGATTATTATTTTCAGTTATGCATGAAGGACGGCAGAAAGACCAAGGTAATTCAGAGTAATGGCATTGGGTGCACAGGTTCAAGTGTATTTATCATGCAGTGTTTCTGGCCATAAATATTATTGAAAATAAAACCACCAAACTGAGTTCACATGAGAAATGTTCAGATTATCAAGTGAATATTCAAGAAAGAATTTATTGAAAAATATTTTTATTTGTGTATGTGTGTAAATTTTGTGTACAATGCTAATGTTAGTGGAGACCAGAAGAGAGGCTACCCTAGAGGTAAAGTTAGAGGTAGTTTTAAGACACCTGGTATGGGTGCTAGGAGTAGAACTTGTGTCCTCTGGACCTTAACCACTGAGTTCTCTCTCCAGCCTCTTGTCTTCGTTAGGATTTCTATTGATGTGATGAAACATCAGGACCAAAAGCAACTTGGTGGAGGGAAAGGGTTTATTTCAGCATACAACTCTCAGGCTACACTCTGTCACTGATGGAAGTCAGGGCAGGAACTTAGAGGCAGGAACTGAAGCAGAGGCCTTGAGGAATGCTCAGCATGAAAAAATACAACTTAGTACCAGCTGCCTAAGGGTTGCACTGCCCCCTGTGGCATGGGCCTTCCAAATGAATCATTAATAAAAAGTGTACTGATTTATTAATGACTTGCCTACAGGAAATATGATAGAGGCATTTTTTTTCAGTTGAGGTTCTGTTTCCCAAATAACTCTAGCTAAGGTCAAGCTGACCAAAACAAGAACACAACCCAGCCAAGGCGTTTCTCAAGATGACTTTTATTTGTTAGAGACAGGGTCTCACTATGTAGCCCTGGCTGGCTCAAACTGGCTTCAAACTAACACCTGTCCTCCTGTCTCAAGATAATTTTTTTAACTATTTCAGGTCATCACATTTTACTGTATCCCAAACTGTGGATGTACCTGGCATCCATCTCTGATTGAAACTTCTTTTTCTGGAAAGAAGTGAGTGGGGGGAGAAGAGGTGAGAGGTTGGGCACTAATGACAGATTTTGCAGTTCTCCCTTTACTCTGCCCAGCTGTGGACAGCTAGCTAGTGGCATAACTGTCACCACCTCCCATGCATGGCATAGTGCATGTGTTGACCTAATATTAAAAATCTACTCATGTGCAGGGCTGATAACAAGTTCCTTCTCTTTAGTAGCCTTCGCTGGTATATGATAACTGTCTGTGGTTCTAGTTAAGGTTCTTTAATATCCCAAAATGCTATTCTGATGGTGCTGTCCCTTGGTCTACCCAGGGAGGCAGACAGGCAAACCCAGGCCTTCCTTGTTGTGGACTATGGAAGTGCAATGTGACTGTATGCTACATCAAGATTGTCCCTTGTCACATGTTCTGAGCATGTATGGAAGCATGTGCTTCATGTTGGCCTAACTTGGACCTCTTTAATCACAAGAACATTCTCTGTACTTACTGCTTGACCCACAAGGGTTTAACAGTTCTATTCTCTTTATTGGGTTTTAATGTACTCTTTGGATTATGAATGAAGTCAGTAGCTGCAATAATCAGTGTCAGTTACTCATATTGTCTGAAAAGAGAAGCAGTAGAATGTTAGGTCATGAAGCACATGGCTACAATGTGGGCTTTGTGAAATACTTCCCAAATATTAACTTGATTTCATAGAATTACATTGATCTAGAGAACTATATTTATTAAAGATGTCTTTGTGTTTATTCTAAAAAAACTGTTGTACATACTAAAAATAAGTCTTACTGAGGTTTAATGTATGCACGAGGAACTTCATCTGTTTAATTGACAGTTAAGAACAAAGTGAAACCACACCACAGGCAAAATGTAGATTGTTTCGTTTGAGTTCTGTGCCTCTGTATTAGGCCTGACCCTGAGCAACCCCCAGTCTGTCATTTGTTCCTGGGTTTGTTTGCATTTTCCAGATTTATAAATAAAATTATAGCTATCACTGTGCTCAGCAAAGCTTGGGAGGTGCTGTAGCATGGGCCAGAGCTTCCTACCAAGGCAGAGCAGGCTTGGGCAGCCCAGGAACTAGATGATCCTACTGAATAGCAAGGGAGGACTGGGAGTAAGAAGTGACTCTGGGAAGATAGGAGCAAGGTGGGGATTATTTGCTGATGACATTGTGTCTTATCTCCATTGGCCTATGGAAGGAAAACCTTACACAGACAATTTCTAAAACTGATGGAGGCAAAGACATCATTTGGAACTCTTAAATCCTCTCAATAAACCATTTCTCTTGAAAATAATCTTCATTTGATCCTTTCTTATAGCAGTCTATCTCCTTTAAAATAATGATAGCAATCATAGGTTTCATCCTGAGGAGAATTGATTTTTCTAGTTAGATATTGTATTAGTTATTTTTTCTCCTGGCTGTGATAAAATACTGACAAAGGCACCTTAAGAAAGGAAAGGTTTATTTTGGCTCACAGTTTGAGGAGATACAGTCCATCAAAGGGACAGAAGTATGGGTTGGTTGGTTCCATTGTGTCTAGTCAGGTAGAAAGATGAATGCTGAGGCTCATTTGGCTTTTCTACTCCTTTCCCCCATTTTCAGCTCAGGAGCCCAGTCCATGGGATGGTGCTGTCCATTTCAGAGTGGTCTTTCCTGCTCACTTAATCCTCTCTGGAAATAGCTTCTTAGACACTCCCCAGAGATATGTCTGTTAGGACTGTTAAAATCCAGTAGGTTGACAATGACAGACCCCCTAGAAAAACTCATAGACTTGAAATATTGTTTTTACTGTTGTCATGTTTGGATATATCTTTCACCTTATTTTTGTATACAAAATAAGCCAGTTAGACTCTGGAAAGAGAGGGTTGCAGCCAATTCTATTTATCGTATGATTGTAGGGCTAGAAGAAATGCTCTTGCCATTTCAAAGTTAATCATTTTCTATCTGTAGGAAGTGTGGATGACCTGCCAGTGGTCCTTGAGAGTGCACGCCTGGTGGAAAGGATGTATAGTCACATTGCTACTCGAGCTGAGGAGTTCACTGCATTCTCCCCATTCCTGGTGGCTCAGTATGTGACAGAGGCACAGAAGGTAAAACCCAGGCTGAACATGCTCATCAGGGGTTTCCATTCACAGTCTTAGAGCTTTTTACCAAAAATAGCAGTGACAGGCCCACAGTAGCGGGCTTTCCTGTACTTGGTATGTGGGGTGGGATGGGGTGGGGTGGGGTGGGGTGTGATGGGGTGTGATCAGCTTTATGGAGTTATGGTCAGGATTGAGGAATGTGTGTCATGGAGCCCCTCACTGAAGTTGGCTCAGGACTTCTAGGTCTCTTGTTCCAGTATAGACTTGGGCCTATTTCCTTTTCTTGTTATCCAACAGGCAAGTGAAATGTCCCCCAGGACCAAGAACTAAGAACTCTTATGGATCCAGACCAGCAGAGGCTAGAAAAGAAGGGTCTGGGGTAGTCAGCACATTTAGCTGCTCCTAGACACTCAGAGCAGCCTATAGATTAGACACACTGGGAAATTCATTACTGGCGATTTTTGTCCAAATTTATCTGACTTTTGGAATTGTTTTAAATGATTAATTTATCATTAAGATTTACTTGTTTGCATATGTCCATGCACTGTTTTCACACTTGTGTAAGCTATTGGTGCCCCATAGTCAGGCCACTTTAGGACTATAAATGACATTGGAACTTTACTTTGATTAATGAATGCCAGTGTGTCAGAGAGTTGGGGGAATATAGAGTATATGTGTTTCCATTTGTTTGTATTTGTATAAACACATTTACATGCTTTCTGTCAGGGAAATAGCCAGTCTAGTGGACTGGCTTGGTATTGGGGTCTCTTGCATGCATAGTAGTTGGATCTCTTGGTGGGCACTGTAGTGGAGTATCTGGCTAGAGAAGTCAGCATTTCTTTAGGGAGGTTTGGTTGAACAGCCTTTCTAGATTGCTTCCTTCCCTATTTCTTGTAACTATAACTGTTGAGTAACTTTCTACCCCACAACCTTGCTGACATTGGTATTAAAGCTTCTTGTCATCCTAGCAACTTTGGCTGGGCTGGGGGGTGGGAGGGGGCAGCAGTGCTAAGTAAGTATATGAGAAGATACTTCTAGTGGTCCTAGAATGACATGGGGACTTGTAATTTGATTTCCTTACGAGTATTTAGCAGTTTTATCGAAGTTTGATATTCCCCAAGCATGTGAGTCATTAACATATAAGCTTTTGCTGAAAGAAAAGCTTGTACTTTTTAACTGGAGAATGAAATGAGACATAGTAATTTCACTTTGCTGAGGGACAAAAAGGGAAGTGATAATTGGAACCCTTAAGTTATATTATTCTAAGATTTACTTTATGAAATCTCTGGTTTCCTGGCTTCATTATTCATCTCTAGTTTAAACGTCTATTTTTTCTTTTTCTTTTTCATTTTGTTTTGTTTTTTAATCTTGAAAGCAAAAAGGCCCTGTGGGTTATTTAAGGCCATTACATCCTGGAATCCATTGGCAGAAGTCTAGGTCTTATCTTTCACTTATTTTTAAATTTAGTAATGAAGAAAATACTTCATATGCATTAAAGACTGCTACTGAAAGCCATAAATTCTCCCAGGCAGCATGTTTAGCTTTAATTAAATGCTCAAGAGCAGAGACAGCCTGAGAGATCTCTGCATTCATTCCCTGTGCTAGTCTACAGAAGTAGACTAGGTGCTGTGGGAGGACCTGTGAGAGACAGGCAGATGTCCTGGGAAGACCCTGATGGTCAGAAGATGCCACAGGCCACAGGCCTGCTTGTTTTGTCTGCTCTGTGTGGTAATGAGTCCCAATGAAAACATACAAAGATGTTTCCAGTGCTTTGCTCTTTTACTTCCAGATCAGATTTACAACAGTCTCTTCATATTGCTAGCTTGGGATGAGTAGTGTTAATGCTCATCCCGCCCAATGAGTTTTGAAGCTGCTGGAATATATTTTCATTCATTAACCATTGATTCTAGCTGTAGAAACTGCCTTTGTCAGAGAGTCTGAAGGTCGGGGGTTTGTGGCCTCACCAATTTCATGCTGCTTGCTCAGCTCTGGAGTTTTCAGCATGCTGTCTGATCTGTCCCTGGTTTGTGCTTAAAGCTTTCCTTCTTTCCCAGGTTACCTTGTACCCAACTGTGAAGAACCTGCTACAGGAGGGAATTTATCTCATCTTGGATCTCTGCATGGAGCGTGATATCCAGTTTCTTCGGGCCTCACTGCAGCCCGGAGCACGAGATGTCTTTAAGGAGCTATACAATGACTACCTCAAGTACCACAAGGCCAAGCATGAAGGAGAGAAAAGATATACAGCCTAGGCCATACCACAGAAGCACAGTTACCTGGGACACCATGCAGAGGCTTCATGGTTCAGAGCCATAGAGGATGTAAGGCTTCCAACGTTCTCATGCACATTGTCAATAACCATGGGAACTCCCCTCACCCCAAAACACACACGCACACGCACACGCACACACACACACACACACACACACACACACACACACACACACACACACACACATACACACGTCTCACCGTGTATCCCTGACTGGCCTGGAACTTACTATGTAGACCAAGCTGGCCTTGAACTCATAGAGATCCACTTGCCTCTGCCTTCAGCATGCTGGTGCTAAAGTCATGCACTACCATGCCCACTTTGGGAATTATATATTTTTGTAGCTTTTTAATTTTTTTTAAAGCTGAGAGTTCTTTAATATCCCTTCCTTTAGGATGTTAAGAATTGAACCTAGGGCATCACATATACTAATCTCACGCTTCTGCCACTCAGCTACACCTTTAAGCCTCAGTACATCTTTTTGTAACTAAGTGTGGCATAAGAAGCCTGTAAATAGGTTCTGGGATGGGATGAATTTAATGGAAAAATTGCTTACCATTATGACTGTATCTAATGTGGTCCTTTTCCTTTTTCCCTCTCCTGGCTGGAAACTGTAGAACTGGTGTTTTGCTTCTGATACATGGGTCTGTAATTAAATCCTGTTTGAATAATTCTGCCCTTCAAATCAAGTAACACAGAGACACTTTAGCTGCCATTCTTGTGTCTTCCCTCTGAGAATTCTGGTGGTGCTTGGAGGAGCAGCCAGGGCCCTGGGTAGGGCAGTATGTACCTGTCTGGTAGTAGGGGAGGTGTTCAAGCACAGGAGCCAGGGCTCCTGCTTGTTCCTGCTTCAGTCGCAGAAGTTCATTACAGAACTTCCTACTCAGTTCAAGAAGTACTGTTAATTGTTCTTATTACCTAAACAATATATTTTAATAGTCTCAGTTACCCAGCCTTTATTATCACTTAGAAATGGCTTGTTTTAGTCTTTTTGTTGTATATGTATAAATATATAAGTATATAGTAAATTGATCAAAACTTGTTTTAAGGTTACTTAATGTTTTCTTTTGTAATAGTTGTCATATCTTAGCCTCAATAATAAAGATACTTGATATTTTTAATGTTACATAGTATTCTGCTGAATAGACATAGCTGCTTCATGTAATAAATCCCCCATTGTCAGACATACGAATCATCTACACTTTCCTTTTGTGAATGTTGCCTGTGGCTAGATTATTTCCTAAGACAAATTCACATGAGCTGTTTGTTTATTTAGTTTTAGAATACTGTGTCTTGCATTTTGAGATAGGACCTTATTTCTATCGCCCAGCTGGACTTGAACTTGATCTTCCTGCTTCAGCCTCTTAAGTATTAGGATAATATGTATGTACTACCAGTTAGCCTGACTAGAAAGTCATATTAGTTTTAACAGACTTCTGTAAGTATTGCCAACTTACCCTCTAGAAAATATACACATTGATTTTCCCCAAGTGAATCTTTCACCACTTGGTTTGTTCTACACAGATAGGAATTGTGGGTAGGCAAGAAGTTCTGGTACTGGCAGTTACTTGCCCTTGAGTGCCTGAGGCATAGGAAGTAGATTGGCAGACCCAGAAGATTATGGCTTCAAGCCTAGAGAGCCGGAGACAGTAGGCCTTACAAGTCTTACAGTTCTGCATCTCGGCACTTGAGTTGAAGGCTTACCTGCTGTGGGCTTAAGCCCTTGCCAGCTATTACAGTCCTTTGCTTCTGGTAGCTGTGAGCAGTAGCAGCAGGCAGTGGGGGCTGCAGCACTTGCTGAATGAGCCTTGGCTGTTGAGACCCTTAGCTCTCACAGTGACCGGTGTTATAGCTCTCCGACCCAGGGTGTCTGAAATGCTTAGCCCCTGACAGTGATGAGTTCTATGGTTCTTAAGACTCTTGGTATTTAAGCCTTGGCAGCTTTTTGAATTGTCAGTCCATGTGTAGGGCCTGCAGTTCTTCCTTTTCAGCTCTGCACTGATTTTGTCATCACTGCCCCCTCTACTTCCCATCCCCAGGTCACTTTCTAGAACTCTGGCTACCCTTTCACTTCTGTTTTGGTTTTTCGAGACAGGGTTTCTCTGTGTAGCTTTACGCCTTTCCTGGATCTCGCTCTGTAGTCCAGGCTGGCCTTGAACTCACAAAGATCCACCTGCCTCTGCCTCCTTAGTGCTGGGATTAAAGGCGTGCGCCACTACTGCCCGGCTACCCTTTCCCTTCTATTGTTGCTGCTTTATTATTATGGCACAGCTACTGTTCTACCTCTGCTTCCATCTCTTACTTTACCAGCTCAGCCTATTCTCTTACTGATACTACCAAAAACAAGGAAGAAAAGATTGAGCTGAATGTGGTGGTGCATGCCTGTAATCCCAGTATTTGGGAGGTAGAGGCAGAGGATCAGGATCAATTTGTCATTCTTGGTGAATTGGAGGCCAGCATGCACACTACATGAAATCTTGTCTCAAAGAGAGCAACAGCAAAAGACTGCTTACAAGAAGCCTTCTGTTGGACCTAGTCTTGATTGTAACACTAGGGTGCAACACAGAAAGGTGTCTTAAAGTCAGCTGAATAGCCTGCAGTGTTTGTATAGCCAGAAAAGAGGTGGTGGCAAGTATGTCTGTACCAGTCACAGGCTCTGGCCAGCAGGGGAGGTGCTCTCTGACTGGTCTAGGTGAAAATAGCTGTTGAAGCTCACTGAGCCTCACTGAAAAAGTTCACTGTAGGGTGCTTGATGTACAGGTGTAGTTCTTTCTGGAGCCAGAGTTATGTGCAATAAGCACATGTGTATTCATAAAGTAGGAAGTAGGTAGACTGCCATAAACAGGGTTGGGCCGACTGCTTGGCTGATAATACTCTGCTCATGCCAGCTGGGTCCCAGGGAAGGCTCTAACAGCTGTCAATTAGGGAATAAAACATCCTGATCAATATTCACAGCACTATTTAGAGTGTTTGGGTTGGGGGTTTTTGGTTTTTGGTTTTTTTGAGACAGAGTTTCTCCGTGTAGCTTTGGTGCCTGTCCTGGATCTCGCTTTGTAGACCAGGCTGGCCTTGAACTCACAGAGATCTGCCTGCGTCTGCCTCCCGAGTGCTGGGATTAAAGGAATGTGCCACCACCACCCACCCGTAGAGTTTTTGTTTTAAAGATTTACTTGTTTTTGCTCTATGAGTAGTGTTTTGCCTATATACCTTGTATATGTCTGGTGCCCTAGAGGCCAGGAGAGGGCACTGGATTTCCTGGAACGGGAGTGACAGATGGTTGTAAGCAGCCATGTAAGTGCTAGGAACCGAACCCAGATCAAGTACTTTTAACTGCTGAGCCGTTTCTCTAGTCCCACAACATTTTTATTTATTCTTTGATAAGAGAGCTATGTCATTTTCTTTTCAATTGCTTTAATTGCTCAGAGTATATATTTTTACATTGTCTATTTAAGTTTATGATGTAAATTTTTACATGTTTTCTTACATAATAGTCTGTTTCTTACTTGGACTTTCTTTCACTGACTATAGAATTCATGCTGTAAAAATCTCCTGATTCCCTCTTTTCATTGTAAAGATGTAGACTTTTTAAAATGATTTTAAGGATGATCCATAAGAAAATTTCTCTCTCACCTTGTTTTTACAGGTCTTACGGCAGCCTAGGCTTGTTTTGAGCTCCCTTGTGACATATGCACTGGTCCTGAATTCGCCAGTGTGTTCCACTGTCTCCCTAGTGCTGGATTACCCGTGGGCCCCACAATATCACACTCCTATTTTTCATACACTACTTTTTTGAGTTACTCTGCTTGGAACAGACAATATGAACTAGATATTTTGGGAACCTATGAAAAACCTGTGCTTTATGCCTCAAGTCTGATTTTATTTCCTGCTCTGGCGGATTTGAAGGGAAACAAGTATGCATGGCTGTCTTGTCTCTTCTCTCCTTCTGCTTAGGTCTTCAGAGCTAACTAGAACTGGATTTGAGTGGGCTGGTGCACTTTTGCTTCTTGCCCTGTACTGGCAGATTTTGTTTTACTTAGGAAGTTGCTGCAGGAAGGAGGTTTGGTCACCTGGAGATATGGTACAGGGAGTAATAATAGGTCTTTCAAGGCCTCCTGCTATAGCCAGATGGAACCGAAGCTAGTGTCTCTGGCCTTCTCTGCTCCCCAACCTGGTAGAGCAGTGCCTGATTCATCCTCTCCTGCAGGTTCACCAGATGACACAAGGCAGGAGTTAGCCAAGCTAACTGGATTCCAGGTTAATCCATTTGCAGGCACAGCAGTTCTTCAGGTGTCCTGTTGGTGGTGCTGTGGTGCTACTCAAGGAACTGGCCAAAGAACTTGCCCTTGGAGGGGGAATGTGATCTTCAGCCTTCTCAACAGTGCTGTACCAGAAGTGTGGGCCCCAACAGGTTCCCATTCCTTAAGTGGTTACTGGTGCACAGTCTCTTCTCTGTGACCTTAAATCTTTTCCAGCAAATCATTTTCAGATCTGCCTTGCTGATTCAGAGGACTAAAGGAGCATCTTCCAGGGGCTCAGACTAGGGGTCTGTCAGAGGAACACACCACAGAGACCTAGGCACAGGGGCTGATGCTGGACTAGTAACCTTGTAGGCCTGCTTTAGCTCAAACCCCAAGCCCCTCAACAGGTGCACAATATCCCTGTGTAAGTCAGGTGTGAGAACACAGTCCTGGTGCAATGTCTACTTTCAGCAGGGCCGCTGATAATGAATGACAGAAAAGTAAGTCTTGAAGGGGGAGACTTGTCTGAGTGGAGTGAAGGACCATGGGAATGGGGTGGTTGATCTAGAAGAACTGATTGAAATCACTTGGCTTCCTGATTTGGACATGTGATGGGGCATTAGGTATGAGGGGAGCTGGGGCTGAGGAGGTTCCATGTGGGGGACCCCTGTTCTGTTTCTTTGAAGGCACTGCTGGAGCAGTCTAGAATATTTGGGGAGGGGACACCAAAGAAGACAGTAACTTCTTGCCCTCAGCTACTCTCTGTGGGCCACAGTGGATGACTTCCAGAGCCTGTCCTCTGCAGTCTTCTTGACGCAGTTCTCACAGACCCTTTTCTTTTCACACCTTGCTGCTTCGTGTGTTCAGTTGTGCTTTCAATGGCAGTTCACAGGGGTTACTCCGATTTATTTCCAGCTGAGCTTACTCACTTTGAGACAGTCTCATGTAGCTAACTAAGGCTGTCTTTGACTTGCTGTGTAGCCAATGCTGGCCTTGAACTGACTGTCCGCCTCAGCTTCCCAAATGCTGGGATTTCAGGCTTGCACCAGAGGCCCAGTTACGCTCTCCCACTTGTTTTAAAAAACCACTGTCCAAAGGTAGCTTTATCACTTCTTGATTCTCATTCTCTTGAGCATCTCAATAGTCTTCCTCTCTTTATTTCACCTTCCCTACTATCCTTCCTGCACAATCTATGTGGTGGGCAGGATACAGTTTCAACAGATGCAATTCCTATCATCCTAAGGATCTTGTCTGAGTCAGTTGGCCATCTCCAACTGTAATGAGCCTTTCTCTGTCTCGCCAGCCAGCTCCCAAATAACAACAGAGACTTATTATGAAGGCTCGCCCTATAGCTTAGGTTTGTCCCACTAGATCTTATAACTTAAATTAACCCATTTCTATTCATCTACATGTTGCCACATGACTTGTGGCTTTTTTCTCTCCTGCATGTCTGTTTCCTCTTTGTCAGGTTTGCAACTCTGCTTTCTTCTTTCCAGAGTTCTTTCTCTGTCCTAAAGTCCCTCCTGTACCTTTTCCTGCCTAGCTATTGGCCCTTCATCTCTTTATTAAACCAATCACAGTGATGCATCTTCACACATGTGTAAAGGAATATTCTACTATACCACTCTCCTACTTCTGTGAATCCGGCCTCAACTCTCTGCATTTCCATCTGTGGTGATTTTACCCATTTCCAGCCCCCTTTTTGTTTCCTGTGGGCATGTTTTTTACCTCAGGGTCTATCCTGGGGACCCTGCCACTCTATCTCTTCATCCCAGGATTGCTACTTCTGGTCTGCAGTGGGCACTAACAGAGACCTTGCATTTGAGTCTCTTCATTTGAGGTCCTTTAGCTTCCCTTGTTCGAGCCTACTCTCACCTTTCTTTACCCCTTGGCTTCCTCCTTGTCCTTCAGTTTCTCATATAGCTTGTTCCTTACTGCCATGTCCCTATTACCCTCACTAGCATCCCCACTCCAACACCTTTTGTTGTTGTTACTTTACTGAGATCTGAGTCCCCTAGTGGTCTTCCTTAGTGGTAAGGCCTCAGTGATAGGTTATCTCCAAGTCCTATTTTCCATTTCATTGGTCCAGCTATAGGAGAAACAGCTTCTCCTCCGAGGAAGAATCACCCTTGAGGCAGCATAGCTTTGGATACAGCTTTATAGTGAAGTTATGGTTAATTGTAGCATAAATTAGAGATGCTAAGAAGGGTGTAAAATGCTCTGTAGTGAATACAGCTGGTGAGAGTGGGGAACGGTTTCATTAATAAAGGAGGACCAAGGGGCTGTGCTTCAAAAACTGGCCTGGGCTAACACTGCAGGACACAGGCTGGGCTTTCTGGAGGTGAAAGCAGTGGTGTTTCGGGTTAAAGGGTGCAGTGGGATGGTCTGTATGTCAGATGTGTTGTTCTGATTGGTTAGTAAATAAAGCACTGATTGGCCAGTAGCCAAGCAGGAAGTATAGGTGGGACAAGCAGAGAGGAAAATTCTGGGAAGTGGAAGGCTAAGGAGAGACACTGCTGGCTGCCCACCATGACAAGGGAGTTGTAAGGTACCGGAAAGCCACGAGCCATGTGGCAAAGTATAGATTAATAGAAATGGGTTAATTTAAGATAGAAGAAGTAGATAACAAGAACCCTACCACGGCCATACAGTTTATAAGTAATATAAGAGTCTGTGTGTTTATTTTATAAGTGGGCTATGGGACTGCTGGCCCTTGGTGGGACCTGGAGAGAAGCTCTCCAGCAACAAATGGTGCCCACTGGGTTGGCAAGAGTTTCCACCTACAACCTGAGAAAAAGAATTCTAAAACAGAGCTAAAAACAGCTTCCTAGTTGTCTCTCTCAAGTTAGTGGCAGCCTGCGGGTTTAAGCTACTCTATGGCGGGTTTGTGGCCTGGTCACCTTGGGGACAGAGCACACACATGTGAGAAAGCAGACATTATATACAGCATGTGCCTGCTATGCCTTCATGTCCTCCTGGAGGGTGGGGCCACTTTAAGGACTGAAAGATTGTGTGGTCTCATGGGGTGCCCTTGGCATCTGTGGCTGCGGTTCTCTGACTCAGCATGAAGCTTGCACTGGCATTTTTGTGACACATTGTCAGCCACTTTAGTCTAACCCCTGCCCAGTTTTTCATCACTTTCCCTTCTATTTATAGATAGACAGAATTTTCTAATTCTAAATCAGCCTGGTCCAGCCCTTTGTCCTTCCCATGTTCCCACCAGCTCTTTGTTTTCAATAAGAATCCTGGGTAGAAGTGCCCACCTCTGCTGTGTGCACCCTAATCTTTTCCTTTGTGCATGATCCAGGGTCCCAGACTTGTGGTGCATTCTCAGTTTCCCTCTCTGGCCTCCGAATGTAGGACCTCTCTGGGTTTCCACTCTTCTTTCTAAGGTTCCTGCAGCATAGACTTCTTCTCCTTACCCCTAAAATTCTGATATTCTCATTCTCTCCTCATCTCTTCCACTCCTATTAGGTCACTAGCCTTCTTTGGGCTAGTTCCTCTCAAGCTTTTGATTTCTGCTCCTTGAACCACTTATGTCTTGAGCTGCATGTGTGACAGGTATATGTCATGCAGGCCCTCCATAATGCATCCCCCACATTGTTGTCTCACTCTCCCTTAGTCTATCCCTTATCACTTACAGCTTCCTCTTCTTGCCACTGGTCATTCATGTCAGTGACCACTTGTTTTTGTTTTTTTTTTTTTTTTTTGGTGGGGGGTGGTTTCAAGACAGGGTTTCTCTGCGTAGCTTTGGAGCCTGTTCTGGATTAGCTCTGTAGACCAGGCTGGCCTCGAACTCACAGAGATCCACCTGCCTCTGCCTCCCGAGTGCTGGGATTATAGGCGTGCACCACCACTGCCCGGCTTTCAGTGACCACTTGTAACTGCAAGGACTATTTCCCTCTTAAAAGCAAACCAACTCTATGGGCATGGTAGAACATACTTGTCATCTGAACACTTGGGGGACAGGCAGGAAGATGTGGAATTCAAGGCCAGCCTGGACTGCTTAGCAGAAAGCTCTCATGCCTCAAACAACAACATTCAAGCAAACCAAAGAACCTAAACCAAAACAGAATCTACCTGGGAGAACTTTAGTCTGTCCACTGCTGCTTCAGCTGCCCTGCCAAGATGGACTCTTGTGCTGCCTTACATAGTCTAATATACCTTTGGGATCAGTATTGTCTTGGTATAGGGACAGGAGGCAGAGTAGCTGTGGAGCTTAGTAAGATCCAGACAATACCAAGGGCATGTGCTGGGACAGAGGCATCGGGACAAAGAAGGTAGGTGGGGCCTCAAGCTTGTTAGGGGACTGAGGGTGACCTTGAACTCCTTCCATCATAGGTCTGTGCCATCACACTCAGTTTATGTGGTACTAAGGGTCAAACCTAGGGCTTTATGAAAAGCCTTCTACCAGCTGAGCTACAGCCCTAGTCCCTCTCAGGATTTTTATTGAATGCTGCCCTAACCATTACACAAGAATATGACAGATGGAGTAATGGAACAATGACATCAGAAGGAAATAATCAGTTAAAATCAGAACTTGGAACATCCTGTGAAACTTCAAACACCATGTCATGAAAGGAAGAAAAAAGTGGTACATACAATTGTTTCAGACTGGGATATGTATAACTAGCAATAGTTTTCAATCTAGACTGGATCCCAGAAGAAAAGCAATCAGCCCCCTTCCTCTCCAACTATCACTAAACCAAAAACCATAAGAGATACCCTGAGAGCCATCACTGTTGAGGAGAAGCAAGAACTGAGTAGTTAAAGGGGTACCACATGGCTCTGAGAGGACTTTGCAGGTATCTTAAGGGGCTCATTACCAGATATGGGTCTCATAGAGACCCATATATAAGTTTTATACAAGATAGTACAAGTTTTGGCTGCAAAGTGGGATAATGCTGTTCAAGGATAGGTAGTAATGACTGCAGGTGAGCAGGCTTGCTTCGTCTTACCCCTTGGGTAGAAGTACAGGATGTGGGGCATTGGGCTCTTGCCTAGCTTAGGGGCTGGGTTTGGTGGGTGTTTCTGTGGACACTGAATTGTTCTTCAATGTCAGAAGTTAATAGTGGAATCAGTGAAAAGAGGTCTCAGAAAGAGTGTGCCACCCTAGCCAGTGCTGTTTCTAGTCTTTGCTCCTGGATCACATACCTGGCATCTTAGTTACTAGTCTATTGCTGTGAAGAGACACCATGACCCTAGCAACTTATAAAGGAAAACATTTAATTGGGGCTGGCTTACAGTTTCAGAGGTTTAGTTCATTATCATGGCAGAACATAGTGACGTACAGGCAGACATGGTGCTGGAGAAGGAGCTGGGAGTTCTACATCTTGATCCATAACCAACAGAAGGAAAGACCATGTCATACTGGCTTAGAAGACCTCAAAGCCCACCTCCATAGTGACACACTTCCTTCAACAAGACCTACTCCAACAAGGCCACACCTCCTAATTGTGCCACTCTCTATGGGCCAAGCATTCACACATATGAGTCTGTAGGGGCCATAACCATTCAAACTACCTCAATGACCAAGGCAATTTGTAAAAGAAATCATTTAATTAAGGACTTGCTTACAGTTTCAGAGGTGTAGAGTCCATGATCACCATGGCAGGAAGCATGATGGCAGGTGGGCGGGCATGGCACTGGGACAATAGCTGAGCGCTTCTTTCCTGATCAGCAGGCAGGAGGCAGAGCAAGACAGGCTGGCATGGCTTTTGAAGCCTCAAAGGCAAGTAACACACCTCCTCCAATAAGGCCACACCTCCTCCTAGTCCTTCCTAAACAGTCCACCAAGTGGGGACCAAATATTCAGATGTGAGCTTCTGGGGGCCTTTCTCATTAAAATCACCATACCTGAGTTCTGTTCCTAGCTCTAGGCAATGAGGGGTGTTTTGGAGTGACCAAGGAAAGCTTTGAGATCCTGATGTGGAATCCTAGCACCCACTGCACCTGAGAGCCTGGCTGCCAATGGCAGGTGTTTCCTTTTTATGTGCCATCTCTTTCAAACAGCTTGGGTTCTCAGAGCTTTGAAATCACTTTTGCTCTATTTTATTTTAGGAACAGCTGAAAATTAACTGGTAGAAATGGGTTTTGTGCCAGTTCTGGCTTTCCCCCATCCAAATTACACATTTACTGAGAATAGCTATCCCTATAATTTCCATGGAACACAAGATCATTAGTGACAATCAAAAGGGTCCTGGGCATCTTTTGATTGACAATGGAGTTCTGGTTTGGAGGTTTCTGGTAAAGTTTCATTTTAGCTTCATTGTGCTGGACTGGCAAGAGCTCTGTCCATTTCTCCCTCTCCCTGGCAAAGGAGTCTAAATCAGAGATAAGTCAGGGATGCGTATCTAAGCTGATGTAGGGAAGTGTGATTGGGAACTGCTGCGCTCGCTGGCTCTGGAAGTTTCTATGTACCTTAGTGACTTCTGTAGCACTTCCTACATCAACACACAGCTGTACAGTTACTGTGTCTGCCACCCTCATGCACTGTGAGAAATCACCCTAGCACTAGTATGTTTTCAGGCTATGAGGTAACTTTGCCTTCTGCATAGATAAGGCCATCATGAGGATGGCGAAGATCAGAGGAACATCCTGAGTTCTGGGCCTTGAGAGCTCCACCTGTTAGGACAGACATGAACCACACAGTTTCTCAAACAATTTGGAACCCCCTCTCTCTTCTGGCATCAGGCAGGGCCATGTGGATCTGACACATGAGTGCTCTGGTTGGAGCTCCTGTCTGAGACAGGTGGGGTGCAGGTATGGGACAGTTCAGCTACCTGGTGGCCACAAGCCATCTGTACATGCCATGCCCAGATGCACATAGGATGAGGAAAGCATGGACATTCTGTTTGCTGCTGCACAGGCTTCCTCTGTGTCCAGGTTTCTGAGAAAGTGTGGGTTCTCTGCTGTGCTGCAGGGTAAATAAAGTTGATAATTATCACATCACAGGGCTGAAGTCTGCAGTTAGCTGCTGACACCTGGGTCCCTCCATTTCAAAGCTATGAAGGGAACTTAACAAAACCTCTGTCCCTCTAAAGAACTTAAGATTCAAAGGTTAAAGTGGAATTCTGCTTTTCAGAGAGGCTGAATAGCAAGTAGCTCACCTCCTCCCCATGCTTTCATCCTCAAAAAAGCCCTCCTGCTGCTCACCTCCTCCCCCTCCTTAAAAACTCTTCTCCACCTGGCTCCTCCCTACCACTTCCTGTCAGCTAGTTACTCACACAGCCCCTGACCACAGGTGAATGTTACTTAATCAAACACATCTTTGCATCATCATTAAATGTTCCAGAGCATAAACAAAAGTAACACACCTTAAAATAGTATTCTACAACACCTGTGCTGGTATCCCCTTTTCTCACTTTATTCCAGGACCTTCTTTGAGTATGTGGGACAGGGACCTCAGGAGCAGGCATTCATGGCTCTGCCCGTTTTCTCTGCCTGTGGAGAGGCAACCCCAATGTGCTTGAAAGAAAGCACGTGAGCTGAAGGAAGTGAATTGTGAGTCAAGACTGGCTTTCATAAATATCAGTCTAGCCTTGAACTTTGGATCCTCCTGAGTTATAAAATTACAGGTGTGTATTAGCATGCCTGGTTTAAGCCCAGCACATTTGTAGGTTTGGTAAGTACTCTACCAATTGAGCTCTATCCATAGCCTCTAAGTCAATCCCTGGGTTGTCACTGAATAAGCTTTGTGGCATACACTCTGACCCACAGCAGCCACAGAAGCAGGGAGAATAGAAACTTCATTTCTATGCAGCCACAGAAATTTCAGAATTGCTTTCTCTGTAGCTAAGCCTGCTCTGATCTGAACTGCTCATGAATTGTCCCTGGGGATCACTGTGGAGCAGGCCCACCACATCTGTCTAGACAGGCCCCAGGTAGAAGGATGGTTCTATGTTGTTTCAGCTGCTGCTTCATTTTGTGGGTTGTTTTGTTTTTTAAGACAACATCTTATTATGTAGCTCTGGCTGTCCTGGAACTTACTGTGTAGACCAGACTGGCCTCAGACTTACTATGTAGATCAGGCTGGCCTCAAACTCACAGAGATCCTCTTGCCTCTAACCTATCAAGTGCTGGGATTTAGAGGGGTGTACCACTATGCTCAGTCATTTTTGTGTTTTTAATCACAACCAACTCATACTATATCCCAACAAATATAAACACTTAGGTCTTGACATCTCATTTGAGAACTAGCCAATAGTCGATGTCCAATCAATTTCATTGACTGAACCTGAGGCATGGTAAGATTGGGTAATGCATCTCTATCCTCGGGTAGAGGTACCATTTTGGTGGCCAGGATTTCCCTGTCTTTCAAATTTAATGATTCTCTTTTCTACATCTTACTGGACTAGCATGAATGAATTCTTTAACTTATGAATAAACCATTGATTGAATCCTTTGTCCATCTCTCAATTCCTCTATTTTTTCACCACCCATTTACTGATCCACACATCCATGCATCCATTTACCTATCTACCTGTCTGCTGACCCATTTACCCATCTATTTACCCACCTACTTGTTCCACAAATCCATGCATTTATTCATCTATCTACCCATTCATTCACTCAACTACACATCCATGTATCCATTTACCCATTCATTCATATATCCATACACCCACCCTCCATCCCATCCATCCAACTGTTCATTAACATATCCATCCATCCATCCATCCCTCACCCAGCCAGCCAGCCCAACCCTCTGCCCTTCTGTTCATCCATTTATCTAAACAGAAAAAAAAACTTATCCCATGAAACTTTTTTTACTAAGTATAGTAAAACCAGAAAAATAAAGTCTTAATGCCTTATTTCATCTTATATCATATTTCCAAGGTCCCCATTTCACTGTGTACCTTTTCTCAGAAACACACAAAAAACCAAGCTTATGTCTTCTTGACGATAGCCATGTTTCTGCTGTGACTCCATGTCAGTAGGCCCTATCTTGATTGTTACTTAGCACTCTCAAATTTCCCCATCCACATACCAAAGCCTATTGATGTTACTTTCATAGCTAGCTGATGCCTTTCATTTTTATTTATATTCATTTTGTGGTCAGAGGATAACATTATTTCAAGTTCTAAATGGCATCTTCTATAGAAAATTCACTCATTCTTTTAACCAATACCTGCGGTCAGCAGGTATGTACCAGACTGTTCAAGTGGCCATGCAGTGCTGGGGTGCAGTGGTGAAGTAGTTAGGGGTGTCTCCCAGTGCAGCTTATACTATAGTGATGCAGTGGGAGCTCAGGTACCCTCCTGGTACAATTACAAAGGCTGTGTGCAAATTAGCTGTAAGAAAATGAGAGTAGTTTAAACAAATTATTTTAATTCTAGGTAAAACTAAAATTGAGGAATTTGCATCATAATTTAAACACTACAGTTTCCTTGCCATATGTCACAGTTACACAAACGTTGCTAAAAGGTGGATACTGGTATGTGTTTTTCTCTGGTGAACTTTTTCTGGCTTCTGTAATTAGTCTTACAAAGTCACCAGCCAGTCTTCACTAGTCATCACCTACTTTCCTTCTCATTATGATCTGCATTTAACACAAATCCCTTCTGCAGAGCCCTTAGATTTGGCCACCACTAACCTCCAGTCTGCATTATGAAATCATTTCATGAGCAAAAACTATAGCAAATTATTCTCAAATGGATATGATAGTTTTGCTTTTATGTTGAGACCTGTGAATACTTCATAATGAGCCAAGTATGAATTTGTCACTTTTTTGGCAGCAAGCATATTAGATTTTCATTTTGTCTGACTTGACTAGAAACATTAGAATATTTTGTTATATGTTTTATGCTTCATGATGAATATCACCTGGCTGACATTCCAAGTAATATTTTCTTTAACATCTTTATATATTTTGATATATATTCTGTTAATACTTTTTTCTCACCAATTCCACTTTATTCTTTTAATACATAATAAAAAATTTCACTTATAAGTCATTTCTGTTATGAAGAAGAAAAGAAAGTCACATCACCATGCTGTTTTGAATGATCAGAGCTGAACCTTGAAGAGCTGGTTCACTTACTTCTATCTGTAATCAAGTTCCAAGCTGTGGCTTGAAAGATTAAGTTATTCTACTTACAATGAAGCCACAATAGTCACTGTTTTTATCTTAAGAATAGTAGAAGGAACACAAAGTAGCATTGACATATAAGCTCCCATTTTAATATGGTTTTTGAGTTGACTAGAAGCATTCAATGGCTTAGCTGTGGTTTGAGTGTATCTCCGCTGAGAATCTGTAGTTAGAAACTTGGTCTTCAATGCAGCATGTGGGGTAGTAGAGCCCTTAAGAGGTGTGACCTAGTGAAAGATGACCAGATCCTAGGGACATTGCCTCCAGAGGGATTGATACTGTTCTCATGGGAAACCTGTGCAATTGTGTTGTGAGCCTAACTTTCCCTGAATCTTTCCCATGTGCTGCTTGTCTCCCTCTAGGATATTTCTGTTATGAAGAAGAAAAGAAAGTCACATCACCATGCTGTCTTGAATGATCAGAGCTGATCAATCTTGGCACATTGTTGTGATGTGCCAAGAAAGGCCTTCCTAAAAATAAGGTCATGACACCTTCCCTTAGACTTCCAAAACTGTGAGCTAAATAAAACTCTTTTCTTTATAAAATATCTGGCCTGAGGTATTTTGTTATAGCAACAGAAAACAGACTAAGACAAGTGAATTAGAATCTTTTTTACTGATTGTCTCAGGGTTTTTATTACTTTGAAGAGACACCATGACCACAGCAACTCTTATAAAGAAAACATTTAATTGGGGTGGCCCGCTTACAGTTTCAGAGGTTCAGTCCATTATCATCATGATGTGAAGCATGGTGGCATGCAGACAGACATGGTGCTGGAGTAGTAGCTGAGAGTCCTACATCTTGCATGCAACAGGAAGTCAACTGAGACACTGGGCAGTTTCCTGAGCATAGGAAACCTCAAAACCCAGCCCCACAGTGACATACTTCCTCCAACAAGGCCATACCCACTCCAACAAAGCCACACTCCCTATGAGATTATGCAGGGCCAATTACATTTAAACCACCACACTGACATTTAAAATTAATATGAGATGTAGACTTAGATTGATTAAAACCAATCTTTTTGGTGAAGGTGACTATCCCTACCTAAATGCATGTTTGATAGTTCCGTCACATTAAGCTCCATCTCTCTTGGAGTTCTGTTTTGAATCAGCCATGTATACTGCATCCTAGAAAAAACTGGAGATCATAACCAGGATTTTCTGGACAATTTCTCTTAAAATACATAAGATGTATGTATTTTACCTGAATAATGTGTACCTCATTCACTGCTACACACACACAGCCCTTGGCTCAAACCACTTCTCTAAAGAGCTGTGGACTGTGACAGTTTGACACATGATATCCTAAAGCCACATATCACTTGGTTTTATGCTGACAGTGGGGATGTGGATTGCAAGTGTAAGTGCATGATTGTAGTTATGGTGAAGATGCAGTCAAGGGCATTGTCATGACACTGAGTGTGTTTATGGTGAAGATGCCCTCAAGGACACTGTTGTGATACTGAGTGTGTTTTTATAAAGACTCATAGGATAGTGGCAGGTGTCGACAACACTGGGGCTATTCTAAGAGTGTGTGGGTTTTCTTCTTGAATTTCTTCCCTACTAGGAGTAATGAATCTCTCTCCCTCTCTCTCTTTGTCTCCCTTTCCTTCTCCTCCCTGTCTCTTCTCTCTCCTCCCCTCTTTTCTCTCCTCTCAAATTTGAAGGGAATTCTTGGCTTCTAATAAGGAAAAATTGGGATGTAATTCTACAGAACAGTCAGGTTTTGTGGTGTTGTGGATAGAACCCAGGGCCTCACACCAACATCATTGGTTTGCTTCTGGAGTGGTTGTACTCTACCACTGACTTATGGTCTTATAGCTCTCATTGATAAATTCTAAGCATACTCTGCTGCTGAGCCATGCGCTTTCTACCTCTCACAGGTTATGTTCTTCCGTATGTGTTATGTACAAGTGTATATGTACATCTCATGAATGTGTGCAGGTGCATACACACGTGTGTGGAGGCCATAGGTCAACATCAGATATTCTTCTCTATGCTTCCCATTTTATTTTAATTTTTAAAAATTAGCTTTATTATTAAAAGTTGGCAATAACAAACATCATATACCAAATTAACCAGACCCAGAGTCTGCCACCTTATTTTTTAGACAAGATTTCTCACCAAATCTGGAACTCATCCATTCAGGTAGGCTGGCTGACCATTGAGCTCCAAGGATATATCTGTACCCCCAACCCCACAGCACAGGGCTTGTACATTTGTGTCACCATGCCCGGCTTTGTGTGTGGGTGCTGAGGATCTGAACGTGTCTTCATATTTGTCACCAGGCAGTCTATTGGCTTGAGTCATCTCTTAAACTCCAGGCTATGAAGTTCCTAACCACACTTTTCCCATCCTGACTTCTCAACTATTTGAAAAGTCTATTCCAGCTTAGCAGTACTAGCTTAGGACTCTGGACCCAAGCCTGGCTCAGAGTCTTCTAATTTTGCTACTTATTAGCTGTATCAGTCTTTCAAGAGTTTCACAGTTTTAATTCTTCATCCATACTGAGTTGTTTTTGTATGGTGGAAGGTGGGGAGGTGTGCTCCTCATTCTTTTGCATGCACCATTTGCTGCAGAAAACAAGTTCTAGTCTGTGTTGGATCTTTGGCACTCTTGCCAAGATCACTTGACTTCCTGCTCTGCTATGCTAGTGTGCCTGTTTTTATGTCAGTTCCATACCATTTTGAGGACTACAGCTTATGTATACATTAAAGTCAGGAAATGTGAGGCCACTGGCTTTGTTTTCCTTCTCAAGGTCTGGTTGTTCATAGTCCTTTGAGATTCATGTTTCTACAAAGCAATAAACCAAAAGGAAGAGTAGGAGGGAGAGAGGGAGGGAGGGAGGGAGGGAAAAGAGAGAGAGAGAGAGAGAGAGAGAGAGAGAGAGAGAGAGAGAGAGATTGAGAGATTTTTAAAACTAAAAGAATAATGTGAGGACTTTGCAGGGGTTGTATTAACTGTAAATGTTTTGGCTATTGTATCTTGGCTGGGCAGTGGTGGCGCACGCACTCAGGAGGCAAAGCCAGGAAGATCTCTGTGAGTTCAAGGCCAGCCTGGTTTACAGAGTGAGATCCAGGACAGGCACCAAAACTACACAGAGAAACCCTGTCTCAAAAAACCAAAAAAAAAAAAAAAAAAAAAAAAAAAATATTGTATCTAGCCAGGCGGTGGTGGCACACGCCTTTAATCCCAGCACTCGGGAGGCAGAGCCAGGTGGATCTCTATGAGTTCGAGGCCGGCCTGGACTACAGAGTGAGTTCCAGGAAAGGCGCAAAGCTACACAGAGAAATCCTGTCTCAAAAAAACCAAAAAAAATCCGCCCCCCCAAAATATATATATATATATATGTATATATATATATATATATATATATATATATATATGTATATATAATCTTATAATACAGGAACATGAGGTTTCTTTTCCTCTATTTATGGTTTCTTTAATTCTCTTTGACAATATTTTGCAGTTTTTAGTGTACAGGTCTTCACTTCCTTGGATACATTTATTCTAAGTATTTTATTCTTTTTGATGATGTTGAAAGTGAAATCTTTTCTTGTGATGATATTTGTAATCTAAGAAATAAATCTTACCTGAAGATCAGAAGACAGAGCCAGCACAGAGTTAAACATAAAGGTCAGGCAATGGTGGCACACACCTTTAATCCTAGTACTTAGGAGGCAGAGACAGAGCTCCATCTGGATCTCTGATGGTTCAAGACCACCCTAGACTACATGAGATTAATCCAGCCTAAAAGAAACCGAGCCAGGCAGTGGTGGCACACACCTTTAATTCCAGCACTTGAGATCTCATGCCTTTGCTATCAATATTTGGGAAGCACACAGACCTTTAATCCCAGCACTAGGAAGGTTGAGATAGGAAGTGAAATGGCTGGGTGGAGAAAGGCATATAAGACATGAGGAGACAGGAACTCAAGAGCCTTTCAGCTGAGGACTGGGAGGTATTCACTCTGAGTATTCATGGAGACAGGATCCTCTCTTTTTGGCTGGGGAATTGGCAAGATGAGAAGTGGCTTGTTCCTTTATCTCTCTGATCTTTCATTATTTACCCTAATATCTGGCTCTGGGTTTTTATTAAACATTTTCCTAATTTCTTTTTTGGGCTATTTATTGTGGGTTTGTAGAAATACAACCGATTTTGTATCCTATACTTTGTTATTTTTTTTTATCATTGTATTTTTATTTATGGGCTTGTGTCTGCATGTGGTATGTGCATGTGAGTGAGTACAGGTGCCAACGGAGGCCAAGGGATGGCATCAGATCTCTGGGAGTTGATGTTACAGATGGTTGTGTGCCACTCAACCTGGGTGCTAGGAACCAAACTCAGGTCCTTTGGAAGAGCATCAAGCACTCTTAACCACTGAGATTTCTCTCCAGCACTGCAAGTGTTTTCTTTAATTATTATTTTTTAATTGAACTTGTTTTCATACAATATATTTTAACTATACTTTCACCCTCCCCAGCTCCTTCCAGCTGCTCCCCACCTCCCTCCGACCCATTTTAATGCCCTTTCTCTTTCTTTGAAAGAAAAAAACAAGAAACATGCATATATATACACATACACACACACATACATACATACAAAGAGAGAGAACCCCCCCAAAAAAACCCACAAAAATTGACCAAAATATATAAACAAAAAAGACCAGTAAGACAAAAAATGCTCAAACAAAGCAAAATGAGACAAGTCTATAAAAGTACCATTAAGTTCATTTTGTGTTGGCTACTCCTGGGCTTGGAGCCTACCTTGAAGTTTGGTTAATATACCCAGTGAGACTCTGCTGGAGAAAACTACTTTTTCCTTTGCCGATGGGTATCAGTTGCAGATAGCTTTTTGGTTCGGTGTGGGGAGCCTGTGTCTGCTTTCCCCTATAGCACTAAGACCTCATGTAGTTTGAATCTGTGCTGGTCTGATGTGTGCTGCCATGGTCTCTGTGAGTTGCTGTGTGCCTCAGTTCTGTTGTGTCTGGAAGACACTGTTTCCTTGGAGTCATCCACAACCTCTGCCTCTTAGAACCTTTTCACCTCCTTTTCCACATAGACCCCCTGAGCTGTGGGGAAGGATTTGATGAAGACATCCCATTTGGGACTGAATGCTCCAAGGTCTCTCACTCTGCACATTGTGCAGCTGTGGGTCTGTTAGTTCCCATCTACTGCAAGAAGAAGCTTCTCTAATGATGGCTGAGCAATCCACTGATCCAGGTCTCAGCCTGGTGTCAATTCCTTCCTTAATGTCCTTTTAGAAATGTTCATTGTGAATTTGTGTAAATGCAACTGATTTTTTTAGTGTTGATTTTGTGTTCTGTATTTTCTTAAATTCTGTTTTTAGCTTTAACAATTTTCCTTTTGAGTAGATTCTTTAGGATTTTCTTCCTGTAAGACCATGCTGTCTGTGAACAGAAATTCTTCCTTTTCATTTAGTACCTTGAAATTTTTATCTCTTTCCGCCTGATTTCTTTGACTAAAATTTCAACTACTGTGTTGAACAAAAGCAGCCAAGGTCAATGTCCTTGTCTTGCTACTGATCTCAGATGGGAAAAATTTTCAGTCTTTCAGCAGCGAGTATGATGATAGCTGGGGGTTTTATAGATGACCTTTGTCATTTTGAGAACATTTCTTTCTACTCTAATTTATTGAGTGTTTTTTTTTTTTAATCACAGAAAGATGCTGAGTTCTGAAAAATGTTTTCTGTATCAGTTGAGATAATCCTGAGTTTTTATTCCTTCATTTTTGTGATGTGTGTTATATTGATTGATTTTCCAGGGGAAGATCACACTTGGTCCTGACATACAGTCTCTTTAATGTACTGATGAAGTTATTGTTATTATTATATGTGTGCCTCTGTGTGTGCTGTATATGTATGCAAACATGCTTGTGCACAGGCCAGGTGTGTCCTGTCAGTCTTAGTCCCTCGAGAGAAGGTCTGTCACTGAGGCTGGAGCCAGTCTGGTGGCCAGCGAGCCCCAGTGATCCTTCTGCCTCACTTCCCTAAGCCTTTCCCTCAGCCAGGGCTGGGCTTGCAGGTGCATGCACAGTCAAGCAAAACATTTTTTAACAAGGATTTGTCACCAAGTTATTTTCAATTTAAAATAATTTTATACATGTATACAGTGTATTTTTATCATATCCTATTCCCCACCTCCCCCCCGCCAATCTCTCAAGGATCTCCCCAACACATCCTTCAGTCAATTTCATGTCTTATTACTTTTTTTAAATAACCCACTGAATCCAAATTGTGCTGCTCATATGCACATGAGTCTGGGACCATCCACTGGAGCATGGACAGCCTACCAATGCCATGCCTGACTTATCTGTGTGGGTTCTGGGGACTCGAACTCAGGTCCTCATGCTTACACAGAAAGTACTCTTACCTGCTGAGCTATGCCCATGGGTGTGTGCTGTTGAGTCTGATATGCTAAATGTTGTTGAGATTTTGCATCCTACTAAGACATGTTCTTGGTCTGTCCTTTTCTTTTCTCAAGCTGTATTCATCTGTCTCTGGATTTGGAGTAGTGGCTGCTTTATAAAATGAGTTTGTTAGGAAAGGCTACCTTAGTGTTTAGCCCTGGTGATAATTCTTTAAGTATTTGGTAGAGTTCACAACAAAACCATCTTATTCTGGACTTCTCTTTGTTGGAGGGGTCTTGGTTCCTGATTCAATGCCTAAACATGTTATGGGTTTATTTAGAATTCCTATTTCATCTTGAATCAAGTTTAAGCGATTTGCACATTTCTAGGGATTTGTCCATTTCATCTGGATTTATCTATTTTATCTGGTATAGAACTGTTCATAGCATTTCTTATTTTTAGAAAATGAATGCTAATTTCCCCCCTCCTTCCCTCTCTGCCTCTCTCCCTTCTTTTCTTCCTTGGAAATAGGATCTTGTTATATAGCCCAGGCTGGCCTCAAATTGGAGCTCTTCCTGCCTCAGCCATCTCTGTGCTAGGATTACAGGTCTGTATCAACACACTTGCCCCGCTTTATTTCTGCAGTTGTGCTAGGATTACAGGTCTGCATCAACACACTTGCCCCGCTTTATTTTTGCAGTTGTACTAGGGTTACAGGTCTGCATCAACACACTTGCCCCGCTTTATTTCTGCAGTTGTGCTAGGATTACAGGTCTGCATCAACACACTTGCCCCGCTTTATTTCTGCAGTTGTGCTAGGGTTACAGGTTTGCATCAACACACTTGCCCCGCTTTATTTTTGCAGTTGTACTAGGGTTACAGGTCTGCATCAACACACTTGCCCTGCTTTATTTCTGCAGTTGTCTCTGTTGTCTCTGTCTGCTCGTCCATTTGTCAGTCCAGGTGAAGTTAATTTTGTGATTGTTTTAATCCAGTTACTTTGGGGGTTTTGTTGATTCTGTGATTTTTCTTCTCCATTTCACTCACCCTCAGCTTCACTGTGCCCCCCTTCAGTTAGCTGTTCCTTGTTCAGTTCTGTAAGATGAGCAGTTTGGTTGGGTGTATATAGTCCGGGCACAGGCACCGAAGACAACAGAGGAACCTGGCCTTTCCGAGACGCTGAGAGCAGACTGTTCTCTGCTTTTCTTCATTTCCGGTACAGTCGTTTCCCAGGAGAGGGGTAGAAAAGTCCCTGCTAAGGTCACAAGCAGAGGAAAGCGAAGAGAGGAAGTGAGGCTTGACAGGCCATACTCCTCATCTTGCCAGCCGCGTGGCTGTGGACCCAACTACAGAACTGCCACGAACTGGTTTGGTATCAGAGATGATTCCATAAAAGTCTTACTCATTTGTTAGTGCTGGTTATAAATATATATATATCTGAACTGTGGCAGGAGCCCTGGTCAGGGCAGTGTCCTACCTCAGGCACTAGACCATGTAGGTCTGTCACAGGAAGCAGAATGGCCACACTGGCGCTCTCTGGGTAACAGCTCACCACCCGGATGTGTTACAGGATGTGGTGTTCTTTTTTTCATTTTTTTCCCCTGTTCTGCTTGCTCCTGCAGGATTCCCATACAAGGCCAGACACCACCGTGAAACCTCAGCTACATCCTCACAACTGTTGCTGTACAGACTGAGTGACCTCAGGTGCCCTGGTTTCTGGCTGGCCTCAAATTCAGACTCACTGCGTAGACTGTGTCCTCCAGGACTTGTGTGAGAATTGCACTAGACACTTTCTTCAGATACACAAATGCAAAGGAAACAGAGACCCTGCAAGCCAAAAGGAGAATGCTAATGTGCTCTGGCCAGCTCCCACCCTGCCTCCTTCCCACAGTGGTACTGTAAGGGAGAGCAGTGTGCCTGGCAGAGATGGAGCTTCTAGCTGATCTCTCTCTCTCTCTCTCTCTCTCTCTCTCTCTCTCTCTCTCTCTCTCCTTCCCTCTCACTCTCCCTCCTCTTCCCTCTCCCTCCTTCTCCCTCTCCCTCCCTCTCCCTCTCTCCCTCTCTCTTCCCGCCTTACTCACTCACTCTTTCTCTCTCTGAGACAGGCCTGTCACTATGTAGCCCTGGCTATCCTGGAGCTCACTACATAGACTTAGCTAGCCATAAACTTAGAGATCTCCCTGCCTCTGGCTCATGAGTACTGGGATTAAAGGCATGCGCCATCACTCCCATATCTGTCTGATTATTTTTAATGCTGTTTCTTTGTTCTTTGGCTTGACTCAACGGTATCTATCTCAGTTCCTTAAGAAATAAAAACTAATCTCGTAGAAATAGCTTGAGATCATGTCATAATTAAAATCCTTTTTGAAAGTTTTGTTTTCATTAACTGTGGGAAAGTGAAATGGATGTTATACAAATGAATAAATACTTCTTTTCACACATAGACTCAGCAGAGACCCAAAGAGAGAATCAGTCTGCTATAAAAGAAACACATTCCTTGTCTGACGATTACTTTATAACTCATGCTGGCTTGCCTGGCGTGAGGGTGTTATCAGAGTATTTGCCAGTTCTATGACAGAGACACATCCTGCCCACTAAAGCCCTGGCTTAGAAACCTGACATTTTATCTCCTTTTGGAGATAAGAGTTGGGAGGACCCAAGGAAGACATCCTGTGTAGACTTGAGAACAAATTTTGTCTTAGCTGTCATCTTTTATGGTCAGTGCTAGAGTTGCCTTCCTCTGCTTCAGTGGGGTGGCTTCCATGGTAAGAGGGAGAAGTCAATACTTGATCCCCGTGCTGGATAAAGGCCAGGGAGCTGAGGTATTCCCAAGATTCTTGTCTTACCCACCAGACGTGCTAGTATAGTCGCACTCAGGAAAGAGCTAGGAAGACCAAGGGCCATGCTGGGATTACAGGTGTAGTCCACTATGCTTGCCTTTCCCTTGAAGCCAGCCTCTGCTTGTGGACCAGCAGTTACTCAGTTCATCCCACTGTCAATAATGTACTCTCCTTTCTCTTTTTCTCAAAGCGCGTGCGCGCGCGCACACACACACACACACACACACACACACACACACACACACACACACCTTTGTTGTTGTTGAGACAGAGTATTCCTATGTCTCCCAGCCTGGCTTTTATTGAATATTAAGTAGAATTCCCACTGCCATGTTATATACAAAAACCTACAAGAACATGCTATTCCTGTCCCAACAATAAGAAAATTCCAGACCTTCTAGGAAGGTTCAACTTTGTGATAGTTAACTAGCTAGGATACAGCTTTTTAAAGGTTTCTAACAGTTCTAGGGGAGCTAGCCAATAGTTACTAAACCACACCTGTTAGAGCTCTCAAATAGTCTTACTTGAGGAGATCAATCACTAACTTAGAAGCAGAAGAAACTCAGCTTTAAGGCCACAGGGGTGATAACTTAGGAGAGATGGAGTCACCAGCCGAAGCTAGTGCACTAGTTATTATAAGGTAAACAGTAATCTTGGTAATTCCAACCTTTTCTTGGTAACTGCTAACTGGTGGTAGTTTTCTCAGAATCTAGAAAAAGAAGGATCTGGAAACAAAAGGTTTATCCGTGTCTAAATGGAGCTCTCCAGTGTGAGAGGGAACGCTGCTGAATGCAGCAATAAAATTGTAGCAATGACATCAGCAGTAAAGTCTGTGGGAGCACTGGGGGCCTCTGCCATGGTCCTCCCTAGAAGGCCCCAAATAGCCCGCAGGACAAAACTCCCTGCCTGGGTTAGCAAACAGGAAAAGCTGACAGCTTGATTTAGATCCCAGAACCCATGGAAAAGTAGAAGGAAAAAGGGGCAGGGGGCTGACTCTGACCTCCACAAGTGCACACCCACACACTGTCTCACACGTCTCATTTTCAAACTATCCAATAGTACCTAATAAGTCTTAACTGAACTGAGACATGGTAAATTTGGGTGACCCATCTCTGTCCCCAAATAGGGGAATCATTCTGGTGGTCAGGATCTCCATGATTTTTAAACTTAATGATTCTTCCAAACCTTTCTGGACCAGCATGGATAAATTCTTCAACACACAAGGGAACTATTGATTGAATCTGTTCTTCATCTTAAAATTCCCCTGTTTTCCTACCCTCTCACTAATTCATGCACTTATCCATAGTCTATTTACCCACTCACCTATCTACCCAGCCACCTAACAACTCATACATATAAACACACACACATACACTTCATCAATTTTTTTAAAAAAAATTCCTTCTTGCTTGACCTCTGGTCACTCAACCAGCTGACTGAAAGGAAGTGTTCTGAGCAGTGTACCAGAGCATTTCCCTCTGTGTAAGTGCTGAGACCTCTGCCTGCTTGCTCCTGGGCCTTATGCAGTGGTCTTTCAGTCTCTTGACCCCCTGGGACCTGCAGCTTCCCCGGGAAGCCCTGGCAAGCCCCCTTGCAGACTGTGTCTCCAATCAACTCGAGGAAGCTCAAGGCCATAACCACAGATACAAAGGGAAAGGTGACGTGGGAAATTGAGCCGCAATTTGGCAATAGCACAAATAAAAATGACTGTATTTGCAAACAGCCAGGTCAGCTCAAGGCAGCTGTTGGTGTAGGTAATTACCAGCCTCCAGCATTGTCTCTAGTCTTGAGGTCCATGCACATGCAGGCAGAGGCCTCTCGTTTACCCAGCGTGTTCTGGGTTTTCTCATTAAAACCCACATGCCTCACCCTGCCAAGCATAAGCCATAGTCATTTCTATTTTCAGTGCCTCCGGGTGGCTGGCTGGCATCTCTCAGGATGGCTCCTCACATTCATCAGGCTGTGATATGCTTCCGAGCAAAAGAAGCAACTGAACAGAAACAGATGTCAACATCCCGGGGCACGGTGGTCGCTCCCTCTGATATGTTTCCAAGCCTGCTTTTGCGCTGCCAGCCAGGAGCAGTGTGGAATGACAAGTGAGGCTGCCAGCTAAAGAAGCCGAGACGGGAGCCAGGGTGGGGAAGGAAGAGAATCATTAATTAGTGGCTCCAGAAGGGAAATGAGCTCTCAGCTCACATCAGCTTCTCAACTCAAGTGGGGTTAATTGTTTTCCACGCCAGCCACAGGGCCGCTTTCTTCTCAGGAGACGGACACGAACGAGTCTTAATTAGCCAGCCCACCCTGCTCTGTTCATTAGCTACAAATAGGACATCACCTGGCTCGCCCCTGATGCTGTGGGGCAGATCAGAACACACATGCACACACGTACACATAAAACACGCACATGCGCAGGTGTACAGACACACACACACACATACACACACACACACACACACACACTCACACTCACACTCATACACAGACATGCACACAACCCTATGCAGGAAAGTGGCTAGACATCCCATCATGGGGGCAAGACACTCACATTGCCACCTTATACATCCAAAGTGAACTTTGCGGAAGGCGGGGCTGTGGGTGAACCTTAGTTTTTTTTTGCTGGGATGGCTTCTGAGAACAGATGGTGTACTGGGCTCTCGACCTCTGTGGCTTTAGGGAGTGCCATTCCTATAGCCCAGGTGGCTTTAATCTCTTCATCTTGCCAGCTGTGAGCTCTGTCCAGCACCAAGTCCCACAGCTCAGTAAGCAGAGAGAGTTCCGTGGCTACTCTATCTATAGAGAATCATGAAGAAATTATCCCCAATTCTCCTGAGAACTGGGACTAAAAGCCCACGGGTGTAGTATACTCCAGTGTCAGCTAAGATGAGTCCCTGCATGACAGTACATTGTGAAAACCTGGCCCGGAGCAGCATGAGAGAGCTCAGTTCCCACCAAAGTCCTCTCAAACCATGGGTCCACTCTCGTTTTTTCACCTGCCTTTAGAGCACGTGGCCACCATGACAAATGTTGGCTTTCTGGAAACTCGGCTTATATTAAATCCTGAGCTGCCAGCAGCTCCCAGTGTCTGAGGGGCTTGCTGGGAGCCTCAGAGTCAACCAGAAAACAACAAAATCAGCCACAGTTCATCCCATGTCCTGCTCTTCCAGGGCCGGAATGAGGGACATGAGATATTTCCTTTCTGGTTGCATACGGCAGGACTCTGATTCTTCCTGACACTTAGCAACCCTCTACCATACATCACACATTGGGGACTCAGGGTGTAGAGGGAACAGGAGGCACTGGGCAGGGGTGTGGGTGGCTCAGATGGGGTTTTAGAACTGGTTCCTTGGTCCCACGTAGGATATCAGGCAGCCACAGGAAACAGAGAACAACTAGTGTGTTGCTTTCCATTGAGCACACATTCACGATCCAGTGAGTACTGGTCCCTCCCCTCCCCTCCTACTCTGGAGTAATTTTCATCTTGAGCAGTGCCATGGAGACTCAGCAGTGTTTGGGCACAGTGGCTTCCTGGCGAGTCCTTATGATATTTTGGTCTCAGAGGCTCCTGGAGTGGCCCTTGAGAGACAATGGCATCTCATAACCCTTTCCTGTCTGTATGTGTCTGTTAGTATGAGCTGATGTTTGCAAACCGCACAGACTCTGCCCACACCTAGCAGATAGCAGACAGTCTAGTCCCAGTTCCAAGACAACTTCCCTAAGTGCCCCACATATGGCTTAGCCACAGCTAGTGCTTGGGAACACTGGAAGGCTAGAGGGGTCAGTAGGACCAAGGAGTCCCATTTTTATACAACTAGGCTGCTGGCTCCATATTTTGCGGAGCTGTAGTGGAGGCCAAAGGGCAGTTGGAGCATCCCAGAGTTTTACCCCACCCTCCAGGTTTTTCTTGCCAAAGGGCTTAGATCGGACGGGCATATGCAGCTGGCTGTGGCATGTACACTCATAAAGATATGCTGTGTACAACAACGTAGAGGTATACCTGTGGTCAGAAGACTCTCCTCAGTTCTTGGGAAGAAGTCAGCCTCAAAGACCTAAGACCAAGGCCCCCTTGCTTCTCCCTGTCTTTTCTACTCACTGGTGGTGTGGACTCAAGCAAGTCAATTAACCTTCCTTCCTTCTATTCCTTTACCTTCTTTTTTAAAAAAAAGATTTATTTACTTACCACGTATATAGTATGACTGTACACCAGAGAAGGCACCAGATCTCATTACAGATGGTTGTGAGCCATCATGTGGGTGCTAGGGAATTGAACTCAGGACCTCTGGAAGAGCAGCCAGTGCTCCTAACCCCTGAGTCATCTCTCCAGCCCTCCTTTACTTTTTAAGTGGAAAAAACCCAACAGGTTCTGCTCCTTCAGATCTGAGGGTGCAGGGCGATTAGCCCTGGCCTCCCAAAGCTCATCATCACTAGAATGCTGTGGAATGCTGGTGTTGTTATTTTTATTAACTCTGGGTGACCATGCATGAGCTTTGTGCTCCACACCTTCCCCAGGCCCAGATTCTACTGCTGTGGGGTGAGGTGCTTATGAACCCCCACAGTGGAAATGTGCTAGGCCTCAGCATTTCAAGGTTCGGTAAATGCAAATAGCACTGGCTTGGTGCAGGCACGTGAAGACACCCCAGCAGTGTGCATCGAGTGGTGAAATGTCAAAGGACCGGGTGGCATTTGGGTGTTAAACTAAATCCAGCCTTCAAGGTAGGGGGAGTGGGAGGCAGAACAAACTAACATTTAGTGAGTGCCAAGTCCTGTGACAACTTTTCATCTGTTAAAGCTGGCTGAAGCCAGACCTCATGGTGCAGGCCTATCATCCCAGCTATTCAAAAGGCAGAGTCAGGAGGAATGCAAGTTCAAGGTCAGCCTGGGCAACTTAGTGAGACCCTGTTTCAAAATACAAAGTAAAAAGAGGCTGAGGCTGGTTGGGGATGGAAGAATTGTTCTTGCCTATGTCTGAGGCCTTGTCTCAATCTATAGCACCATAAAAATTTAATTAGTACCTGCTGACTGAAGAGGAGACTCACCCAATCCCACACTCACTCTAAATCATGTCAGCATCATACCTTAACCATGAATTTGGCTCTCTGCCAATCTACTGATAAAGGCTGAGACCTCATCTTCCAGGACCAGCCCCTGACTAGAGTTCTAAAGCCTCTCTGTTTTTGTGGGCCACATGTATAATCCTTCGTCTGAGCAAATGTTTGAGTTCAGGACTCCTTGAATGGAGCAAGAATTTAAAGGTGTGTGTCCAGGGCGAGTGGTTTAGAGTTTCCACTGCTTCTCCATCCTGTTCGTGTCTCACACTCTCATAATCTGATAGTGATTTATTTTGACAATTTACCTTTATGGAGTCTTCTCAAAGCCTTCTAGTTATTTATTTATTTTCATAAAAGGAATACAGGGTGTTTTTTTTGTTTTCTTTACATTCATAATTCATGGACATACATAATGTTTAATTGAATTACAACTAGAGAATTAGAGATATAGCTGAGTTGATAGAGTGCTTGCCTAACATGCTCAAAGTCCTGCATCTGATCCCAGTACTGCATAAACAAGGTGTGTTGGCATGCACCTGTAATCCCAGCATTTGGGAAGTGGAGACAGAAGAATAAAAAATTCAAGATCATCCTAGGCTACATACCATGTTTGAGGCAAGCTGAGGCAGTTGTGGAATATTAGTTTAAGAAGTGTTACATTCACTCAGGAACCTACATGGGACCGAACTAGGCCTGCTGAATGTGGGTGACAGCTATGTGACTTGATCTGTTTGTGGGGTCCCTGGCAGAAGGACCAGGACTTATCCCAAATGCATGAACTGGCTTTTTGGAGCCCATTCCCTGCAGTGGGATACCTTGCTCAGCCTTCATACAATGGGGAGGGGCTAGGTTCTCCTTCAACTTGGTATGCCAGACTTTGTTGACTACCATGGGAGGCCTTACCCACTCTGCGGAGTGGATGGGGGCAGAGTGGGAGGGAGGTGAGGAGGCAGGAGAAAGGGAGGCGGGGGAACTGGGGTTAGTTAGTATGTAAAATGGAAAAAAATTTTAATAAATAAACATATTTAATAATAAAAAAAGAAGTGTTACATTCATTTATGCTGTGGAACATTTGTTTAATGATGCAAAGATAAGTTGCATTCTTTTTTTTTTTTTTTTTTTCAAGACAGGGTTTCACTGTGTAGCTTTGGTGCCTGTCCTGGAACTCCCTCTGTAGACCAGGCTGACCTTGAACCCACAGAGATCTGCCTGCCTCTGCCTCCCAGTGCTGGGATTAAAGGCATGCGCCCCCATGCCTGGCTGACAGTCTTTTCTTAAAATTATATTTATTTACTTGCATAGTCTGTATATGGTAAGAACATGCCACAGCACACATGTGAATGTCCAAGGACAAATTGCAGGGGTGGGTTCTCTCCTACTGTGTGGGCCCTGGGGATCAAACGCAGATCTTAAGGCTTGCTGGCTACCACCTTTACCCACAGAGCCATCTCCTTAGCTCTTGTTACGGTCTTGGTAACAGGTTGGGTGAGCTTGGAGCACCTTGACAGTTGAGGGCAGTAGAGGCGGATAACCTTGGTCAGGAGAAAGAGGTGGCTCAGTTGGCAAAGTGGTAGGCATAAGAGCTCTGCTTCTGTTTTGGTTATCTCATTTCACCATGTGAGGAAAACCATGTGTTTGCTGCTCTCACCTCTATTTTATAGGCCCAGAGAGGCTGGGTAAGAGATCCAACTAGCAACTAGCAAACAGCTGGCTTAGAATTTCTCTCTAGTTCTGTTTGGGGCCATACACAGGCTCACAGATGACTGTGTTTTAGGGACTAGTTTCTTCATCTGTCTTATTAAAAAATATTAATTAATAACATATAAGAAAAGCCACATAGCTTTAAGAAAAATGGATGGGTGGTCTCACATAGCTCAGGCTGACCTTCAACTGTAGCCAAGGATGACCTTGAACTAATTCTCCTGCCTCTACCTCTTGAGAGCTGCAGTTGTAGGCTTGTGGCATCATGCTCAGCTTATGTGGTACTCAGGATTGAACCCAGCACTTTGTGGATTCCAGGCAAGCACTCCACCCTCTGAGCTATATCCCCAGACATTTTGTTTTTCATTCTTACCAGTAGCAGAGCAGTGGAAAAACAGGGTGTTTGTTCATTTTTTTCTTAGACAGGGCTTCACTCTGTAGCCTGAAACGCACTGTGGAGTAGGCTGGCCTCAAACTTGTTGCAGTCTTTCTGCCTTAGTTCCTCAAATATGAAACATCACTTTGGGGGAATATTATTTTAAGGTGTGTTACTTTTGATTATGTTGCATTTGTTTAACTCTGTGAAGCTGTGTTACTGTGCCTGTAACCTGATGGTCTAATAAAGAACTGAACGGCCAATGGCAAGGCAGGGGAGAGGAATAAGTAGGGCTGGCTGGCAGGCAGAGAGAATACATAGAGAGAAATCTGTGAAGTTACAAAAAGAAGTAGCCAGAGAAGGAGGAGGAATCCAGGGGTCAGCCAACTAGCTACACAGCAAGCTGCGGAGTAAGAGTAAGATTTACAGAAGTAAAAGCAGAAAAGGCCCAGAGGCAAAAGGTAGATTGGATAAGTTAAGGAAAACTGGCTAGAAACAAACCAAACTAAGGCTAGGCATTCATAATTAAGAATAGCCTCCATGTCTGATTTATTTGGGAGCTGGGTGGCAAGCCCCCTAAAAGAGAAAAAAACGAACAAACAACAACACACCACACTGGCTTTGATACTTTCTCTAAGATGATTTATTGGGGATTCATGTTCTCTGTTGGGCAATCGTGATGTTTTCTCCTAGATCTTCACATGTAAGTAAACTTTCTCATACTTATTTACTGTGGTGAAGTTCTAGGATGTAGGTGTATTGCTCAGCTGAAACAAAACTAAAAATTAAAAGTTTTAAAAAGGCAAGCGTAGTAGCATATGTCTATAATCCCAGCAGTAGAGAAACTGGAGCAGGGGGATTGCTTTGAGTCTGAGGCTAGCCTGGACTACACAGTGAGATGTTATCTCAAAATTTACAAAAAGAAATACATGTTCTTCTGCTGTGCTCTGTGAAGGGATGAGTGCCAGAGTTGGATACAGACCCTCCTATCTCATGGATTGAGGGCTGAAGATGGGATGGACCCTGCAGAGAGGCAGGGAAATGGTTAGACATACCCCTGAGCCAGGGTTGATCGGCCTGCAGCCAGCTCCGTCAGGTTGTCAGCTACGCCATCCTCTGGGCCTCCTTGTGCATGAATAAACTACTCTAGCCCTTGAGCAGCACTACTTTGTGTCCACTGAGTGTCCTGATGAGGTATCACAGTGGAGTGACTGGGCTTGGCAAGGTCACCGAGACGTCTTGTAGGAAAGGATCTAGCCAGGTGTCAAGGGAGCATGAGGACCTGCCGTCAGAAAATGCCACTGTTGCTGAGACCTGAGGCCTTTGCCTGAGGAAGTAGCTAAGAAGAAAAACACTATGATTTATGCCCAGAGGGCTGTAGCAACCTTGTCTCTATGAGAAAAAACTGGAAATAACTCAGCTTAACAATAGATGTAACATTAAGCACACGACTGCCTGTAATATGGCATATTACCTACCCATGGGTGACAAGCCCTGGCAAATATGAGCATTCTTTGGATTTGGGTAATATTCAACCTGATTTTGTTAACACCGTCTGCTCAGTGGGAAACTGACATGAAATAGTGCTGTGTTTTTCTGATCACGGGTCTCCTCCTGCACGTTCCTTTTCTTTACCTCGGAAATGTTTCTGGCAGACCCACGCTTTCCAGTGGCTTTTATTTAAGCTTCAGGCTCCAGCCCACTTCTGAGCTCAGGCCTCACTGGGGTGGGGGGAGTGGTGCCGCTACTCTTTGCTGCCACTTTTTGCAATGTCTTAGGAGGGTTTGAGGGGGCCTATTGATCTAAGGATTGCTATTTTCTGAAGTTCACCAATTTGTTAAGCCCAATTTCTTTAGTGATGGAGATGGGAAAGCAGAGAGGCAGAGACATGGCCGCAGAGTGACATTTGTGGCCAGGTCTGTCCCCTGTTCCTCCGTCCTCTGGGACCCTTGCTATGGGTGCACCAGGATCAAGCCACCCCTCCTGACACTCCAGATGAGTCAGGAGAGCCTTCGGTTGACTTCGTCCATAGTCCTTGTTTCTCCTCACTTTTACCTGAACTACGTTCTGGAAAGTTCCTCCAGGAGGGGTGACAACACATGTCAAGTTCGTGGGCCTTTGTTTGTGGGCAGGGCAAAGACAAAGCAATGGATTAAATAGTCTGAGCGTGGGCTTGAAGAGGATAGGGCTCACCTGCAAATGTGTAAGTCCTGACAGGAAAGGGAGCTCAGAGGTCCACCACCTTAGCTAATGACAATGAGGAGGACTAGAACAGAGGGAGGCCCAGAAGCAACTGGCTTACATCATCTGGTGATGCAAGACAGTTTTCACTACCAGAAAACGACCCTGGTGGGAGGAGAGAGATTCTGAAGAGGAAAAAATAGAAACTCAGCAGAGAACTGGGCTGCAGTGTGGGTGTCCAGCCATCTCAGCATCTTATTCAGTCAGCCCTGCCCCTGTGTGGGATATTCTCAAATATTGTGGAATAGTACTTTATTTACATAGAGATGTTTTACATTTGTTATGTTGCGGAATATTACTTTAGCTAGGCAAAGGTGTGTTATATTTGTTTCTGCTGCATTTGTTTAATGATGTCAAGTTGTGCTGCTGTTTCCCCTTGCCTGTCTAAGGCGCCTGATTGGTCTTCTATAAAAGCTGAATGATCAATAGCTAGGCAGTAGAGGGATAGGCAGGGCACATGGGCAGAGAGACTAGGTAGAGGAAGAAATCTAGACTCAGAGAACTAGAGAGAAGAGAGAACGTGAGAAAAAGAGAGGGAGACGCCTGGGCCCGGAAACCAGGCAGCTGCCAGCCAGCCACAGAGGAAACAAGATGGTAAGATGTACAGACTGAAGGAAAGGTAAAAAGCCCTGAGGCAAAACGTAGATGAAGAGAAACAGATTAAAACAAGAGCTAGGATAAGGCCAAGCAGTCATAACTAATAATAAATCTCAATATCATGATTTGGGAGCTGATGGGTGACCCAAAAGAAAGCCTGCTACACCCAAAGAGTCAGCGAAGTCTTCTTGAATAGGCCTGCCCAGGCAAGGAGGCCACTGAACGAGAAGCAAAGAGACTCATACTTTGCACAGAGGAAAACTGTTTCCTGCCTACAGGTTATTGCCCTGCTCCCCTTCTACCTAGGAATCACAGCTGAGTCTCCTGAATAGCTTTCCCATGATTCATAGGATAAAGTCCACAGGAAACTAGCATCATAGCCAGGTTTGCAGGGAGTGCTGTCCACTCTGCCCTCTCTTGGGCATTGTTGTGCATACATGAAGGTCAAAATGCTCAGAAGCCTTGTTTGTGTAGAAACTCATCTCTAGAGGTTTCTGGTGTCCCACATTCGATTGGTAATAGGGTTCTTTATTTAAATTCCAGCTGAGGGCACCCAAGGATGTGTGCTGGAACACTCCCAAGAAGTGAAAATAAACACCAATAGGAAGAGGGTTAGATTCATTACTGCCCAATTACAGTGCCAAGCTTGGTACTCACCCTGAGACACTATTCCTCACCTATTGAGAGAGCTGAGCTCTAAGAAATGTTGATCATAGAGCCAGTGTTGAAAAACAAGCAGGGCCAGAGCTCTCCTAAGTTGCCAGTGGGAATGCAAAAGTATCCAGCCATCTGGAAGACAGTTTGGTGGTGTCTCAAAACATTACATACACATGTACCCTATCACTCTGCAAATACATAAAAGTATTTTTTTTGCTACAAAACAAAAATGAAAATTTGAATTCATTCAAAAGCTGGTTCATAAATGTCTATGGCAACATTACATATAATCGCCAAGAACTTGCATGTTGTGTGATACTGTTGTCTGCTGTATTATAACAGTCCAGCACTGCTTTCTAGTAGAAAAGCTAATGTGTGCTTAACAAGGACTTGTTGAATGCATGCATGAATGAATGGGCAAGTCTGAATCAGGGCCCAATGACATAAGGCAGACTTGATTGAGAAAGCATCTGGGAAGATGGCTCAGTCGGTGAAGTGCTTGCCATAGCACAAGGGCCTTAACTCCTGCTCTTCAGCATCCATGTAAAAAGCTAAGAACAGTAATCCAGGTCCTGGGAAGGAATAGACAGGAGGATCCCTGAGGCTCATTTGCCAGCAAGTCTAGTCTGTTGGTGAGCTCCAGATTCAGTGAGAGACTGTCTCAAAAACAAGGGGGAAAACAATTGAAGAAGATACCCAGCAACAACAACCACCTCTGGTCTCCTCACACAGGCACACACACAGACACAGACAAACAGACAGACAGATACACACACACACACACACACACACACACACACACACACACACACAGAGGCACACACAGTGGGATAATCTAGACATAAATACCTGGAGGGCCATGGGTGGAAAATCTAACAATCTCTCACGTATTGGCTTACAATATGTCCTATTCTGAAAGTTTTAAATTTTCATTACACCCACCCAGGAAGTACCTTGAAATGCCTTTGCACTGGCTCCTGGAGGCACATATCTTCTTGGTCCTTAGATGGGATTGTGTAGGAGAGTGCCTCCTGTCTGCTTCCCTCCAAACAGCCCGGTCACTTGTGACAGATGGATGCAGAGCAATCAAATCTAAAGCTGCTGAATAATAAAGGCTCATGAAAAATAAATGCACTCTGAGAAGCAAGCTTCTTGAGAGCAGCCCTCTCCATCACACGAACCGACAACCTGCCTAATCTGAAATGGCAATTCCCCAGCACTTCCTCCTAATTCCTATCGGGGCATAGGAATTATTCTTCCTTTCTGAACACACAGCATGGGAGGGTTCACTGCACATACAAGGGAGAGGAGAGCCTCAGACATGGAGCCAATGCATTTGGAGTGCCCCTTGGATGTTAACTTCTGTAGAAGTTAAACTGTTGGAAGACCGGTGGGACAGGAATAAGGGTTTAGATTACAGCCTCTGTCGTTCATTCCTCCATGAACAAGAGTTCCTGGAAAGAACCACCTTCTGTAGATTGATCTCTCTATGTGGCTGTTTAACCTCTAAGAACTTCAATGACTGGAGTAGTTGGAATGTTTCATGACCAAAGCTTAATTGCAACTTATTTGGGGCTATCTTTAGCTCCATAAGCAGCCATTCCTTACCTACTTCTGTGTCTCACCTAACATCTTGTTATTAACAGGTGAAACCTCCTGGAATGTACCAGCTTATTAGATCATTAGCTCCCACTAACCAAAGGGCTGAGAGTGCCCTCGGACAGCATCCGAGGCCCACAGCAGAAACTTTCCAGCTTTGCTTTAGTCAGATTATCTAAAGTTTCCACGAATGTATTTGAAAAGTGTATTAGTTTATGACTCTCTGTGTTCTGTTGCTATAAAAACTTCACCCAAAGTGGTGCACACCTTTAATCTCAGCATTCAGTAGACAGAGGCAGGTGGATTTCTGAGTTCAAGGTCAGCTTGGTCTACAAAATGAGTTCTAGAACAAACAGAGCTATGTAGGAAGACCCTATCTCAATTAAATAAAATTTAAAAAAAAAATTAAAAACGTTATCAAAGCGTTACTATGTTAAAACATTGAATACTGGGTAACCAGAATCTTTATTTCGGGGCCATGATCATATTTGTCTTCAGCATAAACTATCTCTTATCTCCTTTGAAGTAAGAGCTGTATTTTATGTTGACACAAGGTCTTTCTATATAGCTCAGGATGGCTTTGAACTTAAGGCAATGCTCCTGTCTCCACCTTCTGAGTGTTGGGGTGACAGACTTGTGCCATCATATTTGGCTTAGCATCACTATTTAAACCCCAAGAACAAAGAAAGGCATTTGTTGCCACCAGGTCAAAAATAGGGGGGATGGGGTGCTACCCTCAATGGATTCATGTCACTTCCAGTCATTTCCTCATATACTCTGCCCTGGATGTCCACTATTTATCACTTATGATCCTGCCAGATGGACTAGGGGGCAGATCAGAATAGAGGGGGACCCAGAAAGACAGTTCCTGGCTCTGTAAGGCATGGAGATGGGGCTGGAACTGAGCAGCAATGGACACTTCCTCTGAGGACTTTAGGGATGTGTGGCCTACACACTAAACAAGGACACTGGGTCCTGTGAGGTCCTGTCAGGCTGTGTTGCTTTTTCCAGTTAGTCTTACAGAAGCTGGATGTTTTGCTGTCTGCTCAAGAAGCCCGGGATCTCTCTCTTTCCCAAGCAGAGTGAAGAGCAGCTACTTAAACCTGGAGCTGGCCTGCGAAGCGTGGTAGAAAGGACTGGAATGTCAGAGCTAGAGGTGTTGGATATAAGTCCTAGCCATGTGATCTTCTGTTCAGGATCGAACTTCAGTTTCCCTTGTCAAGCAGACATCAGATAAAATTGTGTCCTTGCCACCAGCAAGGACATGTGTGGGCTTGCCTTCACATCTTTCCTTAAAGCACACATCTACCCTTTTAAGGCTTTGCTGAATCTATAGTCAATACCCGGCAATGCAGGATCAATGTTTTCCAGTCTGTGGAGCCCTTGGCAGCAGGAGAAAGGACCGATGTCTTGGGGCTTGCACTCTGCCTGCTGGCTTGTAGAGTGTGGGAAATGCTGCTGGAGAAGGTGAAGACCTTGTTTTTCACATGAAACCACACCCATGGTGCCTTGTAATAATTACTCCCCACTACAGTGCAAAATCTTGAGGCTCAGAGGCATAATCAGGTGTACACCAGGGTCCACCACACCAATGTATGCAGTAGCCAGGCTTGCCTCCTTGGCTCAGTGTGTCTTTTCCATTAGTGTAAGGTTTTAGCATTAAGTCACTGTGAGATGGTGGGACTGGATTATGTTGCAGTAATTTAAATGTAGGCACAGCTGCAGTATTTGACTCACAGAATGCGTGATTGCTTCACTGGGGCTGCTGATTCTGGAAGTATAGCTACCTGAGGGGGGCTGCCTGGCTGCTGTTGATAAGAGCTATTGAGCTCTCCAGTGGCTGGAAGGGTGGGCCCTCACCTCTCTAGATGTCAACAGACCAGTGCTGCTGGAATGCATGCTTTAGGAAAACTGTTGTCTTCTGCTAGGACCAGACAGAACTGGAAGCTGCCAGGACCCAGCATGCAGGGGCAGCCAAAGCCATTAACCTAAAACCTCTCTGGCTGATGGGTTCTTTGCACCCAGCATGTCTCAGGTGTTAGCAGAGGGCCTGAGTTTTTCTTTACTGGCAGTTCTGTCCTAGGGTCTCTCAGGGAGCAGAAAAGAATCTACTTGGCTCCATCTCCAGAATACAGAATTTTGCTCTAATTAGATGCTCAGCCAGTCTCTTCAGAGAGGAGGTGATAGGTGTGATAGATACATCTGAAACACTCATATGAACAGCAGACTGGTGCCAGGCACTGTGTATACATAGGGGTTCAAGAGGGAAGAGACAGCTCCCCCAGAGCCTAGTCACTCAGCAGATGTCTGTCCATGTTTCACGTCCACATACCACACACACTGTTGTCCAACTTTTCCTGGAGCAATGTGAACAGATGTTTATTCATCCCAGATTAGGGGCACTGACCTTATAGGCCAGAGAACCGATTTTACCTAAGTCTAACGTTGAGAACCAGTGCATTTATTGGGGTTATAGGAGGACCATGGGTGACTCGGCCTCATCACTGAGAAGTCCCATCCCAGCATGGGTGATGGCCTCCTGAGAGCTGCATGGGTAGAGCCCCCCATGAGTCAACTTTCTACCCTTTACACACCCTAGCACCTCTTGGTAGAACATGCAGCTGTGGGTAGGAGTGAGGCACAGAAGCAGGTAGCTAGAATCCAGAAGAGGGTCTAACGACCCTCCCTACTCCCCCCTTCTATGACAGAATGTTATTAGGCAGTCTTGTGAGGCTCTCCTGAGTATGGATAATCACAGTGAATCTAATAGCAGACACAACCATTACCATCTTGCTCCTGGAGGACAGAGTTCCCCCAAACTCACACACTATGCTCACACCACACTTCACACTTGCATTCAGTCAGGAGTCTATGTAGTCATGATGATTATAATATGTGATAGGACACATTCATAGGCTCTCTCCTACACATTGTTGTATACTGTCTTAGGTTTCTATTGCTGTGAAAAAAACACCATGACCAAAAGCAACTTGGAGAGGAAAAGGTTTATTTCATTTTACAACGCAGGGCATACTCCATCTCTGAAGGAAGTCAAGGCAGGAACTGAAGCAGAGACCATGGAGGAGAGGTTTCTGCTGCCTCATTTCTCATGGCTAGCTTTCTTTTACAACTCGGGATTACATACTCAGTTAGTATCACCCACTGTGAGCCCTCTAACATCAATCATTAACCAAGACAATGTCCCACAGACTTGTTTACAGGCCAATCTTGTACAGGCATTTTCTCAGTTAAGATTCACTCCTGCCAGCTGAGGGGTGGTGGCACACATCCTTAATCCCAGCACTCAGGAGACGGAGGCAGGTGGATCTCTCTGAGTTTGAGGCCAGTCTGGTATACAAAGCAAGTTCCAGGAGAGCCAGGGCTGCACAGAGAAACCCTATCTCAAAACAACAACAACAACAACAACAAAGGATTTTCTCTTCCCAGATATGTCTAGGTTTTGTGTCAGGTTGACGAAACCTAACCAGCATGCACACTCACCCACTCAGCTACTCACACATCATCACCACAGGAGCCATAGCCAGCAGCATGGTCAGTATTGTGTTCTGTTGTGACTAGCAAGCATCAGGGCACTGGCTGGGGATGGCTAGGCATGGATGGCTGCCTGAAAATCCTGGAGGTCACACCCTCAGCCTTCCACCCAAAAAGCATTTGCAGAAAGCTTTCTTGTCAGACTATCTTTGGATTGCCTCCACTAGCCCGCAAAGAACTACATGGAGACTTTTTTTTTTTGAGCTGAGGATTGAGCCCAGGGCCTTGTGCTTACTAGGCAAGCTCTCTACCACTGAGCTAAATTCCCAACCCATGGAGACTTCTTAGGAAAGTTTGGCCTTTAGCTTAGGCTTGTCCCCAACTAGCTCTTATAACTCAAATTCATAGGAGTCTGTTAATCTACATTCTGCCATGTGGCTTTTACCTTTCTTCAGTACAGCACATCCAACTTGCTTTGAGACTGTTGGTGAAATTGCCATGCCTAGATTCCTCCTCTTCCTTTCTCTCCCCAGAAATCCCGCCTATCCTCTCCTGACTAGCTATTGGCCACTCAGCTCTTTATTAAACCAATCAGAAGGTGCCCTGGCAAAGACTCATCTTACAGTGTCCAAATATTCTGCAACAAGCACTTTAGTGTCTGTGATGGTTTGTGGTGGTGTGAATGAGAACGGCCTCCACAGGCTCATGCATTTGAATGTTTGGTCTCCAGCTGGTGGAACTGCTTGGGAAGGATTAGGAGGTGTGGCCTTGTTGGAGGAGGTGTCACTAGGGGACAGGTTTTGAGGTTTCAAAAGCCCATGTCATTCCCATTTATTTTTCTGCTTCTGCTCCAGTGCTTTGCCTGCCTGCCTGCTGCCATACCATGATGGCCACGAACTCTAACCCTCCAGAATGGTGAAGTCCAAACCAAATATATATATAAAAGCTGCCTTAGTTATGGTGTTTTGTCATGGCAATAGAAAAGTAACTAAGACATGGTTAATATTGAATGTCATGTTGACAAAAGAGCCTCTGAGCATAATTGTGAGGGGTGTTCTGATTAGGTTAATTGAAGAGAGAAGCCCCAACCTAAATGTAGACAGCACCATTCAATGGGCTGAGGTCCTGAACCCTATGAAAAGGAGAGGGGGAGTATAGAGATGGGTCAGTGGTTAAGAGCAGTGGATACTCTTCCAGAAGACCTAGATTTGATTCCCAGCATCCACATGGAAGCTCATAACCATTCGTAACTCCTGTTCCAGAGACTCTGACTCTAGAACTCTGTTCCAGGCTTCTTCTGGTCTCCTCAGGTACCAGGCTCACACATGGTGCACGGATATCTGTAGGTAAAACACCCATACACAGGAAGAAAACAAAACAAAGCCAGAAAGTGAGCTGAGCACCCGCATTCATCTCTGCCTTCTTCCTAACAGCAGATGCAATGTGATCAGCTGACACACACTCCTGCCATCATGCCGTCCCCATCATGACATACTGAACCCTCAACCTCTGAGCAAAAATAAACTTGTTCTCATTCAAGTTCCTTTCGTTGGGTATTTTGTCACAGCAATGAGAAAAATACTGATACAGTGACTGACTATTCAGCAGTTCTCGATGTTGTTTTCCAGATCAGCCTGTGGGGACCTATTCCCCAGCACTGAGCATAGTCCCGGGCCAAGAGTCACTGGGTTCATCTCTAACATGGGCATCATTGCATTGGGCCTGCTGTCATCACTGGGAGCATGGTGACGTGGCCTCTTGTGTTACCTGCTGCTGTAGCTTCAGCTTTGCTCAGTTCTGACAGGGAACTCCCCATCTATACTGCAGGTGTGAATGCTAGGACTGCACACAGTCCACATAGTTCGGCTGTATGAACCACAGAACCCACGGGTCTTAGGCCCTCCAGAATGCTGACTGTGGAAAGAGGAGGCCATGGAAAAGTCAATACTTACCTTAGATCCTCTGGGAAGCTAATGGGCCCCAGGTACCTAACCCCAATTCTTCTGTCGTTGGAAGAGGAGCTGTTCCCAGCTAGGCAAGGGTCAGTCTAAAAGGTGAGTGACTGGAGGCAGGTTTCCTTCTTACCAAAACTCTCTTGAACCTTGGAAGGTCTGTCCATATTTAGAATCAAGCAAAGAAAGTGATAATAGAGTAGCCTGAAGAATCAAGAGGCATTGCTGGTCAGTGTCTGATGGGAAAACAGTTGAGGGCTAGGGATGAAGTTAGCAGCTGGGGGCCCCAGGCTGCCTGCCTGTCTAAAGACTGCCTTATCCAGAAATGATGGTGACCTTCTACATAGGTGTGGTGGACCTGGTTCTGCTCCCGCTCTAATGCAAGTACCAAGAAGACACTCCTTAGTGTGTCTCAGAGCTTGGTCAAGTGTCTGGCTGGCTCGGTCAGCTTGGACTGCTGCAACAAAGCCACCAAAGTCTGAGTGACTGATGGACAGCAGGTACTTCTTCCTTGACATTCTGGAGGCTGGAAGTCCAAGGCCAATACAACAGTGAGGTCAAGCTCCGGCATGAACTGTTGTCTTCTCACAGTGTGCAGGTATCTCCCCCCTCAGGAGGGCTCTAGCCTTGTGATCTGGTCACCTCCCACAAGCTCTGTCTCCCAGTGCAGTCATACTGGGGATAAATTTTCAAATAAGAGTTGGGAGAGGGTCGGAAATATTCAGTGCACAACACTGGTCCTTTAAAACTATCCAAGAGTGAATATCAATCGGGGAAAGAATACAACACCAGATGATCATGAAATCATTTGATCTTTTCACAGGACTTGATTTTAATATTTGAGTAGCATGCACATTTTCCTGAAACATGACAGCATATATCCATGCAGAACAGGTATGCAGACCCCCTGCTGTTTACCGCTGGCTGGGCTCCACAGACCTGTGTGCAGGGCTCTTTGTGCACAGGAGATTATAGAAACCATGCTGGTGGCGACCAGCTGGGCGAAGGAAGGAAGATGGGCTCTGCTCTGATCGGTGCTGTAGCCCGCCTGCTCTCGCAGCTTTTGATCCGTGTGTCACAGCCTTGGAACCCTCCACATACCCTGAACCGTGCTAGTTTTACATATATTTCTTACTTTAACCCAGCAGCCTTCAGAGAAAGTTCCCAGTGTAACATCTGTTTTGAGGATGGAGAAGAAGAGCCCAGAGAACTACTGAGGTGTCCCAGGTCAGTAGCCACCACCAGTTCTCATGGGGTAGGTAGAGTATTATTATTATTATTATTATTATTATTATTATTATTATTATTATTATTATCATCACCTTAACACCATGTTTAGCAGATTGACCCACTCAGTCTGCCTTGGCTGGAACTTCAAATATTTTTAGGTTGAAAACTAAGTGGACTCTGCATTTATTGGGCTCAAGGCTGCATAGCTTTTTGGGAGTTAGCTGCTTTCCAGTGATCTAGGGACCTGTCTATAGAAGAGATTGATGCTAGGGCTGATCTGGTCAGCCCCAGCTCCTGGAGCTCTCTCAGATTCCAGTGTTGGACTCCACCCAGCCAGCGGACTGCTCCTGCCCAAGCGGCTCTCCCAGTCCAGGCCGTGTCCCCAGCAAGTGTCAGCTGGGGCTAGCTTGCTGCCCAGGGGACATAGAAGGAGTTACATTGAGTCCACTTGGCTGCAGTTACCTGCCCTGGAGGATCATCTCAACTGTGTGACAAATTCAGGAGTTCCCCAACTGGGCTCCTCTCACCCCTTCTGGGGCAGGGGTTCAGGCCTGAGACCGCCATGGTTGGGACCCAGGCAGCTTGCCTGTGCTTCCTGAGGCAGGCCAGGCTGCTTTCACACTAACTTCAAGTGGTCAGCGGCCAGAGAAAGTGAGTCTATTTCTCCCCTGTATAATTGTGGCTCCAGTGTCTGTTTCTCAGTGTTGGAAATTCAGCTCTATGCTGTGGGTCCAGAGGCCCTGGCTTCTGTTAGTCTGTCCACTGTCATTAAGATGTGGCCACTTTTCTTATCCAGCCAGAGAAAGAAGAGAAAGCAAACTGGGAGACTTTGGACCATTCCTGGAGCTGCTCACCTGCACTCTGAATTGTGGCAGGTGTGGCCAGCTGTAGCTTCCTCCTCTTCCTCCTCCTTGTAAGAAAGGATCTTGCTAGTTAGCCCAGGCTGGCATTGAACTCCCAATCCTCCTTCCTCTCTCTCTCAATCTCTCTCTGACGGTTTCTTTCTCACCTTAGGTTTAATTAGAAATGCCGAACCGCTAAGTATCTTGGCAACGTTCTTTTCTGAAACACAGTGAAATGAATCAAGGCCCTCTTCCTGGATGGCATGCCTGCGAAAACCACAGACGTCCTCTGGCCATGATGGATCTGTGTAAGGTGACCTTAGGAGTTGTACAGAACTGCTTCTCCTGCAGCCTTTACACCCCCTGAGACTCTCCCTGTGGCCTTGGGACCACCTGGGAGAGATGGCTGAGCAGGTGAACTGGTTATAATAGATTAATGGCGGAAGACAACCATGGTGGGTTGGAGCCAAGGGGCACCACCAAGTCACCATGCAACAGAGCTCATTGGGAGGTTTATTGGGGGAGTGCAGAGGTGGCCTCTGAGGGAGAGCGGAAGGAAAGAGAGGAGGGGCAGGAGGGGCATGCCTTTTATGAGGGGATATAGCACACGCGCATAGGGAGAGTGCTCTACTTGATGGCTGCAATAGCTACGGTGTTATCAGATGTTATCACGTCTTGGCTGCTGTTGCTGCTGCTGCTGCTGCTGCTGCTGCTGCGTCCTGCTAGGTCCCTGAGAGCAGGCCAGTGTAAATGGTAACACTGGTACCTTAGTAAGTCACCACAGTCACCACCTCCCCGCTCCCAAAGTCTTCGAGCCAGCCCTAGATCTTCCTACCAGATCTCAGGGGTCAATAGTGACAGCAGTCTGTATGTGACCAGGCTGTGGTATAGCCTGATGTGGCAGCTCTCCCTTCATCTGTCACTTACTGTCACTAACAGTGGCTTAGTCTTTCCCAGCATGCCACTCATCATATAAAGTCGTCTGTGTCCTGGGTAGGTGACTTGGAACCTTAAATAGCACTGGCTTAAAAGTTACCTGCACCTAATCTGCTGACCTAATCAGGGACCCAGGCTTCCGTTGTCTTTTTCTGTAGTGCTGGGAATTGAACCCAGGGCCTTGTGCATGTAGATAAACACTCTATCACTGAGATACAACTCAAACTTTCCTTTGTTTCGAAGGGACTTGGGCTCCAGAGTCCTGATGAGTGATTCAGGCTCTGCTGTCTTGATTTGTTCCTCCTGACTAGCCTTCCTGACACTTGGATAGCCACTGAGTTTAGACATTCCTATGCTGAGAGATTTCACACTGTCTAGAATGCAGCCATTGTCAACCGCTGGCTGTAGGCAGGCTGGAAAATGGCTTTTATTCTATGATGAGCCACACCAGGGATTCTGATACCAAAGCAGGGAATAAATATGGAGGGATCCCGGGGTGTAAGGCCAACGCCCTCTCCATCTTCAGGCCAGGCCTCCTGCTCAGCAAAAGGACCTTGTCTTCTGACCTTTGGGACCTAACTGACAGCTGCAGCCAGGGACTGTTCTCGGTGTTCTCCAGCTTGAAGTACAGTTTGTCTTGAGGTCATGCAGGTCTGCACATTGCTCAAAGAAGCTGCTCCCGGAATAACAATGCTTTCCTATAGACAAACAGGAGCCATGCTGGGGCTGGGGCTTTGGAGAACAATTCCAGCGGTGGGAACATTTCCACAATTACATTCTGATCACAAAGCCTACTTTGAAGGGTTGAAGCCCAGCTGTTTCTACTGGGGACAGGCCCAAGGCTGGAGCCTTGCCAGCTCTCCCCTCACTTCCCTTTTAGACTATCTGTAGGTTCCCAGGCATCTACACCAGGCTCTGAGGCTTGCTGCGACCTGTTTGGACTCATCCTTCCAGTTCTGGGCCCTGTTCTGCTGGTGAACACACTGAGACAGGGTATGTGACCCAGACAAGGGCCAATGGGAGGCCATGTCTCTCCCCAGGTAGACTGTGAGTGCCTCTAAAGTCAATAGATCCATGGGGTGGGAGTGCGGTAGGGGCAGAGATCCAAGGTAGAGGAAACTGGAACAGGCTGCCCAGTTGGTGTGTGATGATGAGCCTTTCCCTGAAATCACAGAGGCTGACATTTCCTGATGGGTTGAGGACTGGGTTCAGCCTCATGATTGATTTAATTTTTTTCTTTTCTTTGTGGTAGAAGGAATTGATTCCCCAACCCCCTTGGGATTCTTTTTTGTTTTAAGATTTATTTTATGTGCATTGTATGAGTGTGTTGCCTGCAAGTATGTCTGAAGAGTTTAGAGCAGTGTGTCAGATCCCCTAAAACTGGAGTTATTGATGGGTGAACAACCATGAGAGCACTGAGAACTGAGTCCAGGTCCCTTGTAAGAGAGACAAATAAAGTGTTTTCTAAGCCACTAAAGATCTCTCCGGCAGCCCCCCTCCTGATTCTTAGAGGCACAGGGTAAAAACTATGCCATGTTTTGTTGCAGGTAAGACAGTCATGCTAGCTGGCACTAGGGATCATCCCAGGGAGAGAGCCATTCATCAGGAAAAGGGACAGCAGACCTTTGGGGTGGTAGCTAGCCCCCAAACCTCAGCTTTGAATGTGCCAGTCTCCCGAGGTTGCTCTGGGGCTATTGGTCCCCTCTGGGTTCTGCTCCCCTTCGGGCCTCCTGGCCTCTCTGTCTGTTTCTTTTGCCTAGTCCCAGTCTTATTTTCCAGTAACTTCTCTGGTTAGAGGCTCATTGAAGCTGGGCCTGGTGTCTGGTCCCAGTGGCCATCGCTGCCTCCTCCCCCTACTTCTTACAGTATGACTGGATGAAATCTGCTCACCCCTGCTTTTTAAATTTTTATTAAAAATTTGTCTTTAATACAGGGTCTTGCTCTCTTGTTCAGGCTGGCCTTCAACTGATCTTGTCTCAGTCCCAGAAGTGCTGTGATCATGGGTGTGCACCGCCACGCTTGGCTCTGCTCACAGTGGAAAGCCGATCTAAGGATGGATGGACCCAAATTTGCCACCCTGTTAGATTGCCATTCTGTCCCCTTCTGTCAGCGTTCTGAACGTTGAGGATAAAGGCCCTACCGTCCTCTTAAAATGGTTCCCGATTTGCAATTCTTTTCATGTATTTTTTTTCTACTTTATGGCTGGGTAAAAACCATTCAGTAAGATCATACTATGAATTTCGATCATTGCTGGGGCTTGTCATTCATTTTAAAGTCCTTCCTCTAGATGCTGGGTGGCCATGGCAACAAGGGGAAGCAGCTGATGTAACAGGATGCAGAGGGCTGTTGCTGAGGCAGGAGCTGGGCAGGTTGGGTGTGTTAGTAACACAAATCACGATATTTTTAACTTACAATGTGGCCCTATTGTGTGTCAAACAGCACCTGAGCATTTTGTCAGATTTATAGCTAAGCATCACATTTATTTTATTTCTTAAAATCACGATAAGAGGGTCAGGGAGATGGCTCAGTCAGCAAAACGCTTACCTTGCAAGAATGAGGACCTGAGTTCAATTCCCAGAAAACATGTGAAAAAGCCAAGTGTAGCAACATATGTGTAAAATGCCAGTGCTGGGTAGGTGGAGACAGGCATATCCCCACAGTCCAAAGGCCAGCCGATCTAGATTACTTGGTGAACTCCAGGCTAATGAGAGACCCTGTCTCAAAAAATAAAGTGAGTAGTTCCTGGGGAATGACACCTGAGACTGACCTCTTGCTTCCACATACATGTGCATTCATGTGCACATACCCACACAGAGAAACATAATTAAAAATTAAAAATAAATATTGGGGCTGGAGAGATGGCTCAGAAGTTAAGAGCACCGACTGTTGTTCCAGAGGTCCGGAATTCAATTCCCAGCAACCACATGGTGGCTCACAACCATCTGTAATGAGATCTGGTGCCCTCTTCTGGCCTGCAGTCATACATGCTGTATACATAATAAATAAATAAACCTAAAAAAATAAAAAAAGATATGCAATAAAAAAATCTTTAAAATTATGCACCACCATGACTTAAGTATCTGCTCCCCAGGATTCTGGTGTCGGTGTTGGAAACTTGGTGCACAAAGCCCTCCATTAGTGCTATCTACCGAGAGGCACAGTGAAGCAACCATGAAAATGGCAACTCCATGATTAGGGAAACAGCTTTTATTGTGGATAAGAGAGAGAAAATATCCAGAGACATCTGTAGCACACCATGCAGCATCCTCCCTCCTGCGTGGTGTGGGGCTTTTGCTAGGAGAACTCATGCAGCATCCTCCACTCCCCTCCACTTCTATTCCCTTTAAGGCATCTTGATTCCCGAAGCCTTCCCTGGACCTCAGAAAAGAAGGGGTTTGTGAACAGCAGACACACTGCCACCCATGGTCAATGGCACCCAAAAGACTGTTTTTGACCTGTCCTCTTCCATCTCCTCCTTCCCTCTCTGCCCCCAGGATTATTTTTTGTTTCATTTTTCAGCTTTCTGTTTCATCTCTTTACCTCTGTTAATCACAAGTTTAATTTTCATATTCATCTCATTTACATAATTTGAAATCAAATCTTCATACATTAACATTCTACATTTCAATACAAGCCCAGGCCAGAATACACAGGAGTCAGATACTGTCCCATTAAAACATTTCACTTGTCTTTCTCATTAATGACTAGTGCTTCGTTCTACAAGGCATTTCCACAGTACGCTCTAAGAAAAATGAGGCCTCCTTGCTTTGCTGATGGGAAAATAAGAAAGGGATGACCCACCCAGGTAACAATGTGTAGAACACTGGCTAGGAGTGAAACACCCCAGGGCTAGGATAGAAAAGGCTTTTCAGGAACATGTGTGATGTCTTGTCTGTATAAAGCAGGAGTTTCAGAACCAGATGTTGTGCTGGCTGGTTGTGGGTGCCATCTTGACACAAGCTAGAGTCATCAAAGAGGAAGGAGCCTCAGTTGAGGAAATGCCTCCATGAGATGCAGCTGCAAGGCATTTTCTCATTTAGTGATCAATGGGGAAGGGCCCAGCCCACCATGGTGTGTAGGACCATCCCTGGGCTGCTGGTTCTGGGTTCTGTAAGAAGGTGGGCTGAGCAGGTCAGGGGAAGCAAGCCAGTAAGCAGCACCCCTCCATGGCCTCTGCATCAGCTCCTGCCTCCGGACTCCTGCTCCATTTGAGTTCCTGTCCTGACTTCCTTCAGTAATAAACCCTTTTCTCTACAACTTGCTCTTCGGTCATGGTGTTTTGTTGCAGCAATAGAAACCTAATAAGACAGATGTTTAAGGTGAGGACATGACCACTCCAAGGCATGGTGGAAGGGAAGGTTTTTATTGTGGATATGAGGGGAGAGTACAGTCAGAGGCAGTGGATTAAACATAGCTAACACACTGAACCAGGCTGTGGGGTGGGGGAGGAAGGAAGGAAGAGAAAAGAGTGTGGGCAAAGGAGACCAGGAGAGAGGGGTCAAGAGAGAGCATGGCCAAAATGGCAGGGCTATATAGGAATGAGAAGCTGTGGGAAGGGTATCCCAGAGCTGGAGAGGTTTAGGGTAGGGGTGGGGTGAGAAGAGCCACAGGTACTGAGTGAGCCTGGAGGCCAGCATATACTTTGGTATGCTTGTAGGCACCACAGTTAGCCATTTGTCCCTAGTTTCCTTTGGACCTGACAATGTCCAGCCTGAATTAGCATGCACAGGTACCAGGTAGTGTCTTTAATGTTCCTCAGGGTGGGACAGTGTCTTAGTTACCCTTTCTGTTGCTGTGATAACATATCACCACAAAAGCAACTTAAGGGAGAAAGGATACATTCTGGCTCACAGTTCAAGGGTACAGTCCACCATGGCAGTGCAAGTTGAGGTCACTGGTCATAGTGTATCCACAGTCTAGAAGCAGAGATCCATAAGTGCTTGTGCTCAGTTAGTTTTCCACTCTCTATATAGTGTAGGATTCTAGCCCAGGAAATGGTGCTGCCTACAGTGGATAGATCTTCCTACTTAAGTTAACATAATCAGGACAGTCCTCCATAGGCATGCCCAGAGGCCAGTCTCCCAGGTGATTCTAGATTTCATCACGTTGATAATTGAGATTAATCATCCCATGATGTGGGGTCACACAGTCCTTCTGTGGTTATCAGATGAGCCATGAACAAAGAATTGCCTCTACTGTGTTCAGGAGATTCTAGGCCTGCTGAGGTTAATGAGGCCTCCCTGCTGAGGACTTTTCAGGGCCTTATAGGAACTGTACAGATGCAGCTTCTCCATGAGTACCCCTCCCCACCCCACAATCCTGCATCTTCAGGATGTTTTGTGAAGCAGAAATTTGGAGGCATTGTTATATATTGTTAATTCTCTGGTTCAATGATGTCTCATCTTTAGTACAAAAAGCGTTAAGGATGTGGCTCAGTTGGTAGAGAACCTGCCTAACATTCATGAAGCCACAGGCTCAATCCTTAGTAGCATGGCATAAACTGGATGTGATGGTGCAGGCCAACAATCCCAGCACTCTGGATGTGAACAAAACAAACACAAATAGTGGCCATTCAGGGAATGATGGCGGAGGCCTGTAATCCCAGTACTTGGAAGGCTGACAGAGATGGTCAACCTGAGCTACATAGCAAAATTGTACCTCTTTTTTTTTTTTTAAGCTGAGGACCAAACCCAGGGCCTTGCACTTGCTAGGCAAGTGCTCTACTACTGAGCTAAATCCCCAACCCAAGATTGTACCTCATAAAAGAAAACACATTTATAAGATAAAAACCCCACACCTCAGAACAAAATGCATTTTCACATAAACAAAATAGATCTGATGTGTGGGTAGTTTGGCTGGACTACAGTGGGCAATGGGCATGAAGGTAGGGAAGGTTACTTTGGCTCCTGCTTACTTGGCTCCTTCATTCTCACATGCACAGATGGAAAGGAAGGACCCTGGCAGGGATGGGCATATGGGAAGAAGCAATGGCTACTGGTTTGCTGCTGCAGGGTAAAGCCACTGGTAGGACCTGGAACTGTATCAGCAGATCCCAAACCCTGGAGTCCCCCATATCACCCGTGACTAGCAACATGTTAAATTAGTGCTGAGAGAAAGTGGCTAGTGGCTCTCAGCCCTAAATAAGGCATTTGTATCACCACCTGCAAGGCCCGTGGGACACTGGAGAAAGATCCTAAGAGCTGAAGGGTGGGGAGGAGAGCTATGAATCAGCTTCTGAATATGACATGGTCACTGCAATCAGGAGCACCCCACTTGGTGGCTCCCTGCACAAGACCTGCACAAAAAGACATAAGAGCAAAGGAGGAACTGGTTGGGGAAAGGGGGTCATCAGGAATGAGAGGGCGACACGAGAGGGTCATGGAGGGTAAATAAAATCACAACAGCAACAAAAAGATCACATGTATGAAATTATACACCAAGCCAGTTTATCTATGATCCTCCAGGAATTCTCGCATCTCTGCCTGGGATTACAGATAGGTGGCACCATGTCTGGCTTTATGTAGGTTCTAAGGATTTGAACTCAGGTCCTTACACTTGTATGGTAAGTACTTTCCTAACTGACCCATCTTCTCGGACCCAGGCATAAAATTATAAAACAAAACTTAAAACATTAGAGTGCTTGCTTAGTAAGCACAAGGCCCTGGGTTCGGTCCTCAGCTCCGGAAAAAAAAAAAAAAAAAGACATAAAAGAAGCCCTTGACTAACAGAGGCTGGCCAAAGCAAAGAGCGTATATGAGTGGGGACCCAGGTTCCAGGACAATGCCACAGTTATGTCCTTGTCTTCAATGAAGGAAGGCTCTGGTATGGCCTCAACAGGACCAGCAGCTGCCGCAACCCCAGGCTTTTCTCTTAATTGCTGCCTCATCTTACTTGAAGAAGGGAGCTTTGTAACGGGGTGTGCTTGCTGTGGAAAGTGGAAGGGCACATGTAAAATCACAGGACAAGTGTGGCTGTTTTACTTGCAGATTTAAAATTATTTCTTTCTATATGAAATCATGCATAGAAATAATCCAGAACGCAGAGCTCATGAGTTGTCAGGGTTAAACACAAGACTTCAAGGAAGTCTGTCTCAGAGGAGGGCTGACGCATGGGCAGGCGTGGGAGGAGGGATGGGGGAAGAGCTGGCTTAGGCCTCCTGCCTCCCTGCTCCATTCCATAGGGTCTCCACCAACACCTCAGCACCCAGGCCCAGGGTTGCCATGGTAACGCTCCTGCACTGGGTTTTCTGCAGGGTCCCTTCCTCCCCGGTTGGGTGGGCTCCTTCAGCCTCTCTTGATGTGCTCCAGCGTTGGTGCCTTCCTAGCGTGATCTGGCTGAGACATCCCAGCTTATTCTTGTCTTTAATCACCCATACTGAAGGGCTGACAAAACCCCTCATCCCTCCTGGGAAAACCAAACCCAAAACAAATCCCAAAGTTGCTCAGGGTCACCCCCATCACAGCCTGGAATAGGATTAGTGTGGGCAGATCTTCTGACAATGGACACCCCGGACTATTGAGGAGCACAGTGCAGGCTGCCATCACCCTAAAGATGTTTGCCAGGCAGAAAGAAACAGTCAACTCATATGATTATTGCATGGGGTGGTGCAGGATTAAATGTGCTGCAGTTAAGAGAAGATTTAGATGAACACTAAGTTTACTCAAATGGGAATGTTAAGTATGCTCCCTAGGGCTAGGCTGGGGCAACAGGTCCCATCTGGTCTAAAGGAACCTCCCACCCTCAGCCCCACTCTGTGTGGGGCTTCCATACCCAAGGTTACTTTGTGACCCAGATTGGCTGCTGGGCTTCCAGCCATCCTATCCACATTCCCAAAAGAGGCCACGGGGAAGATAGACTAGCTCTCTTTATCAGTCTGCCCCTCTTTTAAGACCCCCACCGAGTCCCTTTGCAGCCCACTTTTACCACTGTTTTGTTTCCTGGAGCACCTGGTGACAAGGGGTCCTAGGAACATCTTCAGCCAGGTGCCCGGCAACTGTGATGGCATCTGGGGCATAGGCATTCAATAGTAACCCTCATTCTGTGGCAGGTGTGGAAGGGATTCAGGTAGTGCTGTAGCCTGAATGTCTGCAGCTGCTCTAAAATCCACCTATTGGGTTCTCACCCCAAGGTGGTGGGGCTCAGACAGGTACTGAGGTAATGAGGGCTTGGCGAGGTGATTCATGACCTTGTAAAAGACTTCATAGAGCTACTTCAGTCCTTTCCTCCGTGAGGTCTCAGCAAGAAGCCGGGAAGTGGGTTGCCTGACACCACACCTTCTTGGTTTCCATGGTAGACTTCCACAGAGTCTACGAGTCTATGTCAGCTGAGAAGCCCTATGGCTGGGGTGTCCCTCTTAGTAGACTAAGTCAGTGCATGGACTAAGTCAGTGGGAGGCTTTGTCTGCCCCGTTTCAGCCTGAGGGTGTTTCAGGGGATGCTCAGACACATTGTCAGTGTCTGAGATGAGTGTCATAGATGGTCAGGTGTCTGAGGTGAGTCCTTGCAAAAACCCAGTGCCACTGAGACAAGCTTGTGAAGCAGTCTCCCATAAGAAATGCTCTGTGTGCAGCAACATGGTCTGCACAGGGGAAGCAGGCCCACCACCACTGTCCAAGGCTGTATGTTCGTGTTTACTCCTAGAGTTTATATCCTGGCAGCCACGTGCAAGGGGCAGAACCACCTACCTGAGAATTGTCAGCCTGAGAGCCTCATAGTCCCTGCTCTCAGGTCCTAAACTGTCATAAACTTATGGAGGAGGCAATGACCACCAGACGCTGGCTACTAGCTCACCATGGATACTGTTCATCTAGGCAAGGGGACAGCAACATTTTCTTAGATCATAGACTCTGCCCAATGTTTCCACTGAGCCAAATCACAGGATGTGCAGCCTGGGAGAAATTCTCTCTCTCTCTCTCTCTCTCTCTCTCTCTCTCTCTCTCTCTGTCTGTGTGTGTGTGTGTGTGTGTGTGTGTGTGTAAACCAGAAGTTGACACCGAGTGTCTTCCTCTATCACTCTGAACCCTATTTTTTGAGACAGTTTCTCACTGAACCCAAAGCTCACCAATTTAGCTAGGCTGGTTGTTGGTTCCTGTGTCTGCCTCCCCAGTGATGGGATTCTAGGTGCACACCATGGTACCTGGCTTTTTATATGAAATCTAGAGAGCAAACTCAGGTCCTCATGCTTGTACAGAAGGTACAAGCTGACTGAGCCCTCTTCCCAGCTCATGGCTGCCTTTTGTCTTTAGGAAACAACCACACGTTCTGGAGTGAAGGTGACAGAAAGGAGCTGCTAGCCCCACTGTCCTCTCACTTCTGATAGTCACAACACTGTCTGTCACTCTGGTGTGGTGTGCCAGTACTCCTGGGCAGCAGTCCTTGGGGAAAGTAAGCGGTGGCATCTGAATGCTGAGGAGGTGATCTTGCCGACCTTTATGCCAATGGTGACAGCCACACACTCATTAAGGTATCACCATGCTGCCTTGAGAGGTATTTTCAGGCTGAGGCCAGATCTGCCAGTTCCTATGGCTGCAGCCTATTACTAGGTGGGGATTTGTGGGTGTGGTGTGTGGCGGTGGTCCCTTCTTGCAGCTGGCACATTGGCATAAGGTTTGCACAGCTGGATGAGCTGCCAAGTGGCTCTCGGGATCCAGGTGGTCACAGCCATCCATCATCCAGGACACCTAAGCACTGATCAGGACCTGGCCTCAGTTGCTGGCTGGACAGTTACAGACTAGTTATACTAGCTTTTCTTTGTCTTGCCGTGTGGGTTTTTAACTTCTGCATAAAAAAACAGAATCCTGGTTCTCCTTTTTTTGTTTTCATTTTGGTTTTTTTCAAGACAGGATTTCTCTGTCTACCTCTGGCTGTCCTAGAACTCACTCTGTAGACCAGGCCGGCCTTGAACTCAGAGACCTGCCTGCCTCTGCCTCCCGAGTGCTGGGATTAAAGGTGTGTGCCCCTGCTGCTTGCAGTTCTCTCATATTTAATGATCCAGTTTAGAAGAAGAAGGAAAAACAACAACAACAACAACAACAACAGAAACTTGTGGACCTTTTCATTTTAAAAAAATGTATTTCTAGTATTTTTTAAAAGATTTATTTATTTATTATGTTTATTATGTATACAGTGTTCTGCCTGTATGTATGCCTGCACAACAGAAGAGGCCACCAGATCTCATTACAAGTGGTTGTGAGCCACCACGTGGTTGCTGGGAATTGAACTCAGGACCTCTGGAAGAGCAGCCAGTGCTCTTAAACTCTGAGCCATCTCTCCAGCCCAAATTACTATTCTCTCTCTCTCTCTCTCTCTCTCTCTCTCTCTCTCTCCCTCCCTCCCTCCCTCCCTCCCTCCCTCTTTCTTTCTTTCTTTCTTTCTTCATGCATTGATTTTTTTTTTTTTTTTTTTTTTTGCCAAGGGTATTGGGTCCCCTGAAACTGGAGTTACAGACAGGTGTGAGCTGCAGTGGGTCCTCTGGAAGAGCAGTCAGTGCCCTTAGCCACCGAGCCATCTCTCCAGCCCCCTATCTTCATTTTTATGACCACAGCTCTATGTGAGTGGGCCTGCCTCACTTTGCTCTTCCTCCACACAGTTAGAACAGACTCCGGCTGTGCTAACTCACTGGGTTCCAGAGATTTGTCTGGAGTGATTCCTACTGTGAAGGCTCTCTGGCTCTCTTCACACAGTTATTGGCTTTGTGACCCTAGGCCAAGAATTGGTGCCTGGGGACAGTCATGACGGGACTGCACAGAAGGCTGAAGAATTAGGAGCCATCCCACTGAGAGACAGCCAGTGACCCTCGAACCACCCGAGAAGCCCGAGTGGTGGTGGAGGGCACCCAGTGAAGAGGGAAGGGAGGATGTACTGATGAGGGTCCTCTAAGGGAAACTAAGCCAACAGGAAGTAGGGGCAAGGGAGGCTGAGAGAGAAACACAGAGACAAAGAGACTAATAGAGGGTCAGAGAAACAGGGAGACAGAGACAGAAATACACAGAAAGACGACTCATGGGTTTTTAGGGTTTGGCTTATGAGACAGGGAAGCTGCTAGCTTAGAATTTTCAGGGCTTGTGGCAGAGTTCTCTCCTTTTGGATAAAGTCAGTCATTTTTCAAAGACCTTCAGGTGATCAGGCAAGGCCCACCACACTGGGTGACCATGTGGCAGGTATGACTCTAGGGTAACAACCCTAGGCCCTCACTGGAGAAGGGACAATCTGCCGCAGGTGACTGGGGATGATCCCGAGAACAGCTCCATGTAGGAGAGGGATTCCCTAGATCTGGAAGCCCATTGACTCTTGCTCTCTGCTACTGAGCCTTCCTGGATTTGACCCAGTGAGGCAGATCCAGTGGGCTCCCCAGAAGCCTCTTTTCCAGTGAGCAGTATCTACCAATAATCCGTTGCCTCAGCCCAAGTGCAGGCCTCAGCCTGGACACAGACCGCCCAGGCTCTGGGTAGCCCTATCTTGTCCTTAACACCCTTAGATCCAGGATCTGGCTCTCCTTGAAGAGTCTTTCTGAGGTTGTGTCCTCTGGGACTAGGTGTGGCTCTGCTGTCCTTCACCTGTGCCTGCGGATTTTCCCTGACTTCTGACTCAGATACTTACACGCTAACCTGACATCTCAGGGTCATTCTGAGAGAGACAATGTGGACAAGGCCTGCACTCTCTTCAGGGCTGATGTGGCTGACTACTGCGTGCACCTTGGCTTCATGCATGGCAGCAGGGGCTATCTGTATCTCCTTCTATAGTGAGGTTCCACAGTGTCCTGTGGCAGCCTAGGCTGAGGCAAGTTTGAGGTCCCAAAGAATCCAGGCTGAAGCTGGCGGTGGCGGTGGTGGTGATGCAAGCCTTTAATCCCAGAACTCAGGAGGCAGAGCCAGGTGGGTCTACAGAGTGAGATCCAGGACAACTACACAGAGAAACCCTGTCTCAAAAACAACAACAACAAAAAGAATCCAGGCCGAGAACATGCTTTGAGGCTGGAAGCCATGGCAGATGGAGGGGGTGTTAATGTTAATTAGGGCCTCCCTGTAGGCATAAGCAGGACCTATGTCACCCACCCAAAGACTGACATGGGGATAAGGGTGAAGGGGGACAAAGGGGTAACCTTACAGCCAGCATCTCCATGGGGGCAGTCACATGGCACGTCTGTCACATGGCTAGATGTCCTCTGTGCCCAGTGCTTGGGACCAGCTGTGTTTCAGATTTCGTTTTTTTAAATTATTACTTCAGAATGTTTTTGTGTCTGTAATGAAATATCTTGGGAATGGACCTCAAGTCTCAACATGAGACTCATCTGTGTTTTATACACATTTCATCCCATAGCCTGTGGGGGAGTTTTACACAATATTTTATTTGACTCGCCATTGGCTGTGCCTCACCTAAGGTCAGCTGTGGAATTTTACACTTGTATTTTCGTGTCAGTATCAAAATGTTTTGGATTCTGGAGCAAATTGGATTTTAAACTTTTTGCATTAGAGGTGTTGAGTCTGCAGCCAAAGATAGTAGTAGTTCTGGAAGGGGAAGGAGAGCCAGGAGACAGCATGGGGCAGCAATGGGGGGGGGCTGCAGGGAGGAGCCACAATGGCGGGGCTGCAGGAAGAGGAGCCACAATGGCGGGGCTGCAGGAAGGGGAGCAATTGCGGGGCTGCAGGGAGTGGCGGGAGGTGGTAGTGGGACACATGCTGCAGAGAGGTGGGAAAGAGGAAGAGAGGCTGAGGGATCCTATTGGCTACAGGTTTGGGCCTGGGGTGAAGTGGCTCCTGGGAGCCAAGGGCGAGCCTGACTGGATAGAAGGAATACCTGGAGGTGGGCCAAAGTTGGGGCTTTATAAAAACCGTCCTTTAAGAAGAGCTGTGAAGGACAGAGAATTTGCTGCTGTTTTGAGACAAGGTCTTATGCAGCCCTTGCATTTGCTACATAATGTCTGATCCTCCTGGCATCTCCTCCTAAGTGCTGGGTGACAGGCACGCACCACCGCACCTTCCTGCAAACCCTCTTGTGATTGGCTGGCTCAGTGAGCACCCTGACCATGATATCTGACATTCTTATTTCTCTTAGGGGGGAAGGGAGCAAAGCAGCATCTCTTCTAGTCCACACGGGCATCTCTCTCGAGACTCACACATCCTCAAGGGCTCTGAGCAGAGGTCATACCCAGTGTCCTTGAGTGTGCCCCACAGGGTAGACGAGCTTGAACTACCAGCAGGTTGGTGGGTCACTGCTGCTATTTTAGGACTTGAGAATCCAGGGTCTCACAGAATATCATTTAAATATTTCCTATATCCCTATGTGGGGCAGAGTTCTGTGGACAATGTGATGGGAAATTGGGGAAATGCGTGTCATTTGGCCATTAAAATGGAGCAGACATCCTGGAGGTAGATATGAGCAGTTTTTAACAAGGACACAAGAATCTCCCAATTTAAATTCCTATCCTAAAGCATATGTCGCTCCATCCTCTTGAGAGTAAATTACTTTTATAACGATGGATTAGCCCAGAGGTCTCATCAGAGCATGAGGTCTCATCTATTTGTATTTAATACTGAGAGGTGCGAGGCACAGGAAATTGGGTTTTGAAGCCTATGAATGGTCTCTCTCATGCTCACGGACCAAACTGCAAGGCAAACTCAATTTGGGAGTGTTGGCAGGGCTGTCGCCTTTGGAGGTCACCTTTTCAGTGTGAATGTTTTCAACACTGGAAAACCATCATCTTTCTTCCTGCTGAGTCCTGGCACCATGAACTTCAAGTCCAAACTCCTGGCACAGAGGCCCCTTCTCACCTGGCCTCTGACCTGTGCTACTTCCTCGGATGGTCCATCTGCCTGCTGAAGCCCACTTTTGCTTCCAATCTGTTTCTCTTGGGTGTACTGGCTTTTTGTGTATAATTTTAAAACTTTGTCATAAAAATCTTGCAAATAAATAAAAATATCACATGCCCGAATGAACCAGACCTGAAGTCTTTATTTCCTATTCTATGCCGTTAGAACAGGCATTTGGAAAGGAAGCTGTGGAGTTTCACAGTATCAAATATATCTGGTTCTCCTGCAGGGCCAGAATGAATGTGTTCCATGTCCACTGCAATAAGCTTCTATCCCACTCATCCTGTTTGTGACATGCCCTCCTGTGGTTTTTAACTTATAACCTCACTATCTGCTTTATTTATTTTTTTCTGCTCCCAGTAGCTTATTTCTGTTCTGCCCCTGGCCGTTAGTTTTCACACACTGGCCTCATGAACTGACCTTGGCCTTTTTGCCTTTTCAGGTGCTTTACTTGGTGTGAACCTTCTGGTTGCTGTGTTCTGATCTTCTGAAAGAACTTCAAATTCTGCCTCAGTCTCATGGAGCTCCAATCTCTCTCTCTCTCTCTCTCAATGTGGTATGTATGGTATTAGTACATATGCAATTTGCACATGTGTCTTTTTAAAGATCTATTTATTTTTGTTTTATGTGTGGGGGTGTTCTGCCTTTATAAATGTCTGGGCCCCAGGTACAGTGAGTGCCCATGGAGGCATCATATCCCTTTGAACTGGAGTTACAGATTGTTGTTAGCCACCACACAGAAGTTGGGAATTGAATCTGAGAGAACAGCTGTCTCTTCAGTTTGGTCCATGAGCATGAGCAGGATCATACATTGCTCTGAACTGCTGAGCCATCTCTTCAGTCCATGTTTGCAGTATCTATGCATGTGTGTACACACATGGTTTATGTGTGTTGTGTCAGTGTGTGGCAATCTATCTTCACTGCCTATGGTCAAGAAGTGACCAGAGCCCGCAGGCCAGGCAGTCACCAGAGTACTGCATGGTCCTTTTCCACTGATGAACTCTCGATGTCACCTTGAAAGAGTCTTTAATGCTATTAATGTGGTTTTCCTTTATTTTCACCAAAGTACTATCTTGGGTATAGTAAGTCATATAGGGTCCTGGCACAGTGTTGAGTCTCCCGAAACACGGGGCTGTTTGTTTCACACACCTTTCTGTCACTGTGACAAAATACCGGAGGAAATAAGTTGGGGGACAATTTGCTTTGGCCACTTGGTTCCATTGTTCCTGGGACAAGCTGAGGCAGAGCATCACGGCAGAGCAAGCTGTTTGTCTCAGCATCAAGAAACAGGATATCCTTTTCCAAGAGAACTCCCCCAGGACTCTAACCAGCCCCATCTCCATTTCTACCATCTCCCAATAATGGAATCAAGTTATAATTAATTCTTGTAGGTGCATGATTACATAAATGTGCTGGTGTGCATACATGTGTTTACCCATAAGTGTAGATAGAGTCCAAAGGTCAACTTTGGGTGCCAATCCTTGGTTACCATCTATCATGTTTTTTGGGCCAGCATCACTCATTGGCCAATAGACCCCAGAAATCCACTTGTCTCCAATTCTCTGGTGCTGGGATTACCAGTGTGCACCACACCCAACTTTTTTTTGTGTTTGTTTGTTTTGTTTTGTTTTTTGTTTTTCGAGACAGTGTTTCTCTGTAACTTTGGAGCCTGTCCTGGACTAGCTCTGTAGCCCAGGCTGGCCTTGAACTCACAGAGATCCACCTGCCTCTGCCTTCCAAGTGCTGGGATTACAGGTGTGCGCCACCACTGCCCGGCCACACCCAACTTTTATATGGGTTTGAGGGAAGGAATTCAGGTCCTCTCCTCATGCTTGTGTGGTAAGCATTTTGCTACCTGAGCTATCTCCTCAGTTCCAAACCTACCAAAGAATTAATTAATCAATTTTGTCAGAGCCCTTATGAAACAGTATCATCTCAGAACCCTGTACCCATGAGCCTTATGGGGGACACTGCATATCCAGTCCACAGCTCCACTCAGAAAAGTCAGCCACTTCTCTCATTTGTCACCAGAAATAATATTCTGCAAGAAGTTACTTTGCAGGAAGCTTCGGTTAGTAGCTCTGGAGTGAAGATTTGTGTCTTGGGGAGCCTCACAGTAGTGGGATTCATAGACTCAAATGGCATGGGAAAGTTCTCCTCCTGTAGCCTTGAAAGAGGCAAAGCAATTGTTCTTCACCAGCTGGTCCCAACTCCACTCCTGCGTTTAATATTTCTTCTTTCAGTCAACCTGACGCCCACCATGATCACGTGGCTTTGCTGATTATTTCTGGGATGACTGATCATATCTATCTATCTATCTATCTATCTATCTATCTATCTATCTATCTATGCATATATTTGTGTATATGTATAAATATGTGTGTGTGTGTGTGCGTGTGTGTGTGTGTGTGTGTGTGTGCATGCAAACATGAATGCATTTTTTAAAATGGAAAGTCAGAAGAACTGGGCTGAAATCAGGATGCTTCCAAGACAAGACAGCATTTGCTGTTCTCTACCATTGTCTCTTCTTTGCTAGAGCTGTGCCCCACAGGGTCTCCTTACCTGACATGCAGGCTGCTGTGTACAGTGAGCGACATTGGCCCCCAGGACAGTATCCCCACATCCACTCCTTACAGGATATATGCTTGGAACCGAAGCTGAGGACAAGGATAAGTTGTAGTGTTGAATTCCAGGTCTCCTCTTTCAGTAGTTCTAGAACCTTCTACCATGAGCTTCTTAAGAGTTTCATGGGATAAAATTTAGCCTGTTTTCTTGCTCCTTAGGAAAATCAAATTCTAGTTCTTTTTGCCTAAGCAGCTGTGCCCTCTGCCCTCTTCAGGATACCTTGCTACTGAGATCAATGACAGCCCCAGTCCAGCCAGACCACACTTTTTCTCTGACCAGTCACTTCCTGCCCAAATCTTAGCAATATCTGGCAAAATTAACAACACCCATGCCAAACTCAGCTACCAAACAAACCAGCCTGCCTGTAATCATACTGCCAGAACATCTAAAACAGTTGTTCTCAACCTGTGGGTCGTAATCCTGTTCCAGGGCTCACCTAAGGCCATTGGACAACACAGATATTTACATGATGATTCATAATTACAAAGTAGCAAAATTACAGTTATGACGTAGCAACCAAATAATGTTATGGTTGGAGGTCACCACACATGAGGATCTGTATTAAAGGGTCACAGACACTGTCCTGGGACCAACATCACTGTACTCACAACTTGAACTAGACAACACTTCTGTACTCAGTGTGTTCTGTACACGTCAGATGTGGAGACGCTGTGGGGCAACGTCCTGTAACATGGGAGAGCATCTGGGGACCCCTGGTGCTCTCTAGGCAGCATGATGCCCGAGAGCCTGTCTCATCCCTGAGTTCTGGAGTCTCTCTGAGTTTCCTCCTCTGTGGCCTGTGAACACGTGGAAATTCTTTATTGAAGATGCTGTATCTTCCTCATAACTTGTTTTATTCATGTATTTGCTCTTGAAGGAGGAGTCTGTCTGCACTCTGAATGTTATTTATTCTGTGGTGCTTGCCTTCCTTGTCTGAAGCATGTCTTTGTGTGTACACATTTATATGGATGTGTGTGTGTGTGTGTGTGTGTGTGTGTGTGTGTGTGTGTGTGTATACATGTGTAAAAGTCAGAGGTCAGCCTGGGGTGTCATTCCTCAGGAGCTGTTTGAGCCTTCTTTCTTTCCATTTTTTTTTAAACTTCTTTATTGACTCTTTGGAAGTTTCACATCATGCACCCCAATTCTGTTCATCTCCCGGTCCCCCATACCCTCCCCTCATCCCTCGAGCCTTGTTTCTTGAGACAGGGTCTTCCATTGGGATCTGGGGCTTCCATTGGGACCTGGGGCTTACCAGGTGGGTTAGATTGGCTGGCCAGCAAGCCCCAGGGACCTCCAGCCTCTGCTCTCTTAGTGTTACTATTACAAATGCACACCACCATTGTGGGCTTCTCACACAGTGCTATAGCTTGAACTCAAGTTGCTCTGTTTGTGCAGCAGGCTTTCCTGACTAAGCCATTCTTCAGCCTGGTGTATTTTATCCATATAACACATGGCAGCATTTCTCCTGTAGTGTCTGGGAAACAAACAAACAAACCACAGAACAGACCACAGTAGGAGTCACAGACCTTGCTCAGCTCATGCCCATCAGAGAATACCTAGAGAACAAGGTCCCCAGGCGCAGGGTTGGAGCTGTACAGGGAGAGGAGGGCCAGGTGAGCAGCCTGGTAATATAGGTAGCCCGTTGAGGAATATTATTTAACTAGGCAAAGATATGCTACATGTGTTTATGCTGCAGAACATTACTTTAACTGTGTAAAGGTGTGTTACTTTTGTTTATGCTGCATTTGTTTAACTATGTAAAGATGTGTTGCTGTTTCACTTTGCATGTCTAAGGCACCTGATTGGCCTACTAAAGAGCTGAATGGTCAATAGCTGGGCAGGAGAAAGGATAGGTGGGGCTGGTGGGCAGAGAGAATAAATAGGAGGAGGACTCTAAAGAAGAGAACAGAGAAGAAGGAGAGAACGAGGGGTACATTTGGGGCAGGAAGCCAGGTAGCCACCAGCCAGCAGACAGGAGAAGCAGTGAAAGTAAGGTACACAGAAGTAAGAAAAGGAACAAGTCCAGAGGCAAAGGGTAGATAAAAAGAAACAGGTTAATTTAAGTTAAAAGAGCTAGCCAGAAATGTGCTAGGCTGAGCTTTCAACACTAATAATAAGTCTCTGTGTCATGATTTGGGAGCTGGTTGGTGGCCCCAAAAAAGAAAAAGCCTGGTCCAGCAGCCTGGAATCATGGACTGAAGGAACAGTCTGTCTGTGAGGGAGAGACTGATGGCTGGAGACACCCTGGTGTCTGTGCTTCCTGCTCAGACGTGGTGTAGTCTCAGCTGATGCTGCAATAGCCTTCCTTTGTTGGCCTTGCGGTTTGTGGATGTCAGGACGCACATGGGACCAGCAGGAGAAAGGGAGTAGGGGATAAGAGCTAAGACAGAAGGGCTAAGTTTTTGACAGAGCAAATGCTGAACAAATGTTTGTTGATGTGAATGAGAGTCTGGAAAGTCCTAGGGACCGGGCCTGACATGCCTGGCACTGTCCTCAGTGGAAAGTGTGAAATGAAACAGCCTGCCAGGGCTCAAAGGTATCCCTTTGTCAGTGGCGGCGGATGAAGACATGGCTTCACAATGCTGCTTACTGCTGCCAAGGGGTTCTCTTCAGAGACCTCCACTCAAGTAAAGCTGGATCCCCAGAAAGCTTGAGAAGAGATTTCGGGATGAGTCAGCATGAAGCAGAGTTGGTACTTCCTAAATGGCATCTTTAACAGATTGAACACAGGTGTAAATGGGAATAGAGGTACCAGGAAAGAATAAGACCCCCTTGGGAGAGTTCTGTCTTCTTGTCTTCATGACAGCAATGTGTGTGACCTCTGGAGGCAACATCATGGGACCCTCAAACACAGACACTGTGGCTTCTCACAGCCTCTGTCTGGAGGGGCTAAGGGACAAGGCCTGCGTGGGAAGGATGTGGGGGCTGGGCTGTAGGCTGTAGGAAGGACCTAAGAGAGGGTAGGATGATTTATGGGCCAGTTTCAGGGCCCTGACCATCTTGGCTGTGCCTTTTCATCCCAAAGACTTCTGGCTTGTGTCCACTGCACACTCACAGAGAGGCAGTACCTTTATGTATCTCAAACTGGTGTCTCATCCCAAGCACCTTCCCTGCCTGCAACTGACCATCGGTCTCTTTTCCAAACTCCATTGGGGTGTGTGTGTGTGTCCACCCACGAATGTGAAGGCCAGAGGTGTTCCTCTTTAGAAAATGTCCATCTTGTTTTCTGAGACTAGGATCTCTCACTGGGACCTGGGGCTCTCCAATTATTAGGCTGTTAGACTAGAGAGCCCTGGGGGATCCACCTGCCTCTGCCTTCCCAGCACTGGAATTACAAATTCCTACTACTATGCCCAGATGTTGTATGTACTAGGGCTTGAACTCAGGTCCTTAAGCTTGCATGGCAACTGCGTCACCAATGGATCTATGTCCCTAGACCCCAGCACTATCTTTGAATGGAGATGACTAGGTTGCGTCTAGAAAGCCCCAACCTGAAGATCTATCACTAACTCAGAGCCCTAGGCAGAGGGCTCTGGTTCCATAGAGAAACAGGAGCATAGACTGAGAGAGGGTACATGCTTCACTTTCAGGCAGAACATGTAGGTGAAGAAGTAATGTTTCTTCAGAGATTAAGGTAGGTACAAACCTTGGCATGCTGGGGATATGTGGTGAAATAATTATGAATATGGCTCAATATAAAATTGTAAACTTATTTAAGATATTACAAGGGTTGTTTTTCTTTGTAAATTACCTAATTCTCAAATGTGAACTTTGTAGATGATAATGTCATGTTGTAATGTCAAAAGGTTGGACTTGCTTAGTGTTGACTGTAATTACCTTTATTTGGGGCTTAGAAATCTTTCCCAACTTTAGCAAAGTCTCAATCTCTGACAACCTGAAGCTGTAGGAACTGGATAGGGAAATCTCTCTGCTGGCTCAAGAAGCCTGTATTCCAGAGAAAAGAGCCTTCCAGGCCTGGCTACTGGTGGGCATCACATAGCAGCCTGGATCTCTTGGTGATGGATCTTTTTAATCCTTTCCTCTCCACCTTTCTCATGTCATAACACTCATAATCACTTTTCAGTTGCCAAGTGGGTGCCCAGTTCCAGGATCCTTGGCTAGTGGGTCACTACCAAAGCTCTGATGGTTCCTTAGGAAGTCCCATGAGTAAGGGTTACGTGGCCATAACGGAAAGCAGAGCCTCTGATTTCTCAGATGCAAGACATCTGTTCAGCAGAGAACTTGCTTAGGCCCTAAAGCCATCAGATTTGGTTCATGTCAGAGTGTATGGAGACCACATTCCCCAGTGACCTATGGACCTCAGACTGTGTGTCTGAACAGCTCTCACATCTGAATCAGCTTCCCAGTATGCTTCTGGTTTAGTGTGAGGTTGTATTTCTGAACAGTAATAAGGAAGCAGCTAAAAATGATTGTCACACAACCATGATGAGACAGAAGTGACCCCTGGGTACATATTCTGTTCAACACCAACAGTATTAAGCCCCTTATATGGTGATGATGATGATGATGATGATGATGATGATGATGATGATGATGATTTTGGTGGTATTAAATCCATGTCCTCCTGGGAGCCAGGCTTTACATAATACTGAGATATATCTCTGGTCCTTTTTTTTTACTTTTTGAGGTAGGCTCCTGGTAAGTTGCCCCAGCCTGACCTTGAACTCACTCTGTAGCCCAGGCTGGCCCTGAACTTTCCATCCTCCTGCCTCTGTCTCCTAAAGAACTGGGATTGCAGGCCTGTGCCACCACACTTGGCTTGTACACAACTTTATAGTTTGTCAGCAACTTTGGAGAAGAAGCTTTGTTGAGATGTGAGTCACTCCCCACATGGCTCATCACTTTACAGTGACTACTGGAGGGGTCTTGAGTGGATTTCCAGAGTTCTATGCCTATCCTTACAATCCAATTTTAGAACATTATTTTTTCATCACCAGAAAGAAAGTCTGCCTATTAGCACCATTTTTATTATCCACTTCCACCCTATATCCCCTTTCCCAGAACCCCCAACCTGCTTTCTGTCACCCATTCTAGACATTGCATATTAATGAAACCACATGTGGCATATGGGCTGGCTTCTTTATTACTTAATGTATGTGACATTCACCCAAGTCATAGTATGAACCTTCTCCCTTTTTACAGATCAGTAATGTTCCATTAAACCAGTTTCCTTTGATTTATTTACCCATTCATTACAGAGCAGTTGGGCTCTTCCTTTGGTTGGGCAATAGTTTGAACCTGAAGTGCCCCTTAAATTCATGTTTTGAACTTCAGGTGCCCAGCTTGTGGTGCTGTTTTAAAGGCTAGAGCCTTTAGGAGGTGGGGCCTGGCTGGCAGGAGAAGGTCACTGGCGGTGGCCTTTGAAGATGATACCAGTCCCTGGTCTGACCTGCTTTCTTTTCCGTCTCCATGGGAGCAATTGCCGTCTCGTGCTCCCACTGCTTCAGATGGAGCTGCTCTGCCTGCTTTCCCCACCTAGATGGTCTGAAATCCCTCTAAACATGAGCCAAAATACCCTAGGCTTTTTTCTCTTACGTTATTTCTGCCAGGTACTTTGGTCACAGCAATGTAAAAATAATACACCAGGCCCTCCCAGGATGAGAGAGAGTTGTTCTCCAGAAGGCTGACTGGGGACAGTGAAGGAGACCAGCTCTCTCTCTCTCTCTCTCTCTCTCTCTCTCTCTCTCTCTCTCTCTCTCTCTCTCACACACACACACACACACACACACACACACACACACACACACACACCCCTACCTCCCAGGGTACTCTTGAGGAGAGAGAAGTGAGAAATATTTAGATAGAAATATAGAGGAGAGGGAGCGCCTGAATCAAAACCCACCAGCCCCTTCTGTCTCTACTAAAAGGCTTTTAAAGAAATGTCAAAGGGTGGAACAAAAGACCTTCCTTCAGCACAGCCAAGTGCAGACCATCCCAAATACCTGGTGACCATGTGTGGGGTCAAACTATCCCTTAATACAGCCCTGCTGTGTGAAGCAAACTCAGATCTCACTAGGAAGCTTTTGTGGGCTCCCATAGGACTGAAGACCCTGACAGTGTGCTGTGTGGGGCAGAGTAGATGTTGGAACCTCAGTCGGGTCCTTCTTTAAGCTGAGCAGGGCTTGCAGTCTCCAGCTTTTCATCTGTGTCTCCGGAGGAAAATGAAAGTATGGTTCACTCCCTACCCAGCAACATCAACCCCTCCCATGTGCTGCAAACATGTGCTACCCAGACACTTGGGTGCTCCCCTTGGACCCGCTCGACCCTCCTGCTCTCTGTGAATGTAGCTCATAGTCAACTCTTTGTTGTTTGAATATTCAATACGAACACATACTCAAAGGAAGTCTTCAATTTCAAAGACAGAGATAAATGAAAATAAATAGGAAAAAGGAGTCCAGAGGAAATAGATAATGCAGGAAGCAGAAAATGGAAAACAACACACCCTGTTAACAGCTCAGGGAATATGAGAGACTGCTTAGAAATTAAAGCTGGGACGTGAAAAGTAGAATGTGGATATAAGATCTTCATCAGCAGGAGGGAGTCACACAGAGGCAATGTTCCAAAGAAACATGGGACAAAAAGAAAAAGAGAAGATTAGAGATATTCTGATGAAGAGAAATGACAGGAAGGCAGGAGAGAGTCCCCGGAGAGGGAGGGGATGAGGGATTGGAAGAGGGTGTGGAGAAGTTGGAAGAGAGGAAATGATCACAGCTCAGTGTATTCAAGAAACTTATCAAATTAAAGAGTTTAAATGCTTGGGTCGAGAGCAGGCAGGCTAGGCCAGGTGGTGGCGGCGTGGCCTTTAATGCCAGTACTTGGGAGGCAGAGGCAGGTGGGCATCTGTGAGTTTGAGGCAGCCTGGTCTACAAAGAGAGTTCTGGGACAACCAAGGCTATTACACAAAGAAACTCTTGAAAAACAAAACAAAAAACCCCCAAAATAAAGCAGGCAGGCAGGCTAGCCACAATAAGGAATTAAAGAAACAAGTCACATCATTCCAGACCCCCAGGAGTCAAGAGATAACTTCTAAAATTGTGTGTGTGTGTGTGCACACGTGCATACATGCCATGTAATCCAATTTAAAACAGAACAGCATTGGAATTCTTAACAGCAGACCAAAAGATAGACGATAATGATACAATACTTTCAATATTCTGAGGAACGATGACTTTCAACCAGAGTTCTATCCTCAGGCAAACTATTAATCAAGACTAAGGACAGGAGAAAGACATTTTCAGAAAACCAAAGACTCAGATTTGTTTTTATACCTCCTTTGAATGCTCCACCAACAAACTTGCTTCAGCAAAGGACATATGGAGGAGAAGGAGGAGGAGGAGGAGGAGGAGGAGGAGGAGGAGAAGAGGAGGAAGAGAAGGAGGGATGTGTTACTGTACATTTGCAACAGGTGATTGGGTTCAAGGGGAGGCTGGTATTGGGATAAGCTTCAGGACCTGGAAGAAGAGTCTGTTGGTAAAAATAAGAAAAGATCAGACATGGTGGTGCATGCCCTTGATTCTAGTACTTGGGAGGCAGAGGTAGAGTAAGTTGGATCTTTATTAATTTAAAGTTAGCCTGGTCTATGTGGTGAGTTCCAGGCCAGCCTGGGCTACATAATAAGAGTCTCAGTTTCTCTCTCTCCCTCTCCCTCCTTCTCCCTCTCCCTCTCTCCCTCCCTCCCTCCCCCCCCCCCCCCCCTCTCTCTGAGGGATTTTATGAGCAAGGGATATCGAGACCATGACTGGAAAAAGTACAGAGACAACTAGCCAAACTAGTGGAAACACATGAACTGTGGACCAATAGCTGAGGAGCCCCCATGGAACTGGACTAGGTCCTCTGGATAAGTGAGACAGTTGTTTAGCTTGAACTGTATAGGGGGCCCCCAGGCAGTGGAATTGGGACCTGTCCCTAGTGCATGAGCTGGCTTTTTGGTGCCGAGTGCCTATGGTGAGACACTTTGTGCAGCCTTGGTGCAGGAAGGAGGGGACTGGACCTGCCTCAACTAAATCTACCAGGCTCTGCTGACTCCCCAGGGGACACCTTGCCTTGGAGGAGGTAGGAATGGGGGGTGGGTTGAGGGGAAAGGTTGGGGGGCAGGAGGAAGGAGGACAGGGGAATCTGGTTGGTATATAAAATGAGTAAAAAATCTCTTAATAAAAAAAATTTATTTTAAAAAAGACTCTCATACACACACACACACACACACACACACGGAAGAAGAAAACGGAGGAACAGGACAGAGTCGCTGTGTTTGAACACATAATAATGCTATTGATTTGAATTCTTTGGGGAGAATAGAGATAAACATTAGGATACAGAAAATCTTATAAACAAATAAACCAAGCAATTAGCAATTATTACCTTGAGGATGAGGGAGCAGTGTGGGGAAGAAAGGAGATGAGTCATAGCAGACTTCTGTTCAGGGCCAATCACGCTTCATGTTATATTAGTGAGAGTGTGGGAACCTGCGATACTTAGGCAGAGATGTGGGACGAGGGGTAACAAGCATGCTTGGTGCCCAGATAGCACGGAGTGGAGAGTGTCAACACGGCAAGAACAAGAGGGCAAGTGTGACAGATGCAAGGGACTTTCGGGGGATTTTAATCCACTGTTCTTTTAAAATACAACTCAGTGTTGAACCTCCTTGTCTTGTGAAATGTGGGATGGCACATATGCCCACAGCCCCCACTACCACACCCACAATAAAAAATAAAGTAAATCTTTGTAAGTAAGTAAATAAAAATAATAAGCCTGTTCCCATTCCTCCTAACCTCAGTTTCACGGTTCACCTACCTCCACCATCTCATTTTGCAAGCTTGTACTTATTCTGTTAGATGAGTCATAGTTCCTTTGTTATAGGGTGGCTTTGTTATCTGGCACCTCAACAGAAACACCCCTTTTAAAAGAGGTCCAAGGTGGATTTTATTTCCAGGAGCTTAAGAAATTAACTGTATAGAAGGAGATTAGCAAGAAAGGAGATAGGGAAACAGGAATGGGGTGAATATGATCCAAGTACTTAGCACCATATATGAAAACACCATAATTTGCTAGTAATACATACCAACTAAAACTTTAAAACTAATCATTGTGCCCTTTCGGGTGAGGTGTGTAGACTGTCTGACCACCCCTGGTATAAACCAGATGTAGAAAACTCTCAAAGTAAAACAACTTTTTGGAGGGTTTGGGAATTGCAGCTGGGGAACACAGGTCCGACAAGCTCTATCAGGATCCCAAAGAAGCAGGAGACAGAGAGGGTGCTGAATGGTCAGAAAGAAGGGGCCTCTGGAGATAGGAGTCAAAGAGAAGGATGTTTGGACAGAATGGAAATGTTCTTAGAACCAGTCTGACAAACTTTGACCCACCCTGAAGCCTTGAGCAAGATTAAACTGTCCAGTCTCTGGGCCTTCCAAATGCCTGTTGGTCAAGGGTGGAGATAACAAGTTCACAACTGACAGCAGCTGAAATGTGTCAGAGTCCTGCCCTTGGTGGTTCCAGCTCCATCTTGAAAGTTCATGACATGGTCGCCTCAGTGATCTCCATTTTTTCACAGTCCTTAGCATTAAACACCAGGAGGCAGGCAAAAGATGCAAATGACCCCACCTTCTGGGAACTTAGGAGGAGGCTTGCTCTTCCAGGGGAGGGATGTCCCTGTCCAGTGTACCCCACATCATGGTTGTCTCCACTCAGGCATCGGCACCCTTGCTTTCTTATGAAATCTAAGCCTGGTTCTCAGGTGATGTGTGGGAGTCCAGCTCCTATCTGTTAAAGGGGGCTCTTGGCGGGAGCAAGGGGGTGAGGAATGAGGAAGTATTAGAAATATATACCGAGACAGGAAGGACAGAGACACAGGATAGCTTTGGGAGGGCCCTGGGTCAATACCCAGCCACCTCGAGATTTATTCTAATGGACTTTTTAATACACTACCAAGGGGAGAGGCAAAAGATCTCCCCCTTTTCAAGATCAAAGCACAACGTACAGTCAGGTGTAGACCCTTCAAAACATCTGGTAACCACGCCCTTGGCCAAATCATTTCATTATGCAGCCCTGCTAGGTAAAGCAAGCTCAGACTTTCTGACCTCGAGTAAGACTTCACTAGGGAGCCTCTGTGGGTCCCCACAGTGATGGTGTCAGTGTGTGGAAGAGATATGGGTTCCTGGACTGGGCATTATTTGGAGTGACTAGGGTGTGACTTGGGACAGGGAACCTGCTGTCCCCTTCTTGCCTCGTTTTCTTGTGTATCTACAAAATGCTCAGTGCCAGTCTTAGAATGCTGGTGATGGTGGCAGAAGACCTGCTTGTGAGAAAAGCCCAACCCCTTCTGGCCATTGTGTGATTTACACTCTACCCTTGTGTTGGGTTTCTGTGGCTGTGATAATGTACTGGCCAAAAGCACCTTGGGGAGAAAAGGGTTTATTCCAGCTTATAGCTGTAGTTCATCATGAAGGGAAGTCAGGGCAGAAGCTCAAGGCAGGAACCTAAAGGCAGGAATTGCAGTAGAGACCACGGAGGAGTGCTGCTCAATGGCTTGCTCCCCATAGTTTGCTCAATCTGCTTTTCTTATACAACTCAGGATCCCCTGCCAGGGTTGGCACCACCCACAGTGAGCCAGGCCCTCTCACGTCAATCATTAACCAAGAAAATGCATTACAGACTTTCCTACAGGAACTCTGATGGAGGCATTCTCAATTGAGGTTTCTCTTCCCAGATAACTGTAGCTTGTGTCAAGTTGATAAAACAAAACAAACAAAAAACCAGCCAGGACAACCCTCAAGGCTCCTATGACTTCCGATGAAATTAGGCTTTGACATGGCCCAGTTGGACCTGATACCTGCTGGCCCACCAACTGTGTCATCATCATGGCTGGTCTCTGGAGGTTCTAGCTGATGGGCACCTAGCTAGGTTCTCAACTCATTCTCCCCCATGTCATTCATCATACCTCAGCCTCAAGTCATTCACCACACCTCTGTCTCCTCTTGCTCCATGTCCCTCCCTCAGTTCCCTGTGTTGTTTGTCACACCTCTCTCCCCTCCTGCTCAATGCCCTTTTCCTTCTTAGCATCTTATTGCAGTGAACACCGTGCCTCCTGGTTACTTCACTGTGCCTCGGAGTGGTATCTGGACTGGGTTCTTCCTAAACCCCAGCTCTGTGTGTACACATTAGGATTGTAGACACTCTAAGTATCTGGTACCACTCCTCAACCCATTCTCCTCAGGACATATCAGAGATAACCCAAGAAGGGGTGACATGCAGAGCTGCAGAGAGGACCCCATCTGTGTGCCCTGCTGTGGTTTTGGGGGCTGAGGTAGGCGCTTGGAAATGCAAAAGGAAAGGATATTAGTGGAGAAAGTGTATCTGCACTGTCAAAAAATGAAGAGACAATTGTGTCTAAAGAGACACTTGTGTCCCTGCTTTCGGATCGAACCAGTGGACCTCTAGGTATTAGAATTTCCCAGGAATCTTATGCTGGGGAGTAAGGTCAAGTTCAGGGTCCTGTGCTGGCCAGAAAAGGAATTTGTCTCCCAGGAAGAGGTTTCATACAGTTTTGACAACTTGTCGACCACCTGGTAGGAGAGACTGGAGTTGCAATGATGCTGGACAAGAGCGCATCTTGACTGCTTAGCTATGCATGCCCCTGGCCCTCCAATTAAAATAAACTTCATGTCCATCCTCAGATCCCATGCACTCTGGCTGTAAAACTCAGCTTGCCCAGCTGTGCTCAGTGAGGCCTCCATTGCTCTCCTTCCCAGTGAGACCCATTGCACTAAGCAGAATCCTCCTTATCCTGCCTAACACGTCGTCCCTGGATAATTCCTGCCTTACACTGGGCTTCGTATATACAGCAGCATGCATGGTGATGGCAGCAAGGAGAATGGACACCTGCAAACCAGTTGGCTATTGTCCAACCTGGCATTTCCCATTCTACCTCCGGTTGGCATAGACCTCAGTGTTATGGGCTCAGTTCCACAGACTATCCATTTTGGATGCCAATTGCAAACTTCCAGTCCCCCACACTGCTGACCTGCTGTCTATAAATCCTACAATAGGATTTCGGAGATGGCTCGGTGGATAAAATATCTGCTGTAGAAGCATGAAAATCTGACTATGGACCCCCAGAACCAGTTTAAACTCTGGGCAAGGCAGCATGTGTCTATAACCCCATCACCAAGGGTTGGGGGACAGAGACAAGAGGATCCCCAGGATGTCTAGCTAAAAATGGTGACCTGTGGGTTCAGTGCAAGACCTTGTCTCAAAAAAAGGAAAAAAATCTTGAAATAAGGTGAAGCAATTGAGTAAAGACATTCAATGTGTCAACTTCTGGCCTCCACATATACTTGTGCCCTTGGATGCATACATAACACACACACACACACACACACACACACACACACACACACACACACACACACACACACGGACCCAGACATGGACATACACACACAGAAACACACACATACAATTAAGACACTACTTTTTAAAACCCCTCAGCAGTCTCTCTACCTCCTATTAGAGCAGCTCATAGGACTCAGAGAGCATTTGCCTCCACCCCTGGTTTAATTGTCAGGTAGCTGAAGACACAGGGTGAGGGTCCTGAGTCTAGGAACTTCCCCCAGATCCAGGGTGACTATCCTACTGGCAAGTGACAGGATCCTCAACCCAGTTATTAATCAGCCTTCTCTCCATGTTCAAGTTTCTATAGAGCTCAACTACCCTTCTATCTCACTCCATTTCTGGGCATTCCATTCAACCCCATTCTGGCAGACTTATGGTCTCCACCTAAGTCACCACCCTGACAGGAACTCAAGGGGACTCAAGAGAACCTCATCATGGGGAAATTGCCCTACCTCTCAGCACCACACCCAGAGAGCTCTGCCTCTCTGGTTCCTTTTGCTTCTATTGTTCCAGATCCTCATAGCTGGCCACACCAGGCATCCAGATGATCCTGAGGCAGGAGGCAGGAGGCAGGTTCTTCACTCTGCAATGGTGCATCTTAGCCTTAAGTACTCCTCTAGACCTAGGCTCCAACAGGCTCATCCCAGCCCCATATTACTGCCAATGAGGCCCAGACAGAAACAGAGATTCAGGGCATAGTATCCCCTTGGTTTATGCTCACTGGACTTGGGGTAGGGGAACATAATAGGTCTTGGCCTATTAGAGCTCTGAGGGTCACTCTGGTAGAAGAGGCTGCAGCGGGGTGGGTGTTGGTTTTATGCGGTGCAATGTTATTCATTAAGCAGTGCTGTTCACCCTGTGAGGAAAAGTTGCGAGGCACAACAAAACCAGAGTTTATTAAGAGAAGGGAGGGACAAGAAAGGGTGTGCTCAGGCCTGTTTGAGAGACATGTGTGGAGAGAGAGGAAGAAGGAGAAGGGGGAAGAAACGGGGAAGGAGGGGTCTGTGACCCACTTTTTGTGGATTCCCCCTGCACATGCGCATATGGGTTTAATAAGCTACACCAGGCATGCACATAGATTGTGTGATGACGCTGTGCACAATTTACGCGATCTTGCAGTGCACGGATTATGTAGGACATAGGGCCCCTTGCTTGGCTACTGAACAGTGCATGTGCGATCATGTAGCAACATGGGGTGCTGTTGTTGTGTAGCCACCTACTCATGGCTAAAGGACAGCTTAGGAGCCAGGGAGCCAAAGATAAGCAGCTCCATAATCCAACACTGCCCCAGACCAGCATGGATTTAGCTATATGTGAGGCCCAATGGGAGGGGGTTGCTATTGTCAACCAACAAATCTCAGTGATTTGGAGGAACGGAAGGGCACTGCATGGAAACATGCATGCTATAGGGAAAGAGGTTGAGGCAAAGGGCAGATTTTTAATGGTGAAATGAAGAGGCTGGTGTAGATATCTGAACAGCAATCCTTGGCAGTAGGGATTCATAACAAGGGTGGCATTGGTCTCAGGCTGAGCAGGCAGGTACTGTTATCTGAATGAGGCCCTGTGTGGGCTGTAGTTCTAGCTGTCTTGGTGGTCACCATGGGGCTGTTACACATGAGACGTGTTTGGCTATGACTGAGCTGCTGCACAGATAACTGAGTGAGTGCTAGAGAGAACTATGGGACAGGGTAGCTCTGGGTTTGACCTGCTGGAACTGGTGCCACATTTCCTGTGTCCCTGGCCAAGCCTGTGCTTCTGCCCTCAGCAAGGAGCACAAACAATGGGGAACCCCAGAAAGGGGGTGGAAGTTATTGCCCAGGGGCTCTCTTCTTGGCAGCTCTCTGGGATGGTACTAACACTGTTCCTCTCAGACAACGTAGGGTACCAACAGCAGAAGCCTTTCCCTGACTTTAGCTTGTGGTTGGACTCATAGTCCAGTGGCTTTCTTGCCTGTGAGGGTTTGGCTCCCATTTTTCCCCCGCCCACAAGTGAGCCAGAGTCACCTTTTAAGCTGTAACCCTGAGATGGCTTCTTGGTTACAATTGCCAATTCCTAGGCTCAGCAGAGTCCTCTCTGTAACTGAGCAGAGAGGTCATTAGAGACCTTGACCTTGACCTGTGCCATCAGTGCTGACTTGGTGAGTGGGGTTGTCACTGTTAGTGGCTCCATATGAGTCATGGAAAGTATCATTCATGGTGTCGTGTCTCTGGTGAGTTTCCGTTGGCTATCAGGGAAACTGGAAAATAGGTTGAATAAGAAACGAGATGCAGATATGCTTCTTTAAGCTGTAAATCAGTAGAACTGTCAGTGTTAGTGTGATAAAGGGCTTCCTTGTTGAGGTCCTGGTAGAGAGGGGATTTTATCCTCTTCAGCTATGCTGCCATACACGTCAGTGATGGTCTGCTTTCAGGAACACAATGGCCTTATCAAGTATGTAACTGAGTCATCATGAAGTGTAATGTGAGTCTGTAGGCTGACTGACTTAATCCCCTACCCATCAACTTCCTCTTGCTATGACAGAACTTACTGGAAACAAATCTGAGGGTGGCCTGCCAAGTGGGCAGTGGAGCCCTGGCCCTGTGCAATACTTCCATTGGGCTGTTCTGGGCTTGTATCCTTCATACTAAAACTGCAGCTGTAAGCTGGGCATGGTGCTGAATGCCTATGATCCCAGCACTGGAGAGGAGGCAGTAGGATGATTGACGAGAATTCAATACCTACTTGGGCTGCATAACAAGATCTGTCTCAAAACCAAACAACAAGCTGAGTGATGGTGGCGCACGCCTTTAATCCCAGCCCTTGGGAGGCAGAGGCAGGCGGAGCTCTGAGTTTGAGGCCAACCTGGTCTATAGAGTGAGTTCCAGGACAGGCAGGGCTGTACAAGAAACCCTGTCTCAAAACAACAAACAAACAAATAAAAACTAAAACAACCAACCAAACAAGAAATCTCCAAAGACATTGCATGGCACTTCCATGAGCTCTATGCGTCTCTAGCCCACTGTGCTGCATGCAGCCTAAATCCAGACAGACCCCATCCAGGCTCTCCAAGGTCATTCTGAAAAGTGAAGTGGCTGAGTGTATATTGCTCAACAACTCTCTGGGCTCCATAGTCCCTGTCACAAGATGGTCCCTGATGGCAGGAAATAGCCCCACTCTTCCCCTTCCCTGCTATAGGCTCTCAGTTTCCAAGCAAGAGTCAAGCTGGGATCCCTCTTTGCCAAGCTCCTTCAAACTTTTTCTTACTGGTGTAACTACTTTAGAGTTATCTGAAATCTATATGAAGTCTTAGTTCCTCAGATTCCAAACTAAGTGCATTTACGCTTGGCAGTGTTGTTATTATTGATTGACAGGGTCATTATAATTGATTGACATGTTGTTATAATTGATTGACAGGTGGATGATCACTCATGCCCACCCCAGGACTCTACTGGTTTTAAACCTTGTAAAAGTCCTGTACCTTTGGCAATTTCTTCACTATAGGAAGACAGAGACTCTGGTCACCTTCCCATTAGAACAGAAGCCTCTTGAGGGTCAAAGCCAAGTTCCAGAGTCTGGGTCTCTAGAGACAGTTGTCCATTCTACTGACATCCATTCCTTTCCTGGATAAGACCACAGCCTGCCAAGTCCATCCTGTTCTCAAAACACACTTGATCTGTAAACATCCGAAGGTGGAGCTAAAGCTCCTAGGCTGACTGTCATTGCAGATATGGACAGAAAGAAGCTGTTGCTGAGATGGTGAAGCCCAGTAGTGATGTTGGCCCAGGCCTGGAGCTGACTCCTATCAGGGACCAGTGCTGGCCATCTGCAGGCAGCAGGTGCAGAATACAGCAAGCCCCACAGAATGGGAACTGTTGAAAGGCAGACCCCTGGGTGCTGGTGCTCTGTTCCAACTCGGCACATGAGGGAGAGAACTAAGGCCTTTGGATTTTTAACAATTCATGTCTTTCCTTGTCAGGGAAACCACGACATCTAACAAGTTGGGGGATTGGATGCTTCCAGACACTTGCTGTCTCTACATATCTAGAATGAAAATACATTTACCTTCAAAAAACACAATTTAAATGCAGACATAAAACTTACAAGTTGCTTAATTTCTGTGTCTTTGCAATTTACTTCATATGAACAAAGTCACAAGAATATATATATCATATATATGTTTTTATATATAGAAAACACACACAACACATACACACACATATATATGTATATATATATACACATATATGTATGTATGTATGTATATATATGTATATATATATAAATAAAACATGCTCATATATATATATACACACCCTATAACGTACTTCCTCCAGCAAAGCTATATTCCTAAAGCTCCCTAACCAGTTGCACCAAATGGGGACCAGTTTTCAAATGAGTGAGCCTATGGGGGCTGGGTGGGGGGAAGTATTCTTATTCAAACCGCCATACTGCTTCCTCCCTCCCTCCCTCCCTCTTTCTCTCTCTCTTTCTCTCTCTCTTTCTTTCTCTCTTTCTTTCTTTCTTTCTTTCTTTCTTTCTTTCTTTCTTTCTTTCTTTCTTTCTTTCTTTCTTTCTTATTTTAAGACAGGGTGTTACTACGTAGCCTGAGGCAATTCTCTTGCCTGTTTCCTTGAGTGCTGGAGTTACAGGCGTGATCCACACTCAGACTTTTTGTTTCTTTCTATGCATCCCCATTTATTGCTGGAGATGTAAGCCAGGGCTTCACGCATGCCAGGCAAGCACTCTGCTGCTGAGCTCTCCCAGCTGTCCCTCTTATTGGAGAGACAGATTGGTAATCCATAGGAGAAGCAGAGTGTCCTGCAGTGTCTCTGGAACAGTCCGTGCCTGTTACTACCTCAAATGCCAGGGCCTTGAAGGTCACTTTGTCGAGACCACTGTCCTGAGACCCCCCTCCTGCTGATGAGCGAAGGGCAGCAGCGACTAAACACATTGCTGAGAGGGGGCTTGGCCTGTGAACTCTCAGTAGCCCACTGTCTCTACTTGCTGTGTGTAGAGTCATTCCCGTGGCATCAGCAGCTCTGATCCCCCCAAACCCCCCAGGAAAGGATAAAGGCAGAACCATAACAAGCCCCGTCAGGCTGCTGTTGGGATTTCACGCATGAGTAGCATTCATTTTCCTCTTCAAAACTCCTTGAATTCCTTCCAGAAACTTCAGGCTTCCACCTTTGCTCCCTAAAGCCTGAATAGGGCACTTGCTGGGGGAGTCTGTTATCAGAGCAAAACACATACCTTCTGCCTCCAGTCTGCCTGCCTCTGCACACCAAGATGTGTGTGAGGCTCTCTGGGCTGCAGAAGAGAGGCTCTGGCTTCCAGGTTAGATGCTGTGCTTTCCCCAGCTAGCTATCTGCTGCATTTAGGCCTATGTTCTCCATTTCACAGACAACAAAAACACAAGACCCTTGCCCTGAAGGTGTGAGATCACCTCAGCTTCCAGTCCAGCGATGATCAAAGCGGGAGGCCTACTAGTATAGACACTGAATGAAGGGGGCATGTGTGAGGGCTCTGTCAATGGCACAGGAATTCTGCCCATGAGGACTCAGCTCTCCTTCCTACTTCCAGTTATGATTTGAACATGAAATGTAGCACACACACACACACACACACACACACACACACACACACACACACACATACCCTTTAACAAATACTACCTGGAATGTGATTTCTCACATCCTCGAACAGTCATGAAGACAAGAAAGATACTTAGAGAAGTGGGAATCAGGGTAAAGAAACTACATGATCCCAAAAGGGGCCGGGATGACAAGATGGAGGAGAAATAAAACAGAATGTAACTGAAGAGAATAGACCTAAATAGACTGTGAACGAGGAGTTCTAAATTACATTTTACTTCTTGTTCTCTAAGAATCAAAAAGGTCTTATCACATAGATCTTCATTAACAACTGTGAGTCACAAGGATTTCAGATCCAGTCTGCCGAAACAATAGTTCCCCAATAGTGCAGAATTTGGGGCACAGAAAGCTACTGTATCACCATCCTCATAGCCAGCTAGGGCACAGAGCACATGCACTGTGAGGGTGTGGCTGTTTCCCCTAGATTGGCCCGGATCATCTCCAGCTTGAATCAGAGCAGCTGTGATCAGTCGCCAAGACCTTCACAGCCACCTTTATGAGATCCTCATGAAGGCCTTTCCTTTCCTGAGGCTCTAGAAAAGGTGACCAGTTGGCTGGGGTGAGACTCTTCAGTGGTGTAGGGGCTTGTTAGTTGCCCAGGGAAGTCTTCAGTGGTGCACTTTTTCATGAGCTGGTCATGTGAGTGAACTCTCAGGGTAGCTGCCTGTCAGTTGCACAGACAGCTTCCCTGTGAGCAACCTGTCCTGTATATCACCCCAATCAACTTAGTGGTTTACCAAGCTGGATTGGGACAACACGGTTTTTTCTTTATTGGCTTTGTCTGTTGGTGCCATCTCTGTCTTGGGCTGAGCAGACAGGAGCAGGTACTTCTTGAAGTCTCCCCAGGTATTATTGGTCACTGTCACTCCTTTTAAAGTCAGTGTAGATACTGTGACTGTCATGCAAGTTTCAGTGTTCACACAACAGAGTGTGTAGCAGAATGGTCTCTGTGGCTCCCTACCATCAATGGACACACTGTGGCCCCAAATGGATAATGACATAGAATTGGTCAACAAAGACGGAAAAAAAAAAATAAAGTGAACATCACCTGTCAAAAGTTGAATTAGACTAGACTTGAAGACTTAGAAAATAAGCCAGGACGGGCAGCACTCTAGATACTACCCAGCCTGTAGCCATCTTATAGTATGCTAAATAAACTTTTTTTTTTCCTATTCTGATCTGAAAGGTGAGTTCATTTCCTTACTGTCATGGTAGACACTAATCCACTGCACTATGGAGTCAGTATTGTGAATGGTAGGGGAAAAAGTTAAGCTAGGCATTGGTAAGTTAGGCATTGGTGTCTACATTCATCCCCACAGCCACTGAAGAAGATTGCTTAGGCCTAAGAGTTCTGGCCTAGACTAGGCAAGAGAGACCCTGTCTCAAAGACAAAGCAAGGGGCTTGAGAAATTGCTCAGTTAAGAGCATGTACTGCCCTTGCAGATGACCCAAGTTCAGTTCCTAGAACCCACATCACACTGCTCATTACTGTTTGTAAGTTCAGCTTCAGAGAATCTGATGCCTCCTTCTGGCCTCTGTAAGCATCTACACTCATGTGCACAAACCCACATTCACACACACATATAATTAAAAGTAATTTAAAAATAATGGGCTGTAGAGATGGCTCAGTAGTGAAGAATACTTCTTGCTCTTCTAGAAGGCTGAGTTCAGTTCCAACACCTATGTCAGACAGCTGTGAGCTGCCTATGACTCCAGCTGCAAGGGATCTGACACCTTCTTCTGGCCTCCATGAATACACACACACACACACACACACACACACACACACACACACACATTAAATATTTTTTAAAACTATAAAATATTTTAATATAATGACAGCAAATCAAGGCTGGGGGATACTAAGGCCTGTATCAGACTACGAAATACACCATATAAAAAGGTCTGATGGGTCTAAAACCAGGCAAGTGACACCAACAGAAGCCTGATGTTAATGGAAGTAGAGATACCTCATGATGTGATGATGCTGAAGGATCACCAGCCTACTGGGAAGGAGGTTGGCATTTTCCTGTCACAGGAAAAGATGCTTCCAGATGCTGTGAGCTACGAGGCGGTAAACTCCTCTCTTCTAAGAAAACATTTTACAGGAAATAAGCCCTTTTAATTGCTAATGTGGCCCATGGTTTTTTTTTCTTTTATTGAAGAGAGATTTTTTTTTTCATCCAATATATCCTGATTATGGTTTCCCCTCCCTCTTTCTCCCAGCTCCTCCCCACTTCCTCTTCCAGCTTGACCCACCCCTTTTCTGTCTCTCATTAGAAAACAAACAGGCATCTAAGAGATAATAATAAAATCGAATATAATAAGACAAACACACCAGGATAGGATAAAGCAAACAGAAGGAAAATAGTTCAAGAAAAGGCATAAGAAACAGAGACCCACTTGTTCACATACTCAGGAATCCCATTAAAACACAAAACTGGAAGCCATAATGTATACACATAGGACCTGCAGGGTTTAAAAAAGAGAGAGAGAGGGAAAAAAAACTAAAAAAAAAAAATAAAATTAAAAAGAAAAAGGAAAAAGAAAAGACCCGACACAACATTATGAGACAAGGAACCGTCAAAGATGCCGTTGAAATCATTTTCTGTTGATGTGGGCCATGCTTTAAGTTGACACATGAATGTGACTGCCCCTGTTCCTCCTCTCCTATTTATTTATAACTGACAGTAGTCTTTTTCCTTTGCAGAATTTTTAGAATTCACGAAGTAATCATATTTTCTCCCATTAATCATGTTTCCAGGGCAGAGTGACTGTGTAGAGTGGAATTGTGTGCCTGTAGGTCACTAGATGTGTGCACAGGTTACAGGGAGACAGCATTATAATGGGAACTACTTCAAAACTGTAAGTACTATACTCCCCCCCCACTCTCTCTCTCTGTCTCTGTCTTTGTCTCTCTCTCTCTCTCTCTCGTGTGTGTGTGTGTGTGTGTGTGTGTGTGTGTGTGTGTAACCCAGGATCTTTCATATGCCAAGTAAGCACTCAACCATTGACCCACATCTTAGAGACACCAAGCTCTGAGAAGACTTCAGAGTAATAAGCACGTCACATGAGGAAAACAGATGGCCTGGTGACATCCTACCACACCCCTCAATTCTTTTGCTCCTCTGGAGACAGTCTACAGAAGTTTCCTCGACAGCTCTCAGGTGTGAGCCGTCACAGCTCTGGACTCTCCAACTTCCACCGACTTTGTACGTTCATCTAAATGACTTTCCTAACAAAGCTGGTTATCTTCCCAAGAGCAATTCTGGAGCTGTCTGGTGGGTTAATGAGGTTATGTATGCATAGTTCACATAAAGAGGATTCTTTACAGGCAGATATTAACCTTCTGTGTTTTCTCAGGTGGGGAAGCTCACATACCGATGATTGCTATTTTATTCCTTTTATTTTTCTACAATGGACATATTTTATAAAGTGTGCACAGTGCACATACATTAAATATTAATAAGAAGGAAATTGTTAGGCTATACTGAGAGCGAGGTAAGGCACAGTAGGAACAGGGCCTGGGGAGGAAACAATGGGACGAAGACATGGGGGATGAGTCGGATCCCCTCTTTCAGGTAACATCATTTGGCTCCATTGTGTTTCCGCATTAGGAGGTTGGCTGACAATGGTGGAGATAATTATAACAATTTGGAGTTCTTCTCTTGCATGCTGTAGTTTCATTATTCTCTGTGCATTGTGCATCTTCTGACATTGTGCTGCTGAAATCCTGGTAGATGCATCTTTAATTTTAGCTGTAACCTACACAGGGCCCCCAACACATCATTTTCAAATTGTCAACATATGTTAAAATGAGAGCTTTCTACCCCACCCCACTGCAAGCCGTGCAGTACTATAGTGGTTTTAAGAAGGACTCATCTGTCGGGACCAGAAGAAGCAAACAAGTATCCACAAGACACAGTTACTCTTGCTGTCTCTGCCCCATCCCTTCACACCCACCTTCCTCTGGGCTTCATCTCCCCTTGTGAAGAACGCAATTCTCTCAGGCTTTACACACCTTGGAGTTATTACGTCTAGCACTGATGTCTCCAGCAGCTGGGAGTTAGAAATGTCATATGTGAAGGGAAGAGATGGTGGTGGAAACCATGATGGCGGAAGACGGGCGGATGGGCCAGTTGCCAGTTGCCCTCCTCTAGCCTTGTCCAGAAGTTCTCAGCATGCGATACTCTGTGAGGAGGCGCACTGTTTCAGTGACAGATGGTTCCCCGCATTCTAAGCGCCACATTGTGGTGTTCCACTGGTCTCTGCCCTAGGAACTCTCTGGAGAGGCTGCAGCATGTCCTCTGTCACGGTGCTGACCAGCTTACAACTCCCTTCTCCCTCCTCTCTTCTGTCTATTGTTCTCCTTCTCTTCACATACTTGTTTTCCTCCCTTTCACACAATTTCTTCTGGGTTATGCTCTAGTGGGTTTTGTTTAACTAGATATGGATATGCTGTGAAAAACTCCAAGCTTCACACCATTGGGTAGCAGGCATGCAGAGCCCTGAGACTCTTCCCTTTAAAATCATATCCTGACTTCCTCAAGGAACACGCTCATCCCCAGAGCAGAAAGAGTTACAGTCGTTCAATGTCTACTTAACTTCATCCTTACAGAGCTCCCAGTGCCTCAGGAAATAAGGACAGTGGCTTTCCTCACAGGTTCCAGGACTTGGGACCAGTGAATGGTCAAGGCTGACTTGCTAGACATTGCCCTGGTTACCACAAGGATGAGGTCAGGATGAACAGGCTTGGGTAGGTGTAACCTTGTGTGGCTACCCAGGGCAGCCCTCTTTACAGAGTGCCTTTGGCCCAGCTCTGTTCAGCCTTGGCAGTGAGAAGCAGCTGCTTTGCTGTAGGAATCTTTGGGAGGAACAGGAAAGGCTCTCTTCACTCAGTCTTGTTTGTTTGTTTGTTTTGTGAGACAAGGTTTCTCTGTGTAGTTTTGGTGCCTGTCCTGGATCTTTCTCTGTAGACCAGACTGGCCTCGAACTCACAGAGATCCGCCTGGCTCTGCCCCCCCAAATGCTGGGATTAAAGGCGTGCGCCACCGTCGACCAGCTCCACTCAGTCTTTTAACACCCATTTAAGCAAATGAGTAGAAACTGGTTACCTGCTCCATCACTTTTCATTTCTTTAGATGCCATTGGCATGTTGGATGTAGGATGTTGGAATGCTTTATTCCTACACAGTCCCTGTTCAGACAGCTGTAACCACTACTGGAGCTGGGCCCAGCACAGTGACCTCCAACCATGTTTGCAGATGTGTGTTAACTTTAAAACTCACAAGCTCTTCATTCTTCTTAGTGGCAGATCTGGGTGTAACAGAGAGCTCCCTAAAGCTCGTCAAGTTGAACTGATGCACACAAGATGAGGCCAGTACAGACTGTGGCCCTGTAGCTCACAGTTAGCACCTTGGGTCCTGGGAGTGATTCCTCTCTGAGGCGCAGAGGTGGAAGAGAGACCTCAGGCCTGGGTCAGAGGCCTCGGTTCCAGCCCAGCTCCGCTACAGTCAGTGACCTAAAATAGTTGTCTTGTCTCAGGGAGTTACCAAAGGGGAACATGGGCAAGAAATGCCCTGGACCTGACCATCTAGAAACAGCTGCGGATGGTGCCCTATTATTTTGGGGGAAGTCTTCAATCTTTGTTTTTAGCCCAGAAATGACAATTTTTGTGACATCAGTGGAAAGCATCTTCAGTAAATTCTAAATGGCAAAAGGAGAAAATAATATTCTCCTCCTATTTTAAGAAAAAACAAAACAAAACAAAACAAAACTCAGTTAACCCCATTTGGCTTCCCAGGCTGGAATTACAGGTGTAGACCACCATCCCCAGACTTTCACATGGGTGATTAGTATTGAGCATAGGCCCTTGTGCTTGCATGTACTGCGCTAATTGAGACGTCTTCCCTTCCTAAGCCAGTGGGTCTCCTGACCCTGGTTGGAACTTGCCTGCCAGAGGAGTGGTTGTTAAAGCGTCAAAGGCTTCAAATGCAACAACTCATGCTTTAGGAAGCTCCTGCAACCCTGGAGGTGTGGGGCTAATACAAAACACCAGTCTCCATTTTCATGCACAAAATGAGGGTTCTACAATGCCAATTCCTAAGTCATGACATACCTGCTTCCTTCCGTGGTATCTGCTCACGCTCCATGCAAATTATTCTTCCCCCTTTAAAAGAGCCCAATTATCTAGAAGTGGTAAATATAGTTGAGTGGACATATTATTGTTTTGCTGGCAAATGTAGTAGAAAAGCAGGACCCCATGTTGTATGCATGCTGACAGACAATGCCAGCAACTCATGGTAGCTGTGGGACCCTGGTATGGGTCTAAGGGACACACAAAGCCACTTAATTCTTATGTGTCCAGTAAGAAGTCTGTGGCCTGAGCTTTGGCCTGAAATATGTAACTAAAAAACCTTTTTGCATCTTTGACAGAAGAAGTGAATAAATAGATGGGTTGAGCTTCTCCCTCAGCCACCCCAGTGTCCCTTAAGTGACTATTTCAGGTGTCACCCTGGCAGGACCAAGCCATTAATTATGGCACTGGAGTGTCAGGTGACTGGGTATGTAATTTTGAGCTGTTAAGTGAAATTCCATAGAAAGTTCCCTGTGAGCTGGAAATGATGTGTTACTGGAGAGTGTGGCTGCAGCCTCTGATGCATGAGGCATGACCGGAGCTGGATGTCACTTGCCAGCGTTGAGTGTCTGAATAAGAATTCATCTTGTGATCCTGGCTAGGTTTCTAGGCCATAAGCTAAACACACCCCTGTGGCTATTAGGGGAGCCTGGGGCCTTCCAGAAGACAGAGCAATGGGGTTTCCCCATCCATCCTTGAGCAAGCCTTGAAGATAAGTGATTAACTAATGTTGCAACTGACCCAGTGAGGGGACGGAATGGTGGCTCAGGGCTTGACATTTCCCATGAGGAGGGTATAGCTGAGAGGAGATGGAGAAGACAGGGTGGTTAGACCCATCATCCCAAAGCAAAGGGAAGAGGCAAGCCCAGCTCATGGGTTTGACAGAGGAGAGATTTAGGGGCCAGCAGCAGTGCTCTCAGGGTCACCCAGCTCCGCTACCATCAGTTAGATTCTGCCAAGTGGCAGGGTCCTATAAATAGCTGCCAGGGTGACATTGTCAGAGGCACACTCCTCAGAAACTCTGTGAAGGACACTGGAGAGCCTTGGAAAGCACATTTGCATTCTGGGCAGGCATAGAATGTTCGCTATGGAAAATAAAGGTTTTATGTATTCGTACAGATTATCCTATAAATAAAGTTTACATCCACCTTCCGGGGGTCCAGTCCCCCAGCTCTGTAGGCACCCCATCTGCCTGTTGCTTATTAACAGTGCTGGGAAACAGCTGCTGCTCCCCTGAAATATCGCTCTTGTCAGTCTCGGCCCTGGCGCAGGGTGCAGGCTCCTTACTGAGGAATGATGGCTGCCCATTAGTGCGCTACTAAGAGTCTTATGCTGGCTCTGCATGCCTCCCTGAAGTGTTTCTCAGAAATTAGATTTCAGGAGAACAAAATCGCAGAGGGCTTGGAGGCTGCAGGGGGCGGGGATCCCTCTTTGTTTCTCATTTGCCCAGTAATTAATTTCTTCCCGGGTGCAATTTGAAGGAAGAGATTGTGTTCATTAATTTATCGTCCACCTGTTCCTGGGATTGTTTTGATCGCTTTTCAACAGGAGACTTTGAGTCCAGAAGGGAAGCTTAATGTCATTCCGAGAGCTGGCAACAGAGTGTGAAGAACTGTGTACAACTGTGATTTCATCTCACAGACACAAAAGGCCCAGTATCAGGTCCTCAGGGTCCCTGGAGGCAACTTTTTCCAAGCACCTATCTCTACTGGTGTCTCTGGCTAGCATAGGTCCCTTGTCTACCCGCTTCCCTGTTGCTGGGGTGGTTCATGAGTTTCTATGCCTGGAATGTGTCTCTAGTGTCTAGGGCAATGCACTCACAGAAATATAGCAAATTGAATTATCTGAGACAAATGCAGAGGGCTTGAACCACCCCCGCAAGTGAAACCTCACCAGCACCTTGTTTTCAACCATTTGTTATTTTTTATTTAGACACAGGATTTACAGCTTGGTAGTGTTCAGAAAATTATATTTAACCCTCATTTAGATTCAATCTGAATCAATTTAATGAAATGTGAATAGCTCTTTGGGTTTACTGAAGGAAAGGAAAGAAATCTAACCCAGGAAGACATGCACCTGGTGGTTTTCTGGGCCAAGTGGATGCCATGCTAGGCTCCCATTCAGCAGTGAGAGAGCCGCTTCCTTCCACTGTGCAGATGAAGAACATTTCAAACCCCAGGAAAGCAGGCGTAGGGCTTTGGAGACCCTGGTATTCTGCTGTTTGGTTCTTTGTTTTATGGAAATCTGACAGCCAGGTACAGTGCCATTCTTGAAGACTCCATGGCGAGCAGATGGTAGCCTCCCTTCTTACAGTCTCTGGTCTAGTGGGACAGGCTGACCTTGACCCAGTTATTACAACAGAGATGAAGTTACAAGTATGAGACAGAGGACACTCTACTGTGGGAGGTGAGAAGGCTTTACTTAGCAAAACCTAGACAGATGGACAGCATGAACTGGAGGTAGGGTGTCAGGAATACCCTCCAGGTGAAAGCAGCATGTGTGAAGGCCCTGTGGCCAGCTAGAGAATCTGTGACATTAAGGCTGCCTTAGTTAGGGTTTCCATTGCTGTGAAGAGACACCATGACCACAGCAACTTTTATAAAGGAAAATATTTTATTGTGACTGGCTTACAGTTTCAGAAGTTTAGTACATTATCATCATGGTGGGCATGGTGGTGTGGAGGCAGGCAAGCTGCTGGAGAGGTAGCTGAGAGTTCTACATCTTGATCCGTAGGCAGCAGAAGGAGACTGTGTACCACACTGGATGTAGCTTGAACATATAAGACCTCAAAGCCTGCCTCCACAGTGACACACTTCTTCCAACAAGGCCATCTCACTTCCTTATAGTGCTACTCCCTTTGGGCCAAGCATTCAAACACATGAGTCTATGGGGGCCATTCATATTCAAACTGCCATAAAGGACAACATTTCTAAAATGAAGAATGGATGAGCATGCCATTAAAGCCTGAAGAGGGCTGGGCATGGTGGCTCATGCCTACAGTCCAGCACCTAGGAGGCAGAGGCAGGAGGATTGCTAAGAGTTCCAGGTCCATCTGGACCACATTTTGAGTTCAATACTAGCATGGAGTACCATGTAAAGAACCCGTTTAAAAACCAAAAGAAACAAAACAAAAACCAAATCCAAGGAGGTGAATGGCAAAGCAGGGCGATGTTTGGGCCATGCCAGGTGTTCAACACAGCCCTGGCCTTTCAGACTTCTCATTGTCCAGAGCCAGGTTGCCTGGCTCTAACCATGGGTATCAGGGTCTTAGTGTTCCACATGTAGGATGTGGATGGTACCTATGTCTCCAGAGGGCTTTGGAGAGGACATTGATCAGACATTGTGGACATGGTGTCAGGCAGAACACAGGATACAGCCAATCTCCATTGTCCTTCATGTTACTTGGTGTTTAATGAGACCAGCCCTCAGCAGGCTACCTAACAGGAGTAGCCCTCATACAAGTTATTTCTAAGCTCGCCAATGTTCCGAGTTTTCTGGGAATCTTTCCTGTGATCTCCATGGTAACTCTCACCCTGTACAGGCAATATCCATCATGGGGTGCAGGGCTCAGTATCACTGATGGGGAGGAAGGATGCAGAGGAGGACGGTGAGGGGAGGGTGTGGGAGCCCTCAGAAAGGGAGGGGAGGAAGACAGAGAGGAGCAAGAGCACTCCGATTCCCAAATCAGGAGATAGAGCTGAGGGAGTGGAGCTTGCTGGGAGGGCAGACATTGGCAATATCTCGCAGGGGAAGATGGAGGGCACCTATGGACCTGCTGGTGGTGCAGGGCCCTTACAAACTCAAAGGAGGATGCCACTCCTCAGAGCCCGAGCCTCACTCAACAGGAAGTGGTTCTGCTTCAGTGTGCCATGAGAACACATGGAAACTGAGGGAATATATTCAACTGTAGTGGCTCCCAAGGATCCTCTTGATGCTCCAGGTCACAGGACACTGAACACCTACTCAGATAGGTTCTGCCTTGCAGACAACCTCTGCAGAATAGCTCTGGAGCCAGGACGGAGGAAAAGGATGGAGAAATGTGCAATGAGCCAGCAGGTAATGGGCTAAGACAGAGTTGAGCTGAGGTTGGGGGCTGCTGGCAAGAGATCTATAGGCTGAAACATGGGCACCTATGTGAAGAGGGCTACAGGGTGCTCAGAGACCCACAGGAGGCAACCAGATTGGGGCTCCTACACCCAAAGAGTCAGAATTAGCTCTCTGGGGCTCTGCAGAATGGCCACTTGCTTACTTTCATGGTATCTCCCTTAAGACAAAAACCAAAGATGTGACTGAACCATGGGGGCGGGCTGAGGGCTGTGTATTTGGTGGGAGCAGGGAACTGCAGTTCCCAGAGGTCTGTCTACTAACAAACACTTGTGGAGTAGTTGGGGCTCTGGGTTCCCTTGAACTGTGGTGTTAGGCAAGTGATCTGCTGCCGAGCTATATTCCCAGCCCTTTTCAGTTTGAAAAAGAGCCTCAGTATGTAGCCTGGACTGGCTTTGAATTCTCAATCCTCCTGCCTCAGCCTCCTAAGCAGATGAAATTATAGGCATTCCCCACTATGTGCAGCCAGGGCCATGGGAGATCTTGAGATATGTGCAGTGTTGAAAGTAGCTGACATGTAGGGTGGGCAAAGATCTTTGGACCTGGCCTGAAATTACAAAATCCAAATCCACTTCTAGCGTGCTCTCTGGTGGGCAATCTAGACTCTCCTGGTTACTTTCTAGTTGCTATGGCAGAACACCCGAACAACAACAAAACAAACACACAAACAAAAAACAAAACAAACAAACAAAAACACAGCATAAGGAAGAAATGGTTACTTTGGCTCACAGTTTAAGGGCATCCAGTCCATGGTGGGGAAGGTGAGTCAGCAGTCAGGTAAGGCATGGCAGCAGCAGCAGGACACTGGTTTGTCATGTGGTATGTGCATTCAGGAAGCAGAGAGTGAATGGAAAGAAAATAGGGCCAGGCTATCAGACCCCCAAGGCCCATCATCACCAGTGACCCACTTCATCCAGCTAAGTCCTGCCTCCTAGAGGTTCTACAGCCTCCCCAAAGGGCACCACCAAACAGGGACCAAGTGTTCACATACATGAGCCTGGGAGGGACATGTAACATCCATACCACAATACCTTCCCACAGGATTACACAAGATACTTTCTGGCCTAGTCACAAAGAATCTGACCCTTACTGGGAAGATAGGAACATACTAAAGGTTCAGGGAGGGGCAGAGCCTTGGCTTTGAGACCTGGGAGGAATTCAGGAAGAGAAGGGATGTGAAGAAAAGGTCTGAGGTGGGAATGCAAGTGATTCTTCTCAGAATGCAGGCCAGGTCAGCTTGGCAAACAGTTTGTAAAAGAACCAGGAGCCAAGACTGAGAAACAAATTTTTCAAAATTACGGTTGACTTGGAGCCAGATTGTGGTGGGGCCTCCTGCTGGCCTTTGCCAGCCTTCCTGAGGAAAGGGCATCATTGTGGGCCGGAGTGGAGCACACAGAGGTGGACACTGGGTACAGCAAGCAGGACCTGCTGCCTCTCTTCCCTTTCACATGTGCTTCTGCAATGTGCAGTCAGGAAACACTCAGGGAAGCTTTCGCAGGCACTGTGCCTTCTTTCCAGGCCCAGGCCACACAGGCCATCAGTCTTGCTTTTATTGCATTTCCTGCCCTTATTTTTCTTTGTTAGTTGGTAACTCCTAAGTTATTTTTCTTGAGAATCAGTTCTCCTGTCCACTTGTCACAGAGCTACATAAACCAGTCTTCAATAGAAGTCATGTTCCCACTTTTCAGAAGGCCAAAGGGCAGATGGGAAAGGTCATGCATGCTCGTGACTGGTGATGCCAGAAGCTCTACCCCAAACAACAACAAACAGATGTGAGCCAGAGAACAAGGGAGAGCTTCTCCTAGGCCATCACTCATTACAGGCAGTTCTTCCCACACAGTCGTGACTAACTTTCTGCTTAGTTGAATATTTCAGCCAATATTATAGGAAGATTGTCTGGTTCCATGCTTAAGAGGCTTTATGTAGATCTGTTCCTGCCTTAAAGGTACTTTAATTTTGAAATTAAGGACACGACTCCAGGTTCAAGGTGACAGGGGAGGGGGTAAGTAATGGAATGCCACCTTTCAAGTCTCACTCATTTTAGACACATTCTAATTAACTCTGCCAGGAAAATAATTGGCCTCGATCGGGTGGATCTGATTGAAGATCTAAATAACCTCGCTGAGCAGTGTTTAGACTCCAGCTTCTGGTGCCGGGTGCAGTTATTATGTGGCCTGCATGTTAATTGCATGCTAAGTGGGGAAAAAAATAACACCCAGGCATGTCCACACAATGCCAACTCTCTCTTAATCTCCTTGTAAAGTGGTGCATGGGGAGCTTCTAGAAAGTTCACTTTGCTCGGGCAGTTTCTCAGAAGCTCATTTGAAGGTGATTATTGGAACCCACATTATTTCCCTGTGGTTAATGTCAACTCCCTCAAGCACAGCAGCATTAACAATAGCGTGTCTCACTAAGCACAGCTACAGCGAACAAGTCTCCAGAACAAGTTGGTCAAGGCTCTGTGTGATGGCTATTGCCTAGTTTAGGAGAAAGGAAGAGAAAGAGAAGAGACTCCTTCTGAGATAGAGGCTCTGTTATTGTCTGAGGACAGAATGTCCCCTACCTGCTCATGTGTTCTAACACTTGGTACCCAGCTAGAGGCCCTGGTTTGAGAGGTTGTGGATCCCTTAGAAAGTAAGGCCTAGCAGGAGGAAGTGGGTCACAGGAGGAGGGCCTTGAGATTTTATAGTCTAGGGACCACTTTTTGTCCACTCTGCTTCTTGGTCCATGGAGATTGGAGGAGCCCCAACCATATGCACTCCTCATCATGATGGACTATATCTTCTCAAACCACGGAGATCCAAGGAGCCCCAGCCACATGCAGCCCTCATCATGGTGGACTGTATCCTCTCAAACCATGGAGACCTGAGGAGTCCCAACCACATGTGTCCCTCTTCATGGTGGACCGTATCCTCTCCAACCAGGAGCCAAAATAAGCTCTTTCTCCTGTAGTCACTTCTGTCAAGCCTTTGTCACAGGAATGAGAAAAGAACTAATATGATTCCCTACAGCAGTAGCTAGACAAACATCTGCTGAAGATGATGGCTGGGAAAGATCTTCCCTGAGCTGTTTAGCAAGGGAAGCAGCAGGTGCTATTGACTCGAGAGTATGGACACCACACTCAGCCATTCTCATTGCTGGGGATTAATAAAGTCCATGCAGGCAAAGGGGGGAGGAAGAAGTGGAGGTCAGAAAACGGAGCTGAATCCAGGATGGAGAATGGTGGTTGTGTTCAGCTAAGACCTGGCTTAGGGACTCTGGAGAATTCCAAAGCTCAGCCTAGGAATTCAAGGAGAGTAGAATTTTTAGGGCAGTGGGCCCACAGGCAATGGTATTAGCTGAGGGTCCAACACGGCAGGATGGACTGAGAGGTGGTACAGAAGTCTGTGTATTAACGAGCCATCTTGGCTTCCTTTTAAGGTCTTCCTCTCCATTAGTTTTCAGCAATATCTTGCTCCAGTGACCCCTGTCATGACCTTTTTCCTTTCCCTTCATTTCCTGGTGCCCTGGCTCCTCTGAGTCCTGTCTGTCATTCCCAGTCATCACTGCAATCTCTCGCCATGGCTCTACTTGGTCCAGGAGACAAAAGTTGCATGCTCAGGGAGAATGATATGGGCTTTGGGTGCAATATGTTTTGAAGAAGATGTACAACATTGAAAAAGCATGTGTACATCATGGAAGATTTTGGGAGTTCTTAGCTATTTAAGAGTTAGGTGGCTCATGGCCCAAAGAAGGGGCACAGAGGATGGCTGGCATGTCTACCCACTTTGCCAAGGATATCAGCCCTTCCAGAAGAGGAAGCAGAAGAATTTGCAAGGACTAAGGCTGGATCACTAGAATTTTTTTCAGCAGGGGAGCAGGCTGTTCCCAGAGTCAAACCTGTCCTCCCCAGTCCCAAAGCTCCTCTTTGCATCTTCCAGCCTGTGCAGGAACAGTTGATCTGAGGCTGACCATGCCCTGACCTGCTAGAAGCAAATACGATGTCACAGAGAAAGGTCACACCATTGAGAGCTCAGTGTGTCTATGAAACTTTCATCCAGCACGCAGTGTGGAAATTTAAAAATGACATAATTCAAAGAGAGACCAGCATGTTTAACAAATAAAAACAAAGTAAACAAACAGAAGCTACTGATAGTAGATACAGAACCATAAGTGATCAGCTAGTGAAGTCATGTAGCATGACCTTCAAACTATGTTTGATATGTTCAAGAAAATTCAAGTTTGGGATTTTTATATTAATTAATTAATTGTTTATTTATTTATTTATTGGTTTTTTGAGACAGGGTTTCTCTGTGTAGCTTTGCGCCTTTTCCTGGAACTCACTTGGTAGTCCAGGCTGGCCTCAGAACTCACAGAGATCCACCTGCCTCTGCCTCCCGAGTACTGGGATTAAAGGTGTGTGCCACCACCGCCCAGCAAGTTTAGGATTTTTAACAAAGTTAGGTGCTGTTCTTAAAAGGAGGCAGGTCCACAGAAGTCCTAGAACTGAAAAACAGTAACTGAAATCAATTACTCTAAGGATTGGTTCTACAATGGACTAGAGTTTCAAAAAGGATTGGTGAATTAGAAATAGATCACTAGATTAAAAAATATTTATTTACTTGGGTTTTTTGTTTTGTTTTTTGGTGTGTGTGTGTGTGTGTGTGTGTGTGTGTGTGTGTGTGTGTGTGTGTGTGTGTAGGTCAGAGGATAACTTGTAGGGGTGGATTTTCTCTTTTCATCATGTAGGTTCCAGGGTTCAAATTCAGGTCACTGGTCTTGGTGGCAAGGGCCTTCACCCACTGAGCTTTCTTGCCTGCTCGGGTCCTCGAACTTTTACAAAGATGCCAAAGAAACTTATAGAGTAATTCACAAAGTGCTTACCTCACAATGTGCACAAAAATGGCCTTAAAAATATAGACCTAGGGCTGGAGAGATGGCTTGGCCGTTAAAGGCTAGGCTCACAACCAAAATATATATATACCTAAATGGAAAAGCTAAAACTAAAGAATTTCTACAAACACTAAAACAAAACAAAACCCCCAACAACTCAGGAAACTATTACAACTTTGGGTTTAAGTAGACAATAAAAGCCTGAATACAAAAGGAAAAAAGATAGATTGGACTTTATCAAAAATTAAAATTTTACTTAAAAAATAATGTCCAATAAAATGTTAGCTATTGCTTTGCTACATTATTTTTACTTTTTTATATTTTGAGCTGTGGTTGGTTGAATTTGCTGATGAGGAACCCATGGACACAGAGTACTGTGCCTTAAAAAATGGCTTAGAAAATGCTTTCTATAAAGAAAACTACAACTCTAGGTGACTCTGTTGACAAACGGCAGCAAATATTCAAAAGGAGAACGCTTGCCTCCAAACAGTATAACTCTTCTGGAGGAAAGGGTAGACCTTCACTCAAGTGATTTTTTCAGACCAGTGTAAACTTGGTCTCCAAACTACAAATTTAGGAAGCTTACAGGCCACTCTAGCTCACATATTGTACAATAATTTCAAATAAAACATAACTGACAAAACCAGCAGTATATAAAAGACTATACATTATGATCAAGTTGGGTTCATTCTAAGAATCCAAGATTAGTTTAAGATTTGGAAATCAGTCAGTACAATACATGCCAGTGACAGTCAAGAAAAATCACCAAGTTGTTCTCAATGGATACAGAAAAGCACACTGTAAAAGTCTATACCCATTTATCAATGTTTTCTTTCCCTCATAAGGTCACTTTTCAAAATGTTACAGCAAGTCAGGCATGATGGGAAAACACCTGTAATTGCAGCAATGAGGAGTTAAGGCAGAAAGAGTGCCATGATAGATATGTATACATATATGCACATATAATATATTATATATAATAGATGAACGAATAAATGTCTACAGTAAACATTTTTAGGTGAAATACTGAAGTTTCCCTCTGAGGTTGGCATGAGGAGTCTGCCTCCACCACTTACGTACCCTTTCACTTGTGGCCTAAACCAACACTATAAGGGTCAATATTTGGAAGGCAATAATGACACTTGCTTTTTTTTTCTTAACGAATAATGTGATTGTGTAGGTAGACAAATGATTTAAATCTATACATTATTGCCATTAATTGTCAGTTATCAGGTAAATACAGAAAATACGGCAATGCTTATATTCCCATGGCAGACATAGACATAAAAATAGACTTTTTAAGTAGATATTGAGAATAGTGGTGCATAAAATCAGAAAGGCTTAGGTCTAATGACATGTTTAGTTCAAGGCAATGAAATAATACTGAGAGAAAGAAATACTGAAATAAATGGGAACATACAGCAACTACAGGCTGAAAATAGCAAGAGAAAGAGACAAAGCTGAAGGGAAACTTGGCAATGGTACTGTCTTTTGATAATAAGGTTGAAATTGATTGGAAGATTTAATAAAGTTCTAGTCAGAGTCCCTGCAGATCCCTACAGGTGTATATTCATGTGAAATTGATAAACGGATTCTAAAATTCACAGGGAAATACAATTTCCAGGCGTTCAAGGAAACGCGGTGCCCAGACTGGCCGCATAAAATGCCAAGACCTTCCTGCTAAGCCAGGATGCTGTGTTAGGACAAGAATAGGCTGGGTAGAGGATTTAGTTAGAGAAGTTATTCACTACTTGCTGCAGTGAGGAGGGAGAGTGGCTGCCAATGATCAGCTAATTATATGCTTAAAGGATGGTAAACAAAACGACACCCTCCCTCCTAACAAGCACCAAAGTCGATCTCAAATAATGACAGATTAGAGCATGGATTTTAGAAGAGGGTTGCTCCATTTACATATACTACCCTTTCATTGTGATCCCTCTGAACCCACAAGTCAAAAGACAAATCTTCCCACCTTCTAAGTGATTCTAGCAAATATTTTGGTCATGGACACACAACAGTAGTGCATATAGGAGACATATACAAAGTAGGGAGAAAATGCGGGGTTGACTGTAAGAGAAAGAGGTAGGAAAGGATGTCTACAGCGCAACACCGGCCATCCCCAAGGACATGCTGCAGCCAGTCCCAGGCTCCCTGATCTTCAGGGAGCTTCTTCCAGAGACACCTCACCCAACCTGCTCCACAGGAGGGGCTGTGTATCTCACAAGGCAGTAAATACTTTATAAGCAAATGGGAAGTTTGAGATTAGAGGGCTGAATTCATCAGTTTCTACTGAAGAATCTGTGATAGGTGCTAACACCCCACTCCAACGATGCTCCACAAAGATCAAGTGCTCATCATTGAAGTCATGCAGCACAAATGGGATGTGGAAGCGAGTCAAGTTCAGATCAGTGGAGCTGTTATCTAAGAAGTGTTTCAAACAAGAGAGAGCTCATAGAGCGAGAGCAGTGAAGTCCTGGAATTTTCACGATGGGCTCACTGTAGAAGGCACAGATAGAATATTAATGCAGCTTGCCTAGTAAAATTCCCAAGAAACTTTATTCTTCTCCCTGCTCTTCTCTTCCTATTTTTTTCCTTTGACAAAATTTTCTTTCTTTAAATTCCAATTTTTACTTCCCTCCTATTTTGTGCTTATCGCCTGTATCAGTTGCTTTTGTGTACCCTAATGGACAATTTAAAAGGAGGTAAGCTTTGTTTTGATCAGTGTTTCAGAGGGCTCAGTCCATGGTTACTTGGCCCCTTGCATTTAGGTGGGACATCATGGTAGTGGAAGTGAGTGGAAGGAGAGGCTGTTCACACCATGGCAAACAGGAAGCGGAGTGGAGGGGCTCACGGCGTGGTGGACAGGAAGCAGAGTGGAGCAGTCACATCACTGCAGATGGGAAACAGAGGGGAGCAGTTCACAATATGGTAGGCAACAAACAGAACAGAACAGTTCACAACATTGCATACAAGAAATAGAGCAGCATACATAATGGTGGGCTGGAACCAGAATGAAGCCAAAATAAGAAGAGGCCATAGCAACTAAGTCTAACCCCGAAGGACATGCTACCAGTGACCTACTTCCTCCAGTGGTACGGCCATCTCCTAGGGGAATGGTGGAAGTCCTGAAGCCAGCATAGCTGCTTGACAAAGTACCCTCAAAGCTGAGCCATAAGTTGGGATCGTTGACCTGATGCCCTTTACTTTTGGTTTGAATCCCTGTGGGTTACACTCTTGGGGGGGGGGGGCGCTATGGGCATAATGATCTGCCCGTGTCTTTTTTGAGAAAATTGTTTTTGTATCCCCTGCAGAAGTCCTGAACGTACTGCCCCCTGCTTTCTGGGTAGTAACCCTAGTTGACCCTACTTGGGAGTTTCCTCTGTACCCTACTTTCACGAGTCTGCCGCCTCCTAATGATCTGTTGGAAGTTTGGATCCATCAGTGGGTTAAATCATTCATCAGGTCAGACCTCTGATGACTTGTCTCTGGAAAACCCTCACAGGATCACCCACCTTCATTACTCTCTCAGTTGTCTGTCAGTCGAATCAAATGAACTGTCAAGATTAACCCCCACATCTCCGGATTCCTCTGTGTTGGCGGTTTCCTCTTTGAAGTGGTCAGTTTCTAATTGCCAGCCTCCTTTTCATCTATACCTGACTCTCACTTGTCTGGACACTTTCCTTTGGTCTCTTATTTGTTCCTGATTTCTCACTGGAACTTTCTTTTGTGGCTTTCCCCTCTCTCTCACTTTCCATTTCCCACTTAGCGTCTTCCTAGGACCTGGAGTGACCAGGAGGTGACAGCAGACCCACCGTCCACCTTGTTCTCATTCTTTCTCACATCCATAGACAGGTTAGCTCATGAAATCATCTCCAATTCCTCCTAGATCCTCCTGACAGACACGTGTTAGTAAAAGGGGGGTTCAGGTACGCATGAGTGACATTATAAAATCATCTGGGGAGTAAGTACCACACATCTGTGAGACAGATGCTGTTCCTGTAAACAACCTGTGACATTTCATAGCTGTTAGATTTTTTGTACAGTAAGAGCCTGAGCTTACACAGGCTTATCCGCAACTGAACCATCATATCTGGGTGACATCAGAATATATGGAATGAAGCAGAACGAAAAAAAGAAAACAAGAAATCACAAGTATGGCAGGCAAAATGCCCTCTACATCTATTTTTTCTATCTCACAAAGTCCAGACTGTAACTTAAGTTACCTTTTTTCCACCAAAATATTCATATGCCTTTCTCTTGTTGACCAAAAAAAAAAAAAAAAAAAAAAAAAAAAAAAAAAAAAAAAAAAAAAACAGATCCAATTTCAGGATGGCTCATTAAAACAATTTTAAAAATCACTTAAGCAATTAGCTGAGGAGAGATCTTTTGAGTTAACGGCATGCCTGAACAATTTATGAGCTGGCTGAGTCTTGATTAAATTAATCAATCAAGAGTTAACTGTTGTAGCTGCCAGCTTCCCCCTGGATGGCTGCTCTTGGGTGAAATCACCGGCGTTTTGCTCTGGTAGTCAGAAGTGAAGCAGGTCTCAGAGACGTGGCCTGCTGCCAGGTGGAGTGAGCGGTCACTCCGAAGGAGGCGGCTCAGAGTCCCGAGAGAACAGGTGACACCAGGGAGGGACAGGGTCAGGACAGGCAGCCTGAGGACAAGTCATGGGTGGAGAGGAGGCAGTGATGGTAAAGGAAGGAGGAAGGGGAGCCACACTAATGGCTGCCACTTTCGTGAACACTGGGCACCAAGCACTGGGCACTTGCCACACGCTGTAGCAATCCTAGACCTCACTGTCCCGAAGAACAACTACTAATATGTCATTCTATTGGAGGCATCACATTTCCCAGGGTACTTTTTGCGTGCCCCCTCAAGATCGTATATCGAAATCCGAACCTTCTATGTCTTCTCTCTGGCAGTTACAGCTCTTGCACACCCTGTGGGTTTTACAAATGGGACAATGGACTAACTTGGGAGTTGTTGAAGAACTTGTGTGGAGTCCAAGAGCTGAAAATTGAGACCCTGACTGGATACCTGTGCAGGCCACCAGCATCTCTCCTCATTCTCCAGGATACAGGTGACTAGCAGGGGCACCCACTTATGGCCTGTTGAGCACTAGCCCAATGTATAGCCACAAAATGACCACTCAGAGCCAAGCTTCCAGTATTGACTTCTGGGACAACCGCAGTGAGGATTTTCAGTGTTCTACATCTGCTTCTGGAATGTTCTGTCTCTCTGGCTTAAGTGAGTCATTCTCCTTGCTTGAGCTTCAGTCTTCCCCATGGGGAGTCTGGGACTGGCAGGGGTCAGGTGATCAGAGGTAGGGCAGGCAGAGCCCAGCTGCAGTGGTCTCGCTGCCAAAGGTGCGTTTATTGATGTAACTAGGGTAAGGGTCCTAATTGTGCTCCTTCAAGGTCATGTCGGAATCCTAAGCCCAGTGCCTCAGAATGTAACTCTGTTTGGAAACAGGCCTTTGAAGACTGCTGTAGTTTCTTTTCTGTGGCTGTGATAAAACACTAACTTAGGGGAGGAACGGATTTATTTGGCTTACACTTCAGGTGATAGCCCATCATTAAGGGGATCAAGGCAGGACCCCAAGCAGGAGCTTGAAACAGAAATCGTGGAGGAATACTGCTTGTTAGCTCTCACCGGCTCATGATTAACTAACTTTCTTGTACAGCCTGGGACCATCTGCCTAGGGATGGTATCACCCACAGTGCGTTGGGCCCTCCTATATCAGTTAAGACAATTCTTTAGAGATATTACAGGCCAATGTGATGAATACAGTTACCCAACTGAGACTCTTTTTTAGGTGATTTTTAGGATGCACCAGTTTGGCAGTTAATGTTTAACTGGGACAAAGACATAATTAAAGTAAAATGATTTGTCACCATGGTCCTGAGAGTTTTCCTTTCCGCTCTACGCAAATTCATGTACCGACACCTAATCTTCAGTGTATTCGAGTGGGCCTTGGGGTCACAGAAGCTCCTCTGTCACCAATGGGATTCATAGTCTCAACAGTGATTATATCTGCCACTCTTGCCACCTGCAGGTGTGACTACCCCTGACACCAGACTATCAGTCTGCCAGAGTATTGGAACAGGTCTCTATAACAGGATGCAGGGAGAAGGCACCATCCATGAATCATAGAGTGAGTCTTCTCTCATCTGTGCCCTGACCTTCATCTTCCAGCGTCTTGAACATATCTCTGCTATTTCTATTTTTGTCATAGCACCAAGAGAGTAGAACAGTCTGATTTGGATCCTTATAAAAAGAGATCAGGACACAGACACCCCAAGGGAGACCATGAGGGCACAGGGTGAAGATGGATCCAACCTGACTAAGCCTTAACCTTAGACTTCTAATCTCCCAGACACGAAGTTGGTTTTTGTTATTCAAGCCTCCTAAACAGTGCTTTGTTATAAGAGAGCTCACCAACATAAAACCAGCAGAAGGCAACAAAAGTCCCTTCATTTCCTGGATGTCTTTTTTGTCCTCATTTCTGTAGTAAATTCCACCAGAAAGAGCTGGCCTTGGGGTATCATGATGCTAACAGTTGCAGAGCCTTGGCGTCACCCTCAGGCCGGTGTTTCCTAGTAAACTATAAACAGCTGAAAGTACAGCACAGGTACTTGGAGCTTCACAAGTCAGCCTTGGGTCAGGAGAATGCTTGACTCTGGTATCAGAAGTAAACCAAGCGCATCCCACCCTGGGTGGAGTCACATCTGTCCTAGCCAGTACAGACACCCTCCTTCTGACCAAGTTCTGGGATCCACGAGTCTCGCCGTGCCACCCCCAGTCTTGCATCTGTGAGTCCCCAATAAACTGCACCCCTTAAATTCTGGATGTGTCTTCCTCTGTCTTTGGTCTCAGCACCTTGGGACAAGTCCTCAACATGGACTAGATTGTTCTGGAATTGCTCTGTGCCTAAAGCAGCTTTCTGTGCCCTCTTCTTAACTGTCTCCTCCACAGAATGTAAGTTCTGTGAAGGAGAAGTCTGCTCACGTCTCTGAGCTATGCTAGTGCCTGGACATACCTTTAATCTCAGAACCCCTTAAACAGAGACAGGTGGATCTCTGTGAGGCAGTGGCCTTGGGTATCTCATGTTGCCCAAACAGCATCCTGGTTGCATTGGGAGGCCTCATTTGAAGACTGGCCCTAACTGTGCAGGGCAGTTATGTGGATAAAGCACTCCCTATGATGTTTGCATGTTGTCAAAGTTACCTAAAGTCAGTTCTCAGGATGCACACTGCTGTGGGGCATGTATGACTGTGACACAAGGGTGGAACCTGCCTGGACAGTAGAAATACCCCAAAAACCTTTAAAGGGGGACATCGAGAAGACAGGATGTTTCCATGGGCAAATGATCAGGAGGCCTAGAGAGCACCTTGATCCTCCATTCATGAGTGAGCTTGAAATCAGCTCCAAGTGGAGCCAGGAGCTCTTAGGACCCTTGTTCTACAGTTGATTTTACTCCAGTAGGTTCTCATGGGAATTCAGAGGTCAGCCTTTACTCACTGAACACTTTGGTTCTAATAAAAACCAAAGCATACGGAAAGGTAGCAGGAGGAGAACCTTGGCTGCAGTGATAGGTGAATATTTTATTTATGGGGCTGTGTTCCCCCAAGGTGCTACGGCTGCAGCATAATAAAATACATGCTATGAATACCAAAATAGCAATTTAATAAGGCCACCCTGTAAAGCTGTAAGAGAGATGGATGATACAGGAGGGGACAGGATTATTTATAAATGTGGGTAGACACTGGAGCAAACAGATTCTTCCCTGGGCATGTGTCATGCACAATGCATGCTGATGTGCATGTAAAGGTGTGGGTACATGCATGTGGATGTGTTTATGATAAGAAGGACTCCGGCCTGATAGACACAGAGCCAGCCCCATGTCTGAGGTGGAGACACGATCTTTAGGCCTCTCTCTCTCTCTGTCTCTGTCTCTGTCTGTCTCTCTGTCTCTCTGTCTCTGTCTCTCTGTCTCTCTCTTTCTCCTTCCAAGCAGAATCCTCTGTCTTCCTGGCCTCTTGCATCCAGCCTGCCTTCCCACACCAGGGAATGCAGAACAGCAATGGGAAACTGTTGTTTCAACCTTTCAGAAAAGCAATGGGGGGCATGTATCAGGAGCTTTAAACATGTTTGTGCTGGGTTGAAGCCATTTCCTCCCAAGGTAATCTAACCTAGGAAAACAATCCAAAGTATAAACCAGTATTTCTGTACAAGCTTTGCATCCTTCCAGATTGCTTATTAGATGTGAACATTATTAGCAACCTAAATTTCTAATAAGAGAATAATCATTATAGTCAACCATTGTATGAAATAGTGTGGTTCCCCAAAGACTCCTTACAAAGAGCTTTTAAAACCAGGAAATTCTTAGGAAATAGATTTCAAAGGGTAATTTTTAAGGGATTATTTCCAGGCACAGTCATGTAGCTCTGCTGTAGAAGGCTTACGTGGTAAACATGAACTCCTAAGTTTGATCCATAGTACCACATAGCCTGGATGTAATTGTGCACACTGTAATCCCAGTGCTTGTGAAATAGAGGCAGGAGGATCAGAAATTCAAGGTCATCCACATCCTAGCGAGTCTGAGATCAGCTTGAGCTGTATGATACCTGTGACAGTACAATACAATTGGGCTACTTGTTCTCAGGGAGCCCTTCTCCCTGTAGGTGTGATAAGAATGGGGGACAGCCAGGTCACATAGACTTTCTGTCTGTTATTGTCACCAGTGCCTTTAAAAAGAACCTGAATGGGGGGGGGGGCAGAGGGAGGCTGGAGAGATGACTCAGTGATGGAGAGCGCTTGCTGAGCAATGGTGAGAACTGGAGTGTGGGTCCCAGGACCCACATAACAAGCCAGGCATCCTGTCCACATCTGTAACCTCAGCTCTCAGAGGCTGGACACAGGAAAATCACTGGGGCTTGCTGGGTCCCAGCCCAGCTGAGAAAACTCAAGCTCTATGTTCTGAGAGAGACCCTGCCACAAAAGTGGAAAGTGATGGAAGACGAACCTGGTGCTCTCTCTGGTCTCAGAGCCACATACCTACTTACACATACGCACACACAAACACATAATTAAAAATAAAACAACTCGCCGGGTGGTGGTGGTGGTGGTGGTGGCGGCGGCGGCGGCGCACGCCTGTAATTCCAGCATTCGGGAGGCAGAAGCAGGTAGATCTCTGTGAGTTTGAGGCCAGCCTGGTCTACAGAGCTAGCCCAGGACAGCTCCAAAAGCTACAGAGAAACCCTGTCTCGAAAAACAAACCAACGAACAAACAAACAAAACAAAACGAAAACAAACAAACAAAAAACCCCAAAACAACTCTTTTAAAAGCACATTTAGGATGTACAAATTAAAATATATGTGCTAAAAGAAGACAGGAATTCAGTAATCTAAATTAGATGAGAAAACTTCTCAGTTGGTGGCTAGCTCTGAGGTATAAATAACTTGCTTTGTCTATTGCCTGACCTTTCCAAATGTGGTTCAGCAAACTCCTTTCTTCTAAGGATAGCATGGTAGCCCTTTAAAGTCTTGACAGTGCTCAGTATGGAGGAGGTGGGTGTTCCTCCAGCTTTGCTGCCATGGCCCCTTCTTCAGTGTCACTGTCCTGCTGGCTGTTCGACACAGTAGAACCTTCTCCCTTGCTATGCTGCTCACACAGCACCAGGACCCAGCTAGGAGAGTCATGGTGACACAGTGACCTGCCTATGACCTGACACAGGACAGAACAGGACAGGCTGAAATGGCAGCTGCTGTGGCTTTGGTGTGTGTGTGTGTGTGTGTGTGTGTGTGTGTGTGTGTGTGTGTGTGTGTAATAAGTTTACAAATGTTCCAATGTTGCTTGCTGGTGCTTTTTTTTTTTATGTTGAAATGAGTGAAACACCAAAAATTTTGCTACACAAAAAATGAGTCTCACATTTCTATCACCCAAGACAGCCCATGATAAATGTAATGCACACAAACTGGGTGCCAGTGTTTGTAAGGGCCAAATTGCTGACCACCTGGAGCCCAGGAGATCCAAGTCACATACAGGCCTCAGTGTCTGCCTCATGAGCTCATGTTGCTTTAAGAGAACCCTGTAAAACCGCCAGTGTGATATGGGCGGCAGGAGATGCATTTAAGTAGCAAGATTTTCATTTAGGCCTGATAACTGGTCTTCTAATTTAATTTTGCTGTTTGCAATTCTCAGCTTTCCCAGTTGCATTTGTAAAAACAAAACAATGGAGGTTTGTGTTGCTTGACAGAAGGGAAATTTGCAAACAGATAAATGATGCCAGTGCTTAATGGTGTCACCAGATCCTTCAAGCAGAAGATAATTGGATTTTTCATGGACTTCTCATATTTTTTCAAGTCGAGCATTTGGAAGTTCACTCTGCCAGGGGTGAAGCTGCTGACCTTATTGTAGATGCTATTGCAAATTCAGTTAAAAGTTCAGCATTAGAAATGGAGTGGTTTTTTTTTTTCTTCTGTTCCTGATTATCATTGGGACCGGGCATCGAACCATGCCCACACGCATGCTAGGCAAGTGCTCTACCACTGAGCCATACCCAAGGTTTTGATTTTGAAGTGATGATGTATATATGGATACCAATCTGACAAGGCACAGAATTGTCTTAGAAGAAATATTCCCACTACAAAAACAACAAAAACCACATTTGGCTTTGGCTTTGGTTCATGCATATTGCATAATTAGATTTTTAAAAAGCTGTGTTATTCTACCAATCAAATAACAGTGATTGGCTTCAAAGACTTTAAGTATCAGAGTAGACTATAAAATGTAGTGTTTGGGGCTGGAGAGATAGCTTAGCAGTTAAGAATATGTGCTGCTTTTGCAGAGAACCAGAGTCTCATTCCTATCACCCACGTTGGGCAGGTCACACCACCTGTCACTCCAGCTCCAGGGGATGCCCTCTGTGGCACACATGTGGCATACACACAGAGATGCTAACATACATACATACATACATATATATGAAATACATATATAAAATTGCACACCTGCCAACTCACCACCCAGCTCTGTCTGACGCACACTGCAGTCTGGTGTTGAAGCACCCCTAATACTTTCTGGAGGCCATGCCCTAGTGCTCTCCACTTCCCTGGGTCGTCTCTGAGCCTTCCAGGATTGCTTTTGTCTGGAACCAGTCCTTCGGGCAAAGCCAGTTCCCTTTGCTGTGAGAATGTCACTCCCCTGGAGGGAATGATTTATGTTTACTTTGGTTGAGATTTGTAGTTATCCAATAAAAAAAAAAATTATCTCTGGGTGACTTACATCTCCATCCACATTTTCCTGTGTTGCTGCCAGATTTTGTTTTGCTGTAGGATTGCCTTCCTGGAGCATCCCATCTTTTCTGAAACGGAAATGGCCAATCGGGCCTGCAAACACTGGGCTTTTGGATGGCCACACTTGACTGGGTGGACCTGATGGTGAGCACTGCTATCATGAAGGGGCAGTTGAACTCAGGTTCGGGTGACATCATCACAGCCCGGGGCATGCAAAAGGCTCTGGGCAGAGTGCATCATGAAGAGTACCGATGAGCTGCAAAATCTAGGCCTCTGCCAGTAGCCTCGAAGGCCACTCGAGACCTAATGATGGTGTCCCTGGTGTTGGGGCTTCCTGGGCATGTTGTCACCACTATGGGCATGAAGAGCGCATGCTGTGGGGAGACGACAGGAAGAAGGTCTGTATCGCTGTGACTGGAGACATCATTTTCACAGTGACGGGTCTTACTGCCTTGGTAGCACTCTCCTGCTTTGGCCATCAGATTGTTACAGACTTTTCTAACCCCTTGATGCCCATGAGTGTTAAGGACAAGTTTGGTCCTGCCGTCCGCATTGACTTGGCAGGGTTTACTATATACCGTGCACCCGGCTCCCACCCCAAGTTGTGAACTGAATATGTGTGAATGTGGGTACTAAGCCACGAGCAAGGGGATGAAAGCCCCTGGTCACTCCATCCCTGAACACCACAGACAGTTTTGTGGCAGCGGCGGTGGCAGCGGGTAAAGAAAACAAAAGGGGAGGGTGTGGTTTTGTACAGTAACAAAAATTAAGTTTTGGAAAAAATTAATCTTTTAAAAATGCATGTTTGGAAGTTGACATGGACACAAAATCTTTCAGCAGGGCAGTATGGACTGTCTCTACTCCCTGGCCAATACCAGTCATATACTGAAAATCTACAAACCTTTGTGGAGTTATTTTTGAGTTAACCAATGCATTCAGTAATGAAATGGAAGTCTTGTAAGTAAGTCCTCTTAATATGGGAGAGTTTTTTTTTTTTTTCCTAAATCATGTATAAATCTTCAATCCCAAGAATCAGTGCATGTGTCACACACACACACACACACACACACACACACACACACACAGATCTTCTTTTAGAATTTTTGACACTTCCAGGGAATTGAATTTATTCAAAGAAAGACTTGCAAATAAGGAACTAACAAATTTATCTCTACTGAAGTGAAGAAAGCGTGAAATAAAATGTAAAAGAACGGCACGTAAGCTTAGGACGGTACCTAACACAAGCTTCAGTCTTGAAGCTCTGGTAAATGGGCTTTGGAATATTCTGAATCTTTGTATAGCACTCCAAATTTAACCAATTTTATTTTACTGGAATAGTGTGAAATTGAGAAAGGTTATGCTTTTGTAACATCTAAATTTGGCAAAACACTTGAACACATAGTAGAGGTAACTTACTTGGCAACTTTTGTCTTGCAAAGATCCCATTGAAGAAAGACAGTGTGAATAGGCAGTCCCTGTGTGGATATTTAAGCTGAAACGTTTATACACTCTGCCGTGGAGACTGTCCTCCATGTGGCACAATGCAGTCTGAATCATTTGGTACCCTGTGTCTGTGCAGGGAGCATTTTCTTAAACATTTTAGCATCTAGGTGTGACTCAGCTAGAAAGTGTGGTTGACATGTGGGCCCCAGGGTCAAGTGCTTGCATAACAAATAAACAAATGTCTATAGAAGAAATGCCAAAGATGTCAATGATTTCAAATTAAACTCCAAATGAAAGTTTGAAGAGCACAGACAATTCTGAGAAAACATTTAATGTAGGAAGACCACACAGAAGAAAGCTCTCAAATCTGTCTTCAGAAAAGTAACAGTACATATACAGGTATGTCTGTATTGTAGATACATATAACAAGCTGGTCTAAATGCGTGAATGCATAACAATAATAACTATGATTTTTTTTATTATCATTAATGCTCTAATCAGCATAAAGGAGTGCTTCTGAAATTTGGCTTCAGTGTGCCTAGATATCTGCTCTTCTTAAAGAAAACTTCCTTGTTAAAGTTCTAAAGACAGGCTGTGCGGTGGAGGCACATGCCTTTGCAGGAGGCAGAGGCAGGTAGAACTCTGTGAGTTCGAGGCCAGCCTGGTCTACAGAGCAAGTTCCAGGACAGCCAGGGCTGTTGCACAAAGAAACCCTGTCTTGAATGCACCTCCCCACACTCCCACAAAAAAAGTTCTAAAGACAGAGTAAGTTGTAGATCATCAATAGAAGAAATCAATTTTCAGTCAATGATCACTAATTTTGAATTAGTTATTGTATTCATCACTTTCCCTGTTACTAAGTCAAAATCCTTGACAAAAGCAACTTAAGGAAGGGCGGTTTATTTCAGCTCACAGTTTGTGAGTGCATCCGTCACAGGGAAGGCAGGACCACAGGGGCACAAGGCAGCAGGTCACAGTCGGGAAGCAGAGAGCGAGGTGAACGCTGGTGCCCCACACTTGCTCCTTTCCATGCAGTCTGGGGCCCCAGACGGTGGAACGGTGTTGCCCACAGTTAGAATGGGCCCCAGACCGTGGAACGGTGCTGCCCACAGTTAGGATGAGCCCCAGACAGTGGAACGATGTTGCCCACAGTTAGGACGGGCCCCAGACAGTGGAACGGTGCTGCCCACAGTTAGGATGAGCCCCAGACAGTGGAACGATGTTGCCCACAGTTAGGACGGGCCCCAGACAGTGGAACGGTGCTGCCCACAGTTAGGACGGGTCTTCGCACCTCAGTTCACCTGATCTGGAAACTCCTGTACACACATGCCCAGCATTGTATCTCCTGGGTGATTTTAAATCATGTCTATGACTTCAAGATTAACCATCACAGAGGCTGGGAAATGTGGCTCACTGGGTAAGAGCATTTGCTCTACAAGCACGACAACCTGAGTTCAAGTCTCAAGCATCAACATAAAAAGCTTGGCATGGCTCTGCGTGTCTGTAAACCCATCTAACGCTGGGGAAGCAGAGACAGGCAGATCCTGACAGCTTGCTGGCCAGCCTAGCCCAAATGGCAGGCTTTCAAAATAGGGAAAGACCCTGACTCAAGGCCATAGAGGGGAAATCAGTAGAGGAAGACACATGATGTCCTGCTCTGGGTTCCCTATGCTCACATGCATGTGACACACGCACACGTGCGCACACACACCAACCACATACCCCAAGTTTTTAAAACCAATTTGAAATCATTGTGATTTATTCTCACAATCGTATGGACTTAGCAGGTAAATTATATGACCATGTGTCCACCCCCCGTCTGCCATTGTCTGCACTCCATTCTTGGACCTGGACATGCGCTGACATCCTGAGCTTTGTGTCAGCTCTGCCTTCTCCAGTGAGCAGCTTGCTGCAGCAGTCCAGGGTGAGCCCAGTCAGTCTTGTGGTATAGAATGGTGAGCTTTATGCATGCCCCCCCCCTTTTTAAAAACTTTCTGAGCATGGGAATTCAACATATTCTTCATTCATTCATTCATTCATTCATTCATTCATTCATCCATCCATCACTTTCCCACATGCAGATGTTAAGGGTCCTGGGGAAAATGAGACAGAGAGAGCCCCATGCTTGAGAAACCCAGGGAGTTTAGCACCTACAGGCAGGGTGGGGTAGGTAGCTCACACTGGCACTTTCCTCTCTGTCCTCCTCATCCTGTCGGCTGCTGCTTCTGGTTCACCTCAGGGCTGCAGCTCTGCCCTTTGCTGCCTCTTTCTAAGGCAATCCACTGTCAACTCTGGATGCTGAGAAGTTGGCAAGGCCACCAGGTATCCTGTCCACCTGGGCCTTTGGTGCTATTTTTTACAACCTGGAGTGTTGATTCCCACAGCCCAGAGTGGGGCAGAAGCATGGGAGACACCCTTCTCCCTGCAGGGTGCATTTGCTGGCTGCTCTGGGCACATTGTGAACAAAGCCATATTCCTTCTTCATCTAAGCATGTCCCCCAACCTTGCCACCCACAAGGCTACACCAACCTAGCTCCTTTCTTCTACCCAAACGGAGGCTTCTCTGCTTTCACTGAAGACCCCAAAGGCTGTTTCCTAAGTCCACTTTGGTTCCTGTGACCTTTTCCCAGAAGGCTGGTGTTCTATTTCATGCTAGTCAATATCATCTTAAGAAACATGCAAAACCCTGCAGAGCTAACCACTAAAAATGTAAATTAAATGCATAAAAAAATCTGTGCTAGGAATTGTAAGAGAAGGGGAGAGGGAAACGGGAATGTAAAGACTACAGGCTAACCAGACCCAGTACTGACTCTGTGTATCCCACCGGAAGAGGTGGTAAGGACAGGGCTGGCAAGGAGCTGGACTGTGCCGTCACTTCTTACTCAGAGAAACTGGGCTCTGTGGCCCCACATGCACTTTACCCCAGTGGATGAGAAGGTGTTTGCATCTTGCTTTGCCATTACCAGGTGTAGCTCTATGTGCACACTAACCTGCAATTTTCTTAGTATGATTCCCAGGGCAACGGAGCAGCCTCAGCTCAGGGCAGGGGCTTCTGTTCTGATGCGCTGAGTCTCTATGGAGAACACGGCCACAGCAGTGAGTGGCTGAGGAGACAACACCAACCCAGATCCAACCCTAAGTACAAACCAGTCCAAGCCCAACTGCAATCCTGAACTCAAGCCCAAGCTCAAATACGTGGGCAAATTACAGTCTGAGGCAGCGTCAACCTCTGCAGTACCCCAGATCTGCGGCTCGTTTCATCCCTTTCCTCATGTTTGCTGACTTAAAGGCATTTTAAAGACCCTTCCTTTGATTTTATTGATCATTTTCATAAGTGTTACTAATGCTCTGCCTGTCCATTTCCTAAGCACATATTGCCCGTTAACCCATCTTTTTTGACAGTAATGTTGAATAGTCAATATTTTGTACTCACATGAAAGGAAAGCAGGGCAGAGTTGAAGTGATGCCCACAGTTAATAGACAAGACTTCCCAGCCCTGGCTCCTAAACTCTCTGCCACAATGCCTACGTGTGTGAGAAGACAGATGTCACTGAATAGAAGGTTAATGGACTTCAGGATCCCCAGAAGAGTGTAATAAATGAGCAAATTAAGCCACAGCAGAGACAGTGTGTGTACTGATTTGTATCACAGGGTGCTCTGAAAAGGTGAGGAGGAAACATGTGCTTGACAGCAGTGTGAGCAGAAGACACAGTGGTCCAGGAATCTCAGGAACCAAGATAGGAAAGTTTTGGCAAAGATGAAGAGGAGGAGACAGAAGGATCTGGATGAAAAAGAAGATTCCACTTTGTGTACACAAGAGATATAACCAAGGTGTGATGGTTAATCTTCATTGTCAACTTGACAGGTTTTAGAATCACCATGGCAACACATCTCTAGGCATGTCTGTGAGGGGTGCTCCAGAGAGGATTAACCAACACGGGAAGACTCAACCTGAAGGTGGGTAGTACCACGCTATGGTCTAGGAACCCGAACTGAATGAAAAGGAGAAGGCTCTACAGGGAAAACGTGGATCATGCAAGCTTACTAACCTCAGTTCAATCCCTGAAACCTGTGCAAAGGTGAAGGAGAGATCTAACTCTGCGAAGCTGTCCTCTGACCTCCACACACATGCCATGGCACATATGCCCACATCCATACACATTACACACACTGCAGCAACAACGAAGAGAAGTATGAGCTGGGTACCAGCATTTATCATCCTGTGCTTCTTCAGCGTGTATTCACTATAACGAGCTGCCCTACACTCTTACCACGGTGCCTTCCTCGACATGCTGGACTGTCTCCCAAAGCTGTGAGTCAAAACGAATCCTTTCTTCCTTACGTTGCTTTTCTCTGGTGTTTGTCAGAGTAACAACAACAACAACAAAAAAAAGGCAGCAAATACACAACTTAGAAGCCATTTGCTCTGGTCTGAAAATGATGTCTGAGTATGCTTAGGCTTGGGCTCCGTGTCAATCATCGAGTTCAGAGCTCCAAAGGCCTTCTAGCATTCTGAAAAATGCCAATGTCTCTCTCCATCAGTCGAAGTCCTGAAGATGGAGCTGGACTGTACCCTTCATCACCCTTCTCAGGGAGCATCCTGTCTGCCTGTTTTCACCACCTGATGGACCCTGGGAGACAATTTGGGGCCATTCAACATTCACAAGGACAAATTTATTTTTCTACCACTTCATCAAGCATCTTCATGGCCCCAATCCTGAGTCTTTTTTTTTTTGTTGTTGTTGTTTTGTTTTGTTTTTTTCCAAGACAGGGTTTCTCTGTGTAGTTTTGGTGCCTGTCCTGGATCTCACTCTGTAGACCAAGCTGGCCTAGAACTCACAGAGATCTGCCTGCCTCTGCCTCCCCGAGTGCTGGGTTTAAAGGCGTGCGCCACCACTGCCTGGCCCTGAGTCACTTTTTAAATGAAGTTTTAAATTATTTAAGTAATAATGTGTGTGTGTGTGTGTGTGTGTGTGTGTGTGTGTGTGTGTGTGTGTGTATTGTGGCTTTTGAGTTTCATGGCATTAGAGGACAACCTTCAGGAGTTGATTCTCAGCTTCCACCTTATTGAGGCAGGGTCTCTCTCACGTCTGCTGTTGAGCTTTGTACTCCAGGCTTCTGGGTGACTCTCCTGTCATCTCACAGTAGGAGTTGGGATTACAGATGAGGACATGCTCTTGACATCTTACATGGAACTCAGTGGTCAGACTTCTTCCCTGCCCTCTGAGAAGGAAATAAAGCAATCATTTCTTCCTTTTCACTCACTGAATGAGGCACGAAGTCATGTTATTAGAGAGAGCTGTGTCAGGGCTTCTGGAAAACCTCCATCAAAAGCTCTGAGTTCGTCCATTTTTTTCCTGGAGTCTTTCTTCTTTTGTACCTGTAAAGATCCACTTTCTCCTTTTTATTCTTTGTCATGTTATAGCTGAGTTTGGGCACTTGGTTCATTCATTTGTATTTTTAAATCAATATGTAGTTTTCTGCTCTAAACAATATCAAGAAATAGATTTTCCTTTTGGCAAGAGAGCAAAATGTGATTTGTTCTGGAGCCTGGCGAGCTCTGAGTATTTGACTATAAAGAATAACATCGATGGTGTCCCCAACTAATAACCTGTCTCATGTGGAATTCGGGGCTTTTGATAAATTAATGATCTTGCATGACAGACTAATTAAATTGCCATCTTGAGCTTACACAAAGGCAGGCTTTTCCAAATGCTTCCGATATGCTCTGTAGTTCTTAGAAACCATCAATTACTTTTTTATCCCCCCCCCCTTTTTAAGAAAAAGCAAACTCAGAGCCCTCATACTTAGGAAGATGAATGCAAACTGTGTGTGACAGCCTCTGTGGACAGCAAGGAGGGTCTATGATCCTTTCTGGGTTAAGAGGTCATCACTGCTCCTGGCAGCCTCCCAGGACAGGAAGCCAAACAAAGAGACAGACAGGAGGACAGAGATGAGACCATCCCTGCCCTTGTTAGACAGGCGCCCTATCCCAGCCTTGGAGCACATCCCTCGAAGGATTCCCAAAACTTTTGTCACGCTGGACACAGAAACAAAGGTCCCCAAGCAGCAATCCAGTAGCCTCAGCACTCTGTCTTCTACCGTCACAGAACAGCCATCCACCTCCAGGCTGTCTCCCTGAAGAATGCAGAATCTATCAGAAGAAGCACAACTTCCCCAGAGGACACACTTGACTGGGGTGTCAGTAAGTATTCAAGAAAACAGGAGCATAACAACTTCCATTTAGTCAATAAGAAAGCACCCCATAGTCCCCAATATGTTCCAGGCATGCTGGAAATCTGGGGACACTGAGCAGTGCAGTGTTTACCTTGTCACTGTGGGGTCCCCGTTCACAAACGATGGGAAGGCCATTGCTTCTACACCAGGCACATCAGTCTTCCCTGAGGTGTCAGAGGGGTGGTTTGCATACTTTTGGGGTTTATATTTGATAAATGTGCATAGATAGAATAGTCAGGAGTCACCGTTCCCACCACATGAAGAGAGAGGGCCTCTCATGTATGTTCACTGAGGAAATGGCTCAATCTTATGATGAAGACTTCCCAAGCACAATGGGTTGCAGGGTATTACAGGGTTGCTGATCTTCAGGCACTAGGGATTATTCAAATGCTGAGGATGGAGTCTGAAGGGACCAGGGTACCTTCCATATGTTGGGGCCCATGAAGAACAGGAGCAGAATCCTGGGCTCTTGGGAAGAAAAAGAGGACAATTAAACCTCAGCAGGGCAGAGTGAAGATTTATGGAAACCAGAGCCCAGTGCTTAGAAACAGACAGCCTGGAACTAGAATCCCTAGGACCTCAGCTAAGATGCTCTGTTGTACCCAGGCTTCCTAGACTTTACCACAATACCAGGTTGCTGGCCTGAACCCTGCAGGGGGCCCCAGTTCATGCATTTATCCCTATAAACTCACATGCCAGTCCTGACTCAAATGCAGATCTTGGGATTCACATGGCCATGCCTGACTGTCGCCAGCTCAGCCAAAACAACAGCTGGCCGTGGAACTGAATTGGCCTTTTGGCCACGTGACAAAGCTAATTATGGCTGTAGACAGGACAATTATGTGTTATCGACAAAACCTGTAATGAACTCTCCAATTGTCTCTCTTTGGTGGAATTCCAAGTCAAGTTACCTAACTTTTCTCAGCTCCATTTCTTTCCATAGCTCTGGAGAGAGAAATGAAAAGTATCTGGTATGATAGGAAGAGTGCACCAGGATGCCTCCTCAGCGTCTAATTTGATAACAGAGCACTGACAACCCAAGTACGCATCTCAAGAATTAAATAAGATGCAGCCACAAGATGCAATGTGTGCGGGTATGTGTTTGTGTGTGCACACAGTGTATGTATGTGTTCATGTGGTTATGTGCATCTGTGTATCTCATATGTTTGTATGTGGAGGCTAGAAGTTGACACTAGATGCCCTCCTCAGTTGCTCTGTGCCTTTTTTTCAGGGTCTTTCCCTGATTCTGGAGCTCTTTAGCTCAGCTAGGCTTGCTAGCCAATGAGCTCCAGGGATCTACGTGTCTCCTTCAGCGCTGGGGTTATGGATGAGTACCACCACACCTAGCTTTTACGTGGTGTTCTGGCTAGCTTTTCTTGCCAACTGTCCTGCATGCTTTCCCCAGGCTCTGGTGGTGTCCTGCATGCTTTCCCCAGGCTCTGGTGGTGTCCTGCATGCTTTCCCCAGGCTCTGGTTGTGTCCTGCATGCTTTTCTCCAGGCTCTGGTGGTGTCCTGCATGCTTTCCCCAGGCTCTGGTGGTGTCCTGCATGCTTTCCCCAGGCTCTGGTGGTGTCCTGCATGCTTTCCCCAGGCTCTGGTGGTGTCCTGCATGCTTTCCCCAGGCTCTGGTGGTGTCCTGCATGCTTTCCCCAGGCTCTGGTGGTGTCCTGCATGCTTTCCCCAGGCTCTGGTTGTGTCCTGCATGCTTTCTCCAGGCTCTGGTGGTGTCCTGCATGCTTTCCCCAGGCTCTGGTGGTGTCCTGCATGCTTTCCCCAGGCTCTGGTGGTGTCCTGCATGCTTTCCCCAGGCTCTGGTGGTGTCCTGCATGCTTTCCCCAGGCTCTGGGGGTGTCCTGCATGCTTTCCCCAGGCTCTGGTGGTGTCCTGCATGCTTTCCCCAGGCTCTGGTGGTGTCCTGCATGCTTTCCCCAGGCTCTGGTGGTGTCCTGTAAGTCTTGTTTGCAGCTCTGTCACTCTCTTCTCCACGTCTGTCCCAACATGGACTTGTCTCTTCTGTGTCCCTCGTCTTAAATGGACAGAAGATGTAGATTCCAGCATTACCCACTTCTGATGACGTCTATAAATGTGACGTGATGTTGCTTCTGCTGGAAGTGCCAACTTTTCACATGGGCATATTGATGCCCGGCGATAACTAAGAATGAAAGCTTTCTGCCTTAAACTCTGGGTCAGGTGCTGTTCAATTCTGCACTTAAACAAATTGATCACACAAGGAGTCTTTTTCTAAAGCTGGGACCCCCTGAACCCTAATCAAGGCTAAAGCCACCAAGATAGGGGTAGCTATTTTTAAGATTCTAGGTATAGTAAACCTCTCAGGCAGATCACTTCATAATGGGACTGTCCCCTAACTGGAATCAACTGGCCCACAATGGAAACTGAGGCTGTCCCCTAAGCAGGAACAGCTGGATCTATAGCTCTTCCACTAAGCTATATCACCAGCATTTTTTTTTTTTTTCAAGTCAGGGTTTCTCTGTGTAGCGTTGGCTGTCCTGGAACCCTCTCTATCGACTAGGCTGGCCTTGAACTCACAGAGATATGCCTGTCTTTGCCTCCCAAGTGCTAGGATTAAAGGTGTATACTACTACCACTGGCTTTATTTATTTTCTTTAAGGTCCCCTTAAGTTGTTTGAACTTACAGGCTTTGAACTTGCAATTCTCCTGCCTCCTGAGTGGCTAGGGTTACAAGCATGTGCCACTAGGTCCTGGAGCTTGTTTTCAGGCTACTACAGAGCCAGTGTCCCAGGGAAGGCATGTGGGAAACAGTTCTTCTCGATATGGTGGAAACCCTTCTCCCTGTCCCTCTCAGACTGTCCATCTAAGGATGCTAGAGACAGGCTACCTTACCCCAGGCAGCCCACAACGGGGCCAGCAAAGGGCTCAGGACAGATTGTTCCCAAATGCTTGCTCAAGGGTGTCTGAGGTATTGCATTCAGAAATCTATCTGCTTCAAAAACCACAGCTTTCACTCCAGGGCCTTTTCACAAAGTCGTTCTTTTTTTTTTTTTTTCAGTCAAGTAATAGATGGAGTCTCAGCTCTGTGGCTTTGAGCATGGTGACCACAAAGAGAGAGTAAAGAAGAGTTGAGAGGGAATGATGCAGAGGGCAGGCTCACCGAGAAGCTGCCATGATGCAGAGGGCAGCCCTCTGCGTCCCCTGAACAAAGGGCTAGGGCAGAAGGTGATGTGAGGGAGTACAGAGATCCAAGGCAGTGGGAACATCAGATCTGCAGAGGAACTTAAACAGGGCCGTTAAAAAAGAATTCTGGTCAGCGCTATGTAATGTTGGGCTTACAGAGCCAAAGCCTCACCGTGAGACCTCTGCAGGACCTCTTCAAGGCTCTGGGCATAACTCCAGCTTCTTCATATGGGATTCTTTTTTAAAAAGATCCATAGCATTTGGATCTTCTATATCCGGGTATTTGTGATTAGGAAACTGTTTTCTTGAAAGTGTCTTTCTTATGCACCATCCCTCCTGTCTCTTTTCCTTCCTGGCCTCCGTGTTTCCTACCATTTAGGCTACGTGCTGTGTGCACACGGTTTGTATATGCACTCTGTGCATGTGTTCTGGGAACTGCTAGCACATCTGTGTGTGCAGATGGCCGTGTGACAGCAGTTCTAGAGACTGTTTCTGTTGGCACTGAGCACTCTTTAGGGCTGCAGTGTGTTTCCTTCCAACTCAAGAAAACCCAGCCAGGTTGCACAACGCTCTCAGCCACTTTCCCAGAGCAGCACAAGCTGATTCCAGCCATGCTGGAAATGGCTCTGCACACAACTAAGGTGCTTCTTTTTTCAGGTGCCTAAATGTCTTTCTCTCTAGATAATGCCTTGGAAATGGACCAGAAACCAAGAGAGTAATAAAGGGAATGGGATCCTTAGTGTGAGTCACATTCTGAAATGCCTTCACACATCAAGAGAAAACCGAGTCTCACTTCTTGAAGGCTCTCTCATCCCCCAGGCCTTGTGCTGCCTTGTAGCGTTTGGAAGGAGGTAGGACAAGCACATGACACCAATGCCCGCCATTCGGCCATGCCAGTTCTAGTCAGGGAGTTGATTTGAGGGAACTTTAAATAACTTTTCTTCCATCAGCAAAAGTCATTTGGCTCTCCCCAGTTCACTGAATACTCTTTATCACAGGATATCACTCAGAACATGAAAGCTGATGAGGGTATGCCAGAGAGGGAAGTTCAAGTGAACATCTGCATTCACAGGCTCCTTCCTCTCTGACTGTTACTGATGGGCTAATGGGAGCATTCAGCCTGGACACCCAGCATTAACCAGCTCTCTCACCACAACTCACCCCACATATCTCTGAGTCTAACTGCCATGCTGGGGGCTGACTGGGAAAGAAGCTTTTCTTGTGGGTTTAGTTTCTGACTCTGATTAGAAAATATGGCAGGCATGAAAAAAGAAGACTGTCAGGCTGGGGGAATGGCTCAGCCTTTAAGATCACTTGTATAAGCATGAGGTCCTGAGTTCAAATCTTTAGCACCCAGCTAAAAAGCCAGGTGTGGCTATGTGTGCGCCTGTAAGCTCAGTGTGCTAAGAACCCTTGGGGACAGGAGGATTGCTGAAGCCTGCTGGCTGCCAGCCTGTACCTGAGAGATCCTACCTCAAGGAATAAAGCAGAGAATGATATCGCAGGACATCAAACATTCTCTCTAGTGTCTGCACACACACACACACACACACACACACACACACACACACACACACACACACGAGTGTCCTGCAGGAGCTGAAGAGATTGCTCAGTGGTTAAGAATGCATATACTGCTCTCATGGAGGACTCAAGTTTGGTTCCAAGTAGCCTATTTGAACAGCTCACAACTTCCTAGAACTCCAGATCCAAGGGATCTGATGCCTTCTTAGGCACCTGCGCTCATGTACACACATGTGTGCATACTCTAGTGTGTGCACACACACACTTTAAAATAAAACAAAATTTTAAAAATAAGTGCAGTCCAACATGTGTACAGGACAGGGCCTTGTTGCTCAGCCTCCGTCTGAACATTTTGAGTTGGACCCACGTGTTTTCTGATCTTGGTAATATGAGCTGTGTCTACTGTGTCTTCATGGTTAGCTAAGAAAGGGTCAATAGGCCACTATAATGAACTTTGAAGTCAGAGCACATGCATGTGTGTAATGTTCCTGCTATCTGATGTAGCCACATCTCTTACCTTACTATGCAAGTTCCAAATACTATTTTATCTGCTACTCAAATTAAATAACCCAGGAAATTAGGACAATCAATTCAATTAACTGATGTTATTGTGCACTCAGGTGTCCCAGCCACCCTAGTGAAGCATTTTGCATTTCATAGCAGGATGAAGAAAAGGCAATAGATCTGTGCAGGTAGCTCCTACAGCCTAACAGTGTCACTTCAGGGCATCCACCTAGTAGACCTTCTTCTGCATAAAGACAGCAAAAGATGGATGATGTGTGAGGGTGATGATAGAGAGCCCTATGAACCACCCTGCGAAGGTTACAAGGACAGACTCTCATCAGGTATGGGGGCATGGCTGCTAGCCAGACTCAAGATCCTGGGACAGAGCCCAGAGAAGCTAGGAGTTCTGGCCTCTGCCTTCCAGCTCCCTGTAACCAGGCACAAACCCCTGCAAAGACATCTGGCTGCCAAACGCTCTCATAGTCCTAGGCCATGTACATACTGAACATTCACTGTTCTGTCTGTTCATAAAGCTCATCTGAGTAGGAGAGTTCCAGGCAAACCTCTGTAAAAGTCCCCTTGCCCCTCAGCACATCGAGTTCTAACAGTGCTTCTGTATTGTGTGAAAATGTTGTACTTTAATCTCTGCTCTTAGAAACAGTAGGTCCCTCAAGGGAAGGACAATTTGCATGCATCTGCATATTTGATACACAACTTGTGGATACTGGCAACTGTACTGAACTGTACCTGCATGGAGTTCTTGTTGGAAGATTCAAGCCAGCTTGGTGACAGACACAATCATCCTCGTCTGTGTTGGAGCCTCTTGGACAAGCAGTGAGAGAAGAGCACACAGCTCTTCCACAAGGGCAGGATATCCCAGGACAGACAGAACCTGCCCAGAACCAAACTGCTGGTTTGAGGTTATTTCTCCTCTGCTGGGATGTAAATCCAGGATATTGCCTGGCTTGTCACCTATGTCAGTACCCAGAGCAGTGTGTAAAGGGCCAGATGAACACATAAATAGGGATTTCTTTTCATAGACAAACATTTGTCCCTAATAGCTAGACTTGACTGCCAGGGTCTATGTCAGGTGTTTAAGATTCAAAGGAAAGGAAGATGTGACCCTTGTCTTTGAGGATATCACTGTCTAGGGTTAGGGAAGAATCAACATGAACAGATACATGGAGACACAAATATGGACAGAGAAGTCCTTCCTACAGTAGAGGTTCAGAGAGTGGAAACAAGCTCCTCTGGCCTGGGCAGGCTGGCCTGGCCAGGAAAGCATCCAGGTGGGTAGTAACCCATGGGAGCCAATGGTCTGGTCCTGTCCCAGATCATCTTTCCCACTGCCTAGGGCTGGGTAGGCATGAGCCCACCCTGGACGGATATTTGCCTTGTACTGTTATCAAAGGGGACCATGAAGATCTAAAAATCTGAGTTGTGTCATTCCTGTGCAGCAGGGACACAGGGTTCCGTCTTCTATGTTCTTCTCTGAGGTCAAGGCAGGGATGACCCTGTCGGGGCACAGTCTCCTTTACTAGGCACTAAGAGCAGAGTCGGATCTACAGACACCAATGACATGATTGCTGGTCTCTGAGAAGCCACTGAAGGCAGATCCCTCTCCCTTGGTCCAAGCATCCCCCAGGAACACCCTCAGACACATCATAGCAATGCATTGTCAGTTCTGCCTGGATGCTTTACCCAGTCACACTGAACTCTGACCTTGACCACCAAAGATACCAACATACTGGTATATGACATTGAGCTCTGCTGGGCCATAGCAAACCTACTCCTGGAGAAAGGAGATGTTCCAGGAATCTGTAACTTGGACAGTTCTTAGGCATACAGGAATTCAGAAAGAACATAGATTAGTTCCCATGAGTCGGGACACCTGAATGAAAAAAAAAAAAATGAAACCCTTCGTTAGTGGGACAAAGATAGCCCTGGAGCCCTCCACACCCACTCAGAAGCCAACATGAGAAACAAGGTTCAAAGGTCCAAGTGCTTTGCCTACAAGGCGGAGCTAAGCCTACAGCCTTTAAAGAAATATCCCCACTACAGTAAAAATACGGACTGTTGTCACTGATTCTCCAGCAGCATTCAGGGAACTGCCTGTATCATCTCTTCTGGGACTCTAGCCTGACTGGGTTCCCTCTGACAGCAGCCTTCTTCTTGTGCGAAAACAGCACACATTCCATTGTGCAATATCTTTGCTGTGTCCCTGGTGGGTGTTGGCTCCATCCTGTCTCTGATCCTGAGAAAGAGTTCCACCAGTAGCACTCAGGGCCATGCAGCAACCTGTATTTCTGGTCCTATGCCAGTGCGGCTCCTAATGTGCATTCCTCCTGAGTTATGAGGCTGTTTCCTTGACCCTAATAGGGCTTCGGAGCTGCAAATTCCTCTCCAAGACCCCTCCAAAATAACTGATAAGTAGCCACTTCAGGAAGGAAGGGCTTACGTTGTATCACAGTTTGAGCACACAGTCTCGTGAGAAGTCATGGTCTCAGCAGGATGAGGTGTCTGGTCACACGGCATCCACCGTCAGGAAGCAGAGAGGGATGAATGCTGGGGCTCAGCTCGCTTTCTCCATTTTCAGTCATGGATCCCAGATCACAGAAGAGTGCCTAACACATTTGGAGTGATCTTCCCACGTCAACACAATCTAGAAACTATCTCAAAGATACACCCACAGGTTTGTCTTTTAGGTGATTCTAGGTCCTGTCAAGATGACAATATTAACTATTACAACCCCCATCTCATCTCAGCACAAGCGCCCAGGCATGTTGGCAATCAGTGCTGATGTTCACCAGACCATGTGATACTACTGCCCAGGAGACTGCCAGGCGCCGGGGGAGATGTGACTCACTCAGGAAAGTTGCCCCTCTAAACCCCGTGGTCCAGCTCTCTAGGGTTTTCTCTGTCCTTCCCAGATATTCTCCAGATACAATCACTGAAAGCATACATCATTAATATTCCAGGGCTCTGTTTCAGCACATGGAGCAGCAGTTCCAAACAGCTCAGCACCTGAGACCCACAATTCATCATTCTAATTCACTCTGTTCAATTATTCATATCCTGCAACAGTGTGTCCCCAGAGTGGCAAGTGAGCTCAGAAGACACCTCACAGGATCCGGGAGACAGGAAAATAATCCAAGCATAGGAATGAAGGGTTCTGGGACGATCTGACAGGATTTCTCACAAGGCTTTTCTCCTCTCCACAGTACTGGTCTCGCCGTCTGGTTCCTTGTGATGGAGGAGAGGCAGCAGCTTTATTTCTACCAAAGGAGTTACCAAGCAAGGGTTCTTCTAGACATTTGGGACTGAATTCTGAGGACGTTTCTGCAAATATTTATTTATCATGTACAGCGTGCCAGACGTTGTATTTGGCACAAAAGATAAGAAATGCACAACGCTCCACCTAGATTCTGGCTGGGAAGTCAGAATGGATGAGTACTGCCCAGCATGGCAGGTGTAACTGGGAAGAGTCATATGGGGTGGGAGCTTAGGTCCACCTGCTGAGGGGGTCTGACAACTTCTTCCAGAGTGAGCACTTTCAGGGTTGAGAAGAGAGAACTCCTCATCTGGATCTGACTGTAACTGCTCACTGGACAAGGTGAGGGACAGTGCCATCAAAGTTCGAAGGTATGGAGATGCAGCTTCTGGGAGTCTCCACTTTGGATTTTAGCATATCCATGAGACTGCATTGAGCTAATTTTCCCATCAGACTTTTATAGGCAAACCCTGAGAACTAAAGTGAACTGCTTGAGTATTGGCCATGCTCACTAAAGACTTATTTTTATATTAGGAAAGCATCAGAGGCAACCTAAATGTTAAGCAACAGGGAGGAAATTAAGTAAACGAAGCAATCCATGCATCTGGTGAGAAAGAAAATAGCATAAAAAATAACATTAAACTGTTTGTTCTGTTTATTTGGCAACTCTGTTGAGCACAAGGAATGCAGCCTTGAACAAAAACGAGCAAGGCCTGGGACTTGTGTTCTGCCGGAGAGGTGAGCCAGTGACTGGGTCCTATGTGATGCATCTTCAGACAGGAAGGAAGTCAGGAGTCAGGGATGGCTCTGCAGGGGCATAATTTATGCAGTGACCTGAACAAAGATTGATTAGTGTCGAGAGGACAGCAGGGAACAAGGGCTCAAGGTTGGCGTGTGCCCCAAAGGGACCATAGCAAGTGTGCTTAGTTACCTGTTAGCAACTTCAGGAAGGCAGGGTTTGCTCTGGCTTACCGTATGACAATGTAGTTCATTGTGGTGGGAAAACATGGTGGCAGGATCTTGAGGTAGCTGGTCACATCATGTCCAAAGTCAGGAAGGAAGGCGAAGAGCCAGCCATTGGACAGATGGCAGTCTCTTTATCATAGAGACAATTGGGCCTTCCTCCATCTTGACTGACTGCTCTCGACCTGGTCCTGACCACAGGGACTTCCCACTGCAGGAGGAGAGATGCTATCCCAGAAAAACCAGCCTTCAGATGTGACAGAAGATCCAGTACCAGAAACATTGTAGGAATTTCAGGGAAGGTGACCAAGCCAGCTAGAAGGCTGCCTTCTCCTGTGGGAAGGTCAACCTCACCTAGTACATGTGAGCACAAATGGGAGGTACCCTGGGGAGAAGCACTACCATCCAGCTTGAGTTTCATTCCTGGACCAGACCTGTGAGTGTGAAATGTTACATGGTTCTCAACATTTTTGGTTTAAGTTCTCAATCCCTGGTCCCACCAGGAAACTTGTAAGGGGCTAGATTCCTCAGAGAGCAGGTGCTAAGGGGGCCTCAAATGTGAGGTGTGCCCCAGAAGAGCCTAGGGCTCAAGAAGCTGTGTGGGAAGGAGGCAGGATCAAAGTGTGATCAATGAAGCCATATGTAGTGGATAGGCATCCCAGCATTGGCCTGGAAGTTCCAACCCCCACTGAGGCTTCGGTAATGGTCACACCCACAAGGCGGGGCAGAGGAGGAAGCGGAAGACGAAGGATCGGGAAGGACTCGCTCTCTTGGTTCCGGGACGCGGGACGCGAGAGGTGGACCGAGCAGAGTTCTCCAGTGTACGCCGCCGGACTACCCCTTCATTTGTAAGTTACCCCACAAAATAAACTTCCCTTTTAACTACGTGGAGTGGCCTTAATAATTTCACCAATAGCCATAACTTAGTTGAAGACCTCCAGGGAGGCTCATCAGACCTGGCCATGTTGTGCCCATGTGGCAGGTCTTGGAGCTCACACTGAGTCAATCAGTAACCATCTGAGGGTTGACCAGAAGGAGTGTGACCTTGAGCAAGGTAGCTATAGGAGCTGAAGGCTGTAGACACCTGAGGCTGGCAATAAACTTTCCTGCAACAAGGACCTGAGCTATGTCACAGGGTTTACCACACAGGCATGTAGTGATAAAATGTGGGAGAGTGATAGATGCTTTGAAAATCTCATTTTAACCAGAAATCCCATATTGGGAGCAAGTCAGGAAATCCCGTACCTTGCCTGCCACAGTCCCCACATAATTCCTTCTCCTAAACACAAAGAAGCCTCTAGCATCATACAATGTTCCGTGTTCCCAGATAGGTATACACAGCCTGGGAAATCCATAAAAAAGAGAGAACAACCTCTGAAACTGTAACAAGAAACATGTTGGTCCTTGGTTGCCTGTACCTCTGTTCTGTCCCCAGTTGGCAAGGGAAGACTCTGGGGAACCCGGGGAACATTCTGGAAGGTTGTAAATGTATGAATGAAGTTGACTTCTTCAGGCCTGTGGGATTCATAGACTCAGAATTAGGAATGGGGCAGGCCAAGCAAGGTTTGATCAGTGTTGAAGAATAGCCCAGGAGCTGTAGTTGCCATGCTCAGGACAATTGTCAGACACCAGATGGAAGGTGAGTTTGCATTGAGCCCTGCAGTGTCGGTCTCTGGAAATGGCTGGCTGCTGGAGAGCACTGGGTGGTGGACTTTGCCAAGGGCAGTGGGACTCTGTGTGGTTATGTGAGGACAAAGGGTTGATGGAGGAAAAGCAAGCACATTTACTAGGCAGAAGAATAATTAGTAGCAGCAGTAATCAATACCAAGCCACAAGGCCAGCTCTGAAGTCTGGAATAGTCTCCTTCCAGCGGTTTATTTATAATGCCTCTCCCAAGGGTGTCTGCTTCCTCATGAGCCCCCACTCTGGGATTTGATCCAAGGGATGTGGCAGGGATGGATCTACCATAGCAGGCTAGCTCTGCCACCTCAGAGATCTCTCCCCAAAAGGACAAGCTTGTCCCATAGCCAGCTCCACAGGGCATCATTTTTAAATGGTTCTGCTGGGTCACAGCAGTGCCTTCAGGTATGCCACTGAACACATGGTATGAGCACACAGTGGCACAACGCATCCTGAGAGTTCAGCATGTGTGTGTTTGCAGTTTTGTTAGAGGTGTTGTTCCCCTTTGGGCACCTGGTTCCAGTTTCTAGCCCACAAATGACTAACGACTTTGACTCCCTCGAACAGTCTACTTCACTTGCCTTTACAAACAGTCCCAATCTTCCTCTCCTCCTCAGCTACCCGCAGGAGATGAAAAACTCAGAGTCTGGTGTGCATGGCCCTATTGGGTTACTCTGAGTGACCAATGGGCTTCTAGAGGAGTTCAGGCAGGCCATCAGGCATTGGGTTGACAAAGATCTGACCCCTGTACACAGCCCACTGCAGATCCAGGTATGGATCAGGGTTTGGGACTAAAGCTGATACTGTTTTTAAAATCCACATCAAGAAAAGGAACACAGAAATACCTTCTATTTACAAAATACACGTGAACACTTGCCAGAGCCTCTCCCTCAGTGTAGGAAAGGCCTGAAGGCCGGGTATCATTAGCTTTGCAGCAACTTTGGCTTGTATTGATGGGCCCCACCTGGGCTTGGCAATCAAGAAGATCTGAGTGGGGGAGAGTTAGAGATGCCATTTATTTACTTAGTGTGTTCTACAGCCAGGCGTACCCCTCCCTCCTACTCTTGATCCCTATACACAAGTGCCTGCAAGGAACAAGACTTCTACATCTCCCTTTTGGCAACAGTGAGTCCGTGTGCGAAGCCTGAGCTGGATGTTAGCCCCAACGCACCCACCACCATGTCCGGGCTCAATCACACTCACGTTCTTTTACTTCACACTGGCGTCTTCCCCTGCAACACCTCCCAAGACTGGGGCTCTAGCCAGTTTCCTTCCAGAGGCTTTCTCTGACCTGCCTACGCCACTATCATCATGATTTCTGTGTGTCCTCATAGAGGCTGTCATCCCACTCTCATGTGACACTGGCATTATTTAAGTCACCGTCTGCCTCCCACGCATGGACTCATTCAGACCTCCCTTGTTGAGTGTGTATTCTGAGCCAGACATTTCAAGGGCTTTATGTCATGATGTACACAGATTGGAAGAAAGCCCAAGAGAAGGCTATTTACACATGCCCTGTCCATCAGCAAGAGCTCTCAATGCCTGAGTGAAACTGAACTGTGGTAGGGGCATCAGAGAACAAGGAAGACGTGGATGATGACAGACATGAGATGTCCTCTCTTGCCACTTCACGGGGCCTATGTATGCAATGTGTCGTGTCGTTTGGCAGCAGGCGCTCCTGCAGACCGTGGCTAGGTCTTACAGTCCTGCCCATGTATTCTTCTGTGAACAGCACAGGCCTTTCACACAGCATTGGGTAAATATTTGTGACTCACTTGGTTTCTGTGATTCAAGTGAGTAATACCCTTTTGCCTTATACAGTTGACAGTAACCTTGTCCATTTTCCCAGCTTCAAGCAGCTACTCAAAGATAAGTCACTTTGGCTGGCTGAAAGCTTAGACACCACAGCACTCAGAACTGCATCTCATCACAAACTCTTCACTGCAAGTCTTCCTAAATGAGCAACAGTAACTGCCAGATCACTGGAACCTTCCTGGCCAAGCTCACCTTCTGGCCTCTGCTCTAACTCATCAATGACACAGGTAAAATTTGAGTCTCATAGACACAGACATTTTACAGCTTGTGTAATCTACAAGTTAGGAATGTAAAATGGAAAGGACTTGGAATGAGTTTTAGAGGAAATGGACAAGCACATTCATTCAACTGCATGGTATCAGAGAGATCATGCATCCATAAAGACACATAGAGGTTCAAAATGTGTTCTTGGAATGTCCCATGACAAGGCTGCTGCTAAGCTGATGCGCTTCATGCATCACTCAGAAATGGTCCATTCAGTTCACTTGGTAAGACTCTTAGAGCACCAGGTGCTACTTTGTAAATTTTCTGTCACAGTGTCAGCCAGCTCACCCTTCTACTACATCACTAGGACACCAGCCATGTGTCTTTTGTGTCTCTATCTTCTCCCTTAGATCTTTTCTCAGGCAGGGAGCAGGCCAGGTCTTCTTCATCTTTTTTGGAACCCTTTACTGCAGCTGGACAATGCTGAGGAAGCAAGAAAACACATTGCCTGTGTCCTGACACATGGAGCCCACACCAGAAGAAGCAAAATGCACCACATGACAGAAAGGTCCAAGCTCTCCCTTCTATCACCCAGGCTATTTACCTGGTGGTGCTGGTAGCCCCTCAAGGAGAAAAGATGGAAGCCCAGCCCTCTCTTTGAGTTCCATGGGACACCTTGGGTGTCATCTGAGAGGTCTTCCTCCTTGAGCCCGTCCTGCTGGAGGGCTTCAGGGCACCTGATGCTGGTAGGCCCTCAGACTGCCCTTTGTGAGCACTGTCCACTGACCTCTCTGGAGGGATTTTGTTCTGACCCCTACCTTGGCAAGCTGCTGGTTCTAGGTCTTCAGACTTTGCCTCCCAAATATCCACCAGTTGTGCAGGAGAGTCTTGCTTTGTGAATAGTAATAATAGTTATTATTTCTATAAAAATTAATAATAATAAACATTATTATTATTATTATTATTATTATTATGAAACAAGGTCTCATGTAGCCCAGGTCAAATTAGAACTGACTTGTTGTCAAGGATGATCTTGAATTTCTCGATCTGTCTGCCTCTACCTCCCAAGTGCTGGAATTACAGGAGTACCACCATGCCTAGCTTTATTATGTGGCTATGGGCCTGGAACCAAGAGCTTTGTGCATGATGGGCAAGCCCTCTCTATTAAATGAGCTACATCCCCACATCTCCCTCTGCCTCACCCCACATTCCCCCAGAGACAATCTTCCCATGTAGCCCAGACTGGCCTGGCACTCACAACAGTCTTATCTCAGCTTCAAAAGTGCTGGATTACAGGAGTATGCTACTACGCTTAGATTTTTGGGAAATCTGAGTAGTGTTTTGCATCTCTTGGGCCTCTGGAGGTAGAGAGGCTGAGCTGTTAACTAAATCTGCCACAGAAAGGGTTTCTAGGATGGTTCTCGGCTGTTCCCCTAAGGGCTGTGACACAGTTGCTTAGCATCCTGGCTCTCTCAGCACCGTCTTCCATTTCCCATCAGCACTAGCAGCTGTCATTGAGGACTCCAGGCTCCCTCTGCAGCAATTCCACGTTTTCAAACAGCCTCCTTTTTAGCCAGCTGGAACCTCTGAGCCCCCAGAGAGCCATGACTTTTTTCATTTGTGAGTTACTACCTCACTCTTGCCCTCACTACCTTGCCTGGCCTCCTCTGGGGTCCCAAGTGGATGGTCTTTTCTCATGGATATCACAATGTAGCTTTGTCTCCGTTCAACATTTCTACAGAACCAACTGGAGACAGAACCAACTTCCTCTATAGAACCAGAGTGGTGCTACTTAACAAGGCCTCCTTCTCACCTTGTGCCTCTGGGGCCACTAGAGTGCCTCCCACCGACCCATCCGTAATGGAACCTGGCTAGAAGACCTGACTTATAATGAGTGTGTGGCTAAACTAAAAACACATATGAAGTTCTTCTACTGAGAGTCCAAATGATTCCTCAGAGGACCACTGCTGTCACCTCCACTGCTGCAGACCATTGTGGTCTGGTTCTATCCCAGGACCACCACTTATATAGCCTTCCATTCAGTAAGGCAAAGCCCACTAGCACATGCCAGCAGCACTATCAGAGAGAGGGTTGTTCGACTGTACTTGAGATGGTGTGAGACAGCACGGAGCTCTGAGCTCCTCCAACCTTACACATAAAGTGATTTCCTGGCAATTTTTCCTACATGTTCTCTTACTCATTTTACCTACTAAATTCTAGAAGAATTCGATGCATAAAATGTATTTTGGAGCTCACATATCACAAGAAAAACCCATCTTTAGAGCCCTTTGCTTTCCTGATATTAATACAAATGTCAATAAATAATGAAGTAGCATTTGGCACTGGGGAAGCTGTTCTTTCTGCCTCACAGGGTTTATAAGCTCTAGCTGTACCTCCAAGACAGCAAGCCATTGTCTCCGAGCTGCCAAGAAATCTCAAAACACACACCAGGAGCCTCACTGTCCTTTGTTGTTATTTGTTTGTTTTTTAAACCAAGAAAGGAGAATTCTTCTTGGCTGTTGTATATTTTAACTATTTTTTTAAAACCTTTAGTCTCCATATGAAGGAAATTTTAGAAGAGGTCTTGCTTCTTTGGAGTTGGGGAATCTCTTGTTCTGCTTTCATGACAAAGAGACCAAAAGCCATCTACCAGAGTAGAAGTGGTACCCTCAGAACTGACAGGTACCTGCAGAACACCAGCTCCCACCTGTTGTGCAATATTAGCTTAAGATATGTCACATTAGTTTATACTGTGGAATATCTGTTTAATGATGCAAAGATGAGTTGCATTTTTTTAACTCTGTAAATCTGTGTTACTTTGACTGCCTAAAACACCCAGTTGGTCAATAAAGATGTGAATGGTCAATAGCTAGGCAGGAGAAAGGATAGGCAGGGCTGGCAGGTATAGAGAATAAATAGGAGGAGAGATCTAGGCCCAAGAGAAGAGGAGGATGGCAGGGGCCAGCCACCTACAACCCACCACCCACCACCCAGCCAGCCATAGAGTAAGAAGGAAAGAAAGATATATAGAATAAAGAAAGGTAAAAAGCCCAGAGGCAAAACATAGCTAAAGAGAAACTGGTTGATTTAAGTTAGAAAAGCTGGCTAGAACAAGCCAAGCTAAGGCCAGGCATTCATAATTAAGAATAAGTCTCTGTGTATTTACTTGGGAGCTGGGTGGTAGGCCCCCAAAGAGACAAAACAAACAACAACAACAACAAAAAAAAAAAAAACAAAAAAAAACTACAGCCACCCACATGGTGACTGAGCCTCTAAACATGGCCTATGTGATCACAAGGCTATGGTTCTGACTTAGTTCCATATTAACTTCTTTTACTTTAGGGTTGAGTAGCTATATGAGGCTGGCAGCTGCCATGCTCCCAGCAAAAAGTAATCTTGGGTAATAATAGGAGTCACAGGCACAAGCAAAGTGGTTCTGTGTCCCTGTTGTAAACTCTAAACCCAGAAGTGATAAAAAAAAAATAAAAGGCTGAAATAGAGCTCAGAGTGTTTTTTCCCCCATTTTTCATTTCCATGTATACTGTGTGTAGTGGATGTGCATGTTTGCATGTATATGTGGGAATACAAGCACATGGGTACACACGCATGAGGTTGATGCTGGAAAACATCTTCCTTTGCTCTTCTGCCTTATTTAATGAGGCAGAGTTTTTCAACCCAAAGCTCAAGTTAGTTTAGAAACTGGCCAGGGGGTGTGGTGATACTTTATTTGTGCTGAAATGTGATATTTTATTTGTATGTTAATAAATAAAGTTTGCCTGAGATCAGAAGTCAGTGAGCCATAAAGAGAAGTCAGGTGGTGATAGCCCATGCCCTTAATCCAATCACATGGCAAGCAGACTCTCTGTGTGGTCAAGGACACAGCCAAGTGTGGGGACACGAGCCTTTAATCCCAGTACCAACCATAGAGACCTCCAGGTCTCTATAGATAGGCAGTGACGAGGAAGTCATGTGGCTGGGCTTAGAGCCAATGGAAAGGCAGAACTGGAAGGCAATAAAAGCACAGGTCAGACAGGAAGAAACACTCTGTGGAAGCTACTGCTGGTGGTAAGCTAAGGCTAGTTGTGGCTATTTGCTCTGATCTTTTCAGCTATGACCTCTGTATTGGCTCTGTGTTTCTTATTTAATAAGACTGTTTAGAAATTCATCTACAGGAGGGAGAATAGGACATGTTACACCTCAAGGAATCCTTTGGGGAAATGCCCAGGACTCACATTCAGTGGTTAGGAATATGCAGCCCATGGCAGCAAAGTTCCTTAAGTCTAGAGGAATGCCAGATCAAGAAGCAAACTGGAGCAATCTAGCCGTGTTAAGCTGCAAAGTCTGCTCCCTATGAAAGATCAGGTTCCAATAAGACATCCACATAACACTCCACACCTACCAGAAAAATCTCTAAACTCAGGAAAGGTTACTTGCTTGTTTTGATTTTTGTGTTCTCAAAACCTGGCCTTTAAAAAGAGCTTCTTAGATCTTTAAAACAGAATCATCTCATGACACTAGAAAAATCTTCAGAACCATCAGGCTTGGGTTTGCAGTGTTGGTGCACTGAGGATGTTTGCAGGATGATGGGATTTGCAGTGTTGGTGCACTGAGGTTATTTCCAGGATGATGGGGTTTACAGTGTTGGTGCACTGAGTTGTTTCCAGGATGATGGGGTTTGCAGTGTTGGTGCACTGAGGTTATTTCCAGGATGATGGGGTTTACAGTGTTGGTGCACTGAGGTTATTATTTCCAGGATGATGGGGTTTACAGTGTTGGTGCACTGAGGTTATTTCCTGGATGATGGGGTTTGCAGTGTTGGTGCACTGAGGATGTTTGCAGGATGATGGGATTTGCAGTGTTGGTGCACTGAGGTTATTTCCAGGATGATGGGGTTTACAGTGTTGGTGCACTGAGTTGTTTCCAGGATAACGGACTGTGCATTGAGCAGGTCCCCACAGCTCCAAGAACCCCAGTATAGACTCACTCCTTTACCAGGCTCCTCCACCTCTGGGATATTTTTCCTTGTGGAATATGCTACCAAATACTGATTCTTAAGTTATAGGTCACAACCCCTTCATATGGCAAGTGCTAGGTCATTGTGTGTGTGTGTGTGGGGGGGGGTGTCATTTAAAAGTAGGCAACTTTAAGATTTCTGAGTGTACAAGGAAAAAAACCATCTATTTAAAAATCAAATGTATAATGAATCTAAGTGGTACTGGGCTTCATTGTACCCTTGAGTCAGTCTCAGACAGCTTGGCCATCCTAACACCTGAGTAGCCTCCATTCTGAACCTTCAGTTTACACTGAGTGCTTCATGCCCTTTGACGAATGAAAGCTGCATAAAAGACCTCAGCTCAAACTCAAGATCACTGTGTGTGATGAATTGCAGTGGGTTTGCTTATTGATTTTGTTTTCCCTTTTGAGACAAGGACTCATTATAGCCAGACTGACCTCAAACTCACTGTAATTGAGGATGACTTTGAACTCCTGATCTTCCTGATCTCGTCTCTTTTTGTTTTGTTTGGATCTGATTTTTGAGACAGGGGTTCTCTGTGTAGCCCTGGCTATCCTGGAACTCGTTCTGTAGACCAGGGTGGTCTTGAACTCACAGGATCTTCCTGCCTCTGCCTCCTGAGTGCTGGGATTAAAGGTGTGTGCCACCATGCCCGGCTGAACTGTAGTGTTTTACAAAGTTTTTTGCTCTTGTAGAAACATAGTGATTTAATTACAGAAAGCAAAGACCCTCATTCCTTAGTATATAAGTATTAAATTAGTAAATCTCCATGTTAAAAATGTTTGATTTTTAAAATTGCTATTTAAGTTGTTGGCTAGAGTTTCATAAAAATCATTAAATGAGTTCTGGCTTGGAATTAAGACAGAATTTCCAATTTCTGAAATGGCCCTAAATATAATTTTGTCATTTTGCATTATATATTTATGCAAAGCAGCATTTTCAACAATGAAAATTACAAAATTAAAATATCAATAAACTGAAAACCATTAAAGATTCTGGGTCCTACAGTATCAAATATTCAGCCAAAGTGTCTGTGTGTGTTTGTATGTGTGTGCGGTGCATGTACTTGTTTGTGGTGATATATTGTGTCCCCCAATAGATTGTTCATCCTAATAAACTTATCTGGGGTCAGAGGACAGAACAGCCACTGGATAGACATAGAAGCCAGAAAATGGTGGCACACACACCTTTAATCCTATCACCTGGGAGGCAGAGATCCATCCGGATCTCTGTGAGTTCAAAGCCACATTGGGAACAGCCAGGCATGGTGACACACACTTTTAATCCCAGCAAGTGATGGCAAAAAGGTATATAAGGCGTGAAAACCAGGAACTAGAGCTGGTTAAGCTTTTAGGCTTTTGAGCAGCAGTTCAGCTGAGATTCATTCTGGATGAGGACACAGAGGCTTCCAGTCTAAGGAAACAAGATCAGCTGAGGAAATGTCGAGGTGAGGTAGCTGTGGCTTGTTCTGCTTGATCTTCCAGCATTCACCGCAATACCTGGCCTCTGGTCTGTTTTCATTAATAAGACCTTTAGAAATTCAGCTGCACTTGTGCACAATGACACACATGTGGTCACAGGATAGCTTGTAGAAGTCAGCTCTCCCCTTTCACCATGTGAGCCCCAGAGATTGAACTCAGGTCCTTGGCTTGGTAACAAGCACCTTTACCTACTGAACTACTTCACCTGCCCTCAGACTGAATGTTTCTAAATCAATCATAGTCAACTCAATAGTCTGCAAGTTGGCTTTCTTTAAGATATGGCAAAATTCCCAGGCAGTGGTGCCACACACATTTAATCCCAGCATTCAGGAGGCAGAGGCAGTCATCTCTGAGTTTGAGACCAGCCTGGTCTACAGAACAAGTTCCAGGACAGCCAGGGCTACACAGAAAAATCCTGTCAAAAAAGAAGAAAAAAAAAAGACATGGTAAAATTATATATATATGGACCAAAGCGTAAAATTTTCATGAGTTTTTATCAGTAAGTGATTGGCATGTGTATTTTATACACTTCTATGCCCAGGGTCATTTCTTGGGAGACAAGAGGTAGTGCTGGAAAAGCCCTGCTGTGACTCTTCTAACAAGAAGCCACCGATTTGGGGTTCACTGTTCACTTGTTGGTCAGCTGGACACATAAGCATGAAACACATGACACCTCACAGAAAGTGACCAAAGAGGACAGTCCAGGGAAGGAGAAGAGGGTTGAGGTAGTTAGAAGCAGAAACAGTCTCTGTCCTGATTGGAAGGAAACAGCCAAATTGGTGTATGCCCCTACCCAACACAAACCCAGAAATGCCCCAGAAACACGGGTCTCACAGAACAGAGCAGAAAGCAGAGAAGGAGACCAGGTGGACAGGGGGCCCGTTTGGCCCAACTTAATCCTACTGCCCTTCTACTCACAAAGCTATAACCCAAGGAGGAATGGGGATATGCCTGAAGAAGCAGAAACTAGAATGCTGGCTGACTGTGGGAGGGAGCGTAATGGAGACAGGTGAGAAATAATTAAAGCTGTTTCGTCACAGGTAACTGATTAGCAAGCTCTGGTACTATGAGATGGCTGCACTTGGCCTTGTAAATCTTAAGGAGGTAAATTTTATGGTTTGTGAATTATAACTCAATTGCATTGTTGTAAAAACCAACTACTCTCAATGTAAAGGTAACAATAAGAACAGACAAGGCAACTGCTACAAAACAAAAAACAATGGATACTGCTGAGATGGCTCGATGATATAGGGCCTGCCATGCACTCATGAAAACCTGAGTCTGCATCCCCAGCATCCGCATGAAGAACTGAGTGCAGTAGCACCTCCCTGAACCCCAGTGCTGTGGAGACAGAAGGATCCCTGGGGCTCACTGGCCAACCAGTCTAGCCAACGTGGTGAACTCCAGGTTCAGTGAGAGATCCTAGGTAATAATGGATGGTTGTGATCAAAATACATTGTATAAATTTGTGAAATTTTCAAAGAATAAATAAAAATATTAAAAAGTGAGGTAGAGAACAATTGAGGAAGACACCCAACATTGACATCTGCTGCCACACACATGCATATACATGCAAACACAGATGAATACATACAAAACACACACACACACACACACACACACACACACACACACACACACACACACACACGGAGAGAGAGAGCACTCTCTACAGAGTCATAAGTGACCAAACAAAATAGAAACTAGTGTAGTCAGCATTTAGTATTTGGTGTAAAAATGGAATCAGAGGTAATATGCATTCATGTCTGTTTATATCTCCACAGGTGGAGCCTAGATGGATACCTAAGAATCAAACATGAGTGTGGGTAGATGATGTCATAGCATCAGCTGCTAACTTGACACAAACCTAGAGTTACTTAGGAAAAGGAGCCTTCACTGAAAATTATCTCCATCAGATTGAACTGTGGCATATCTGTGGGCATTTTCTTTTTTTTAATTAATTTTTTTCATTTATTTTACAGTGTGGGTATTTTCTTGATTTCTAATTGATATAGGAGAATCCAGGCCAATGGGGGGAAGTATCATTTCTAGGAAGGTGGGCCTGGGCTGTACAAGAAAAGTAGCTTAACATGAGCCAGGGAGGAAGCCAGTAAGCAGAGTTTCTTCATGATTTCTGCTCCAGTTCCTGTCTCCAGGTTTCTGCATAAAACTCCTGCCCTGGCTTCCTTCAGTGATGGACTGGGATGCTGAAGTATAAACCAAATAAACACGTTCATCACCCAAGTTCTTGTGGTTAGAGTTTAATCACAGCAACAGAAAGTGGCTGGGGCAGATGTGGAAGAAGGATGGGCCATCAGATGTCTTCTTGGTCTCTTTGTTATACCAATCTGACTTTGAACCATGGGTATAGTCAGAAGTTTTCCTGTGTCCTGCCTAGTCCCACAGTTGCTCAGACTCAAATAAACACACAGAGGCTTATATTAATTACAAACTGTGTGGCCATGGGCTTTGGCTCAAGCTTCTTGCTAGCTAGCTCTTATAACTAAAGTCAGCCCATTTCTATTAATCTATATGTTGCCAGGTGTTCCATGGCTTTAGCTGTGTGCCATTACATGTTGCTTGGATTCCCACCTGCCTCTAAGCTGCCCTGCCATAGGCCAATGTAGCTTTATTTATCAACCAATCTGAGCAACACATATTCACAGCATACAGAAAGACATCCCTCAGCACATGTGTATTTACTATCTAGTAAGAGATACAGTAAAAGCACAGCAGATGATTACATTTTTGCATGTTCTGATTCTGACTTGGTTACCTAGGTCTCCATTTAAAATCCCATTTTCACTTCTCTGAATTTCAGTTTTCTCTTCTATGCAGTAAAACAAAAGTCCCTTGCCCTTTGATTTCTAGGTCATCACAAGTCATCTGTGTGACCATGTATGTGGACACAAACATATGTGTGTGCAGATACACACATGCAGATATTCAAGGCATTCATATACACTTCTTGGAGTTTTTTTTCCCCCTGAGACAGGGTTTCTATGAGTAGTTTTGGTGCCTGTCCTGGATCTCTCTCTGTAGCCCAGGATGGCATGGAACTCACAGAGATTCTCCTGGCTCTGCCTCCCGAGTGCTGTAATTAAAGGTGTGTGGGATTAAAGGCATGTGCCACCACTGCCTGGCTCACATACATTTTTAAATAAAGAAAAGCACAATTAATTGGTCTACATACCAGCCTGCATTTTCTTCTTTTATCTGCTTCACTTTCCCAGCAGACAGACTCTGCCTGTTCCTGAACTGTATTGTGTCTAGTATCTAACAGGGCCAGAAGTCCCTGAAGAATGTGACCCATAATCCACTTCAGAATATGTTCCCACCATATGCCCGTGGAGGAAGAGAGGGACATGGACGATAGAGACACGTCTAGTCCTAGAGCTAAAGGAAGTGAAAATGGACAATGGAAGAACAATGCAGGGTGACCAAGGCTGGTAGTATTGCATGGTGAGACAGTGATGAGCTAACCACTTGTGCTATCACCTAAGCTGGACCAGAGCCACAGCAGAAACCCGGACTGTGCTGTGTGAAGGAAGGCATTCTTAGTGTGCATGCAGCAGTGTGCTTGCCTTCAGATGCTGAAAAGGCCATCACAGAGGTAGAAATACTGAGTCCTTCTCAGAAAGGCATGCTGGCCCACCGTGGCTGGACAGGTGACCTGCTGAAGGTCACTAAGGTGATAGGATGGCCCAGCATGCTGGTTCCTGGTATGGGTACTTCTGCCTCTCAGCTCAAGCAGCTTACATCATTGCCTTCTGTCCAGGATGCTGGACAACAGTGTCCACACCCAAAGGAGTTCATGACAACAGCTTTCTAGGCCATGCTTCAGACACTCAGAATTAGTGGGTCACAGTAGCCAGAATCCAAGCTCCCAAAAGGCCAGATGACTGTCACAGCAGCCTGCAGATGACAATTGGGAGCACTTAGATAAATTACCTTAAATGATTCTTTTAAAGGCTTTGTTCTGCTTAGCATTTGCTGCCCCGAGGAGAGGTAAATTATAGTAATCCGTTGCAGCTCTTTCCGAGACAGGAAAGGTCTTGTATCTATAACCTTTGCTAATCTTGGTAACTTTCTCCTAGAGTCCCATCTCCATCACCCGAGTACTCAATCCACAGAGAAGGAAGGCTGCTGGAGCTGTTGGGGACATTCTCATCGCCCAAAGGACAGCTCTGATACAGTGCCAGTGCTCAGGTGGACTTTTGCCCTGACTCTGAGGGGTATGGTGTTCCCTGTGTGGGTAAAAAAATGCACCATGTTGGGACAGAAGGGACCATGGTCCTGTTGGCCTGAGTTTCATGTTCCATTAGTGGTTGTCCAGTGTGAATTCTCAGATACTTTTTAGTCAGTCCTGAAATTACAGCAATGATCATTTAGGAACAACCTCCTCTGAGTGAAGGATACAATGGCTCTATGTGTATGCTGCAAATGTGTATCCATACATGCACATGTGTGCACATATGAGCACATGTTACTAATAAGTCTGAGGCACATAAGTATAGGCATGTGTACATGTGTATATACAGAGACCTATAAATGTGTGCATGTGTTTTCCTCATTCTTAGAGACCCCCTTACTTTTATTTCTGCTTTTCTGATACCCAAAGTGAGACTGTGCGGATGACAGTGTCCAGACAAACAGCAGACATGATGTGTGTTTTCTAGATCCCCTGCCGGGTGCCTTCTCCCTCAGACCTTCACTCTGTTCAGATCCTCATGGCAGATTGTGGCTTGAGCTCAGTGTGGAGTCAAGGTTAGTGTATACCTCATGTCCCACTCTTTGGCTGCACTGTAGGGCTCCTTGCATCGAGACTGCTGCCGGAATGACCTGAGGCCTGCTTAAAGCTGCTCTGCCCTTTGCAGCACCTCACCCTGGGCCTCTCCTTCCTGCCTTATGTGGTCTTCATCTTCCTCCCGTTAGGTCCATCATGCACGTTCACCTCCTCATCTTTCATCTGCTTCCTGGTCCCAACCTAGCTGGATAGAGGATAATCTATCCAACTCCTTCCTAGATCATCCTCCATGTGTGCTGAGCTTCTGTTCTTAGCGAGCTGTGTCCCAGCCTCTTGCTAGACCTGCAAGATCATAGCCCTACCACATAGAATAATCCAGAAGACCCTGGGCTCCTGGAAGGCCTGTCCTTTATCATCCCCCCTTTCTCTTTCTCTCCTTTTTCCTCCTCTGTTCGTTTGAGGTCTTTCTCTGTAGCTCAGGCTGGCTTGAAACTCACTATTTAACTCCAGAGGTTCTTAAATTCAAAGCGATCCTCCTGCCTCAGCCATCAGAATTACAGGTATGCAGCCCCACACCCAGCACCAATCTCTTTCATGGGGTTCTACCTTCATAATCTAATACCTCTCAATACTATCACCTGGGGATCAGACTCAACATATGAAGTCAAGCAGCATAAACACCTAGGTCGTAGCACGGGTTCCAGCAATTACATCTAGGTAATCTGGAATAATCTTTGTGTAAGGTCCATAGCTTCAATTCCAATTCCAGAATCCTTTCTGCCACATATCATAATATGGAGAAAGTTCTAGGGACTAGAATGTGACTATCACTGAAGTGGCCTCCTTGCCTGTCACAACCCACACTGTGCAAAGCCGTATCTGAGAGGAGTTGTTTCAATGTTGGAATACAATTTTATAACATGAAGGGTTGGGGATAGCCCACACTCATGTCAGAAGAACAGTTTACAAGCCATGGTCACATGATAGGATACATTAGGCAGCTTTAAAAGAATGAGGCAGGGCCAATGAGGTGGCTCAGCAGGTAAAGATGCTTGCCACTAAGCCTTGTGACCGTAATTCAATCCCCATGACCCATATGGTGGAAGGAAGAAAAAAAAAAACTGACTCCCACAAGCTGCCCTCTGACCTCCATACATATGTCATGGGGCGTGTGTGACCATACACAAATACACACAAGAAAATTAAAAATAAATTAAAAAGGAATACAGGTGTATATGAGTATTAGTGGAATGAATGTATTTCTATACACGATGCAAAAAAGTGCAAATGCTATTTCTCTAAAGAAAGATTTACATTATAGATAGCACACTCTGTGTACATATGGGCATAGTTATAAGTGCTATATTTGTTTTCTGTTGCCAATAATATTGTATCAGTATGGGAGATGTATAATGAAACAGGTTTATTTTTGTGCATGGGTCTGGAGGTCACGGTTGTGGGGCTGAATATGTTGGTGGTTTTTCTTGCTAGCAGAATACAGAGACAGTACAGGATGTCACAGGGTAGCAGACACAAAACACTTGACTGTGTCCCTGGGTCTTGCTCTCTCCTCTGAAGCTATTAGGATTCTGGTGTGTTCCTCAACCAGAAAGCCTTTCCTTCTGATCAGCTCCCAGGTGCTCTGCTCTGACCAGATGAAATCTCCACCTCTTAGTACCTCACAGTGGGGTTCAATGTCAACACATGACACCCCAGATAGCCAAACTGTAGCAAATGCACAAAGGGGTCCAGAAAGAGACACAGCTACCATTGTCTACAGTAGCTGTCCAAAGCGCAGCTCAATCTGAAGGCCAGAGTACCAGAGTGGTGTGGCTCACAGAAACCCTGGTGTGGGGCTGGCTCCCCTCTTCCCCTCTCATCCTCAGGAGCGGGATCCCCTGTGCCTGAGTCTCTCCCTCTTTCTGCTCCAAATGTCCTCTTCTGCAGATGGAATGGTAATGCTGGCCTTATGACACCCCTCTCTCGGGCTGCTGAAAGATTAGATGAAGTAATACACACACAGTTTTAGAGTGGGGCCTGGCATGGAGCCCAGCATGGTGCTTTTATGACAAGCTGCTGAAGAAAAAAATGGATGAACCAGGAGCGGTGGCTCATGCTCACTAACCAAGCACTGAGGGGTAGAGGCAGGAAGATTAGCAGTTCAAGGTCATCCTTAGCTCCACAGTGAGTCTGAGGCCAGCCTGGACCATGTAAGACTATTTAAAAAAAAAAAAACAGTCACAGCTAGAACCCCAAATAATAAATGGATGGAATATAGATGATACTGGTACAGATGAAAGAAAAGGCCGTATCTCAATGCCCCACAACTCCTGTCTAGATCTTTTGGGTTCCTTGGTGGTCCATCTTCTTAGAGCAGGGTTAAGAAAGAGGTAGTGCATGGTCTAAGTCTCCCTAGGACTTCATAAGTGAGGCTGTGGGGAACTAGGTCCCCACATGGTCTTCACAAGGTCCCCCAACCTTGGGTCTAGTGGTTCTTCTGTGGTCTCATCAATGGAAGCAACCATCTCGTGGAGGCAACAAGCCTAAGCCCTGATGCTCTTCCGCAAGGATCCCCTCAGAGCTTCGGCTGCTGAATGACAATCACTGGGACCCAGGGCTTGTTCTTGTGGCCTCCCCTTATACACCCAACCTTGGGTGTGAGAGCTGGAGCTGCCTGTACCAGGCTTTGACCCTGTCTCTCATCTGCAGCTGTGAAATGGCAGAGCTAACCCTCACCCGTTGTCCCAGGAGCCCTGAGTCACTTTGGGCAGGAGCCACTTTCCAGAGCTCAGCCTCACAGAAACACAAGAGGGCTTTTCAGAGGAGTTATGACCAGCTGCCAAGACAAGCTCTGGGCCAGGATTCTGGAAAAGGAAAATTCAGACCTCCCCATGACTAACTGAACCGGAAGCCGAGGAAGGAAATAGTGAATTTGTACTAAATCTCTACACTTGGAGCCGACACAGCGCTCCTGCGTTCTTCTCCGTACTGCAGGCAGGAGGGGGTGGAGCCTGAAGAATGTCTCCTCTTCCTAGTTCCTGCTTTCTTACTTTTCTCCTAAAGGTCAAGCATATTGGTCATTTTCTCCTCCAGAAATATCTGCCTTCCACTTGGTGTCTGAAATGCCATTGCCAAAAATGAGGAAAGCTGTGGACAGTGGGATCCTGGTGGCAGTCCACCCACACAGCTCCTTTCTGGGTCTTACAGAAGCAAATGCTGTGTAATCCTATCTCTCTGTGGGATGTCTACTTTCTGGCATCCCCATCTTTTGACTACAGATATTCATCAAACCCATACTGAATTATTTATTGAAGGTAAAGTGGGAACAACATGCATGTAAGGGGATATTAACAGCATAATCTTTTCCCCTTGTAGGACAGGGTCTCAATATGTGGCCCAGGCTGATCTCAAACTCACAAACCTCCTGCCTCAGCTTCAGGAGTACTGGGATTACATACTTGAGCCACCGCGCTCAGCAACTTGAAGCTTTATAAATGTGCCAATTCAACCACTACCTGACAGGGTGTAGTAGGTCAGCAGAAGCACAGATCCTGGGGAATGCTGTATCCCAGGCAAGCAACCATATCTGGATGTTAAGTCTTCCTCTGTGAAGCTGCCTGGCAGAGCTGAGAAAGAGCTGGGGTTTTGCTATTTCCCAGCTAATAGACAGTGATGGTTAATATTTATTGGCAACTTTATTGGATTTAGAATCACCATGATAACCACCTCTGGGCATATCTACAAGAGTGTTTCCAGAAAGGGTTGACTGAGGAGGGGAGACCCACCCTGTCAGCTGGCACCATTCCATGGGCTGGGGGCCTAGACTGAAAGGAAGAGAAAGAGGGGGTGGAGCCTCAGCTTTCATTTCTCTGCTTCCTGATTCTAGATGCAACCTGACCAACCGCCTCAAGCTCCCGCCGCCATGCCTTCTTCGCCATGATTGATGGTGTCTCAAACTGTGAGCCAGAATAAAACGTGCCTTTCTCAAGGCCCTCTTCAAGTGTTTGGTCACAACAACAAAAAAAGTGACCAGTACAAATGGACTGCAGTGTCTAATTAAGGGCTAGTCCCCCTTTCATGAGCTGACCAAGGGCTAGCCCTAACTTCACAGGATCTAATACAGGACCCATAACCAAGCCTGTTTCAAACTGAAGTTCCCTGTCCCCAGCTCAGGTAGTGCAAGACTCCCATTTACCTCTGTTGTCAGGTGGCCCTGAAGCTCTCTGACAGATGGTTTGGAAGAGTTAGCACAGCTTCCAACGCTCAGATGCCTGAGGAGCCGTGGGAGAAGCTGTTTCCAGTTGCCGGATGAGCAATGGCCAGTGCTATTTTTGGTCCCCTTTCCAACGTTTGCCTAACATTAGTAAATCATTGCTGTTTATCCTGAGGTCCTGCTGTTGTTTTCTCTGGAAGCTCTGGGTTGTGGATTAGATGGAGGGTGACAGAGGCCTGGGTCCAAGGGGTGCCATATGCAACACAGACTGCCAACGCAAGTGGGTAGTCCTCCAAGGTCAGAGTCCCGGTCTGTTGAAGCTTGTCCACTAAAAAAGATTCAAGCCCTCACTGGGGATCATGTCCAGAGAGCAATTCACCTTTTGCTTCTGCATTTTACAGTGTCGACTTTGGTTTGCCTAGGGAGGTATCATTTATGGTAAAGATACAGGCTTATCTAGAATTGATCTGGCCTTACTCATTTTAGCCCCAGGTTGCTTTCTGTCAAACCCTGCATTACTGCTGCTGTAGCCTTTCGTACTCAGTGCCCCTGAGTTCCTCACTATCACTGAGTATACTCACTATCCAGACTAGGCAACTAGTGCTTGGAATCGACTTCCTTAGAATTCCAGACTTAGAAAATGTATAACGGTGATTTGATCCAAGAGAGTAGAATTCTAGAGTGAACATAGCCAGACTGTAGAATACTTGTGACTATAAATATCCTCTATGTCTTCTGTTGGGGCTTTTATAACAAAGTCCTGCAGGCCAGTGGAGCTTGGCCAACAGACATTTCCTTACTGTTCTGAGAGCTGAAAATCCAAGACCTTAAGGGTGAGAATGGCTGGTTTCCAGTGAGGCTGGTAGCTGCCTTTTATCTGTGCCCTCAGACACTGTCCCTGTGAAAGTTTATGTCCTGATCTCTTCAAATGAGAACACTAGTCACACTGGATTAGGGGTACCTTAAGGACCTCACACTAACAGATAATTTCTCCAAAGACTCTGTCTCCAAATACAGTACCATTCTGAGGTCCTCAAGGTTGAAGCTTCAGCATGTGAACTTCCGGGGGATATAATTCAGCCCATAACACCGTATTTCTCAAAAGAGGAAAATGAATTAAGGAGCAAACAAATCACACAGCATTTCGATCCAGGCATACCAGTCCAAAGTGTCCACTGGCCACCTCTACCCTGTTATGCCAGGCTTTCACATTGGGCCAGGGCACCCATTCATCATGGGGCTACAATGCCAGACACTAGGAAATGAATGAGCGGAGACTCAAGGATGCAGGAACAGAGCCAGCTGAACATCTCTATCCAGGGCAAGAAAATGAACCAAGAGCCCCAGGAGACCATCTGTCTGATCTGAAGCAGGAATAAGAAAAGGTTCCAGAGGACAAGGTTCTCTGGGTCAGATCTCTCCCAGAGAGACTCTACATCCTACCCCCTCGGTTGAATTGGAATGAAAACCCAAAAGTGCCATGGGTAGGTCAGTGTACAGTATCAGCTACCATTTTGTGAGGAAGACCCTGAGGCTGTCAGAGGGTTCTGTGAGAACCACTTTTTAAGTCCTGTGATTAATCCTGGGCTGACGTCCCTTCCCAGGACCCTCAGGAGTAGGAGAAGGGGAAGAAACGAGGCCAGTGACACCCAGCTGCAGCCTCAGGTCTTGACTTGAACCACAGCTGCCCAAGGACCAGGGCCAACAGAGGGCCTTGAAGCACCATCCAGCTCTGCTGTGGTCCAGCCCCCATCAGGGGCAGGGCCAAATACCCAGAGGCTTAAAATTCCAGACTGATTTCATCTCTCCAGCGGTTTGTGAAAGCTGAGTTTGAGAAGAAATAAAGACGTCATTTCAGATGAGTGGGGGTGGGGAGTGGTCCTTAAGGAGGCCCGAGAGGCCAGCTTTACTGTCTCCACAGCTTCGCTGCTGTCCTGGGGGGGCTCAGACAACTTGGCAATGAACCAGATCATCTGTGTTTCTGGTCTCAGGGCCTCAGAATGGAGCAGCTGCTGCTCCATATGAAAGATGAGACAGTCCAAGAAGCCTACCCCCAAAGAGTGTGTGGGACCTTGCTGTGGCCCAGACTGGACAAAATGGGTCCTAGCTTGGGGTGCAGGATTTTAGCCCCATAGATGGTGGTGCTGTAACAGGGGAGCCTTACTCCTGGTCCAGGAAACAAAGATAACACATATTCAGCACTGCCCGTGCTTCTAGGACTGGGAAAACTAAGATCAGGTTTGTATGAAGAGTATAAAATAACCCCCGGGCTAGTCCCCTGCTTAGTTCAAGCTGCTCAAGTTACTGTGACTTGGTATCCTCCAGCCAGGCCCATGGCCTCCCTGGTCCCAAGTTCTAAGCAGCTTGCCAGCCTCAAGTGTTGGGAAAATGCAGCTGCAGCAAGAGCAGGCAAGCATTTCCTGTACTTGTTCTATGATGCTCTCTAAAAGATGCGAACCACCACTGCCCACTGCACACTCTGGGCAGGACAGAGCTGACAGGCAACAGTCTTTTCTCCCTCTCGCCAAAGCCCTCACAAGATTGGGGCCCTGTATCTACTACACAAGCTGAGATGCGTCTCAGTGCAGACTGCTGTGTCCCAAACACAAACAATTGGATGAGCCAGTGAGGGATCTGAGGGGGCAGCTGTACTTTCTGGAGTTCTTGTTTGGTTGGTTTGGGGTTTTGTCTTTTGGCAGAGGACCGGCACTGGGTTATTTTACCCTGATCTTACTTCGTGCCCTGCTTAGTTGTTTGTTTGTTTATTTGTTTTTAATATAAACTAGTGTAATCTGGGAAGAGGGAACCCCAATTGAGGAAATGTCTCTACCAGATTGGCCTATAGTAACTCTGTGGATCATTTTCTTAATTAAGCGTTGATATAGGAGGGTCAAGTCCACTATGGACAGTAATGTTCTGGTGGAAGATCCACCTCAGCCCCTGGCATGCTGGCATCCGTATACCCAAAGAGTCTGGAATGTTCTGGTGGAAGCCCCACTTCTCTGCCCAGATCCTGCCCCTCAGAAAGTCCTGCCAAACATGGCTCCTCCCCCAGAGATGCTTAAGACCACTCCCACAGGGCATTTAAACTGCACCCCAGAAAACAGACACATGGGTTTTCGGTCTCTCTTCCCCATCTCCTCTCTTGCGGGGCCAGAAAATCATCTGGGAATGCTTTACCCATTAAACCGGGGTTTTTCTAATTCAGTCTGAGTTGGTCTGATTTGGATTGCTGCATTGGCGGAGAGGCTTATGGGGTACAGAAACTTTTCATGTACCACCCCTGGGCAGGTGGTCCTGGGTTGTATAAAAAAAGTAAGCTGAGCAAGCCCTGGGGAGCAAGCCAGTAAGCAGTGTTCCTCCATGGCTTCTGCTTCCGTTCCTGCCTCAGCTTCGCCCGATGATTGGACAGTTGTAAGCTGGAAGACAACACAAACCCTTGGCTTCCCACACTGCTTTCTGTCATGGTGTCTTATCACTGGTAGAAAGCAAACTAAAACACTTAATTTTTGTGTTTGTCTGCACCCAGAGCTTGATGTATTTAGGCAAGCACTGTACACAGAGATGCAGTCCCAGCTACATTTGCTGAAGATGATCCCCTGGTGAAGGCAGAGAGACCCAAGGGTGGCCCCTGAAGACCCGAATTCCATAGGAGCCAAGTGGAATGGAAAGACATGAGAGAAGTTCAGGGTCACTGCAACTGGGACCTCCAATGAGGCAAAAGGTTAGGGAGCCAGACATGGAAGGATGAGGGTGTTGAGGGAGGGTTTGCTTGGGGAGTAGTTAAGTATAGTCATTTGGGAAAAACATGGACGCCCTCCTTTCCAGAGCCAATTCAGTTGTTAGAGTGCCTGTCGAGTATGCACAAAGCCCTGGATTCAGTCCCCAGGACTACATGGACTAGATGTGGTAGCATATGCCTTTAACTCCAATATTTGGGGAACAGAAGCAGGAAGATCAGAAGTTCAAGGTCATCCTAAGCTTCCCAGTAAGTTCAAGGCCTGCTGGGGCTGCTTGACAAAACACTATTGGTGGGCAGCTTAAAGAATACAAGTTTAGCCGGGCGGTGGTGGAGCACGCCTTTAATCCCAGCACTCAGGAGGCAGATGCAGGCAGATCTCTGTGAGTTTGAGGCCAGCTTGGTCTACAGAGCTAGTTCCAGGACTGACTGGGGTACTCAATGAAACCCCGTCTCAAAAAACCTAAAACAAAACAAAACAACAACAACAAGCAAGTTTGGAGGTTGATCTGGTGACACAGCACTGCAATCCCAGCTACTCAAGAGGCAGGAGTAGAAGGATCATGAGTTCAAGGCCTGCGTGGGATACATAGTGAGCTTAAGGTCTATTATTCTGGGCAACTTAGTAAGACTCTGTCACGAACCAAAAAAATAAAAAGAGTGTTGGGGTGTAGCTGAGTTGGGAGAGCACTCAGCTAGCATGAGTTAGGCCCTGAGTTCAGTCTCTGGTATGAAAAAGAAAAGAGCTTTTTGAATCCTCACAACAGACCGACTGGTGCCCCACATGGAAGCTAGGCTGGCTCAGCATCTGGTATAGCTGTTTCCTGTTCTAAGGCAGTGCCTGCTTGTCAGTCCTCACAGGGCAGGAAGAGGGTAGAGCTCTCTGAGGTCTTCCTTAAGGACACAGACAAGCTCAGGAGGCTCCATCCTCACGATCACAGACCACCGCAAAGTCCCTACCTGCTCATACTGTTACCTTGGAGGGGGCTTTCTGATATGAATCATTGCTGCAGGAGGGCAGTATTCAGCGAATGGTGTCTCCTCCCACAGCAGCTCATGAAGGTGACCCCTGGCTTCCAGTTCAGGAACTCCCTCAGAGTCCCTTCCCTTCCTAGTAAAGAAGGACTTCTGACTTCTGCTCATTACCCCTTGCTCCCCCACCACCCGCACTTGCCTCTTGCTCTTGCTGTTTTGGCTTCGTTCCAGAAGTCCAGATGTGTCCCTCGACATCTGCACCCATCATCTACCACAAACCTGTAAAGTGTAGGGTCTGTGAGCTCCAGACTCTGAAACATGGGCCCTAGGAACTAGTCAGGGTGGCCCATTGGAAGCAAGATCTGCCAGCCTGAAGATCACTGGCCAGCCAGTTTTCTCAAATGTAAAATAGGAATCAAAACCAAAATAGCATCAGCTTAGCAGGTTGTTGGGATGAAGAAATGGGTGGTACATGAAAAGCCCAGCATGGTGCCCAGTTGCCAGGAAACTGCATCAGTGTTGCTGCCACTGCAGCTTGCAGAAAGCACAGCTCTCAACATGGCTTGCCCGCACTTTATGGGAAAGTAGCACCCAGAATCTGTATTTCTGATCTGGAGAAGGGCACAGGATGTCCACATGCTCTTCTGGAGGATGGAGCTGGGCAGTGATAGCACCTCCGGTCCCTACTCATGTCTGCTCCTTGAGAACTCTGCAATGCATGTACTTCTCCAGTACATAGACTCAGGACCAACATGAGCCTGGGTAGGTACTAAATGCAGGAGATAAGGTCATATGGATCATCCATGAGGCTGGGGTTGGGGGAGGTAGCAACTCAGAGTAAGTGTAACTAGTAGGTGCTACATGCCAGGGTTCTCCTATAATGACCAAGACCAGGAACTAAGGTCACCATGTACACACCAGTTGCAAATTACATTTCAACTTACTTATTTTTCTTTTTACAGTACTACAGATCTGGAGACTGAACCTAGGGTTTCATTATTATTAGACAAACAATCTGCCCCTGAACTGTATCTCCAGCCCTCCCTTTGGTTTTCAAGGCAAGGTCTGGCTAAGTTACTCAGGCTGGCCTTGAACTCACAACCCTCCTGCTTCAGCCTCCCAAGTAGCTGAGACTACAAGTTTGCACCACCAGTCCTGTCTTCAGCTTCTTTATTTTAGCTTTATTTGCTCAATTTTAATTTGCAAAAGTAATACAAGCTCATGATAGAAATTTAAATAGTTTATGATTGACAGATAAAAAGTAAATAAAAGACATTATCTCCCCAAACCTCTACCCCAGCATCAGAGGAACTTCCTTTTATGACTCTGGTTTCCTTCTAAATATCCCATGCACATAAAAGCACAGATACTCATTTTTGTTTTACTTGAAATAAATTCTCACCATACATAAGTGCTTTTTCCCCCTCCACAAAACATGTCTCAGAGACAAACAGATAGAGATCTAGATGGTTCCTCTGACAGCCAAGCAAGAATCACTGTGTGGTTTGCACCACAGTATGCACAAATGTCTTGCTGACACTGTAGGGCTGTTTCTGGGTCTGCTATTATAAACAGCCTTGTGAGAGCCATTGTGATGCATATATGCCTTTTGCTTCTGCAAACACAATCTAACGGAGCAAAAGCTTTGGAATCACTTCATGAGAGCCACATTCCTGTAAGATTTTGACAGCGATTGCTAAATTGCTCTACAAACACATTGCATCAATTCATGCTCCTACCAACAGGGTGTAAGGGTGTGGGCTTCTTCCTAAGAGCAGTGCTCAGAAGTAGAGGAGGCTTTCAACTTTTCCAGTTGTGGGAAAGCGTTCCTGTCTGGCAGCTCCAATGCTCCGTGTCTGAACACTCTTTCAAAGGAAGATGGCCTTGTCTCACTTTCTGTATTGGAAGAGTTAAATGTTGAAAAGGGTTCTTGTGACTTAAAAGCAGTGGGCTCAAAACAATCCTCGTTTTTCAATTCCTTGTGTCACGTTTTCTCTGACCTGGCTCATCAGAAGACTCTTTTGCAGGTTCCTGACCATGGAGTGGGGCACCAAGATCTGAAGGCATTTAGGGTTTGAGTTTTGTTTCTGTTGATTGTTTTTGAGACAGGGACTCCAGTAACCCAGGATCGCCTCCAACTCAATATACACAGGTTACACAGGTGAAGATGACCTTGAACTCCTGATCCTCCTGCCGGGATTATAGTGTGTCTTGCCATCCTCAGCTCTTCAGGCTTCTTTGTAGAAGTCCCTAGGGGACACTTATGGTTAGATTCTTTGGTGTCCAGCTTATCAACAATCAACACAGCCAGTCTTCATCTGTAGAGGTTACAGGGAATGGTCTGTGCTTTCAAGCTTCCAGTTGTCTACTGTGGCCTTCCAGGATGCTATTTCAGAAAGAGGACATGTGAGCCAGGTAGATTCACTCACTTGACTTAAGCCCAGAGATGGCAGGTGCTCAGCTCAGGGTTCCCTGTTCTCCTGGCTGCCTCTCCCTGCAGAAGGCGAGCCTCCAGGCTCTAGCTCTGGACAGTGAGAGGTGGCTCTTCTCCTCTTTCCTTAGGGCATCTGCATCTGGCCTTGGCCTTTCTGTACCACCCAGAACCAAGTCCAGTTCTTCAAGAGAAAGCCAAGTGTTCTGGTGGCAAGGAGAAGGCTAATTTCTCTAGACCTAACAGGGACCCTTTCTTCCTGATCGTCCTTGTCATCTGGTTTGCATCCATCCCATGTAGGCGTGAGTTGCAGACATGGATTAAATCTGTTGTTTATAACTGAGTTCACTTCCCGGTGCATACCCTGTGCAGATGCCAGTGTCGCCTACAAAAGTCCCCTTCTCTGCCGAGGTCAGTGAAAGGGTGAGCAAGGCCCTGTGAGCTGGGTAGTGGTATAACCCCCTCTCCCGGCTCAGGAAGGAGGATCTTTCCCAGAAGTGGCCTGATGACAGGGTAGAGAGGCTTTCATAACTGAAAACCCTTTTTAAACATTGTTTATAAGTCAGGCCACTTAGAGTTTAATAAGCTGGGATCTCTGGTGTTGCATAATCATTCCAAGGAACATCAGCAAGCTCAGCCTGTGTATGAAGAGGAACAGAAGGAAGGATAGATCAAATTTAAACTCATAAGTAAAACTGAATTATAGATTGTAAAACTTATTTTTGAAGTCTCTATCATTAAATGTATAACTGGACACAATCCAAAATTCTGTCTCACTTTAAATATTTTATTTAATTTTAATTGAGTGTGTGTGTGTGTGTGTGTGTGTGTGTGTGTGTGTGATCATGTACACATGAGTGCAGGTGCCTGCAGAGACCTGAGGTATCAGAACTCTACAGAGCTGGAGTTACAGGTGGTTATGAGCCACCCACTGTGGGTGCTGGGAACTCCATTTGGGTCCTCTGCAATAGCCTGTATTCTTAACCGCTGTGGTTGTGGACTGAAATCCACTTCTTCCTAAATTGGGATAACATTCTAGTTTACCACAATCTCTCATCCCAGCATCTCAACAGAGACTGCTAAATTGCTCTGCAAACACATTATATCAATTCTAATGGGTCTTTCCTTTAGAGTTATATCTTTTTCTCCAAAGGTAAGGTTCAAGTTGGCAGCAAACTACCCTCCATCCCGCTGGTAGGTGGTTTCCCTGATTTCCCCTGCGATCACCTTCACTACCCTTCCCAACTGTCCCTTTCAAGGGTAGTCAGGGAAGTGGCTATGGTGCCATGGCCTTCCAGCTTCCCATGTTATATTATAGCCTTATTTGGTGGGTGAGAGTTAAAGACAGGCTCGTATGGACCCAAGGCTGGCCTTAGACCGGCTATGTAGCCAGGCGTAACTCTCAGTACCTCATCCTCCTGCTTCTGTCTGCCACATGCTGGGATTTTAGAAGTGTACCACCATGGCTGATTTGTGTAGTTCTGATTGAACTCAGGGCTTCATGCACAGTAAGCAAGCAGCCTACCAACTGAGCTACAGGCTCAGCCTCATTACACTTCTCTGGGTTGGAAAACAGGAAGAAGCAATGGAGTGTTAGAGATAGCAAATGAGTGCAAACCAATCTCCCTAGTCATCCCTGGGCTCTTCCACTGCGGCCTGGGAGCCCAAGCTCTCCTCTGATGGACCAGGCTGACTGTAAGAATGGAGACTTGTCTTTTCATCATGCTCCCAGCTGCCCCAGCCCCCTACCCCGTGTCCTTCTTCTCCATCATAGACATCATCCCATCATGGAGGAAGCAGCCATTCTGGGCCTGTATCACTCCACACTGTCATGTCAGGCTCTTGCCAGCGCACCTTGAATGCTAACAAATATTTGTTCAATGACTGCATGGTGAGAACGTTGCTCAAGCTCTGTCTATGTTTGCTTTACACTGGGAAGATTTCTATCTCTTCATGCCTCTGCTCATGAATGGCCCTTCCCCCTCCTTTCCTGCAGAATTCCTCTGCTGGTTGTGGTTGTGGTTATTGTTGCAGTAGGTGGTCGGTTTTGTTTGTTTTCATCAACTTGATATAGTCTGGTGTCATCTAAGAAGGGGGACCCTCAAGTGAGAAAATGCTTCAGTTAGGTTGTCTGTAGGCAAGTCTGTGGGACATTTTCTTGGCTGATTAATGTGGGAAGACCCAGCCCACTGTGGGCTGTGCTACCCTTGGGCTGGTTGTTCTGGGTTATGTAAGAAAGCAGGCTGAGCAAGCCTTGAAAACCAAGGCAGTAAGCAGCACTCCTCAATGGCCTCTGCTTCAGTTCCTGCCTCTAGGCTCTTCCCGCCTTGACTTCCTGCCTGGACTTCCCTCCACAATGGACTATAAACTATAAGCCGAAATAGACCTGTTCCTCCTCAAATGGCTTTTGGTATTTTTTTTTTTTTTTTTTTTTTTTTGGTTTTTCGAGACAGGGTTTCTCTGTAGCTTTGGAGCCTGAACTGGACTAGCTCTGTAGACTAGGCTGGCCTCGAACTCACAGAGATCCACCTGCCTCTGCCTCCCGAGTGCTGGGATTACAGGCGTGCGCCACCACTGCCCGGCAGCTTTTGGTCTTTATCACAGCATCAGAAAGCAAATGAAGATTCCCTTCTACATCTGAGTTCAGTTTCTGACTCTTGGAATTCATCTTTTCAGTGAGGTTTCTCAGCAGAAAATTGCTTTCACCTTTATGTTTCCGAAAATAACTTCATTTTCCTCTGATTTGTTTGTTGAGACAGGGTCTTGCTTTGCATCCCAGAAATGCTGACCCCAACCCCAGTTGTCTTCCTGCCTGAGTCTCAAATGCTGACATTACTCGAATGAGCGACATCACCAGCCCAGCTTCCTCTGATTCTTGCACAGTGTTTGTAGGCAGAGGTCACTAGGCTATCAGTTGTTGTGAATGGGTTCCGACTCTCCTCTTTTGATATTGAAAACCCCAGTCCTCAGTCTCACAGGGTGCAATTCTAACTTCTTTGATTACTTTAGTTTTGATGCGCTTTGTTTTCTTTGGAGAAGCTTTATGTAGCCCAGGCTAGCCTCTAACTCTCCATCCTCCCACCCCACAGTGCTGGAATTGGAGTGTGCCCTACCATTACACTCAGCTCACAGTATGAGCTTCTGGGATCATCTGTCTTCTTGCTTAATGGCTTGAGTTTGAGGTGTGTTCTGCGGGATCACTGTGCTGCGTCTGTTGGCTTGCTGCTACTAATCCTACCTGGGTCCTATTGCACTTTGTGAATTTGAGATTTGTGCCCTGTGCGAGTCTAGAAAATCCCCAGCTCTCAAACACTCATCTCCCCCACTCTCTCTACTCTCTGCCGGGACTTCTCACTAGTGGCAGTAATTGTCTTCCCAAGTCAGCCCACATTGAGTCAGCCTACTAACTCCTACTCCTGGGGAAGCCTGGCGTTAGGGTCTTGCAGACTCTACTCACAGCTTTCCCATCTGACTGGTCAGCCCTTGACATGGACCTATGCATGTTTGTGCTTGTGAATTCATTAATGACTGTCAACTTAGGAAGGCTGAAATCACAGCCGGCAGGGCTGCAATCCCACCTCAGTCAAGTTGAGCCAACACGGCTTCTCCTGGGCGGGCACCTCACAGCCTCCGGTACTCGAGGACACGAAGCAGCACTCTGGCACCTACTGGGGACACCTTAAACATGGAAGCTGCCAAAACAAAGCCCAGATGTGTGAATGCATGTGCCAAGCAGCTTGCAGAAAGGATATGTTTGTTGGCACAGGAAGACAGAGCACCACTCTGCTGGATGTCAGCGGGAACTGACTCCAATTTTCACAATTCAGCACGGGGCGAGAGTGACCGCAAACATGCGGCAAGCCTCGTCTCAGCCGCTATGAGGTGACGTTAGCAAATAGGGAATGAGAACCCTGCAGGTAGTAATGATTAGCTATAGCCCTTCATGTAGCTGCTTGATATTTTGTTTTGTTTTGAGACAGGGTCTCACGCATCCCAAGTAGCCTGCAACCCACTATGTAGCTAGCTGAGGCTAGCCTTGACCCTCCCGCTTCCATCTCCCAAGTACTAGGATTGAAGGCAGGTGTCACAGCCCAGCTTAGCTGTTAGTTTTACCTCTTGGGTCATAACCTTTTTTTCTTTGTTCATATTTTTATTTATTAGAAGGTATTTGCTTTTATTTATTTTACCATAAAGGTCCTGCTATGTAGTATAGGATAGCGTTGAGCTTGAGAGCCTCCCAAATGCTAGGGTGACAGGTGTACATCATACCTGACCTCTGGGAGTCTCTTCTCTTTAGAAAGCTTAGCTGCACGTTTCACACTTGTTCTGCTCACTAATTCACATGCATCTAAAAGCAGGCTAGTCTTTGTGTTATCCAATCCAGCCTATTGCCAAGAAGAAAAGTCCTTATAGTGATGGTGAGATGAAGGATAAACACTTGGGTTGTTTCAGATAGGCTGTCCTGGGCTCACTGGGAGTGTTTCTTAATGGGCAGTGTGGGACAGTGTCCTGCAGGTCCAGTGGGCCCAGCAGTAAAATAATTGCAGAACCTGTTTTTCCCATGTTCCATCTCCTCCCTCAGGCATACATGGATATGTGTATGTGTTGAGTATGTGTAGATGTAACCGTCTTGTTAAATAAGAAACACAGAGCCAGTTGCAGAGTTAAAAACCAAGAGATCAGAGCAATAGCTGAGAGCCTTACCCTTCACTGCTTCTGCTGTCTTTCCTCTCTGCAAGAGACCTACTTCTGTGTGTCCTGTCTTTTTTATAGACTTTCTGTTCTGCTTTCTCATTGGTTGTAAACCCAGCCACATGACCTCCTCATCACTGCCTGTCTGTACAGACCTCCAGGTCTTCTATGGTTGGTATTGAGATTAAAGGTGTCTGTCTGCCAGGTTGGCTGTGTCCTTGAACACGCAGAGATCTACCTAGCTCTGCCTCCCAAGTTCTGGGATTAAAGGCGTGCACCACCACCACCCAGCTTCTGCTCTGGCTTGCTCTGACCTCAAGGCAACTTTATTAACATACAAATAAAATCACATTTCAATACAAATAAAATATCAATATATTTCCCCTTTTCTATTTTAATAAAAAGAAAAAAGGGAAAAAAGTTATAACTAATATAAGAAAAACTATATACAAAAGTACAATAACTATATATACCATATATACAAACAATAAATACCTAAACAATGTCTAGTCCATTTGCATTTGACAAATTCAGAGAAAATAATTCCATTATCTATCCTATTTTGGTAAGTCCAAAATGTACCCGATTCACTTTCTATCCTAACTTTTATTACTAACGGAACTGTCTTATAACGTCTTTCAAATTTATAGACTTACAGCTCTTAGTGAGTTTTTCTGAAATCCTTAACAAAGATAATTATAACTAACTGATCTTCAACTCCCTCAGAGATCCAAGAAGGAAATAATACTACCTAATAAAAAATAAAAACAGGAAGTGCATGCAAGCAGCTTCCCAAAAAAAAAAAAAAAAAAAAATGTGAGTTGACAGAAACAGCCAGCTGCCTGGACAGTCATCTGAGGTTTCTCCTCAGTGTTGAGGCAACATCTTCAGCCTATAGGCTTAGCGTATCTGACAGACTCATTTGTGAACTAGGATGTATACAAGGTCAACAGTTTGACCTCACATTTGGTGAGAGCAGTTCATGTACCAGAAACACCTGAATTCCATTAGTGTCATATCATGATTCAGGATTTTAAATTCTGGAAATTATTGATGTTTTTATCAATTCAGCTGTCCATTTTTCTTGGCTGTGTATATGTAGCTTCATCTTGGCATACCGTTCTTCTCCACATCCCTCTATTAAATGCCAGTCTATTATTGAGAGAGGTAAGCTTAGTTATTCTTCAAGAATAACTGTTTCATCTGCTGTTCCATTGCACATCAGAAGCCATCGGCCCACTGCCTGTTCAGCTGTCTTCGAAGAAAAGGGCATGGTACCTTTTCCAGATTGCAAAGGCCACTCACTTCAGGGATGGTGCCATATTGTCCTAGCTTCAGAGGATGCCTTTTGTTAAAGCCACAACCACACTTGTTTTGGCAAGAATCAGTAGTCCTTTGTTTCATGTCCTGTCTGTCCTGTTTGTCAGCAGTTGATTCAAGGATACTTTGTTGTCCAGTGGCTAACTTTTGCCACAATGAAAGTTAACTCCATATGCAGTTTCTTCAATGCTCACATTTTCTCTGAAGTAGATTGGTACTGCCAGGAGCCGAAATGTCTCATAGTCATAGCAAAAAAAAAAAAATTCCTAAGTTATTAAAACATTTTAAATGCCATATTCTGTAGATCTCTGAAGGGTTTGAAGATGACCTGTCTATCTAAAATATATCTGTTCGATCTTGAAAACACACCTAATATGACTACAAGTTCAATTGTAATGTCTAACTACTAACTTTCATTTCTATATATCTTAATAGTAGTAATAATAACATTCAAGGATTAGCAAATTGCATTACATTGTTAAATGAATGGTATAATTACAATATCCTGAGCAAGATTAGAAATATGTGTATGGCATATTCTAACAATCTCAATCTATCTATATCTATGTATATATATAATTTGTATACAATATAAAACAATCCAATCCAATGTAAAGTATTAAAAACTAGTAATTGTCTTTTTCTCTTTTTCTTTTTAAACAAGTACCTTAAATCTAATCTCCTTTGCCTAGCAATTAGTAACCAATCCTCCTAAACAATGAAAACTATCCCAGACCCAAAACCCATTAAAAGACCAAAAAAACGACCCACCCCACACCACCCCTTTGGGAATGTGGGCGTCGTATTCTTAAAATTGCTTCCTGCTGGGTATGCAGACACATGTGGAGGCTAGAGGATGGCATCAGGAATAGTACCCCTCCCCTGTAGAAAAGAGCTTAGGGTCCCAGAAGTAGACCAGGGCTACCGGCTGCCTTCCTCTGTAATTCCATTGGTAAAAGCCAGACAGGCTCTGGGACCTTCCCAGGCACCTGGGCTCAAGGGCAACTCTGATCCCAGCACCACGCTGTGTAGAGCTTTTTTAATCCACTCTTCAAATGCAGCTGCATTCCTGAGGCCAGCAGCCACTGTGAACAGATGGGAGGGCTTGCCCGCTCTCCTTGGTGTGTCTTCAAAGGCTGATCCAAAGAGAAAGTCCTGCTTTCACTCAGAGTATGCCTCAGTCTGCCCACAGCATGGGGCTCAGGACACTTCCTGTTCTTCACTTCCTCTCCCTCTTTTCTTTCCTTCCAGCTTCTATTCAGAGACTTTGAGCGTGCACTGCACACTCTTGCCTTGAAGTGTATATGGTGCTTTTCTCATGGCCCTGACAAATATTTGACAAAAGCAACTTAGGGATGAGGGTTTATTTCTGCTCAGTTTGAGGGTTCAGTCCACTATAGCAGAGAAGGCTGTAGTCGTACTTTCTTGTCGGGACCACCAGCTCACAAATAACGACATGAAGACTTACTTTTAATTATAAAAGCTGAGCCTTAGCTTAGGCTAGTTCCTAACTAGTTCTTATAATGCAAATTAACCCATTTTTTAAAATCTACATTCTGGCATGTGGTTCATTACTTCATCTCCACACTGTCCATCCTGCTTCCTCCGAGACTGGCTGATGACTCTGCCTTTCTTCTTCCCAGGGTTGTCTTTCTGCCCTGACATCTCACCTATACCTCCTGCCTAGTTATTGGCCGTCCAGCTTTTTATTACCCCAATCACAGCAATATATCTTCACACATATCCCACAACATTCTGGCAGAAGAAGCTTGAGGCAGCTGGTAACAGTGTATCCACAGTCACAAAGCAGAGAAGATGCTGGTGCCCAGCTTTCTCCTTTTTGTTCATGGACAATAACAGATCACAGGATGATGCCATTCATGCTTAGGGTGGGTCTTTCCACCTCAACTAACTCACTCTAAAAACTTCCTTATAGACACGTGCTGAGGTTTGTCTCCTAGGTGAGTTTAGATCCTGCCAAGGTGACAATCACTAACAAGCATCATAAAGCGTTTGCTTCTCTAGCTGATGTGGACCAAACACACAATAGCTCTTTGTGGAGCAGTTTTCAGAATGAATGAATGAAAGAAAGATGGAGACTTGCCTGAGGATCTCCTTCCTCATCTTACAGATAGAACACTCTTATGCCTCCTCCAGGCTTTACCATCTCTTCTCAGGGTGGCTAGGCAAACCATCCAGAACAGTCCATGTTCTTGGGGATTTACGAGCATGGGGGCACCCATGGTTCATCCCTTTATTCCACTGCTTTCCACGACTGCTCACCACAAAACCATTCTCCTTGAAGTACCATAGGAGTGTGTGCAATACCCAGGAGCTACAGTGAGCTTACCCTCACAGTGTCCTCAAGGGATCCCTCTAGCAACCAAGGGTGATTGGGGTTGACTTCCCATCAGCCATGGGTGAACTGGAGGCTGCTATAAGGAGCTGATGGTGAGATGAGAGCCTTCAGAGCAAAACTCCTCCTCACCCCAGGGGCCAGACAGGAGCAGACAGATAGCCACTGTGACGGTTCTTTTTGTGTCATCTACACTGTGGTGAGACATAACTCCTGGGTCTGTCTGTGGGGTCTCTCTGGGGAAGCCCCTGAGTTGGAGAGCTGAGGGAGGAAGCTTGCTCTCATTGCTACGGTAGTATCTAGTCCTCTGGGCCCAGATGGAACACAAGGGGAGAAACAGGGTGAGCATACTTTCTCTGCTGGAGCTGCGACACCTGTTCTTTCTTACTATCAAACTCTATGCTCCTGGTGTGGCCTCCTGGTACAGGTACCATTTGGCACCCTGGTCTCCAGCCCCCATATTCACGCTGGCTGTTCTCTGGGCTTCCACCCTGAGAAGAGTGTGGAGGGCCTTCTTAGCCTGCGTTCTTGTGAGCCAGCTCCTCTAAGTGCAGTCCTTCTGTGTACTGAGTGGTCTCTCTTGCTGACTGCTACTCTGGACATTTTTGAGGAGTGTGGTCACTTGGTCCAAGGCCCAACTCTCCCACCAGGATTTCCTACTCTCTTCTTCTGTTAGAGCAGCTTCTGGCCAGCAAGTGATGCTCATCTCTCCTTGACTACTGAGCCACAAACAGTGTGTTCTTTGTCTGCCCAAGTTAATTCCACCTCCCTTTCTCTCTAAGAGCTTGCTCCCAGCAAGAAGTAATTATTAGACTCTTTGAAACTAGTAATTATTCTAATAAATATACTTTATTCTTGTGTATGCCTTATGCACAGGGTGGAAATCCTGGCATTCCATATTTATCAATTATTTGCCTGGATTAAGTTTTAAATTAAATTAAATTTGTACAATTAGTCAGGTGGAAGGCAGAATAAAACTGGCTGCTGCAGGAGCATCTTAGGTATTGAATGTGAGACAACTGGATGGAGCAAGGATGAAGGGAACTTAGAATGGTGCTCCAGAATGCTGACCATTCTCCATCAATTTTGTCTGTCACCATTTGGAAACTGCAGCTCAAGACTGGGCACAAGAATCCAGTATCCTCTTGAAAGAGCTTTCTTCGCTTATGTTTTCTTTGGTTAGTTTATTTAGAGACAGGGCCTCATGTAGCCCAGGCTGGCCTCAAACTTACTGTGTAGCTGAGGTTGGCATTGAACCCCTGATCTTTCTGTCTCCACTCCCTGAGTACTGTGACCACGAGTGTGTGCCACCACGCCCAGCCTCGTATGATTTAAATCTGGATTATCTATATTGAATGTCTGGTCCTCAGCTGACAAGGTTATTTTGGGAAGTTTGGGGAACTTTAAAAGGTGTGGCCTCGCTGAAGGAGGTTGAGCACTAGGGGTAGGCTTTTGAGGATTGTATCTACTTCCTTTGTGTCAGTCTCTTCCTTACTGTTTCCTGTCCACAAACTGTTTCCTGTCCACTGTGAGAGGAAGGAGGGCCTCTGCTGCACAATTTCCCATCACAATGTTCTGCCCGAGCAGCCATAGACCGATCCCTCTGAAATCATGAGCCAGAATAAATCTTCCTCCTTTAGGTTGCTTTAGTGAGGTGTTCTGTCACGATGAGGAGAAGGTCACTAACACAGAGGCAATGCTTATGCCTTTTGACTCCTGTTACCACCTCAGACAGGAGGTAATTCCTAATAGCACCAAGAAACCAGAGAGTGTGCTGAACTTCATGTGCAGATTTGAGAGAGGACAATCCAAACTCAACCACCCTTTCCTAGAGCTCACTACATAAAATTATAGTTTTGGTTAATTCACCTTATCCTTTTCTCCAACATGCCCCCCTCCCCCACTCCCCAGCATCTTCCACTATGTAAAGTTGTAGTGACTAGCATTTACGGAGCAGACACTGTGCTCCAGAGTAAATCCGAGTGGACTTATGCCCTTGGTCTTTCCAACAACCACACAGAGCAGGGCCTTTCCTAGATGAAAAGTGGCTATACGCAGACAAACGACTTATCTGAGGTTGGAAAGGGACCTGCACAGGTCAGGCTGGGAGATTAACCATAGTTCCCTCACTCCACCTTGCTGCCCTTTGACTCTGCATGGTTCCTAGAACAACTATCATCTCTGTGGGAACATCTGGGTTAGGAGGAAGCCTGAAGGAACACACGGGACTCTAACACGACAGACTGAAGAAAAGCACAAAAGAACGCCATGGGTGTGAGAGGAGGGAGGGGCCATGGGTGTGAGAGGAGGGAGGGGCCATGTGATCGTTGAGGCCTAAATGTTGCCAGGAGTTTGAGGCCAGCCTGGGATTTGTAGAGAAACCATGTCTCAGAAAAAAAAAAAAAAAAAAAAAAAAAAAAAAAAAAAAAAAGCTCAAACCATCCAACAAACAAAAAGCCAAAAGAGAAATGAACCATAAAGTTGTGTACAGAATGAACTCAAATACCCACAAACCTGGGGAGCAAACACTTAAAGCCCAAACAGTTACGTTTAAAAAAATCACGCAAGCAATTCTTGGCTAGTGAAGGTGTAGCTAACTTTAGTTTCCTATTGAGTATACCTCATTTTCCAAAATTTCAGAGTACACGTATGTTACCTTAAAAAAGAGGTTGACTTATTTTTATTTTATGTGTATGGGTGTTTTGCCTGCATGTGTGTCTATGTACCATGTGCATGCAGGTCCTGCAGAGGCCAGAAGAATCCCCTTGAACTGAAGCTAAAGATGGTTGGGAGCCACCATGTGGGTGCTGGGAATTGAACCCAGGTCCTCTGGAAAAACAGCCAGTGCTCTTAATTGCTGAGCCATCTCTCCAGCCCCATATATTGCTTTTTATATAAGAAAATTGGGGAACTGGCAGATAAACGTGCTTGCCACGCAAGCCTCCTACCTGAGTTAAATCCCCAGAACTCATAAAAGGGCCGAAGGAGAAAATCAATTCCACAAAGTTGTTCTCTGACCTCCACACATGCACTGTAATATGAGCACCCAGCCCCAACCTCTCTCCCTCTCTCCCCCTCTCTTCCACACACAATAATAACAATAAATAAAGTAAAGTTTAAAATTATAAAAAGTCCCAGATAGGCAGCATTGATAAAGCCACCAAGAAGGTGGTCACTATGGCCATTATGGTCAATATGGTCATATGGTCAGTATGCCAGGATCTCAGGTGTTTTATTTTGTTTTGATATTGGCATATATTAACTATTTAGTTTGTAGGGTAAGGATTTTAGAATTTAAAATAATTTATAAGCTAGATAAAGCCAGGCCTGTTGATACACACTATAATCCCAGGTACTGAGACTAAAGCAGGAGGGTTGTAAATTCAAGGCTACAGAGTGATTTCAAGCCAGTCTGGGCAACTCAGTGAGAGCTTGTCTCACACAGGAAGTGAAAAGAGGGCTGGGGATACAGATAAGTGGTACAGTGTTTGCCCGGCATGTGAGCTCTGGGCTCAATTCCCAGCACCACAAAATGGATGGATGGATGGATGGATGGATGGATGGATGGACGGATAGATGGATGTGAGGGAATTTTGATAGCACTGTGACACTCTAAGACTGTTAAACAAAATTTGCCTTGAGTCAGCGGGTGCAGCTGGCGACTAGGGGCCAGAATTGGCCATGGAGAAGCCAGCAATTTGGATAGAGAAGACCCACAAGAAGGAAGGAGCCATGACTTGAGTTGGGCAGAGTGAAGAGACACATCTCTTGCTGAGTCTCCAGCCAAAAAGCAAGGTCAGCCAGTCACTAGCTCTGCCTCCTGATCCAAGGTGAACTTTAACAGTCTTGGAGTGTCACCATTCGATCAAAATTCCCAAAATGGATGGAATTAAATACACTACATCAAGTAGAGCTGACACCTCTTTTTCTTTGATAAACTTTTTGAGCACAAGGGCTTCCATCCCTGGAGGTGAGAATTGAAGAGCCTCTAGCACAGAGGCTGGAAAAGGCAGCTTCTTCAGCCAGGGCATTCTCTGCCCAGGTGGTGGGTACCACATGGTATCTGCAGCTGTGAAAAGGGCGAGGGAGAGGCTGTGTCTTATTGTAGCTTTCTCCCTGGTTCATAAAACCCTGCTGTCATGCAAAAACAGCATTAAATTATTAAAGTGTGAGCCTGCGAAGCGAAGGGAAGGGCTTATGGACACCTCTGTGACTATTAAATCCACTTTGCTCTGGGCTGTGACTTTATTTTCTTAAATTCATGGTGACATGCTGCTCTGAATCATGCAGGATAGCAGCCACAGGGCTCTATGATGTCGTTTTTTTGGGTTTGTAAATACCTGGAGTCTGCAGGAGAAGGAATGGAGGACAGAGGAGGCTGGGTGGCCCAGGAGCAGTCAAGAGGGCGGGTAATCCTCAGCCTGCATTGAAGAAGGCTAAAGAGGGAAACCAAGTGGGTAGCTTAAGTGGCAGAGTGCTTGCCTAGCATGGACAAAGCCCAGCACTACACAAACCAGGTAAGATGCTAGCACATGCCTGCAATCCCAACACTCAGGAAGTGAAGACAGGAGGATTCGAAGTTCAAGGTCACAGCAGGTTTGGGGCCAGGCTGGGCTATGTGAGAACCCTTCTAAAAAAAAAAGTCTGCATATGTGTGTATCTTTTAAACTTCTTTATTTAATACAATTGTGACTGTGTGCTTGGATGTATAAGCATATGATACCACAGCACAGTCTTGCAATCAGAGGACAACATTTGTAATCAGTTTTCTCTTTCCAGCACGGGTTCTGAGGCTTGAACTCCTGCTGAGGCATCTTGCTAGGCCCTTAATTTTCTAATTCCCTGTTAATATTTACTCTTTAACCCTACTTTTCCAATATATTTTAAATTCTCTAAATGTGGTTTCAAAATACCTCATTAAAGGTGATGCCCTGGCCCACAAAGGGAATTATTCAATATGTGTCCTCTCAACTTTGAACCAAAACTGTAGGTCACACACGGTAGAACTCTTTTCTTCTTTCCAGGTCCTGGAGACCAGCTTTGGGGCCTCACACAAGCTAGATGAATGTTCTATCATTAAACTACATCCCCAGATCTCTTTTTGCTTTTTTTTTTTGAGACAGGGTCTCACTAAATTTCACACTGGTTTTGAACAGATTCTATCCTAGAAGACCTTGAACTTGGGATCCTCCTGCCTCGTCCTCCTCTCTTGCTGGGGTTACAGGGCTGCAGTACCAGACCAAATTCTAATTTCTTTTCTTTAAGTCTGTGTCTTGCTCAGTCTTGAGTCAACAGCAGACAGCCTATGTTGTGCTATTGTTGGTTGGAGTGTTACATAAACGGAGAGTTGATAGGTGGCGCTGCTGAAATCATCTGTATCTCACCTACTCTATTGCTTCTAGCTACGTTCATCACCGAGACACTGGCGCTCTGACTGTGACTGTGAATTTATCTATTTCTCCTTCCAGGTTTGCCGCTTTCACGTTTTTCCTTAAGTTAAAGCTGAGTTATGGCTTCCTTTTGATCCCGTGGCCTCTTTATTATGACAAAGCAATCACTTTTGCTCATTTAGTATTTGAGTGGGTTTTTGTTGTTGTTCGTTTGCTTGTTTTTTCAAGACAGGGTTTCTCTTTGTAGCTCTTGCTGTCCTGGAACTTACTCTGTAGCCCAGGCTGTCCTTGAACTCAGAGATCTGCCCGCCTCTGCTTCCCAAGTGCTGGGGTTAAAGGCCTGCACCACCACTACTGGCTCTAGTGTATTTTTATTTTAGACATTGTGTTCTCATCTTTCCAAATTCCACTCAGGCCTCGACTCTTTAATGTCATGCCTATGTGTGTTTGCCTTTTCTTCCACTTCCCTATACAGTAGACTATATTTATATATTACATGGATATTGTTGTAACAGTATCTTATTTCCTCATCCCCACTGTTCCTGCTCTATTTCCTTGTTGTTTTTTATTCTCCAGATAATGGTTTATATGCTTTTGTTTTGTTTTGTGTTTTGTTGTGTTTTGTTTTGTTTTGCTTGCCTAATGATTTTTGGTTGCATGGCAGACATTGTAGAATTCCTATTTTTGAGGTATTGGGGTTTTTGATGACCTTTTCAAGTGTTAGGCTTCCTTCTGGCAGGAAATCTAGTTACTCTGAATCAGTTTGCTGCCTCCTAAATTTCCTGCTAATTGCCTATGCTTAGCCTTGGGCCTCAGACTGATTCACCCTGACCTCTCAGGTGGCATTTCTTGAGGACCATGTCTGATGTCCTGTGTGCTACAAGGTCTGTCCTCTTTGGGACATGGGTTGTTCCCTCTGACATGTGAACCTAGGAATGCTTGGACTACTGCATTGCAGAGCTCTTCCCAGACTCCACAGTCTTCTATGCACATGAAGATCAGTGCTCATCTAGCAACCTGACTGGTTCCTTCTATAAGCTTCCAGAACTTTCTCTGGATGCTCTTTGTTGCCGTTGATGCTATTGTTCTTTCAAGATCATGCCTCATAGATTCTAGCCACCTTGTCTTCCCAGGTCTGATGTCTCTTCTAGTCATCAGAACCTCAGGCTGGAACACCCCACACTGGAGCTGCAAACTGCCCCAAGTGCCATGCTGAGCAGTTGCAGAATTGGATCTAGTCCAGACAGTCTTTCTACTATTTGCTTTCCACAGGCTACCAAAACTTTGTATTATGAACTTGTCCAGTTCTTCTATTGTGTAGTGGGGAGGTCTACCCCTGTAGCTCATCATGGGCAGAGGTGAAATCTACAAATACACTGTGAATGTTTCTTGACAAAGAAAAAAGCATCTTGAAGGTCAGACAGAATTTGTCGCTCCTCTATTCATGGTAGAAAATATACTTCTCTTGCAGACATAAAGTTGGATATGGTGTTACATACTATAATCTCAGCATTGGAGAGCTGAGAATTGAGGGTGCAGGGAGGAGAATTGAGTTCAAGAGCAGCCTGAGCTATGTAAAAAGAATCTGTATTGAAAAAAACAAAAACTACTGAAGGACTGAGCATGTACCTTAGGTGACAGAGCATGCACTAAGCCCTGAGCTCATCCCCACTACTCCATACACCTGTGTGGTGACTCATGTGTGTAATCCCAGCATTTGGAGATAGAGGCAGGAACATTAGATGTTCAAGGTCATCCTTGGCTACAAGGGGGCTTGACACCAGCCTTACATACATAAGAGAGACTATCTCAAAACCAAACAAGCAAATAAACAAAAAAACATTCAGGCCTCAGCAACTGAGAGAGGCTGGGTGACAGACAGATGCCCTCAGAGCTCCAGTTTGGGGTTCTGACGGAAAGCTTTGAGAAGCACTTCCTGGTGACATTTATTCTCTCTGTGATGTGGGAGGCTGTGCTGCTTGAGAACACTGTGGAAGATGAAAGGTCCCTGGAGGAGGCAGGAGTTTGAAAAGACCTTACTGGAGAGGAAGGGGACCAGAAGCTCAAACTGCCAGCCACAGACTTGTGAAGACACCAACCAAAAACAAGACTCCAGTAAAAGCAATACGGTCTGAAATGATGCACTTGGCCATGACACCAATATTCAATACCTAAGCACTGCTGACATCCTATTTCTGAGCCGGTGTCAGAGTGAGACAGATGCCCAGGGAGGAAATGCCATCCGTGACCGGTGCTGTGTCTCCAACCATCCCAGGTCTGACTGTGAAGCCATCGTTGGATCGTTCATTCTGTTGCTACCTAAAGTAAAGAACAAAAAGCTGGGGCAGTGGCCCAGATGGTAAACTACTTGCTATGTATGTACAACCTGAGTATGAGTCCCAAAATATAGAAAACCTTATTTCAAGGGGAAAAAAAAGGCAAGATGGCTCAGCAGGTTGAGGAACCTGCCACCAAGACTGATGACCTGAGGTCAGTCCCCAGGACCCACAATGGTGGAAGAAGAGACTAGAATCTGGCCTCCCAATGCACACTGTGGTATGTGTGCACTCACATACATCCACTCACACAAAATAAATAAATAAACATATAATTTTTTTAAAGACTAAAGAAAAGGGTTGAGGTGTTTCTCACTGGTACAGCTCTTGCCTGACAGAGTGCAGTTCTCTCTTCCAGCAGCAGAGCAGCCAGGATGTCCATGCAAAGTCCCAGTTCAGAACCAGAGTGTGTATATGTTGGTCACAGCATATATCCAGGGTACACTACTCAGGTTACAGATCTGCCACATCTAACTGCCTAACACCAGAGACCATAATGTGGTCCAATAGTGGGATGCACCCAGGATGCGGTCCCCATGAAAGTATATGGTTTGATGATGCCAGATCTGGCTTCATGTGCACACAAAGCCCTGCTTCATGGTGTGCACACAGCATGAAATAGAAATTGCTTAGCTGTGCATTCCCTAAAGCACCTGTCTTTAAGTCATGCGTGACTTTAATTGAATACAAGGAAAGGGGAATAAAACTCACTTTATTATCCAAATGAAAGAACAGGCTTACTTTTACTAACTGAATGAGGGTGAGTAATTCCACAAGCAGAGGGTACCTGAGCAAGTAGTGAGTATCACATAAGGTGGGCTGCTGCCCTGTGGCATGGGCATCTGATGTCAGAGCCCCTCTCAGCTCCTGCTAGATGACATCTGTCTTAATTTGTGTTTTTATTGCTGTGAAGAGACACCATGACCACAGCAACTCTCATAAGGAAAACATTTCATTGGGGTGGCTTGCTTATGGTTTCATAGGTTCAGTCCATTATCATTTTGACAGGGAGCATGGCAACATACAGACAGACATGGTGCTGGCTACATCTTGTGCAGAAGGCAGCAGAAAGTTGACAGAGAGTCACACCGAGGGAAGCTTGAGCAAAAGAGACCTCAAAGCCCAACCCCACAGTGGCACACTTCCTCCAACAATAGTTGGGGGCACACACCTCCTAATAGTGCCTCTCCCTCTGGGGCCCACTTTCTTTCAAACCACCACATCATCTGACATGGTAGATCAGCTACTGACTTAAGTCTAGGGCAGTGCAGCATGTGTGAGGGGCAGGGAAACCTTCTTCAATGGGAAATCCCACAGAGAGGCAGGTGGCAACCTGACTTGTATCTCATCATCTCCTTGCGTTTATTTATATATGTAGTGGTGGTTGTTGGGGCGAGACACATGTCACAGAATGCATGTGGAGGTCAAAAGACAACTTGTGAGGGTTATTTCTCTCTTTCCACTATGTGGGTCCTGGAAATAAAACTGACTCCGGTTGCCTTTACCCACTGAGCCATCCCACCAAACCTTGTTTTTGTTTTTGAGACAGAGCCTCATTAGTCTAGACTGACCTCCAGCTAGCTTTGTAGCCAGGGATGACCTTGAGCTATTGATTCTCCTGCCTCCATCTCCAGGATGCTGGAATTACAGGCTTGTGCAGTGCTAAGGATGAAACCTAAAGCTTAGAGCATGCTAGACAAACGCTTGACCAACTAAGCCACATCCCCGGCCCTTGATGACACTTTACAATCTCTGTTGACCTCTTCACTGTCCTTGTCCAGCATTGACACTTATGCATCACCATAATCTGTTTCTGTACAGGTTTTATCTGTGGCACCAGGAGGTGAGCCCCTAGAGGAAAAGGGCTGGTTTATCAACTGGTACCTTAGAAAATTCTCAGGAATAAGACACATTTATTTCAAAGTCAACCATGCTAGAAAAAGAGGAGGGGGGAGAAAAAGAACATCGACATCAGTTGTTCTAAGCAATCTGCCCACTCATAAACTGCATGTCAGCATTTCAGTGCACAGTGTCTATCTGTCTCTGGTGGTTTTGTCAACACGACTGTTGCATGTGGATTCTGTAGTCTGGGAGTTTGCCCTGGGCACCTCGTTCTTCCAATTCTCCATCTTTGGCCTTGGCAGAACAATAGTGCAGCATCTCAAAGATGAGTATCTCTCGTTCTCAGGCACCTGACTCCTACATGGTGAATAAATCTGGGAGGTTATCCTTAGTCTTTATTGAAGAATTAGAGAAGACCCTCCTTCCACCCACAGTCCCACCCTGCCTGCGTGTGTACACAGCTGGAAGGTAGTCAATTTTCTTCATTCTTCACTGATACATTGTTGTCACATAGAGTGAAATTTGGGGCGGACATAGTAGTCCACACCTGTAATCCCAGTACGTGGGAGGTCCAGGCAGGAGGTTCACCCAAAATTGGAGCCCAGCCTGGTTTATTTAGCTAGCTGCAGGCCAGCCAAGATTTCAGAGGGAAAAAAAATCTATCTTAAAATAAAAAAAAATAAAAAATAAATCCCAAAGCAAACAAAACAGAATAGAACTTGACAGGTACTTAGTAACTGCTCCTGCAGTTATCTGGGTGTTATCTCAGTGGAAATGATACTTTGAATCTTTTACCCTTAGCTTCTCAAAGAAAAACACAGCAATTGTAGCCAATCCAGAGTCTGGGCAAGAGTCCAGACTCCAGCCGCTCAAACAGGCAAGACTCAGCCACCTGTCTGAAAACACCAATGAACGAGACAAGCTAACAGCAGAAGACCGAGAGCAGAGATTTAATCTGTGTGTGGGAAAGAGTGAACAAAGGTCTGCTGACCCCAAAGTTTGTCTTTGGAGGTATTGGCATGAATTTTAGGTTTCAATAGAGAAAGAATTGAGGTAGGGCCAGAGGTCTGTATTAATTAAGCCGTCCTGGTCAAGGTATGGTCCCACCCATCATTATCTCAGCTTTGTTTATGCAAAGCAGTCCAAAGGAGTCCTCATTGCTTAAGGGACAATGGTCCTTAGGAAATGATTACTTCTGCTCCTGGTGAAGCCTCACCCTTATAGATAAATGCCCTCATAGCAGGGGTATCTGTCCTGTGAGGCTCTACTGTTCCTAGAATGAGTGACTGCAGTTTGGGACAATGGCTTATGTCAAGCCTTAAAGGGAGGTAGGGTAGGTTAGACAGAGATTCCATGAGTGCCTATACAGAATCAAGCAGGTGACCCAAATTACGGCAGAGATAGCTGTACAGTGAAGACAGAGGGCCAGGCTTCATCCTGTTTTTATTTGCTCTACAGACCCAAGTGAGAAGTCAGGCCTGAGTGCCTGGTATGGGACTGTCTCCTCCATACCTCTTTAAACAAACATACCCAGTAATTACCCCATTAAACTGACCGTGTCATTGCTTAGACATGGCTCTGGATGAATCTGCTCACCAAGGCTTCTGAGGGGCTCTGGGCTCACTGCCTGTTCCTTGCTTGGAACCAGCTGTGGCACTTCCAGTTTGCATGGAGTCCCTCTCTCCAGGGCTCTCCACAATCACCACCCTGCAGAGGCCAAATGCTTTCTTCACTTGCCTATAACCATGACCACCTCTGTTCTCCCCTCTGCCTTAGACTTCTGGCTATAATGTTCATGCTGGCCCTGCTTGGACTCCAACTGAAGGCCCCTTCCTCATAAAACCCATCTTGTCTGGCATCCTGAAACAACCTGGATCATTTCTTTTTCTGGATAAGCATCTAGTGAGGAAAGTGTCCTCCCTGGGAACAAAGCCTGTTTGCTAACAGAGGTGCAATGCTGGTTGGTTTTGGAACACCCCCCACCCCCACCCACACTCCCAGCACATGTCAGGCAGAGCGAAGTCTTCAGGAGCTGAATTTGATCATCAGCATTTCAGAAACGAGAACCCCATAGTGTGTAGTTTCGTTTCTGTTTCATTATTTGTAGACATTCTAGGCCCAGCACAGACCAGTAATAAACACCTGTTAAAATAATTGATTGACTGACAGCCAGCTGGGCCTGCCGCATGTTTCTGTCTGGCCACACTGTCTGAGAATTTTTTCATTTTCAGTAAAAATTGTAATTATTTTCATTGCAGCTATTCACCAGATTCCCCGCGTTTGTCCCTGACTTTTTTCTAACTTTCCATTTTGAAATGCTTAAGGCAGAGATAAAAGGCTGGAAGAATAGAATAGAGATGACTCCCTTCTGCTCTCTACCTGACTCAACAATAAATGTTTCCCACATGCATTTTTTCCCCTTTCTTTCTCTGTCTCTACATAGTATATTTACAATGTTCTCTAGAAATGTCCTTTTTTGGCTGGGTCATTTGAAAGTAAGATGCAGGCATTAAGACATTTCACTCATAAATATGCCAACACACAGTTTCTGAGAATGAGGACATTTTCTGTGTAACCACAATAATATTGGCCCAGCCAAGGAGTTAATAATCATCTCAAAACATAATCCAATAGCCTTCCACTCATTCTCCAGTTGGAGAAGTTTGCTTTTAGGTCAGACAGTGACAACCTTTGGTTGAGTTCCAGTTCTAGTTTCTACAAATCCATTAGTGTGTAGGCACCTGTCTCAGATTCACTGTTCACACAGGCCAGTCACATTCTCTGATTCTGGGCTGACAGAGTTGCTCATACTCAGGTAAGAAGTTTCCAGAATGGCAGCCCAAAGCTTCCATGAAGCCTCATCTCCTCACCCTCCAGGAAGGCTCTGCACCTTAAAGAAGCATCGCACAGAGCACAGAGCGGGCGGGAGTCCAGTCACCTCCAGGAGTCGTCTGGATCCCAGAGTCACTTGGGAGATGTAGGTTGAAGCACAGGAGGCAGGCCACTGCATAGACTAGGGCCTCCTAGCAAGAGGTGGCTCTACAGCAGGGGGAGGGGAGAGTAAAAGTTTCCTGATGTTTCAGGAATGTCAGCCCATGGCCAAGAGGGATCTGCCTCTGCTTCAGAGTCCAGAAAAGAAAGACATTGTACAAGCAAAGCATCTTTGAATATAGACGCAAGCAAGCAGGGGGTTGCACCTTTGACAACTCTGACTCCTGTCCCAGTTCAGAGTATTCCAGACCTCTGGGCACCACGGAGGCAAAACTGCTCTGAGTCCTGAATGCAGCTAAGAGGAGTCTTGGGAAAAGAGTGGACAAGAAAACCCCTCAAAACAGCAAACTTGGCCCCGGTGAGGGGAGGTAAGAATAACTAGTGAGGACATGGAGGGGGCTGTAGGTCACCTCCCAGAACCCAGAAAGTTCTGAAGAAGTAAATCTTCTCTGTCTTGCTCTTGATGACCTGCCCTTTCTGGCTAGAATGTTGGGCTGTTGTGGATGGGTTCTCATCTCGTGTCCATATGGCCTGTAGCCTGGAGGATTCAGTGAGAAAGAGCAATTCAGAATTACAAGGACCATGCTGCTGACCACTCAGCTTCCAGCCACATCCTCCCCACAGTCTTGGACCTAGGGAGGCTCCAGGAAGGACACTGGGAGGTCCTGGAAACAAAGCAGTTTTCCAGTGTGTGAACAGCTCTTTCTTGGGGCTTACCTGACACCCTTAATGGCCTGACAGCCCTCCCATGGGGAGCAGTGTTGCTTCCACATCCCAGGAAGCTGCAGATCCCTCTGATAAGAGTGTACCTGACAGATAGTTCCAGTTGCAGGGCTCCAAGAATGGGGGCCAGCGACTGGCTAAATGCCCATGTGATTTCAGACTCCAGCACACAGCATAACTTTTCTCAAAGCTCTTCACAGAGCATTGGGGTGAAATGAGCTGGATTTGGCATCCTTTATTTTTGCTGAAGAGCAGTTTGTCCATGGAAAGTGCATATCGATTCATTGTACAGCCCATTGGCCGTTCTGGGCTCATCTATGCACCAGCTCCAGATCTCTCTGGTCAGAATACCTAGCAGTGCAGTGTGGTCAAGTGCTTACTTACAGCACACACTCTTTGATTCTATCACACTTAGAGCTGATTTCAGGAAGTGGCTTAGCCCCACGCTGTACTAACAACAGCAATGGCCACATTTTACTGCAAACAGTGCCCAGCATACAGTGAGCCTATCACCCATGTCCACAGGTTCAGACTGATGGAATTCTTTAGCCTCAATCTTGGTGATAAAGTATTTCTCATTCACAGCACGACAGGGAACTTCTGAGCAGGCACAGAGGGTGGCCAACACCATGCCTGGTGTCACTAGTATCTCCTAATAGTAAGACATTAAAATGTTTCCTTCATGAACGGCAGCCACAGCAGCTCTTGAGAGCGCAGTAGAACCTGGGAAGGACTTTTAAATATCTTGACAAAAGCCTCTGTCCACACGTGGTTCACACTCTGAGGGGGAAAATTCTGATCACCCAGTATCAGTGCTTAATATTCTAGTCCTAGGGAGGTGGCTCAGGCAGTAAGTATGGGGACTTGAGCCCCAGGACACAGGTAAACAGCCAAGAGTGGTGGTGTATGTTTGAAATCTCAGCATGGGGCCGATGAAGGCCAGTGGAACCTTTGTGCTCACAGCCAGCCTACCCCCACTTGGTGAATTCCAGGTCCCAGGAAGAAACCTTGTCTCAATAAGTAAGTAAATAAACAAATAAATAAATAATAAGGTGGATGGAACCTGAGAACAAACTTGAGGTTGATCTCTGACCTCCACAGGGATGTATGCACCCACACACTCCTACACCCACAAAATATTTGGTTTCTACATAATCATAATTTTATCTACTTCCTCCATGGAAATATTTTAGGAAAAGGAAAAATAAGACAACCATTATGGAAAGGCCCTGCCACATGGGGCTTGTTTATTCAGGGTTTCTAAAGGCTCATATCGGGGCTACTTCAACTTTTTCCATTTGTGACTGGCCACTTTTCATCTGAGAGGTTTCTATGCAAGCTGAGATAGAGGTATATAGAATAGGTATACAACTCAAACTTGTGCTAATAATAAATCACAAAGAAATTTACTTGAAAACAATTCCATATCTATCTATCTATCTATCTATCTATCTATCCATCCATCCATCCATCCATAATTTTATCATTTACTAACGACAAGAGAAAACTTTCATACTAACAAGATTAATGTGTTGGTTTATTTTTACATAAAGACTACATTTTGGTGGAATATTTGATACTTCAGGACACTGAGCATCTTCAGGGTTTTTCAGAGTTGATGAATATTTTGATTTTATAGTAGTCAATGCTAAGAACTACTCTGCTTCACATAAACACATAGTCCAAAATGGGAGAATGTTTAGAGACATTTCAGAAATGGGTGAAAAATCAGTCCTAACCCCAAGCCAAAATTCATTTAACAATTTTTTGAATGAAACTCAAGTTAGTAGCTCAAACACAAATTTTTAAAATCAGCATTCCAATGCAACCCAAAGATCACACCAATTTGACACATGTGGAGGAAAGACAGTAGACAGTAGTATGTTAAAAGTCTTTGCTCCCTGTAATTAAACCATCATGTTTCCACTGAATCAGAAAACCATTTACAGAAAATGTCCTTCAGTTCATAACATACAAAAGTCTTGAATGAGCCTAGGTATTCCAGGGTTTGGTTGCTGTGTCATGGCCTGATATTATGTACAGTACAAGAGCATGTGCTGTGTGTTCAGAACCAAGGCTGTTGTGAAGTCTCATGATGCAACACAGGCAAACACTACCAGAAGCACCTCAGATTCGTAACACATTTGATTCTGAATTCTTGATCACTTTGAAAACTTTCATTGTAGCCAGATTTTTGGTGATCCCCACATTCATTCTTGATCCACAGTTTTAAGACCCTGAGGCTCAGGCAACAGTAAGTAGTCAGTGAGCTAGCAGCAACAATTCTGGAGCTATGTTCATATGTTACTAAATACAAATAACAGTTTCCACCCAACTACTCATAGTCAGGAAGCACAGCCCTTTGGACTTCTAGCAGAAAAACATTACAATGGTAAGTGACAGCTATAGAGCAGTGCCCTGCAGGGATTAAAGGACAAAGTAACAGTGCTCACTGCGTGCCCCATCAAAACTACAGAAAACCACGTGGGAGAATGACTGACTGCATGTTCCACCGAGAGGTCCAGGCTGTGCAACCTTCACAGGATAGTTTCCATCTTGTGCAGGTTTGCAATGAAGCAAACTGTCAGAATTCAGCACACTGTAAGTAAAAAAAGTGTCTTAAAACTTAAAGGAAGATTGTAACAGTAGTGTGGAAAACCCACACATTTTACCCAGATCCTCTGAGGCTGGAGTTACAGATGGTTGTGAACCTCAGTGTGGTTGCTGGGAATCTATCTGTCCTCTGCAACAAGTTTTGTTTGTTTGTTTGTTTGTTGTTGGGTTTTTTTTTGTTTTTTTGTGTTTTGTTTTTTGTTTTTGAGACAGGGTTTCTTTGTGCAGCCTTGGCAGTCCTGGATCTCACTATGTAGATCTGGCTAGCCTCAAACTCACGGAGCTCTGCCTACCTCTTCCTCCTAAGTCCTGGGAATAAAGGTGTGTGCCACCACCGCCTGGCACAAGTGATCCTAATCACCGAGCCAATTCTCCAACCCTTTCCACCTTAACTTTTGAGCCAGGGTTTCACACTGAACCTGGAGAATGGCTGGCTAGCAAGCCCCTGGGTTTGCCTGTCTCTGTTTTCTCAATGCTGGGATTATGATGTGTGCTGTCATGCCAGGCTTTTTGTGTGGATGCTGTGGATCCAAACTGAGGTCCTCATGGTAGTGCAGCCACCGTTTTATCTACTTCATCCTTTATCACACCCACAGCCCCTTCACTGTGTCTGCTGCAGTGGTGACACTCCACTCTCTCCCAAGAGTCAGTGTGCAGTCATTGAAAAAGAGTTTTCCTCTCCCCCATATATTTACCTATTTCTGACCAGTGTGGACTCAAAGATGTAGGTTTTCTTCAATACTTGTTCTGAGGAGCAGATCCTAGGTTTAGAGGGGGTGATTGGTGCTGCAAGCTGTCTCCCATGTTGTTCTGACATGCTAGCTCCTTTCCTTTCTTTCCTGCCGTTTTTTGACTTTCTATTATAGCAAGATGTTCTTGGCTCATCTAGTACCCTCCAGGAATAGAGTCACTCATTTCTCCAAAGAAACACAGTTCAGAGTGGAGAACAGTATGGTATTGGGGGACAGAGCTCCGGGCACATCTTCCTTTCTTTTCCTGTTGCTGTGATAAAATACTCTGACAAAAGCAACTTAAGGGAAGAAGGGTCTGTGTGCCTCACAGTTCAGGTGCCCATCAGGGCAGAGAAACCATGGCAATGGGTATTTGAGGGAGTTGAGAAGCAGAGAAGAATGAATGCATTCTGTACTTACATCACTGTACCTATTTTATACACAGTCCAAGACTCCCTGCCTAGAGAACTAGGCCTATAATCAAGATAGATCTTAGCACATGAATTAATGTAATCAAGATAACACATTAGAGTATACCCAGAGGCCGATCTCTGTGTCAAGATGACAATGCCAATGATCACAGAATGGGAGGTATGTTTATCGTTGTTAGCTGCAGCTGACCAAAGCCCATACATAACATTATATAACATGTATTTAAACTGCTTGAATATAGAGCATAGAGGTGGATGTGTGTGAATTGAGTTCCTACCCTTATCCTTAGCTTTGCATCTAGTCAGTAGGAACATTCTTTGCCTTTCTCTATTCCATGTTGTTCCTCTCTTCTTCAACAGTGAATTCCTAGTTCCCCAAACAACACCTTTATGATTTGCTGGATGTCATGATAAATAAGATAGCTTAATTTCTAAATCCATCACTAGAGAAAAAGATGATATAACAAAGGGTCAAAATTCTTTGCAGTTCTTTTATTCTTGAGGTTGAGATGTAAGGTCCAAGCACTTTGTTTAAACATTACAAAAAGTCTGTGCATGGTGGTGTGTGCCAACAGTCCTAGAATTTGAGAAGCCTGAAGCAGAAAGATCAGGAGTGCCTGGTCATCTTCAGCTACGTAGCAAAAAATAAATAACCATGACAAACATTCATTATTTGGTCTTTGTTTGTTTTTTTCTCTGTGTAGCTTTTGGAGCCTGTCCTGGAACTTGCTCTGTAGACCAGGTGGGGCCTCGAACTCACAGAGATCCACCTGCCTCTGCCTCCCAAGTGCTGAGAACAAAGACGTATGCCACCACTGCCTGGCTATTCTTCTGTCTTTTCATATTCTTCACTGGCAACATAGTTGGGTCCAAATACATGGTTTGGGATTTCGTTTTTATTCTCCTCCCCATCTCCATTGCTTTATTTTTGCATTTTTATAGTTTTTTTTTTTTTTTTTTTTTTTTTTTTTTTTTTTTTTTTGAGGTAAGATTTCATGTAGCCCGGGTTGACCTCCAACTTCATGTAGCTGAGGATGACCTTGCATGGATGCTTCTCTTGCCTCCACCTCCTGAGAGTTGGAATTACAGGCATACACCAGCAAATCCGGTTTATGTGGGGCTAGGATGGAGCTCAGGTCATGCATTCAAGGCAAGCATTCTACCAACTGAACTACAGTCCCAACCCTATTTGTGATTTTGAATATGTAGATCATTATCAAACTCAGAAAAGGGATTTAGAGAAGTTGTTCCTCCCAACCCAGTGTCTTTCTCCAGGGGTCCTGTGAGTCACTTTCTTTTTTATGAGACAGGGGTCTTACATGATAGCCCATGCTGGCCTGACACTCACTATGTAGTCCGGGCTGGCCTCAGTCCTCCTGCCTTAGCTAAGGGCTGAAATCCACAGGCATGAGGCACTATATCCAGCTTTTGGCTCACCAGTCTGAATGTTTTCTGATTTATCATTAGTGTGTGTGTTTTACCCAAACAAGCAGATATATTTGTGTTTTCTTATTTTCCTTCACTTTTATATAAAAAGCAGCATATGATAATGCTCTCTGACACTTGTCTTTTCCTATCATAGCATGTCCTGGAAATTACTGTGTATCTGTTCATAGAAGTCTGCCTTATTCTTTTTTATAGTCTTGCTGACAGTGTTTTGTCAAGCTTTTGAGTTTTTGCCAGTTTGTAGGGGGATAAATAGTATTTCTGTAGTTTTAATTTGAAAAGGAGTGAAATGTAACATCTTTGCACACACTGATGGGCTCTTCTTGGAGCATCACTGGGGACTGTTTACAGTTTCTCCCATTTCTTAGGAAACGTCCCCCCTTCGTGTTTAAGGTTTTTACATACCAGGGATATCTTTCCCTTACCTGTGTTTATAGACATAGTTTCCTTTAATTTGTCATTTGTGTGTGTGTGTGTGTGTGTGTGTGTGTGTGTGTGTGTGTGTGTGCAGGTGTCCACAGAGGGATTAGATTTTCTTGAGCTGGAGTTACAGGTGGTTGTGAGCTGCCTAATGCGAGTTGCTGTGAATCAGACTTGAATCCTCACGAAGAGTAATTCAGGCTCTTAACCATTAAACCACCTCCCCAGCTTGGGATGGGACCACACTTTACACACTACAAAGGTCAAAGACAGTTTCTCATAAAATTAAACTAGAATTATAATACTATCTAGCAATTCCACTGTTAGGTACATGCCTAAAAGAATAAAAAAGAAGTCTCCCATGTCCATGGCAGCATTATTTACAATAGCCAAAGGTAGGGGTGACACCAGTGTCCATCAACAGACAATGGATAGCATAGTGCCATAGCAGAGTGCTATTCCCCCTCAAAGGAAAGGGACTTTTGCTATATCCTACTGTGTGGATGGCCCTGAAGATGTTACGTTAAGGCAGACACAAAAGGAGAAAAGCTCTGACTTCATTGATAGGAGTTGACAGGACGGTCAAAATCATCAGAACAAAAGGTAGAATGGACACTGTTAGTTAGGGCTTCCAGGGAGAGGAGTTACTGTTTAATAGGAAAAGAATTTCGTTTGAGTACCATCATTCATTACCTTACCTGACTTCATGTGAGTTCTGGAGATCCAAACTCACCTTCTTAGTCTTGTGCAGCGAACAGTGTACCCGCCGAGGCACAAACACCTCAACTAGTTCAAGTAACAGGTATTTAATAGCAGTGCTAGGGTATGCCTTGGTTATTCCACACCATTTTCCCAAGGTGTATGAAGTCACCTTTCATGTATAGTGTTGCATTTCCATTATTCCTGCATAATTTTCCAGATGATAGTTGTTGAAAAATACCTATAAAAATGGAAAGTGCTGTAGGGTGGTGATGATGCTGGGCTTAACCCCAGAGCCTTGCTCATGGAGGGTAAGAACTTACCCCTGAGGTACAACCCAACAGAGATTAACTTTGGGGGGGGGTTTGAGACAGGGTTTCTCTGTGTAGTCCTGGCTGTCCTCAAACTTGCTCTGTAGATTAGGCTGGCTTTGAACTCAGGGCTCTGCTTGCCTCTGCCTCCCGGGTGCTGGCATTAAGGGTGTTAAAGCTCAGAGATTAACATTTTAATACTGACTTTGTTTTACTTTTGGAGTTTCCTCATTAGAGAGTCCAATTCAATGACTTTACTCTTCTTTTCTAGCTTCCAACAACTTCTATCTGAACCTCTGTACTTGCTTATTTCATTTCCAATCTCCTCCCCTTCTCCCCTCCCTCCCCCTTCCTTTCTTTTCTCCATTCTTCCCTTTTTTTGTGAATATGTGTATGGATTACACAAGTATATATGCATGTTTGCATGTGGGTGTGTGTGCATGTATATAGTATACATGTGTGAAGGCCAGAACGTACATGTTCCTGTTTGGTGGGTGCATGTGTATACATGTAAACATGTGTGTGTGAAGGCCAGAGTTGATCTATGGTGTGGTCCTTGATAGCTCTCCACCCTTGATAGCTCTTACACCCTGAACTTGCTGATTCTCAGCTCGTCTAGCTAGCCAGCTTGCCCCAGAGACTATCTGCCTCTACTTCCATGCACTGTTACAAGCAGGCCACTGAGCCTACCCAGCTTTTAGGTGGGTTCTTGGGCCCCAAGCTGCTAGTTCTCACACTTGCATGACAAAGTTTTAACTGCTGAGCCATCTCCCCAAACCACCTCTCTGTCTGTCTCTCTGTCTACGCACCCTCTCATGTTTCACTCTGTAGCTCAGGCTGGTCTTAATAGCAATCCCCCTGGCTCAGCCTCCTGAGCGCTGAGATTTCAGGTGAACACAACCACCACCAGTCAATGGGGTGGGAGATATCAGATGAAATATTAGGATTCCTTTTCCACAATCAGAAATATGATTACTTTTCTGTTTTCTTTTTTCAGTGGCATTCTTTCTGTCATGTAGCTTTTCAGTTAGGAAGCATTTGGGGACAGGCCTCCAGGTGGGGAGCTTTCGCTTCTGTCTTCTGCTGAGGTGCTGAGGTACGATTTTAAGAAGATACTGGTGCTGGAGGAGGGCTGCTCTTCTCTGTCTCTCCTGGGTTTGTCACATCTTCTCCACTCCCTTCATTCCCTTCACTACCAGGCCTCTGAAGGGTGACCCTTTTTCCCACTTATCTGACTTCCCCCAAGACTCTGGGCTTTTTCAATCCTGTCCTCTGTTGTTCGGTGTTTTGCAAATCTCTTCCCTGGTCATTACAGTGTTCATTCAGACTCTAGTTCCCTCGGAACTGGACATCTCCTTACCATGGCAACAAGCCTGTCTTCCTTAAGATCTCGGCAGCAGTGAAGGTCATCTGCTGAATGTGAAGATGTCTGCTGGAGTGGGGTGTCTGCTGGAGTGGAGCACCTGCTGGAATGGGGTGTCTGCTGGAGTGGGGTGTCTGCTAGAGTGGGAGGTCTGCTGGAGTGGGGTGACTGCTGGAGTGGGTGTCTGCTGGAATTGAGTGGCTCTTCCTCCTCATCTCTGAGAAGTCTGGAGTTCAGGAGAGGCTCAAAATCCTAGTAGCAAAGACTTGCTTGTGCCCCTGGTTTGCTCTGGATTGGGTAGACTACCTCTTAGGCAGTCCTCGCCTCCTGAAGTCTGTGCAGATCTCAGAAATATCTGCAGTCTCTCAAGTACTGGACAATCTTTTTTAGACACAGGGACTTACAGAGTCACAAGGGCATGGCCAAGGTTACAGTCACCAGAGAGTTGCTGTCAGAGAACTGGCTGCCTGCTCTATTAAGTGGATTCCTCTGCTCACTTCATTCCTTCAAGGAAGCAACCAACGAAAAAGAAAAGATTTTAAAACATAAATTACATAAATTGCCATCCTTCTCCCCTCATTTTCACGTTTATTTAAATCCATCACTATTTTGCTCTTTAGACCACTGGGGTCATCTTTACAAGCAAGTTCCTTGAAATCTACCTTCCCTGTCTCAGTCTTGTTCAGAACGCAGGGTGGTGCATGCCTGTCAGCCCAAGACTCAGGAGTCCGATGCAGGAGGAGTGTTGTGAGCTTGAGGCCAGCTTGGGCTAGATGGTGAGTTCGAGGCCAGTCTAGGTTATAGAATGAAACCTCGTAGTTTAAAAAAAAAAAAAAAAAAAAAAAAAAGGGAAAAAAAATCCAATAATCCGGTACTGCCCAAATAGTAAATGAGATGGACGCTGGGCCAGAGCGACCTCTGCAGACTGGACTCGGACCATTCCAGGTCTTTGGGAACCGCGTGCAAGCCTCAGAGACCGCCACCTGCCACTCCCGGGGACGCGCGGTGGGCGGGGCACCGCTGCCATGGAGACGCGGCCCCGCCCCCCGAGCGCCCCGCCCCTCAACGTCGATTGGTCGCCCTTTGCTCCCTGACCTCGCTGCCGGGCCGCTGCTTCCTGCCGGGCGCTGAGCGCCGCCAGCCGCCCGCTGCCGCGTCTTCCCGCGCCGCCGCCCCGCGCTCCGCCCGCCGCGCGCTCCGCCCGCCGCGCCGCCAGCTGCCCGGCGGCCGCCCAGTGCGAGGATGCGGCGGCGCTCGCGGATGCTGCTGTGCTTCGCGCTGCTCTGGGTGCTGGGCATCGCCTACTACATGTACTCGGGGGGCGGCTCCGCGCTGGCCGCGGGCGCGGGCGGCGCCGGCAGGAAGGTGAGTGCCGCGAGGCCTGTGCGCCGACCCGGGCCTGCGGCTGGGAGGCGCCGTGCATGGACAGTGGTTCCCGGCTCCGGGCAGCAACCGCGGAGACCGTGGCTCGGACGCACGAGTCAAGTTTCCTTCGGGCCCTCAGGCCAGGAGTGCGTGCTCCGGCCCTGTTCCGCTTACCCAGGGCTCTGGCTGGGTCCAGCGACTTGCCTCCCTCACACGGGGCGCGGGCACCCGAGGCCACATACCACCCTTCTCTAGGATCTTGGGGACTGTTGTCTCGCTGGAGCCTCTGCGCTCCACTCCCTGTGCCGGGATCGTAGGGACCAGACTCCCTAGCTCCTGCTCCGTACTCCGCCTAGTTCGCCCCAGGACCCTCACTCCCTAGTCCGGGGTCTTGGGAATCGTTGTCACCCGAGACCATCCTGTGCTCCCTGAGCCACACTGCGCCCAACTCGAACCCCGACCCTTGACGTCCTGCTCCGGGATCCTGGGGATCTCGGTCCCTCCAGAACCCCGGTTCTCCAGCGATCACAGGCATGATTTCACCCGAAGCCCCTCACCCTGCACCCAGGCAGCGAGGATGGACCACGGTCCTGCCAGACCTCCCTTCCTACTTGCTACACTGTCCACCTCGGCTCTTGGCCCCGCACAGCAGCGGGAACTGCCTAGCCTCTTGCACTTGCTTTTCCTAGCCCCAGACCCCTTGTCCTCCATGTGTGTTTCCATGGGTTTGGCGCTGAGGACCGAGTGGTGAGGCCGCGGGGACCACTGGTCGCTTAGAACTCAAAGGTCCCGATTCGTCAGTCAGCTTCGCTTGGGTGCCGATTGGACATAAGAGCGTGAGGTCCTTGTCGGTGTGTTGGTGCGTCTGCTCTGGGCTGTTGTATCCGCTCCGGAGGGGTTTGTGATGTTTTACTAGCTAATGAGCTTCAAAGCATAGTTATCTTTTCCAAAGCCTTGTAACCCTCTTGATGAGTGACACTACATGACCGGAAAAGACCGGATGGAAGTAGACCAAGGCTGCGGGAGATAGGGAATAGGGTCTTTAGTAGGAAGGACTGTCACTGATCTGACTTTACCCCTAGTCGGACCCTGAATGTCAAGGGCACTTGGCTGACTCCCTTTTCCTTCTGACATCTTAAGTTATTCCCAGCTGCAGGTACGGAGGGAGGGAGGTGGCAGTGTCTTATTCCGCTCTTGGAGGATTTCCTGATTCGTTTTTATTTGTAGTAGCGAAAGTGGAAACAGCGTTTCTCTGTGCTTGGCTTGTGTGGAGTTGACACTTAACTCCCAGCCCTGCTTTCTGAGTGGTTGGTATGTTGCGAGCCCCTGCTAGTTTTGAAGTCTAGTACGTGTGGCGGTGGCAGCAGCCCTGTTTTCTTTTTTTGAGAATGACAGTGGCTCCGAGCAGGTGTGGTTTGTACCACCTCTGCTTCCCCAGTAGACGTCCCCTACCTTGGGAATAGCCTGGCTGCTGACAATGCTTTTTCCTATGCACACAGAGAAAAGCAAACTGACAAAGCCTTGGATCAGCACAGGTATGTAGAAAGGCACCTGTGGCATCAGCCTCCCAGGGGTTATCGCCCTACCTGTAGGGGTTTCAGTGGGCAAACAGTTGGCTGGTCTCCCCATTAAAGCCCTCTGCCTCTGAGAAGCTTTAAGTTTGAAGAAAGCCCAAGACCTCTTTGTGATCTGAGGGAGACCATGCAGGAAAGTAGGGGGAGTAAACAGCTGTACATGGATTGAGGACCTGGGACTCTGTTTTGTCAGTGAGCCATAAAACGTAATCCTGCCTGGAAGTATCATGGCTTAGTGCTCTGCAGGGGGAGGAGGAGGTGTGGAAACACAGGAGGTTTGGAAATTTCAGTAGTGCTTTCATTAAGGAAGCAGGGTGGAGCCTTATAGAGGCAGAGGATGCCCTCAAACCGTGGAGTGCCATCTTGAATCCCTTCGTGGGTTTAAACACTGGAAGGCTCCCTGCATTTAGTTAGTTCATCCTCATGATGAGAGAAAATGTGTGGTTTGTTTAGCTTGTTCAACATGAATGTGAAATGTGAAAGGAAGAGCGGGGTTATTGAAAGCCTGTAGGCTTTTGTTCTGGGGATTTTTGGGGGGGATAAGAAGGCTGTGTTTCTTCTTGTGTTTGGTACTGTTCATAGCCCAGCTCTTGTTCTGTCTTCAGTTAGTTTCTTCATACCCTGGTGTTTTTTCCCCATGGGGCTCCAAGCTTCAGGGTTGTGCTTTGGGGACTGTCTGAGGGCTTCCTGTCAGGATTTCTGCTGCTTCAGCAGCCAGGCTAGGCTTTGCACTGTGTGCCCGGGCTGCTAAACAACTCCTCTCAGAACTGCTGTTCCCCATTTAGCAGAACCCAGAAAGTCCGCTCACCTCAGACTACAGATTGAATGAACTAAGGAATTGAAAACCAACTGTCAGCATTTGCTGGAAAACTGGGCACTCAATGTGGTGATTCCGCAATGCTGAGGCTCCATGTTAAAGCAATTTATGCATAATGTTTAAAATTGCATTTCATTTGTATAGGTATCTCCCCCTGCCATATTTACTCTTTCCTTCCTAAACTGATGATTTGCACTTCAAGAATGCCTTCCCTTTGAGCATCTTAAATGCTTTAAAATTTTAATCATGTTAAGTTTCCCTGGGGCCCTGGTATGCTGGCAGTGGATGGGAGGCGAGGAAAGGATTTCTGTTGAAAGGAAGCTGCCTCTGGCTGAAGTGTAGTGGCAGGAAGGGTTCCCAGTAGGAGAGCAGTGAGCTCAGCTGAGACTACAGGCCCCATTGGTGGACTGCCCATCACTCTTCCTGGGAGCTGGGACCTGTGCTGCATCCATGCCCTGGGTCTCAGGTGCAGGTGTTTGGCATTTGGGCTCTTGCAGGAAGCACTGGGGGAGGGGCTTCTCTTAGAACTAGGAAGGGACCTCTGGTGGGGACACTTAGTGGAAGTACAGAAGGATATAAAAGTAGAAGGGACTTGGGGCTATGCTGTCCTATAGAGGGCTTCCCATGACTAGCTGGCTCCTAGTTCATTTGGCTGATTTGGAGGAACCAGTACCATCTTGAGCAGGCAGTTAGACATGCATCTGGAGGGAGGTAGCACAATGACTCCACTGGTGCCAAGTGACATCTCGTTTTCTTCCTTTTGCTTAGGGACCCTCCCTCCCTCCCTGCTCGTCTTTGCCTCTCTACTCTCTCATCATGACACTGGGAGATTAGCATCCTTATACCATGGCTTCTTCTTTTTTTAATTTTTTAAAAATTTTTATTGGTGCTGAATAATTGATACAGAAAGAAGGAAAGAAAGCAGCAGAGTGCCGGGTGGTGGTGGCACACGCCTGTAATCCCAGCACTCGGGAGGCAGAGGCAGGCGGATCTCTGTGAGTTTGAGGCCAGCCTGGTCTACAGAGTGAGTTCCAGGAAAGGCGCAAAGCTACACAGAGAAACCCTGTCTTGAAAAACCAAAAAAAAAAAAAAAAAAAAAAAAAAAAAGAAAGAAAGAAAGCAGCAGAGAAAAACCCCCAACCCTGAAAACGGAGTGAGCTAGAATCATGTGAGGGTTTCTGACTGTGTGTACTGATGTCTTCTCTGCATACTTCCTGAGGAACAGGTCTGCAGGGTTCCTTCTGGGTTTGCACTGGAATCTTGGATGCTGTTAATTAGCATTTATGGGAAAATGCTGGGGACACTCACACCTGCTCTGTACCCAGCTGTGGTGTCATAATAGCGTTCCCGGTAGCCAACTGCCAGTACAGAAAGCAGGTGAGGTGTGTAGGGTAAAGTCCATGGTGGTGAGAGGGCTGGAGGTGCACCTGAGTTTTGGCAGGGTAGGCTCCAAGCTCGCTCTCTTCCCTGATCCCTTGTCAGGAAGTGTAGCTGTGATTATTGAAGGCTAACCAGAGGCTGCCGTGCACAGTGTTGTTACCTGTGCCAGCAGGTTGCCAATGATAAGTGTGCAGTTTCAGAAAGGCCATTTGCACTAAGTATGATGACATAGGCCAGTCATGCTAGCACTTGGGAGGTGGCAGCAGGAGGATCAGGAATTCAAGGTCACCTTTTCTTACATATCACATTCAAGTGCAGGCCAGCCTGGGCTATGTGAGATCCTGCTTCAAATCAACAATTGGGATTGTAGTGGAGGTGGGAAGACTGCCAGGGAAAGTCCAGCAATAGCCTCATCTACATAGTAAGATTAACCTCCTTAAAGAAAATAAAGTCCCCTGTGCCGCAATTCCGTTTGGCTGCCTGTGAGAGTGCAAACAATAGAAACAGGTTGTGACCTGTAAACACTACAAAGATGATGAGCTGTGCCCTGGGCCTCCAGCAAAGGTGAAAATGAACCTGTTTACCAGCGGCTTGGGAGTGCAGGACTAACTGCTGTGGGATGGGGGGTGACAGGACCCTAGGAGCAAGGGGAGTTTTTCTGAGGCTTTTAGCCTGCTGTGATCTCCCCAGCATGACTGGAAGAAAAGGAGTGGTGGGGTTGGAGGTGAGGGGTGGGGTGGCGCTTGTTTGCTGCCCTTTGTATCTTAGGAAGAACACTGAGGTTGGGAAGACCGGTGCCTGAAGCTTCCCTGCTGCTGTTGTAATCTCAGGTTTCGGGGTACTGTGTTTCTTTGAGAGGAAGGAACATGATGTCAGCCCAAGGGTGCTGTGATGCCCCTGCCCAGAGTCATGTTCAGAAGTGGCTGCTTCCACTGAGTGGAGGCTCAGGCAGAGGCCAGGAAGGCTTCTGAGGAGTCTCCTGCAGGCCCACATGAATGCACAAGGAGAAACCTGGGCCTTGGCCAAGCCCACTCCCCCAAGACCTTGTCATTTCCTCCTTGTACAGTCTGTTTGAGAGCTTGGCTTGAGGGTGACACTGAGATTTGCTGGCTAGGCAGAGGGGAGTCATGTATGTAGCCAGGTCATACAGTCTGGTACCACTGTCTTAAGCACCTAGAGCCCCACCCCCTAGGCTCTAGTTGCTTGTCTCTCCCTGCCCACTCTCCCTGTAGTTTTGAGAAAGTCAGTCTCCCTCTTGGCCCTTCTCCCCACATCCAGCAGCAAGGGTGGACCTGTCACCCAGTAGGGCCCCTGTCACTTGTCTGTCCTGTCAGAACAGACGCTGAGGGTTGGAGCTGCCGGCCCTGTCAGTGACTGGAGGCCTGGCCTCCCCTGGAGCAGTGCTCCCCCACCCACATGGTCTCAGCTCCTTCCTGACACAAAGGCTGCCCGAGGAGCTGCTGCCAGGACAGCTGAGCCAGGTAAGCAGCTGTCCTAGCCGGATGGCCACTGTTACTCTGATATGCCAGAGGAGCTCACCACAGCCTCTCCTGACCTGGGCAGAACTTGACCCTGTTTTCTCTGGGTTGGACTCCCCAACCTTTGACCCTGATCATTATATTCAGGACTAACCCCAGGCTCAGAGGTTCTTCTGGAGTGCATACCTTAGTCTAGAAGGCCTCCATACCTCCCTCCCCAGAGACTATAGGCCCATTTCCAAGGTGGGGGTGGCATTGGGGGTGAGGTAACAGGTTTCAACACCAATCAGCTCACCTGCTGGAACCCTTTGCTTCTTTAGGTTCTGGTGCCTGGAGCGGCTTTGGAGCTGTCCAGCTCTCTTCTGGCATGGTTTAGACTGTAAAGCTGACATGTCTATACTTAATTCTGTCCAGTAGTGTTGGCCTAGGAAGTGTGTGTCATGATGAACAGATTGAGTTTCTTAGCATGCTGACGTGTAGACAGCTGTGATTCATCTGGATGATATGTAGAAAAACAGGCCCTCTTATTAGATCTTCATTGTGGAGCTGTGTTTTGAGTTTTTCTTGGAGCCGTATGTCTTTCTGAAGCTGCTTCTGACAAAGCTGCAGTGGAGGGTGGCTGTCTGGGGCCAGCTGTACCTGTCACCATGGCCCAACCTATCCTTGCAGGCTGTCATCCTGTGACTGGCCCCTTCCTCCTAAAAGTGCCCAGTGGAGTAAACGGTCTCCTTCAGGCCACTTGGTCTTTCAAGGACCTGTCTCTTTCCAGGAAGAGGGTTGCATGGAAAGGAAAACACAGGGCCATTGGATTGTAGTGTTTGTCTTTGTGGGGGGCAGTGGTTGCATTGTTTGGGGTTTCTCATACTCAGCTGGGCTAGCTTTGGGGCTGGAGGATGTATCTTCACAGCATCTACCCTCTCCACCACGGGAGATTCACAGCATTGCCAACCTCTGCACACTGGGTACCAACACCCCTCATAGGTTATACCAGATGCTACCAGGGCATGGGAAAGAATTGACCCACGTGTTGAGGGCACTATTAACTTTGTGCTGTTTCTCCCTGAACCTTTGTGGCTGGGCCACTCTCTGAGGTCTGTGGTGGCCCCCTTTAGGGTGTGCTTGGGTGAGTACTAAGTTTTGAAATCTAACAGATGCGTGCTTGGTACCTGCTGCATGCCATGTATGTCCTTAAAGTTTCTATCCTATTACTGAAGAAACTGAAGGGTAGGGAAGGCAAGAGGCTCTTCCAGGGTCACGGAGCTTGTGGTGTGTGGGCTGTGGTGGCTCCTGTCTCTGAGGTCTTCCCATTGTCAGGATGTGGACGTGACCCCCTCCCCAAGGCTTCCTAGACTCCTTCCTTGATTGCCAATGTCCTTTCTCTTACTGCTGTAGTGACTCTGGGAAGGAACCACGTAGCCTGAATGCTCGCTGTAATGGCAATGGCAGGCTTCTTGCCTTATCTTGGGTTTCTTCCTGTCTACCATTAGATTTACCCTCTTCCTTGCAGGCTCTGGCCTGACCTGAAGCAGCTATCCTCGATGCCACACTGCCCAGGAGGATGAGACCAGGGTCTGTGCCTTTCATTCTCTTCCCAAGTGTCTCTTGAGATTCCCTGTGTGCCCAGCATAGCTGTGTATGGAACCCTTTTGAGAACCCAGCAGACTGTGATCCATTCCTCTACTGGGGTAAGGAGGTGTGGGGGCAGACAGCAGATAGTACAAGATGAAGGGTAGTGTGGGGAACAGCAGTGTAAGGGTATGGGGCAGAGGACATGTGGGTCATGGAGAGTGTGAATCCAGCCTCTGGCTTCCTTTGCTCCTGAGGCCCCCAGGTTCCTCAGTGCCCAGCCTGTCTGCCCATCCTCATCTTCTGCTCAGTGAATAGAATGAACCAGTTTCCAGGGGTCATTGCCTGTAGTCTGCCCACAGAGTGGCTCCTCTATCACAGGGAAGCCTGGTCTTTCTGTTCCTGTTCACTTGGTTATCTCATGTACCTGCATGAATGCCATGTTCCCTGCCACACCCTGGCCCCTTCCTCTCATATGGCTCTCAGCTCCACAAGACACCTATAGTTCAGTGTGTGGTAGACTAGCCTAGGGTGTGCTGTGGGATAGTCTCTGGATTCCTGAGCCAGTCTGTGAGGTGCAGCAGGGCAGGCAGGGTGGCAGTTCATGGTTTAGGGTCTATGAAAGGACAGCGTGAATTTACAGAGTTGTTCCCACATGTCAGAGCTCAGGGAGTTATCTTTTTGTGATCAAGGGTCTCCATTATTGCTCCAACCCCAGAAGCAGCTGGAGGTGCATGTGGGATTGCTCATCATTTACAAGTGGGCAGAAGCCAGAACCTGCTTTGGAAAGGTGGCACTTGGTAGTGTAGGCTCTGGAATCTGGTGTTTGTGGAAAACAAGATGAAGCTGTGACTTCACTGTCTGGACATCTACTGGTAAAAAACATAACTCCTGCAGGTTCCCCAGGTGAGAGCCATCTGCCAACTGTATTCCCAGGGCAGGCAGGTATCTTTGGTGGAGGGGGTTGTTACATGGGGGCTTCTGGGTACTTCTGGAGGAACAGCTAGAGTGACTATGTGTCAGCCCAGGACAGGCAGTATGGAGGCCTTCAGTGTCAGGAATGCTGTAGTAGCTTCTGACATCTTTCTGGAAGGCCAGCCAAGGTATGACCTTTGATTCCTTGCTTTGGAAAACCAACTGATGAAAGGTCTTTCTCAGTCAAATCATTTGGGATGGGAGCTTGAGGAGCTCGTGCAAATTAAAGACTTGGACTTGAAACTGCCTATAAATTAAGCTCTCTCTAGGTCTGGAGCGAGTATAGATGCTCATGCTGGGAATTGGTGTGGCTGCCTTGGCACAGAGCTGCTTGGCCTAGCATGGGACGCCTTAAGGCCTGGTTGTCCTGTTCTGACTGCCTTGTGCTTTCCTGTTGACCCATTTGCTGACCCTTTGCTTCCAGAGGCCACCTCCTCTCTGTCCCCTCCCACCCCGCCTTGGCAGTTGGCCTTCCTAGCTCACTTTTGGTCACCACTGGTTTAACTCTACCTGTAAGCCTTTTTCATCAACTCTAAGGCTCCCCTCTTTGTAAAATACTCTGTAGTTTATGTGCCACTAGGAAAGAAAAAACTGTCCATTGAGCAGAATAACATGATTTCTATCAGTTAAAGCTTTTATTTTCTACTCACTGAAAAAGCCCTTCAGACTTAATTAGACATTGATTTTTCTGTGTATCACTCTTGCACATAGACATAAAGGAAAATATAGGTAGAACATATTGGGTAAGCTGTTCCCAAAACTTTTTCTTAGCCCAACCACTCTAAGCCACTTTCTGTCTGCTTTTTTCAGTTGCCCACTGTATCACCAAAATTGGTGGTGACAGCATTTCCCAAGGGATGGGGGAAACCATAAAAGTGCTAAGGTCTATTGGCTCTGGACCCTTAAAGTAGCTTGGCAGTTATATAATTAGCCACCCCCAACCCTACACCCCTCCCCTGAGTCCTGCTGAATTCTCCATTTCACTGTCTGTTCCCATCTCATCCTGATGGGATTTCTAGGGATTATTGGTTTTGTATTTGCTTTTAAGCTTTTGGCATGTCCAGCAGATTGAGATGCTGAGCTTGCGATGATGTACTGGGACCTTAACCTGGCGTACAGAGACTTGGGTGTTTTTTGAGAGACATACCAATTTCTCAAGTCCAACTGTGGGCAAGGATCATCTCAGAATGGACCAGAAGGGCCCTGCTCTTCCTCACCTATGAGAGTCCAGTTGCTCTCTGGGTCTCTCTCTGGCAGAGGAGGCTGGTCTCTGTCTACTCCATTCCCAGAATCCTGACAGACAGGCACTTGTTATTTCAAAGAGCAGCTTTGAGTGTATTCCCATTCAGAAACATTCTGGAGTATTAACCATGTAAGAGGTCACCTTGGGTGCCAGGTTACAGAGGGGCCGTCCTGTCTTACATAGAGATTTCAGTTACCAAGCAGCTAGCATAATTTGATGAATCCCTTCTGTGGTTCAGAAACACTAGTAAGGTTTTATCAGGGCTGCTTTGAAATGCTGTAAGATCCTGACAGGAAAGCAGGCACCATTTGTCACCAATTTTTCCTGTAAGAATCACCTGACTGGCTGTGATACCCTTCTAGGAGCACTTGGTGGCAGAGTGTGAATGAAGGTAGGCACAAGCCACTGTCACCTAAGCTGCCAATAGCAACTCACAGCCCCTTATCCAACAAGGCTGACGTGGCTGTTCAATGGCGATTTCTTGATTGCCCTGTATATCTGCGTCAACACCCTGCCTTATCATCAGCAGGAAGCTGGAGTGGGAGACGATTAATAAATATATATTATTCCTTTTTGTTCCTCCACCAGGATGTTATTGCAAAAGTCCCACATATTATGCTGTGTCTGTAACTGGCGATTTTGGCAAGGATGTGATACTGCATATTTTCTGTAAGGTGTAATTCCTGGTGACTTCAATTTATATCAGTCTGTGGCTGCAATTCTTGAAGGGCCTGAGCCCCTACCGTTTGCCTTGCTCTTCTTTAGGCCTACGGCAATACTGGGCTGGGAAGGTCTTCCTTTGTACACACATTTAATTTCTAGAAAACTCAAAGGTTACCAGACTATCCCCCAAGTCATGCAGTAGCAAAGGCAGGGTGTTGTAAGGTCCCAACAGCTGCCTAAAGTAAGGTTTCTAGGAAAGGCAGCACTGGCTGGCTTGTTTTCCAACAGTGTTCCTGGTACACAGGCACAAATAGCAGGTCTCCCTCCCTGGGACTCAGAGCCACAGCATCAGGCCAGGAGGGTGCTGATTACAGGGCTATTGTCTGCTTATCTTCCATCAAAACTGCTGATGTGGATGAGCAGAAAGCCCGGAGTTCGAGTGTCTGGGTTTCTGGGTGGTCTGAGGACAGGCCCAAGCCTGGCGTTGTGAAAGGGGTGTGACCACAGCTGCCCAGGCTCACCATGGACCTCAGAGGCAGGGAAGGGCTGGGGTGTCTCAATCCTGATAGAGAGAAACCAAGAACACATATCAGTAGGCATCAGGAAATAGTGTGGGCCACCCATCATCTGCCTACCATGGCATGAGCTAGTTCGCATCCTTTGTTTTAGGAAGGAATGAACTATCTCCCATTCCTGGCTTGGTGGTGTCATCATTGCAGCAGTGTTTTATGTTAGAGCTTTTCTCCCTAACAGGACGTGGATGGCACAAAATGTTGTTGGCCTCTGTTGGCCTCCAAGTTGCTAGGATCCGTAAGCAGGTCCAGGGTGAGAACTGAGGGCAATCCAGTGCTTGTAACGGTGGTCTCCCTGCCACCTGGTCCCCAGGGCATGGGGATCTCAATACTAGAGGGCTGCACAGAAACCCTGAAGACCACCGTGGGGTTTGGAAACCGTCTGGATCCTGCACTGGAGCTGCTCTGGGTTTCTCTGTAGGACTGGTGTGATGTGGCAGAGAGGACATAGCAAAGTGCTGAGCCTGAGCCTAAGCCAGGCTGCCTGCCTGGGTATGAGTTCTGGCTTCCTGGGTGGCCCTGTGACCTCAGGCAAGTCACTTAGCCTTTCTGTGTGGTTTCCTCATGTGCCTGTCTCAGCAGTTTTCACTGAGGAGTGTGTTAGCATGTATACACTGTTGGATTTGGTCCTGATGTGCACACAGTAAATGCTCAGTGGTGTGACGGTTATGGTTAGTGTTAAGTGGTATGTTAAAGGTGGGAGCCAGATGACGCACTGTGAAGGGAGCCTCTATACAGTAGGGATGTTGTCCTACACAGTGGATTGTTTTAGAAGAGTTGAGATGACAGAACTCTGCACTCTTGCTCCTTCTTCACCCAAGGAAACTGAGTCCAGAGAGGATGGAAGGCTGAGCTGTGTTCCTTTGTGAGAGCCAATGCATAGACCTCAGCCTTCATCCCCAACGCTGGGTTTCTCAAAAGTTCTTTCCTAATTCCATCCTTCCCTCCCTTGTAACTTGTCCTTGGAAATTTGTATCAGGATATGTGTTTTAACTGTGTGGCTATATAATTAATTTTAAAAAGTAATTGTTAATTGGTTTTTTCAACATCTTGAGTTGTTATTATCTCAGTGTTGCATGCTACCTGAAACTTTCCCACAAGGTAGACATACTTTTCATTTCACTAGTTCAGCTTCTGCTTGTCTTTGAAACTGTAGGTGAGTGACACATGCAAGACAAATTAATAATTGTAGCAATATAATACAGCTGCCTTCGAGGGCTCAGAACTGGTTCTGTCAATTGGCACAGAGTTTCCACGTTTACTCCTGGATCTCAGATGAACAAATTTTCACTTCTAGCAAAAAATAACCTAAACTCTGAGTGTTGGTGAGTGCCCTAGTTAATGTTACAATTGCTGTGAAGAGACACCATGACCATGACAACTCTTTTTTTTTTTTTTTTTCTTTTTTGAAACAGGGTTTCTCTATAACTGTCCTAGAACTCATTTTGTAGATGAGGCTGACCTTCAACTTATGCCTGGCTTACAGCAACTCTTACAAAGGAAAACATTTAATTGGAGTGGGCTTACAGTTTAGAGGTTTAGTCCATTATCGTCATGGTGGGAAGCATGGCAGCGTATAGGCAGACATGGTGCTGGAGAGGAGCTCTACATCTTGATCCATAGGCAGCAGCAGGAGACTGTGACTCTAGGCCTGGCTTGAGCATGTAAGACCTCAAAGCTTGCCTCCACAGTGACACACTTCCTCCAACAAAGCCACACCTCCTAATAGTGCCATCCTCTATGGGCTAAGTATTCAAATACATGAGTCTGTGGGGGCCATTCCTATCCAAACTGCCACAGTAAGGATGCTGGGTATGAGAAGGCCACCACTCAGCCCCTGAGGGACTTTGGATCCCTATTTGTGCTGTTCTTGGTGAAGATGGATGTGGTGGGGTCAGTGAGAGATGGAGGTGGTGCCCAAGGGTGTAGTGAGGCTTCTCTGCTGCCCCTGCTTGCACATGTGCTCATTTTTCTTTCTGTGAGTGCTGAGGCCCTTCCTTCTGCTGGAGAGGGGCTTTCTGGGAGCAGATGTGGGTGTGTCAAATCAGGTGAGGAACAGTTTCTATATCTTCCTAGATTGCGTCTTTCCTTTGGGCCTCCTGGTCTTGGATCTAGGAAGGTCCCTGTTGCTATGGTTCTGTGAGGCTGTCATTTGTGAGCCCTATTTTAAGCTATTTCCTCAAGTCAAAGTGTAGTGATGGTCCCAGGGCAATGAAAACTGAAGGCCTCATAGATCAGTAGGTGGCTCTGGTAAACTAACCGGTGGCTACTGAACAGTTGTCTGCCTTACTTTCCCACAGGTGTCCAGGCTGGTTGTATGAGGTCCTCCAGTGGTCCATACCCACCCCTTTGATGGCCCACTCCTGAGATTCTCTGACGCACCATGCCTGTCCCCAGGTGGAACTCCTGGGTCCCCTGCCTCTAGGTGTGTCCCCCTACCCCAGGTCCTTAATCATTATACCACCCTGAGAGTCCAGTGTAGAACTATCCTTCAAGCATAACAACCATTACCATCTTAATCTGAGCATCCAAGATCACCTACAAGTGGCCTGTTGACCTTTCTTCATGGAAGAAATTTTAGATAATGACCGTCATCTCAGATTCCAGTCACTCCTTCCTACACCTCCCTCCCAGCTAGCTCTATGTAATTCTGCCCCAGCTGCATGTGTGTTGTAGTCTTGGGAAGTGGTATACTAGATTGAATTTGGAAGGTTAACTGAGCATTAACTCCATCTGTGTAGCCATAGGGAAGTCAGCATCCATGTTAAGGTGAGACTTTGATTTGGGGGTCACCTATGCTCTCTAAGTGAGCCTAATAAACTTGGTTCACCAGGTTTGACTTAGGTGGCCTGGTTCCCTTTAGCCTGTTGTTGGTGCCTTGTGCAGGCGAGGAGATGTTTGTTTATATCTCCCCAAGGAAGTTCACACAGCACCTGTGTGTCCTAACCCCAAGCGGCTTTTTGTCCCTTTCCAGTGTTGAGCTGCAGGTGTGTCTGGCTTAGACACCTCCCATATTTTCTGTTTTCCTCCAGGAAGGGAATGTGTCTGTCAAGAGGGGCACTCTGTACAGAGCAGATGAACTGACAGAGTGTGGAAAGTTGACCATCCTGGCTGACACTCAGAAGGCCATAGGTGGGAAGGCACACAGGAACCAGTGGAGCAGGAGTGGGCTAAGAGTAGGTGATCTGCAGCCTGGAGTGCTTGTGGTGTATTAAGACCTTTCAAGATTTAGATCCCTATTCCAAGGCATTGGGCTGTCCTTCAGAAAGCTGCCTTGCTGTTAAGTGATGCTGTGTTGAGGGGGAGGTATTTAGGGTTGAGCTTTCTCAGGGGAAAGCACTGTGGACTCAATATCTTGACTCAGTTTACTCAGCATCTGGATTGATTGGGACCAGCTTTAATTTTGTGGCCCAAGGTGGTAGATATCCTTGTGGCCTGTCAGCCTTCTCAAGTGATTGGTAGCTCTGTTGTCCATATTCTCCAACCTGCAGAAAAGGGGTACTACCTGTTCCCAGGTGCTGTGTACATGCTGTTGAGTAGACGATGTCCCCATCCCCTGGACCCAGCCTATGGGTTCTAAGTCATTTTACCCTTTATACTGGGATCTGTCGTATGAGGTGGCCCTCAATGCCACCAGAGTCCAACTTGGTGAGCCAATGAGTTTTACTGGGGTCACTTACAGGGTAGAAGTGACTCAAAGACAGCTGCATCACCAAAGCCCACCCCAGCACGGGTGGGAGTTTACAAAAGCTGGAAACCTAGAGAACATTCAGGGACACTCTCAGCTTTTATTGCTTATTCTGTCAGCAAGGACCTAGTGAATATGGTCAGTTTTAGGGACTTCCTGAAACTATTTTGAGTTGATTGCCTTCCTGTTTAAGAAACTTCCTGCAGGATCGAATGTTTCAGTCTTGGAGGAAGCTGTTTCAGAACACCAAGATAAAGAGAAAAGCCCTTGGTAAAGCGCATGGGTGGTCTCCTCCCAGCACTGGTGATACCTGGCACCTTGCTGATGTCTACCCTCCTCCTGTATGCAGACTCTAAACCTGTGTTGGTACAACCCCTTTCAATTAGTGCAGCTGTCCCTGGAGGGCAGAGGTCTGGCCTGCCAAAGCATCCTTGTCTCCATACTTTAAGAGTTGCCTTGTCTGCTGCATAGTACTAACTACTGAATTTCCTAAATGAAAGGTAATCAGGGTGAAGAGTCTGCCTTTTGGCTGTGCTTGAATCCCAAGCCCAGCAGGAACCTCTGATTCCCTCCCTCTGCCCTTTCTTGTTCTCCCTATCCCACCCCATCTTGTTCTCTCTATCCCACCCTTTCTTGTTCTCCCTATCCCACCCCATCTTGTTTTCCTGCACAGTGTGCCCTTCCCTTGGCTCTTTTACTGTTAGCCCCCATAGTGGTCTTGTGGTTCTCAGTGTGGGTGCACTTAGAAATACCTGGGCATGGCTTTAAAATACAGAAGCCCAGGACCTACCCGGAGCAGTTCAGCTAGAGGGTCTGTGCCCCCATGTGTACTCTGTACATACTCCTCGTGTTGGATCCCAGTACTATCAGATATGGAGCAGCTGGGATGCATTTCTGTGGCTTCATCTTGGAGGGGTTGCTCAGAGCTTTGTGTGATGCTCTTGTGCTGTTTGGTATTCTGGTTTGGAAGACTTGGTTACTGGCTTCTACAGTCAGAGTTGCCTCTATTGCTGGAGTCTTGATGTACTAGCTTCCTTTCCTGGAGCGCCTTCTTGAAGAACTGCTACCTCCTCCCCAGAGTCTCAGTGTGCTGTTTATCCTGTGCTCTTCTCCACCCTAACCCATCTGGTCCTGATGTGACATGAAGCTAGGACTACGTTAAGCTTTGTTGAAACACCTTGCCAGCCTCCACTGAAAGGGGATATGAGAGAGGGACCAGTGAGGTGGGAAGTGAAGGCTTGGTCCCTCTTTGGCTCCTGTTGCCCCTGCTGTATCCAGGCCTCAGATTTTAGTTTTCCTGGCACTAACAGACTATGGCCCCTCACCCTGGGAGATGCCAGCCTCAGGCAAGGAGCATCTTGCCCTATGCTTCTCTGTCCCAAGGGCCCCAACCTTGAATGTCCCAGCCCTGGGGGTATAGAGACTCAGTTTGACCTCCTCCTTGGATTTCCTTAGATCCAGGTGGAGGCAGCTCCTATGGGTGTAGCCTCCCTGACACATTTATGAGTCACCTGGCTGCCAGTGTTACCCAGGTGACCATTTTTATGGAAACCCTTCTGTTGGAGAAATGCCTGTAGTTTTGACTAGGTTCTGGCTGATTCATGTGGCCTGCTTTCCAACACTGTAGTGGACAGTAGGTGGATTGTACTTATTTAGACTGTGGTTCATGCTCACAGGAGTTGTTCTAGCTCCTGACAGGACTACTGAGGTGTGTTTCAGAGACATTCTCTTCTCTCTAGCCACGGTCTCAAGCCTCAGTAAGACTGGGTGGGTTTCTGGAAAAGATCACTACAGATGGATGCCACTATCCATTCTCTTTTGGCTTTACTTTTAAAGAGCAATGGTTTCAACTGTACCTCCAGAGTCAGTGTCCATTCAGTAACTCTAGTTATCATCAGCTTCAGATGCTTACACTACAGATTTGTTGTTGTTTGTTTTGTTTTGTTTTTCAAGACAGATTTCTCTGTGTAGCCCCTGGCTGTCCTGGAACTCACTATATAGATCAAGCTGGCCTCCAACTTAGAGATCACCTGCCTCTGCCTCCCAAGTGCCGGAATTAAAGATGAGCACCACCACCACCCAGCACACTACAGATATTTCTAAAGAGACTCCAGGCAGCTTGTTAGGGGGCAATGTTTGGGTGAAAACAGATCCACTAAGAGTTTAAACTGTAGGGCTAAGCCGTCTAGGTCACTCAGTGGGTGAAAGCACTGGCTGCAAGCCTGTCACTTTGATAGAACACTGGAGGCAGACTTTCTCTGTCCTGCCAGCCTGCTCTAAAATAACCACACAGAGACTTAAGATTAATTCCAAACGCTCGGCTAGTAGCTAGGCATGTTATTTCTTACCTACACTGCCATATGGCGGTACCTTTTTTCAGCATGGCATGTTCATCTTGCTTCTCTATGCACCTCCTGGTGACTCTGCCCTCTTCTCCCCATGCTTCCTTCTTGTCTGAAAGTCCTGTCTAACCTTTTCCTGCCTAGCTAGTGGTCAGTCAGCTCTCTATAAATCAATGAGAGTAACACATATTCACAGTGTACAAAAAGATTGTTCCACAGCAAAACACTGGACAAAAGCAATCTGGGGCAGAAAGGGTTTATTTAGTTTATGGGTTACAGTCCCTCATCAAGTGAAGCTGAGGCAGGAACTGAAGCTTAACCATGGAGGAATAGCTGTTTACTGGCTTGCTTTCCATAGCTACTTAGCTTGCTTTCTTATACAAACTGGGACTATCTGCCTAGAGACAGCATCACCCACAGATGGCTGAGCTCTCTCACATCAATCATTAGTCAAGAAAATGCCCACAGACTTGCCCATAGGCCAGTCTGATGTAGGTAGTTCCTCAATTGAAGGACCATCTTGTTTGTGTCATGTTGACAAAAACTAGCCAGCACAATGTACAAGCCTGTGTTCATGACCTGAGTTCAGTTCTCAGAACCCAGGATGGAGGGAGAAAACCAGCTCCTAAAAGTTGTTCTCTGAGGTCACACTCACATACATCCTACACATGTACGATAGTAATACAGTTAAAACTTTCTATACAAATTAAAATCAAAACAGGAACTGTAGGATCATATGATGTGAGGGACTGAAGAGAGTAAGATGGTGAATTGATGAAGGCCTGGTGCTCCTGCAGTCCCTGGGCTGATCCTGGTGCTGCTTCTCTGTGTCTAGTGAAGTGCTCAGCAGAGTCCAGCATGATATGCTGTTCCCCTGGTCAGTCAGCAACCTGAGGGGCTCCAGTACCCACCTGGTTTTGGCTTATCAGCCAACAGGGTCAAAGAAGCCACTTTGGTTAAGCATAGTATGTCTAGGTAGCCAAAACAAGAAAGCCAACATGTTGGGCGGCACAATTCACCGTTTCTCAGAAAATGAGGCATCTCCATGTGCAGACACTTTTGGTAGCCTTTCAACTTGATAAAAAACATTGTGGGTGCTGAGTTCAAGGTCATGAAACATAGTAATGGTTATTGTTAATGGGGGACGACACTGAGTGAAGATGTGCTTGTGCAACCTGCTCATCTAAGGAAATGCCTGCATCTGATGCTATGGCTCTGCCTCAGGCCAGGGAGAAGCTTGCTGCCACTTGGCTCTAGGAAGTCAGGAAGCATTGGTGACTAGCACAGATCACCACTGGACCAATCAGAAGCTTGTAAGCCTCATAGACTCTAATCCTTAGGCTCTTTAATTGTTAATTTGGGGCAGCTGTGTCTTGTTGGTTTGTACTAAAATTCATTGCTTCCCCAAGGTGCCTGGGCTGCCAGGGGCCAGTGGTCCCTCTTTTCACAGATGGGAAGTAGATTCTAAATCGTGATCCCACCTGTGGCATGTGTGCTTCTAGCTCCTCCCAAGGTGGTGAGGGCCTGGCGACACTATGCACGTAGAACTGGGCACAGACTGGAGATACCCAGAACTCATGGTAACCTGGCTGCCTCAGCTACTGCAGACCGACTCTTCCACTCAGGTGTGCTGTCAGTACATTGTCCCCAGTGTCTCCAGTTGTGTAGTTGTGGGGTGTTGGCAGGTAGTGAGGTAGCCACTGGAGCCGAGAGCTGCCCCTGAATTGGGCAGTGACCAGCGAATCACAGGGGTATGACTGGCCTTGGGATTAGTAAAGAATGTGCCCTAAATGCTGGCCAATACTATGTGCTCACGAAGGACCGTGAGCATGAGGGCTCAGATGGAGCCCAAACACCTTTAATCCAAGCCCTCAGAAGACAGAGGCAGGTGGATATCTTTGAGTACCATGGCAGCCTGACCCTGTTTTAAACCTGTTGCCTGAAAAAAAACCTCACAGGAAAAATCTCAAACCAAACCAAACCCTGATCGTCCTTCTTGCTGTTCCTGTGTCATTTAATGGCACAAACTGCTGGCAAGGAGGAAGGCCTAGAGCCCAGGTGGTATTAGGGTAGGACAGCCTGCCTGCCTGCTCCTCACCTCAGTGTGAATTTTCAGATAGCTGGGTCTGCATTCCAGACAAGGAATGTAAAGAGTTGTCCGTACTGTGGCTAGCCTCAGAGGGTGACCCTAGGGTCCATGTTGGTGAATGGTCTGTCACATTGGGTCCGGCACTTTCTGCTGCTTCTGTCCAGGTGCCCCTTCTTCCACCTAGGCCTCTTGGATTTGGGACAGCCTGTCTGAATGGATGTGACCTGGCTTCCCTGCCATGCTGAGGCATCCTATCATTGTAATGCGGAAAGAAGCCCTGTGGAGGGCCAGGTAAGTTGAGGCCCAGCAGTCTCCCTGGTAGAATTCCAGGCCCACCCATTTGCCAAGGATCTGAGATACAGACCTTTGTTCAAGGCAGTCGGTTTGCAGAGTGTGTGTGTGAGAAGGGCAGCTTGAACTCCTGTCTATTCATGTGAAATGGTGTAGCCCAGCTGCAGAATGGGACCTTGTTCAGCTGGACATGCAGGGGTTCATGGGGGTTCTCACTAGCCTGGGTACTGCCTAGCTGCTTTTGGTTTAAGAAGCTGCATGAGCCTTCTCTTTCTAGCACCTGCCACACTAGGTGGAGAGAGAATTGTCCTTTTTAAGAAGGTTTTAATTACTAAGCTGAAATATGAACATGTGCTTATCTGTGGTGATTAGGACTAAAGCAGTCTGGTCATGCAGCTTAATCATCTGCTTAAGTAACCAGGAGAGTGGGAATGCACAGCATATGGGGTACCAGGGCAGGGCAGCTCGAGGAGCGCTGGCAGCCTCCCTCTCCCCTCCTCCCTCCCCCCTCCCTCCCACTTCCTTCTTCCTCGCCTTTTCTTCTTCCATTCTCATCTCTCCCTCTTCCTTCCCTGTCTGCTCTACTTCCTCCTGTCCAGTCCACCCCCCACCCCCCCCACCCCCGTCTACTCCTTCCTTCTGGTCGCCCTCCCCTTCCTTTTTCTTACTTCTTCCTCCTCCTCACTTCCCTCCCCCATCCCACCCACCCCACCCCGCCTTTTTCCTCTTACTCCGGTCTTCTATTCTGGGCTTCTCTCTTCCGCTTCCCCCTTCCTTCCCGTCTGTCTTCCCTAGGTCCTCTTTCCCTTTCACTGCTCACTGCTCAGAGATAGCTGTGCAGTGACTCTCTCTGGGTTTCACCCTCATGGCTCCTCCTGCTCAGCCTCCTGTGAGAAAGGCTGCCTCAGCTGATGAGTGCGTCCCACAGTGAGTGGTTCCTTCTTGTGTCTGGTGGTTGTTGAGACACAAACAAATGGCTCCTCCTACTATAACATTTGCTGTGAGGATTTCAAAATCATGCAGAGTGCTGTCTAGAGTTCATGGAGAAGACAGATAGTGGCAGAAAGAGAAAGGGCTTGTTGGGCATTGCAGAATTCTGCCCTAGAGTCACAGATGGCTTCTGTTACAATATACACCAAATAGTTATTATTATTTGCTGTGCTGGAAATCGAACAGCCATTGTGTGTATGAAGCAAGTGCTATGCCACTGAGCCAAACAAAATGAACTAAAATAAATACACACAAAGTAAATAAACTAAAATGTAATTGTGAAAAAAGATTCATGAATGGTAGGCCTTTGACTAGGCTTCCCCCCCCCCCCCAAGGGGGAATACAGCACCTTGTAGATGGGCTATATTTCTTTTGTTTGGCCACGTGACCCAGCTGAGGACACTAACTAGGGCTGTTTCTTTGTGACTGTTAAAAGTTACACTTCTTATAGTTTCACATTAAAGTGAAATGTTCTATGTCCTTACTATCTTAGGAAAGTTGAAAGTATCTTTATTTTGGAGAAATAAGGTAGTATGTACCAAATGTACATTGCATCAGTAACATGAAACTAGTTGGTGATGTAGGGCAAAATATATTCTAAATCTTTAGCTCTGCTTCTGAAAAATAGTTAATATAACTAATTATGTATCTGGGTTTCAGGGATCCACATGACTTTGTATGTGTGAGAATACTGTGTAAAAAGAGTGTATACTGTTTATAGGTGACCTATATGACTGGGTGATCCTAGGTGACCAAAATGACAAATTATGAATATTAACACCAGATAATACATCCTGATTTTTTGTGTTCCATAAATATTTGCAGTAGAAATTGGGCATGATTTAATTTTTCTAGAAACTTCAAGTACTTTATACTCTGTCTATTTAGCCCGGGCTTAAACTCTCTGGGACTGTATGTAGAAGGAGGTTTGGAGCTGTGTCTGAATTCTGTGTGTTCTCTAGGAGGAGGGTAGAAGCACCACTGGTGCCTGCTTAGACCTGGCTTTCTTTGTCTGCTGACTTTCTCCTCCTATGTAACTCTGTCCTTACAAATGTGCCTGTATAAGGAAGGGGAGCAGTCTTTCTTAGACCGCCTACATACAGGCTGTACTGTATAGCTTATATGTATGTAGGTTTGCTGAATCCATTTCCAGGATGTGTTTATCGAACACTGACTACATGCACATGGCTGACCAATATGGGAATTCACTCCAAGACCAATCTGTGAAGCAGGTGAGAGGTTCCAGATGCTAAGGCGTGTACACAGTCATGCCTGGAGCAGTTGGTCTGCCTAGTCTAGATATATTTTCTGAGGTTGGAGCTCTCCAGCAGGCTCACTCAGCCATGGGCTTCCAGTTTTTATTATATTTTATTTTACTTTTACAGCCTTGGCCTTTGGCTGGCCTAAGCCTTCAGCATTGTGGCCAGGTATCTTTGGGAATCTGGCCTGTGCAGAGTTGGGTGGACACTGTGCTCCTCTAATCTCAGAAACTGTTGACATACCAATGTCCTTCTGGGTCTGATGCCTACAGGAAGGGCACTGTCCCTCCCTGCAGTGTTCTTGAAACATTACCTTCTGAGGAACTGCTTTCCCTGGGCATGGTCTCTTGGGCACTACGGAGGTGACCTGTTAGCTAGCGGTGTACTCCCTCCCTCAGAGGCCTAGGCTCTTCTGGGCAAGGACCCCAGCCCCTGCTCCCCGTGTGCATGCTCCTCCATGGATGAATTCCCAGATCTTGCAGTTAGAGTTATAAAACCAGGTTGTTCAGCAAATGATTAAAAAGTGAAGAGTCTGGTCCTGGCAGCAGTTTTAATCGCTATAATTCTAGGCAGCTTGCCCAAACACCGTGTTGTCTAGATTTTTTGAGTGTATTTAAGTGTTTCTTGAATGGGTCCAAAGGACGTGGGTGGAACTTAGGCAGGTCTGTGGCAGCTCTGAGCCTGGTAACTATACTCGTGCATGTAGACACCCTTAGGAAGTGCAGGGGGATAAACTTATGTGCACAGGTGTGTGTGTGTGTGTGTGTGTGTGTGTGTGTGTGTGTGTGTGTGTGTGTGTGACACCTAAGTGTTTGCTGTCCTAGGAATGCTCACTGTAATTCTTGCCTACCCCTGCTCTTTTCTTCCTTTAGGGGAACTGAAGTCCCTTGTGTCTAGCTCCCTCTGGATGCCATGGTTTTGACCTTCTCAGTTGCTTCTCACCTTGAGTACACATGTTTCAGGGCATGGTAGTATGGGTAAGACTCCTAAGCCTGGAATATCCTGATAGGAAAGGCTCCTGATGACATGCCAGTAGTATCAGACTCTAGCCAGCTGAGCACTGGGTCAGAAGGCAGTATTGAGGGGATCGTCCTGGAGCACGGGCTTCTGTAGTGTGTGACAGTTTCATGCTACTTTGGTGCATGTGGTTACTCATGGTTTTCCTGACAGTGTTTTCCTGTTCCTTTGGAGACTGCATAGGCCTCCATCCTCAGCAGTCCAGTGCAGTTGAGCCTGGGAGGGTGGATTGATGTGGTGGGAATTGTCCTTGGAGAGATTTAAGGGCTGCTTTCTTACCTTCTTTCCTGTCCTTTGCCTGAAGACCTGCAGAGGCCTGCAATGAAGGGACTGCCTCCTAAATCAGCCACTCTTACTTCCCCAGTACCACCCTGCTGGCACCTGCATGGTCCCTCCAGTGTTGTATGAAGGGCTGCAGACAGAGCAGCTTACAAAACTCCCAACTTGGTGGTTCTGTTTTTGTTTTTTTTTTCAGTTCTCCCATTCGAACGCAGGGCATTGTTTATGCCAGGCAATCACTACCTCTGAGTTACATCCCTGAACTTTGAGAAGATATTCTTTTATTTATTTATTTTTTATTTTTTTAAGATTTATTTTATTATGTAAACAGTGTTCTGTCTGCAGGCCAGAGGAGGGCACCAGATCTCATTATAGGTGGTTGTGAGCCACCATGTGGTTGCTGGGAATTGAACTCAGGACCTCTGGAAGAGCAGCCAAGGCTCTTAACCTCTGAGCCATCTCTCCAGCCCTTGGTTGTTCTTTTAGAAGAGGAACTCTTTCCCTCCTGAAAACAAACTCGCCTTGTCCTTTAAAAACACACAGGGAGACAGATGATGCACTCTCATGGCCAGTCAGACTGACTTGTTGAGGCATCTTCTGTACCCACTGTGGCCTCTGGCTGCTACCTGACATGTTGGCTGCCTGCAGGCCCTGGTAGATCTGATTGTCTGGAGTGTGGAAACAGGACAGGGACAAGGAGCTCCTGCTAGAGACAGCCCATGGCTTCAGAGAAACACAGTGACTTGGGCCTGAAGTTAGAGGAGAGACCCAAATGGACATTCACTTCAGTTTCTAGTTCAGGATGCAGTTTCTGGGAGGGTGTGGCTGATGAGGCTCTGTGAGGAGTTTACACTGCAGGGGTCCAGCCTGGGGTCTTAGAATATCACTGTTTGCAAAGTGTAGATAGTAATAATTCCTAGATCTGACACAGGGACAAGCAGACAGTGCCTAGTCAGGACCCCTCCCCCGCCAGTCAGAACAACAGACACCACAGTGGCAGCTCAGGACCACCGTGGCTTTTCTTAGAGCAGGAAAACCACACACTTTTCAGTTGGTTCACAGCCACTGGTAGAGATGAAGATTCTGTGGTAGATAGCCGTCTTGCGTAGTAGAGGCTGAAAGTAGGTGGCTGCCTTGATAGTGTAGGTATGAAAACTTTCCTTTGAGGGACAGTGAGAGAGTGGGCCAGAGGAACAAGTAGGGACCACTCAGAAGTCAGAAGTGACAATATGCTGGCATGTCATGTTGAGCTAAGTCTGAGCAATGATGGCTTTTCCAAGACTGTATTTAGAGCTGCACTTCACAGAAGGTGTCTTGTACTCCAGTTCGGTTTGCACTTGGAGACCTTGTAAGCACCTTGCCTCCCTGCCAGCCTTGTGCAAGAAAGGGGCTGCGGGCAAAGGTGGCAGGTGTGGGCCTTTGATTCCTCGGATGGCAGGGAGGCCAGGACCTGTAGACTTTAATGATGTTCCTGAGACCTTTGTGTGGCTCTCTCCCTGTGCTGTTCAGACCTTGCCTCTGTTGGTCCTTTGCAGCGGTTGTAGGGAGTGATTCGTTTCCTGGAAGAATTAGCTAGAGATGAGAACCGAAACGCCTTCCTGCTGAAGGGCTGCTTGCTCTCCCTAGAAAAGCTTGACCTCCTACAAGTTTCCAGCTTTAAAAACACTTTGGTTAGCAGATAGTAACTATACAAAATAGTGGGTGTCCAGCTTTCTATCAACACCTCAGCTGTTGAAGGAAAAATGCAGTCTTCTGGTTGGCTCTGGGCAGATGTGGGCTGCTGCAGCCATCTGCTGCTCTGAGGGGTTTCTGCCCCCAGGAAGCTGACTGTGGCAGCTGAGACCTATAATTTCTAGCTAGTTAGGAGGCTGAGGCAGGAGGATCACAAGTTCAAGACTTATCTGGGCTACGGAGTGAGTTCCAAGTATCTGGATGACTTAGTAAGAACCTGTTTGCAAACACGGTGAAAACAGAAGGACAGACTGGGGAATAGCTCAGTGGGGAGTGCGGGTCGCAAGGACGAGGTTCCAGGTGCAGTCCCTACACCATAAACCAAGTCCCTAGAACCAAAGTGAACAGAGGCAGAAATGAAGAGGAGGAGGGCTGGGGAGAAGGAAGGTGAAGCTCTGGCAGGTGCGTGGCTCCAGGAACACAAGTGGTGGGCGGTTTTAGCACCTCCCCCAGCACATAATCACTTGCCTCTGATTTGGACCTTGATTCTGGAATGACCCTGTAAGGTCTTGGAGTGCTGTTCTCTCCTCCAGCCAATTACCTTCAGCAGTTGCTGCCTCCTGGCAGGAGGTGATTTTGGTGGTAGCATTTCTAGGGGACTGTACCTTTCCCCTCACTCAGGATTAGGGTTTTCCCCTAGAAAGCCCACATATGCAAGGCCTGGTTACGCTACTGAAGGTGCACCATGCTTGGCAGGTCTGTGCTCCTCCAGCTGCTAATCCTGTACCTGTCCTTTGGAAACAGCTGAAAACCCCAGACCTGCTTGGGCCACAAGGCTGAGAAGTCACCTGTGGCTGTTACACAGCTGGGTCCCCCCTCCCCCCTAAACCTCAAAGGAACTACTGTCTAGGGCAGCGGTTCTCAACCTTCCCGATGCTGTGACCCTTTAACACAGGTCCTCATGTTGTGCTGACCCCCAGCCATACAACTCTTTTGTTGCTACTTCATAACTGTAACCTTGCTGCTGTTATGCATCGCAGATGTTTTTGGAGATAGACGTTTGCAGAGGGGTCTCAGCCACAGGCAGAGAACCGCTGCTGTAGAAAAATCAAAGTCTTGTGTTGGGTTGATGGAGGAGGAGGCTGGAGAACTGTCTTTCTGTCGTTACAGGACAGGTTGTTAGTTCTCCAGCCCAGAGGTCTTGTCTCTTACCCTTGGGGCTCCCCTTACCCTGCTCTGTGTGCCTCAGGACAGAGACACCTTGAGACACCTGTGTCTTCAGGTACAATGTGTGATGTGTGGAGTGCTAATCCATAGCAGTCCAGCAAGTCTCTGAGGTCAGGATCTGAACTCAGCCGCATCCCAGGGATAAATGAGGGGAGGTCTATCAGAGTGCTGCTCGTTGACACTCCCCAGGCAAGAACAGAGTTTGAGTTTTGGACTGCCCTGGGGCTCTTGCTGGGTCTTTCCCAGATTCCCAGGAGTATTTCCCACCCCACATTTTGGCACCTCTGAAATGGTGATGCCTCTTTCAGTGGCTGGTGTTAAGACGTTCGATGCTTTTGCACACCACTCCAGAAGGTAGTGTTAAGCACCTGCCCTACAGCAATTGCATTGGAGGCTCAGTGAACCCAGGCACTTCTTCCTTTCCCACTCTCTCCCACATGGTTGTCAGCAGCTGGACAGGGAGAGTGGCAGAGGGGGCAGCCCTGTAGTGATGGCCCTGCCAGTCCCCGGGGATCTTCACAGTTCAGACATTGGCCTCCAGGACCAGCATCTGGCTGACAGCTGAACTTGTTTATGTGCTCTGTGAATACTAGGTGCCAGTCCCAGAGAGGAGTCAACAGATACTACCTGTCTTCCCACCTCCTATTTTCCAGGCCTCTGTCCTTCCACTCTGTCTGCTCCCCTGAGTTTTTGGCCTTGTAGGCCTCCATAGTGATCATAGTAAATGCAGTAAGGGTTATTCACTTCTCCAACCTGCTCTTGGTGCCTGCCTTCTCAGAAACTTGTGCAGTGGTTGCATGGTTATCTGGACACACAGTTGGTTGCTCACTTAGTGAGGTATTATTTCTAGGTTTTGCTCATGGTTTCCCAGATTTTGGTTCACAGCTCTGCATCTAGTCCTTGCTCAGGCCTTGTGTTTTTGGATAGCATGGGTAGCATGTCAAGTCTCTTACAAGGTAGCCCAGGCCTATGGAGGCCACTGCAGGAGGCCTGAAGGGATGAGAAGAAGGGATGGAGGGAACACTGGGCAGAGTGCCTGCGTAGAGCCATGCATCTCTGCACACCTGAGGCTCTGAGTCCTGCAGTGTGCTGGAACTGACAGTGGCTTGGCACATTGCCTGGAAATCCAGCTGCCTGAGGTGGTGTGTTTAGAGCTTTTTGTTTTGTTTGGCTTCAGTCCCCTGTGAAGCAGCAGGTACAGTTCATTTCATATGGGCGAGGTACAGGACCGTGCACCAGCAATGAGTAATGCTGGGGCATCTGCTGTGTGGTGGACAGGGGCAGAAGTGCCACGCTGATGTTCTTCTCATTGCTTGGGGCCTGTGGGTGGAACCATAAAACTGCTCTTACCTGGCTCTTCGCTGAGCCTCAGGAGGCAGGCTGCAGGGCATTGTGGCTGCTGCCTCAGTGAGGAGTGAGCCTGCCGTGTTTCCCTCAGGGGGACTGGAACCCAGTCTAGCCTGGATGGTTCTAGTAAGCCCGTCCTGCGGCAACACCACCAACTGGGCAGTAGTTACTTCACAGTTATTCCATAGCACCGAAGGGTTCTGCTGAGGACTGGGACTAGAGGAGAAAGCAGCTCCGGAAGCAGGGCAAGGCCTGGCTTCTTCGGACCTTCTCTGCAGGAGGTTGTATCCCTTCAGAATGGTGGTGTTGAAAAATGAAGCCTTGGGTCTACAGGGAGGTGCCTTGCTTAGCTGGCAGCCAGAGGAGACTCTTATTCAGGAAAACCAGCTGTACAGACTTGGTGTCTGGAGGGCAAAGACAGGTCATGTACGGGCCGTGTGTGTGTGTGTGTGTGTGTGTGTGTGTGTGTGTGTGTGTGTGTGTACATACACGTGCGTGCCATTGATTAAAGAAAGGAGAATCATAGCACTAAACTCCCACACTGCCATGATTAAGAGTGCTTCCATCCTCACTGCACAGCGCTTTTGGAAGTTTTTTTTTTTCCCTGAATAATTAAGCCAGCAATCTTCATAGCTGGTGTTCATTAAACTTGGGGAAGTACAAGCTTGGAGAAGAGAAGCAGGCATGGCAGTCCCTTTGGAGTGCTGGGGTAAGGCTGTATTCTAGGGGTTGTTATGCCAGGAGCTGCTGCTCCTGGGCTCAGCTTGGGTTTCTGAGTTGTCTCTGTTGGTATGCTGGGATTTCTGGGTCTCTTATTTGCACAGCTATGAAGGAGAATGTTACCCTGTGAGGTGTGATAGGATAATGCATAGTTTAGACAGACCCCATGGTGGAGCTTCTGGCTTGGCTGAGAATGGGATGCTGGACCTAGATCCTTACTGAAGGCTGTGTCAGGCTGTGCCACAGGAACTCAGCTGACTGTGTGACACCATTTACCCCATGAAGTAGCAGGGAAGAACTACAGAAGACGACATCCTAGGACATGTTTCCTTCTTGTCTGTGTTCATCTGTGGCTGTGCACATGTGTTTAGAAGCCAGAGGATAGTCTTAGATGTTGTTTCTCTGGTGCCGTCCCCAAATCCTAGTATATGTCAGTGACTTACTATTTATTATGCGTGTGTAAGTATGTGTGTGTGTGTGTGTGTGTGTGTGTGTGTGTGTGTGTGTGTGCATGCACATGCATGTGTGTGGGTGCCCAAAGAGATCATAAAAGGGCACTGAATCCCCTGGAGCTGAAGTTACAGATGGTTGTGACTCACCCAGTATGGGTGCTGGGAACTGAACTCCAGTCCTCTGCCAGAGCAGCCAGTGTTCTCAACTGTGAATCATCTCTGCAGCCCTCAACCCAACTTTTTCACATGGGAATTAAACTTGAGTCCTCCTGCTTTTGCAATAACTCTTTAGTAAGCTCTCTTTCCTTTCTTCCTTATTTTTGAAAGTAACATCTATATGTGCATGACATGTATAGTTCCTTAAATAATGAGCTAGATAAGTATATATGTGGAAGTGTGTACTCAGGATGAGGGAGAATACAGGACGAGGTGCATGTTCTCTGTAGGAGAATGTGCACACTGAGACATTTGGAGCATGTACATACAGAAGAATGTGCTGCCTGGGATTCACTTCTGCCCCTCCCCCAAGAGCTTTCTCTCACACACTTGGTTACTGTCTCTAGCACAGGTGCCCACCTACTTACTTCCCTCCTGTCTTCCTCCTCAGTGAGTCTGGCTGGGTGTAGAGGTTTCATTTGGAGTAGCAAACTCTCCCTGGGGCTGGACCACTAGGTAGAAAGCCTGAATAATGTATGGGGTTCACGCCTTCTGTGGTTCTCTGTCTGCTCTCTTGCTTTCTCACTGAGTGGGAAGAATCCCCCCTGATCCCTCCTACAACCCCATACAGATTGCTTGCTTCAGATTCTTATAGCACAGGGTCACAACTGGGTATTTGGACGGGTGGTCCTGATATTAGAGAGGCTAATGTCTAATGGAATGTGGCCACTTACTTCCTTGTAGCTGGGGACCCAACCTTCATTTCTGTGGTAGATGTGCTGCTCAGGTAGTAGGCTTTGAAGTCTGACCTGCTTGCGCTCTGAGCCTTGTTCTTCTCATTGAAGAGGGTTTTCAATATCCATGTGCACCACATCTGAAGAGCCCAAGACTTACTGCTGAAGATACCTAGGATTCTTATTGTCCTTCTTGTCACTGTGACATTCATGGAAGCTGCTATACCTGGATCCCAGGGAGCAGAAGGAGGCCTCCCATGCTCAGGGTGCATGGAAGCAGCTGCCTCTGAGGCCAAGACTGGGGGTGTCTTGACCCTCACTGTTCATCCTATCCTAGCACAGGATCACTGGCATCCAGTGGCTCCCACTGGCAGCCTGCCATGTTTACCAGCTCGCAGAACATGCTGAGGGACTTCTGCCCTTAGACTCCTCTCACATGCAGAGGTAAGTCTGCAGACATCAGCCCTCATGGCTGGTGGTGGAAGGGTTTGTGGAGCCTGGGTGTTGGTTGCAGAAGAGTCAGTGAGGTTTCTGCTGATTCCAGGCTTCTTGCTGTGTGTACTGGTCTGGTGTTCCAAGATGTTGATTCTAACATCACTGTGCCTCTGCACTGCCCATAGAGACACTGTATTTAGTTGATTTTGTTTTGATTTTGTTGTTGTGAGTGTGCATATGTGTGTGGTGCATGCACTTGTGTGTGCATACTCGAGAGTGTATGTGTGGAGGTATACACTCATGTGTGACTAAGCAGAGGCCATAAGAAGATGTTGGATGTCTTCCCTATTGGTTTCCACCTTATTTTTTGAGATAGGATGTGTCACTGAATCTGAAGACTTGCTGTTTGGGTTAGGCTGGCTGGTCAGTGAGCGTTGAGGATTCATGTGTTCTACCTTTCAACGCTGAAGTTATAGGCATGTGCAGTCTTGCCTAGTATGGGTTCCTAGTGTGGATATTTGAACTCAGGTCTTTCTTTCTGCTTTCATAGCAAGCACTGTTAATTTTGGAAGCTATCTTTCCAGCCTGATTTTGACTTTTGAAGCAGGTATCATGTAGCCCAGGTTGGCCTTGGACTTGTTATGTAACTGAGGCTATCCTTGAACTTCTGAACCTCCTGTCTCTACCTCCACCTGTGCTGGAATTATGGGAGTGTACCACCACACCTTGAGGTGTGCCACCATCTTGAGGGCACTGTTTTAAGGAACTTGGAGAAGGTTACATTTTGCTCTATCATTGATAGAAATGGCCCTTGACACACAAAGAGCAAGCAGGAAGCCTCCCAGACACACTGGGCTATACATTTGTGAGTTCATGGGACAGAAATGGCCTCCCAGAGGAAGGCAGTGGAGGAAGAAGCAGGAGGTATTTGAAGAGTGCTGGGAGGAAAGGGGGATGTGGTTTGGGTGCTGACATTTGTGTGTGTGGGACAGAGGCCACAAGATGGGCCACAGAGAAAGGCCTGGGCATAGGCTACTGTCATGAAACTTGGCTGATGTTGTTATGGCTAGAGTGACTGGAGAGGAAGGAGATGCCAAAGCCCACAGAGATGTGTGCTAATGGGGCTGGAGTCTACTTTGGGAAGGTGCCATCAGGGGCAGATGATAATCCTTCAAGTTTATTGGCACTTGCTGCTAGTGGATACAGGGCCTGTGGTTTTGTTTCTGTGTGTCCTTCCTGTGTGTTACTGATGGGAAAGGGACCAACTCTGTGTTGTGTGCCCCAGGCCTGCTGAGAGTGACAAGTCATGTCAAGGAAGGGCAGGGTCCCTTCCTGAAGCATGTCCCCTTTTATCTCTCTTGAGCCTACGGATCACTGAGAATATTTTGGTGGTTTTAATTTTTGTGACGCCTTCCCCCCTTCCTGACTGTGTTTCTCCTGTGTGTTAGAGGTAAAAGCATCCCTGCCTCTACTGTGTGCTCTGAAGAGAGTATTATTCTCTTTGCTTTGTCTAAGTCACAATGGCTGTCACTAACACCTGGAGGAAGCCCAGTGTCATCCCTCAGGACAGGAAGTGGAGCCAGACCCCAGTCCTGTCTTGGTCATGCCTGACTCTAAACACTATTTCCACATGGAACTCTAAGTGGGACTGACTGGCCTTGAGCGAAGACCTCATGTGGTCCTGAGAATACAGTGCTGGGCACAGGCTGAGGCTGTGTGCTTGGTGGCTCACTGTTACTCTTACTTTTTATTTATTTATTTGCTTGCGTTTTACAGTATTGGTATGTTTAGGCCTGACATTCCCACTCAGCTCTACTTTTCTGGTATTTTTATCCCCAACATAATTTTCTAGGGACTTTTATGGCAAAGTAACACTAGAGATGTGGTTGTATTGATGACGAATAGAAAGTGATAACCTTGGACAGCTAGGAAGGACTGCAGAATTCCTGCCAGGCCCTCTGATTTCTGAGGACTCAGATTCTTTCCTGTAAATACAAGATAACACCCACACCAGGCAAAATATAATGAAGCAGGAGGAGTGGTCATGCTTGGCTCATGGGGATGCATAGATGTACACATGTATGTACTGTACACATTCACAAAAGTGTGTGTACACTAAACATGCATTTGCATTTAGTTCCACATGGAAATGTGAGGTGTATGTTTGTGCATATGCATGGACATGTATTTGTGGGTGATCACATTTGATATACAGTATGTTTACATACATATATGCATATGTGTTCAGTACTCCCATTTGTGTTTGCACACATGTTCATATGTTTTATGTGTGTCCACAGCATGTTGTGTACATGTATGTGTGCACATGGCACATGTACATGCCTATTTGTATATGCTCAGACCTATATGTGTTTGTGACATGTGTGCATGCACGAACATTTCAGGTGAACTCCTCAGGAGACAGCCTGGCCACACTGTTTATGCAGAAGCCTGAGTGAATGTGCTTTCTCTTCCTGCAGAAATCACCAGGGATCCTTCCCGTCGTAACTCCCATTTCCACTCCACTGCGTTCCAGAGCCTGCACTTGAATGGAAATGTTTGCTGTTATGCTTCTCGCTTTGATTAGCTCGTTTGATTAAATTAATTGTCAGCTTGCCTGGAACTAAAGCCTCTTAAAATGAAAACTGTTTCACTCGGGAATTTATGCAAGATGAAGAATGAAAGATTTTCCTGTGGTGGAAGGCCGGGTCCCCTGGTGTGGAATCTGGGGCTCTGGACCTGGGCTTGGTCCAAGACATACCGCCTGTCCTGCTCCCTAAGCAGGATGCACAGGCCAGCAGGCTCCTTTGTCCTTTGTTTCAGATGTGTCTCCCCTTTAGAGCCTCTGGGTTACAAGTAAAGACAACTGAGGTCAGGCTTAAGCCAAAGAGGGAGTGCTTAGTGTGGAAGGGTATCTCACGTCACTAGAGGCAGAACCTGGTATCAGCCTGGGCCACCACAGTCACAGTGGCCTGGCTCTGTGCCCCAGAATGGGTGGCTCTGCTTCTTTTTCTGTGGAGATATTTTCTACTCAGGGACCCTGTGTCTGTTCGTCCCCAGCTTCTCACCTGGACTGAGCCTCCTTTTCTACTCAGGGACCCTGTGTCTGTTTGTCCCCAGCCCAGCTTCTCAGCCTGGACTAAGCCTCCTTTTCTACTCAGGGACCCTGTGTCTGTCTGTCCCCAGCTTCTCAGCCTGGACTGAGCCTCCTTTTCTATTCAGGGCCCCTGTGTCTGTCTGTCCCCAGCTCAGCTTCAGCCTGGACCAAGCCTCCTTTTCTACTCAGGGACCCTGTGTCTGTCTGTCCCCAGCCCAGCTTCTCAGCCTGGACCGAGCCTCCTCTTTTTCAGCCCCATTCCCCCCACACCTCTTCTTTCACAGCTCAGCAGTGGGTCTGCACCGCACTTACAGCACTAGTCTAGGCTGTATCTATGGCTACAGGGCACAGCTTCCCATGTCTGGGTGTGTGGGGATAGGCTGTGGCCGGCCTTCCTTGGAACCATAGTGAAGCGGCAGAACACCACGGGCACAGTCTGTATGTGGATTTGGCATGGCATCTATGTGATGTGTTGAGTAAATGATGGGACAATCTTTACTAAAAGGGTTGGGAGCCAGAAAGATCTTTGGGCTATGATGGTGGCCATAGACCTTTCCCATGTCAGGTGTGTAGGATCGAGATCTTGTCTTCAGAGGCCCACAGAGTAATGCACTGGTGTGTTATGCCTGGTTGGATGGAAGAAGTCATTATCTCTGTGTGGGGTGCTTGGGGAAGGCCTAGTATATGATTTGCAACCTAGAGCATGAAACATACTTATTTTTCATCATATGCCCAGAGGCAAGTTGTCATGCCTTTCTTGGCAGAGTAATGTCAGCATATGCCAGGTGTCTAGACTCACAGAGAGAGACAGTGGACAGAGGACCAGGTCCTCTTGCATGTCTGATATGAGGGCCGTTAACCTTGTTCTAAGCCTGGGTCTCTGTCTCATTTTAAGATAGGCTGGGGTTGATACAGGTTTCTTTTTAGTGCAAAGCTAGCTTCAGCTACAGCTGTAGAGCCTGACCTGTTTCACTATGTCCCTGGCCACTAGGTTCTTGGGCCATGACACTTTGTTAGACCTCTGTCATGATCATGTTTCTATTCCATTTCCCACCATGTCCATGTCTGGCTGGGGCAGTTTAGCCTGCTTGTCTCCTGCTGTTGCCTGGCAACTTCAGAATTGCTCCCCGAGGAAGAATTTTCCCAAATGTAAATTTCTTGGTCAAGTTCAGGGCTGCCTGGGTTTTTACCGGCCTTGACCTGGCAGCTGTTGCCTCTGAGTGCTGTGATGCAGGAGAGACTCCTGTTGAACAGGCAGCACAGCATGAAGAGCATGGTGGACTGCTAAGTGGCCTGGAATGCTGGAGGGGTGGGTGTAGAGCCACCACAGAGTGTTGTGATTACATTGGTGCCTGATGCTTCTTCCTGTGTGGCTCACAGGCTGATGAGCTCTGATTCTTACAGAAGTATGCAGTGTGGTCCTCGTGAGAATGGTAAAGATATATGGCATGCGCCTGTGGAAAAGACAAGCTGATCTTTAATAGCCTTTTTTTTTTTTTTTTTTTTTTTTTTAAAGCAGTTTTAGGTCTAGGAAAATCAAGGAGACAGTCTAGCAAATTCTCTGCCCCCACCCTCTGCTCTCCCGCCTTTGCTGTGCAAGGACTGACTGGCATTTCCTTTCCACATGCTCTGTCTGAGGGCGCCATATCTCCCTGTGTCTCCATCATGCAAGACCTGGCTCTACAGACAAAGTCTTCATACTCTTGGGAAGACATGCTCACAGAGGACTTCAAATATACATAAGTAGGCGGAATGAATCGTGACACCTTTCTTCCTACTTCAATCTCCCAGCAGCTGGTGGTCAGTCTTACCCTGTCCCCTACTCTTCTGAAGTGGACTCCAAAACTGGAATTTTATCTGTGCTTTGTTGTGTGTCCATGAAAGGTGTTTTAAAAACACTCAGTTCCACAAATGCACCCGCCATATAATGAATGAGCACCTTTACATCATTAGGTATCAGTTCACATACATTGTAACTTTATTTTGAACTTTTCTTAATTCAGCATTCATATCAGGCTCCCTCTGTGGTTAATCACAGCCTTTAGTCTTCTCTCCCCTCAGTACCTGCTGCTTGTTTGCTGGTGAGCCTTTGTGTGTTTTGTTTAGGGACCTGGCTTTTGCCCTTTGTGGGTGGCATCCCCATGGTATAATTTCTTAGGGCCTTCAAACCCTTCCTTTATGCAAGTTGGAAGTTGGATTTGAGGCTTGTTGAGAATAGAAATTATTTTCTTTAAGTCTCTTTTCCTTTCTCAGTGGTGGGCAGGATTATTTCCCGTGTGAGGTGTGCCCCCTCTTGGGTGGGGGCCCCTTGGCACTGGTTGGCTTTCTGTACCGTGGGCAGCCCTGTGGACGGTGGCTGGGGCTCAAGGTTTTCAGGCTTTCGTTGTGGTGTTCTTTTGTCCGTAGATGTTTAGTTATGTGGGAAGCACCTGTGAAGCATGCTGCCATCCACTGTGGTGTGTTGTGTAGTCCCGTCTCTGGAGGGCGTGAGCTCACAGCTGGTGCTTTGCTTTCACTGGTCAGTGCACAGACAGTGGTGACCCAGGAGAGCTTTCATTTGATTTTGAGTCATTTGTGCCCATTCTGACCTTGCTCTTCTGAAGTGCTCTGCTCTGGTCTATGAGCACTACATGAGGTGGCCCTGGGTTTGTCTGGTGACTCTCTAGCCCTGGAGTCACATCTTTCTGTTCTGTGTGACCTTAATTATAGGATTCTATTGCCTTTCCTGCCCAGGCTTACAGTCTCCTGCTTCACCGAGCCCAGGGTCCTCAGGCCAGGCAGCCCTCTTTCCCCATTCTATTCCTGTGCACTTGGCCTAGCTATACAGTTAGAGTGCCTCCACCAGGGGTGACTGTCATTTGCTCTGCCCTTCCCTTTGGGAGGTGGGGGGCAGTTTCCAGAGTCAGGTCCAGGGACTTATATGGGTTCTTGGCCTCAGTAGTGGTCGTGCTGCATAGCATGTGACCTTTACCAAAGCAGGTGTTTGTGGAGTAGACGGCAATGCCAGTTGTCTATACCTTGCCAGCCTGTGTCACATGAGATTACAGTTGAGTGAACTGTTCTCTCCTGTGTCCTAGCGGTGCATGGGTGTCTGTCAGCAGGTCAGGTTTTGGCACCTGTGGCTTTCACCTGTGTACAGGTTAGCTGGCTATCACCAACTTCTTCCTGGAAAGAGCTGGCCTTTGATCCTTTGGGTGTTTCACATGGTACCTCCACCCTGTACCCAGGGTAGCTGGCTATCACCAACTTCTTCCTGGAAAGAGCCGGCCTCTGATCCTCTGGGTGTTTCACATGGTGCCTCCATCCTGCAGAACTCTGCTTTAAGTGGATCCATGTTCCTTCCTCACTGTGTCAACGTGTCTCTGTGCCGGCTGGACACCAAGCCCTCTGGCTCGTGGTCGCGAGACGGCCTTGTAGACCTTGATCTTTCATGCTCTCATAGGGACAAGAGCCCTGTTCCTCAGGGGATCCCTTCCTTGACTGTCTTCCTCTTGCCCTTCCACTTATACAAGCCCCTTTCAGAATTTCTTTCCAGGGTTAGGGTCCCCTGGTCATCACCCATACCAGGCATGCTATGCCCAGGCCATCTGATGGCTTCCCCCTTCAGTTATAGTAAAATTTCCAATAGCTTCCTCAGCTGTTTAAAAAGTTTATCTTACTGTATGTGTATGGTTATTTTGCCTGCATGTATGTCTGCACTGCATGTATCCTGCGCTGCATGTGTGTCTGGTGCGTGTGGTGGTAGGACTTCTAGAACTAGAGTTAGAGATGGTTGTGAGCCACCATGTAGATGCTGGGACTTGAACCTGGGTCCTCTGTAAGAGTGGCCAGTGCTCTAACAGAGGAGCCATCTCTCCAGCCCTTTCTTATTATTGTTGTATATGTGTGTATATTATGGTCAGGGCACAACATTTGTTTAGCGGTCAGAAGACAACAGTGTGGAGTCGGCTCTCTCCTTCTACCTTTATATGGGTTCTGAGGATTGAACTCAGATCATCAGACTTGCACAGCAAGTGCCTTTACTGGCTGAGCCATCTCTCTGGCCCGTCCTTGGCTTCTTGGTAGGCTAAGGAGCTTAAAAGTGAGCATCTGTGTGTGACAAAACCTTTCCTGGGGAGCTGCAATACATGTCTGCTCACCCCACGTAGGGAGCCCATAACAGACCAAAGTACACCAATGTCCAGCTTGGTGAGCCAATGAGTTTTACCGGGGTTACTTACGGGAACAGAAATGATTCAGAAACAGCTGCATCACAAACACCTACCCAGCATGGGTGACAGCTCACAAAACTGGGAACCTAGAGCACACAGTACAGCCTGCAGGCAGCTTAGCAGGTTGGAAATGTCCTTTCCAGGTGCCTCAGTTGGTCTAAACCTCATGCAGGCAGGTCAGCTGGTTTCTGCTCCTTCCAGGCAGCTGATTCCCAGAGTCTTCTTTGCAGCTCAGCTTCCTTCAGTCTGAGGGGTACTCTCACCTTTTATTGCTTACTCTGTCGGGAGGCCTAGTGAATCTGATCAGATTCAGGGACTTCCTGAAACTATTTTGAGTTTCCCTTTCTGTTTAAAGAGCTTCCCTGCAGGATAGAATGTTTCAATCTGGGAGAAAACTTACACAACAGCATCCTGCACATGCCAAGCTAGAGATGAACCAGTTAGTCTTAGGCTAGTTAAGACCTCTGCTTGCTCTGTGGGGAGCATCTCTCAGACTTGAACGGGTGTCACTGCCCTATGTTGTACCCCCTGTGGTCATCCCCAGAGCCACGAGAAAGAGCCAGTAGTCACATGAATACAGCCATTTACCTGTGCCCTCCTGGGCACCAGGCCAAATGTTACCTTTGCTTCTTTTCTTCCTTCCGGAGCTGTGGTCCTTTGTGTGCCTGCTGTGTGCTTCCAAGAGCCTATGAGTACCTGAGGGCTTCAACAGATCCTTGGATCTCACTCAGATCTGCACCAGCATAGCACCTGTGGGGTAGCTTCTGGCTTACAAGAGATGCCAACAGCGCCAAATGTATATAGATAGCCCCACACTGTCCCACCTGCCTGTCTGTTGGACTTCTCTCCTCTAAGTTTGTGCTGATTGTTGCTTCGGTTCTCGGGTCTTTTCCTGTCGGTTTCTATCTTGGTAAGGAAGGTACCTACCAGTGCCAGGTACTCAGCCAGGCAACAGGATCCCAGGCACAAGTATATTGACAGGGCTTTGTTTTGCTGCTGGACACTAGTGCCCACCCTAGTCCTGACAGGTGTTTCTTTCAGACTTTCCTGAAGGTGTGTATCTGTCTTTCCATGTGTCTGTCTGTCCTTCCTCTGCAGGAGAGTTGCAGGGAGAGGGTAAGAACCATCATTTGCAACAGTTGTTGCTTATATCCAAGGCCCTGTGTGTGGAGCTTTTTCAAAGCCTCTTGCTTGGGCCTCATGACAACTCTAGGAGGTCAGTACCGTCATGGGCTCCACTTGACAAGAACCCCCCCCCACACCCTGTAGTGGTGAGAATGAAAATGGCCCCATGGACTCCTAGAGAGTAGTACTATTAGGAGGTGTGGCCTTGTTGGAAGAAGGGTGTCATGGCGGGCAGACTTTGAGATTTCAGATGCTCAAGCCAGGCCCAGTTTCTCTCTCTTCCTGCTGCCTGCTGATCCAGATGTAGAACTCTCAGCCACCTTTCCAGCACCATTTATTTCTGTCTGCACGCTTCCATGCTTCACACCATTGATGACAATGGACAAAACCTCTGAACTGTAAGCCAACTCCAATTAAATGTTTTCCCTTGTAAGAGTTCCTGTGGTCATAGTGTCTGTTCATAGCAATAGAAACCCTAACTAAGACATTCATATTGAGAGGAACTTGCAAAAGCAGAAAAGGGATGCTGAATTCAGACCTGGGTTTATGGTCAAGCATGCACCTGAGATCCTGAACAGGATGGTGGCCTCCTCAAACAGGTTGGTTGTAGGAATTGCAGAGTGCTATGTTCCTCACAAACTTTTAACACCCACCCCACCCCACCACTGTGGATAGTGGGTGCTTCTCCCAGCATATTCCATGAATTAGGGGACCAGATCTTCTGCTTTTATTTGGAAAAGTGAGCTACATAGCTTTCCCTTACCAGTGTTTGTTCTCAACCGAATTGAGGGTTAGGGACTAGGTCACAAGCCTGAGGCTGATTGGTTGTGGCTGCATGGCCCCCACTGCTCTCCCTGCCTGTCTCCACTCCTTGTCACCATTGCCACTTTCTCCATCTTATATTTCTAGCTGTACTTTTAAAAAAATCTTTTCATTTTTTGAGATTATAGTTACATCATTTTCCCCTTCCCTGTATTCTTCCCTAAACCTCCCATATACCCCTCCTTTTTCTCTTTCAAATTCATGGTCTCTTTTTCCATTGTTGTTTTATATATGTATACACATACATACATATATATGTATATATATACATAAATACAGAAATTCAACCTACTCAGTCTGTATTCTGTTACCAGTGTGTATGTCTTCAGAGCTGACCATTTGGTACTGGATAACTAATTGGTGTGCTCTTCCCTGGGAAGACGGCTGACCATTGGGTACTGGATAACTAATTGGTGTGCCCTTCCCTGGGAAGACGGCTGACCATTGGGTACTGGATAACTAATTGGTGTGCTCTTCCCTGGGAAGACGGCTGACCATTGGGTACTGGATAACTAATTGGTGTGCCCTTCCCTGGGAAGACGGCTGACCATTGGGTACTGGATAACTAATTGGTGTGCCCTTCCCTGGGAAGACGGCTGACCATTGGGTACTGGATAACTAATTGGTGTGCCCTTCCCTGGGGAGAGTCTTTCCTGCTCTTAGTATTCTTCAGTTGCCTTTAGCTCTTTGTGTAGGCTGAGGCCCTGTGCCACACCCCATCCACTTGAGTGTGTCTCTGGTTGTCCTTGTGCAGCCCACTGTTAGGCAGTCCTGTTGGTGAGACCTTATGAGTGTAGCTTCTGACATTCCTAGGAGTCAGAGTTTCACAGCACAGCTCTTAACGGCCTTTCTGCCTGCCTTTCAAAAGTTGTATTGTAGATGTATCCATTGGGACTAGGCTCCACAATTCTGCATTTTGATTGCTTATTGTTTTCTATAATAGTCTCTATTTGTTGCAAAGAGAAGTTTCCTTGATGAAAGATAAGGACTATGCTAATCTGTGAGTACAAGGACAGATTAGATTGTAGTGAGGAATTATGCTGGTTTATATAGTAGTGATTTCTTCTCCAAGATCCATGACTTCACTAGTTCTGGGCAGCTGGCTAGGTTTCCAGTGCTAGACATGATTTCTGTCTTGTTGAGCAGGTCTCAATTCCATTTAAAGAGCTGTTGGTTACTATCAAGGTATGTGTGCCGCTACTGTAGGATTATTGTGCCTTTCTAGTTGTTGTAGTTCGTAAGTATTATAGCTGGTAGATCTGTTGACTGTTTTCCTCTAGAAGCTTTCATGGGGCCTTCTGGTACCATGAATGCTAGTTATCAGGGAAGAGGCTTTCATGTCAGTTCTGTGTTGATTGATTTTACTCTTTTGGGGGGCCTGCCAACCAGCTCCTAAATAAATCACACATGGAGGATTATTCTTATTTATAAATGCCTGGCCTTAGCTTGGCTTGTTCCTTAACTTAAATTATCCCCATCTATCTTTTGCCTCTAGGCTTTTCCCATTCTCATACTTCTGTAAATCTTACTCTTAGTCCATGGCTGGCTTTGTAGCTGTGTAGCTGGCCCCTTGCATCCTCTTCTTCTCTTGCTCCTTCCAGATGTCTCCTTCTATACATTCTCTCTGCCTGCCAGCCTCACCTATCCTTTCTCCTGCCTTGCCATTCAGTTCTTTATTAGGCCATCAGGTGTTTCAGACAGGCACAGTAACACAGCTTTACAAAGTTAAACAAATGCAACATAAACAAAAGTAACACAACTTAAAATAGTATTCCACAACAAGTTCAGAAGCTTCTGGGTCCTGTGTCTGAAGTATATGATGTCTTCAGTAATGGGGACTTACCTTCCACTTCTGGTGTGCAATGGCAATTATAAGATATTGCTTATAATGTTTTGAGAGTCTTTTGTATAATCCTGACTCAAGAGACCTTCTCATGCCTGGTGCTGGGGTTTTTGTTAGGTGGTCTTTGGGTCTTGGAGGGACTATTGTCAGCCCAGAAGGGAAAATTCAATTTAAACTACTGTGTGTGTGTGTGTGTGTGTGTGTGTGTGTGTGTGTGTGTGTGGTGTGGTGTATGTATTATAGGTATTTTTAGGTAGAGGTTATGGTATGACTCCTTATGACCTTTTCACACACCTGTACTGTTACTTTACCCTCCTCCCCCCTTTTTCTGTATCTATCTCCCTCCTCCTCCCTAAATAGAGCTGCTCTGTTTTTCCCATTTTCCCCCTTTAGGTCACTTGTACCCCACTATTCCCCTCTCTATTGCTCCCTACCTCTACTCTGGCAATGGTTCCTTTTTACTTTCCTGGTTTCTGTAGTTACTCCAGAATATTTATGTACTCACATCATTTGGAGCTAGGAGCCTCTGATGAGAGAGAACATGTGATGTTTGTCTTTCTGAGTCTGAGTTACCTCACTCAATATGATCATTTCTGGTTCCATCCATTTACCTGCAAAGCTGATGATTTCCTTTTCTTTGCTCTAGCTGTTCTCCTCCCAAGAGTAGGAGGCCTGGAGTCATGCTTGCTTAGTCAGCCTACAGGAATGTGTGTGCATGGGCATGTGGATGTGTTTTCCCCTAGAGCACTTTTAAAGGTCTCTGAAATTACTAACATGAATTTGTTATCCACATTTAGTATAATGCTGATGAATAAGCTCTGAATCCATGGTGTGTGTGTGTGTGTGTGTGTGTGTGTGTGTGTGTGTGTGTTCTGTGTGTTCTGTGTGTTGTGTGTGTGTGTATGATTTGTACACGTGATGCATATTTATGTCTGCCCCAATCCTGAGTGATGGTTTGTTCACAGAATGCTGGCATCTTGTCTCTGTGTACACTGTTACTCATAGTCATCTTGGTTGGATGAGAAGCCCTATGTCTCTCATCAGTAACAGCTCATTTGGGGTTATATTAAGGAGTTCTGTCCAGGGACAGCTTGTCAGGAGGTGGCTGTGAAGTCAGAACACTGGGTCTTGTCCTCTTAGCAGCATGTTTCTTTGGAAAAATGTCGATCTCCAGAGACACTGTTTGGGATGTTGGCTCTGCCTCTTGCTTGCCTGACGCTGTCCTGTTCAGAGCAGGCTGGAGTACTGGTTATTTGGCTTATTTTCTTCTTTTGTGAATTCTGATCAAAATGAAGTTGCTAAGCTTGATTACTTCCTGTGTCCATGGCTCTTAGTTATGGGTAAATGCCAGAAATTTCCAAAAATGAACATGCCTTTGAGAGCAACAGCCATGATTTTGGTTTTGGGGCTGTACATCTCAGGAGCTTCCACCAGCTAATTAATGGCACCATTATGGTGCACTGCCTAGGATCCATCACAGTGGGCACAGCTGATGTTCAGGTCTTTGTGGGAGTTCCAGGGTTTGAAGATAACTGACCCATAGCACCCTGTCTGAGTGTTTGACTCACGTGGTGAGGTTCAAACATCTTAGCCTTGCAGATCTCACCTTTGATTTCTGGTCTTGTCTTTTCTTATTGTTCCCATCAGCATGATTATGCTGGAGTACCTGTAGAGATAAACCTTTACTTTACTCAATAACCCTCTTTTCCTGGTTTTCTACTGTTCGTGGAAGAAAAAAAAAATGTGTTTATTATAAAGCAACAGGGCTGTGTCCTCCTGTATTGCAAGTCATAGAAATGTTTTGCCCCCCCCCCCCGCCCATTTTGAAATGGTCTTATATCTGGAATTTGCTATATAGCTGAGGATGACTTTAAACTTCTGATCCTACTCCCTGCAATCCCAAGTGCTGGAATCAAAAGCATGTGCCACCATGCTTTTTGTTGTTGTTGTTTTTTTGAGACAGGGTTTCTCTGTGTACCTTGCGCCTTTCCTGGAACTCACTTGGTAGACCAGGCTGGCCTCAAACCCACAGAGATCCACCTCCCTCTGCCTCCCGAGTGCTGGGATTAAAGGCGTATGCCACCACCGCCCGGCTGCCTTTTTTATACAGTGCTGAGGATGGAACCCAGGGTTTCATCCGTGCTAGGCAGGTGTTCTGCTAAATGAGCCATATTCTGCCCCATATGTGAGTTTGTTCTATTTGAGCCATGTGGCCACAGTTTTGTGAGACTCTCAGCATCTGTAATTCTGAAAATGGCCTGTACACTTGAAAGGCATGCCTATAAAACCGAACCATCTGACATTCTGCAAACAAAGATTCAAGTGATAATCTATTGTGAACTCTACACCCCCCTCCCCAAGATGCACCTTCTCCACACAGTCCAGTCTCCAATGATGACATGTAATAGATCTGAGAGAATTTCTGTTCACTGTCCTCTGGACTCCTCACAAGCTGCCTCAACATTTGAGAGGCAAGGGCAGGTTGAACTCTTGAGTTTGAGGCTAGCCTGGTCTAGGTTGCAAGTTCCAGACCAGCTAGTTATATATTGAGACTCTGCCTAAAATAAACAAAACAAAACCCCCCAAAACAAAGAAACAAACACCATAATTATCATCAGATCCATATAATATCAAACCCTGATTCAGATTTAGTCAAATGAAATCCATTGCCTACCAGATGCTTCTTGGAGTTTATTCTGTTATTTCTGTTTCTAACTTGGGTGCACATAAGAAGACAGGAAAGTGAAAGTCATCAGCACCTGAGTGTGTGTTTTAGATTGTGGATAAATGTTGCTGAAGGAGCTACCCCTTTGACCCCAGCTTTGGTTAGTCTAGGCTTGTAATAAGCCAGCATGTCCCCTTGTCACTAGTGGTATGCCTGATACTATGAAGAAGCAGGAAAAAAAAAGTAAGCTGGACTTCTTCCAAAATCTGCCCATGACGTGAGTGATGCTCAGAAGCAGCCATGGTGGGGCATGACAGGAGCTGTCCCCAGCTATCCCAGTGTGCAGAGGAGGCAGGCATGATCTTCAGGGATTTGAAGAGAGGTTGTGTTTTCTCAGTGGTTCCTTCAGATCCTTTGAGAAATGGGGGAGCTCTCCTGTGGTGTCAGTGGTCACAGTGGTGTCAGAGTTGGGTGGTCTACACTCACCTGGGCTCACTCTGTGACAGGGTGGAGTATAGTCAGTTGGGTCTGGGCATCTGGTCTTATTCCTGAGTACCCAGGCTTTTCTTTTTTGGTGGTAGCGGGAGCAGTTAGTTAAGGTTTGGTGAGAGGTGGCTGGACACAGCCCACTGTCCACACTGGGAGGTCACTCTTCTGCTGGTTTTTGTGAACTGTTTTCAGTCAGTCTCCTAGATGTTGCCTTCCTGGCTGAGGACATTAGAGAGCCACCTGTAACTTGTGATCTATTATGTCCTGAGCCTACATTCTCTGTCCTTAGCAGGTGAGATTTGACCCAAGTGGTCACATCTGCTAGCTGCCCAGCACCGCAGTATGGGGAAGATCAGAAGCCACTTCTGGGTCAGAGCTCCAATGGAGCCTGCAAGCTGTTGAGTGAGGGTCTTGGGCCCATGTGTAATGGAGGAGGGCATGGCACACAGAGGCACAGAAGCAGCTGCAGAAAGTACTGCTCCAGTCCACGTCACAGCTTGCAAGTCGCCCTCCTGAGAGTGCCAGCCGGCTTGGCTTGAGTTTGAGAGCGTAACATGTTTTAAATCAAAGGCAGATGGGATAAGGAGAGAGGAGGGGTTTGCTGTTAGGATCAAGAGCTTTTCAGCCAAGATCGTGTGTTCAATTTTGTATTGTGTAGTGTTATACCAATAGGGAATACCAGAAGTACTGACAAAGCTCAGATCTGTACAGAAGTTGGTCCTTGGAGGTTGTGAGTTTTGATGGGCAGCAAGAGAGCTGCATGTTAAAGGATTTAGCAGCTGTCTCAAGCAGGAGAACATTGTCTGGTGTGAAGGGTAGCAGAACTCTAGGGTGGATGACATTCAGAGCGTGGAGCCAGGTGCCCAGCTTCCGTCTCAGTGGATAAACTGCTCTTGGCACTTATATCTGCTCTACCATGTTATGTCTCCAAAACTGGGCCCTATATGTTTTCTAGAAGGGTTTTCATCTTTATTTTCTGTTTGTCTCCCTGGACCTACTTCCATGTTTCAGGGATCAAACTGACAGGTACTGGGTGGGATGGTGGCCTCTTTGGTGCTTAACCATATGGAGGTCGCATGCATATACATGCAAACCCTATGAAACAGCTAGGCCAGGTACAGGGTTTGTGTATGAGGTGTTCATTGAGAGAAGAGCAGGGAAACAGCTTGGAACATGACCCCAGAGCCACCCCAGAGGGTAAAGGGCCACGTGATGGGAGTGTGTTTACTGCTTGGACAGCGGATGTCAGATGAGAGCAGATGGGCCATTGGACTGTGGAGAGGAGGGGGGGAAAGTATAGGCAGGGGAGAGGGAAGAGATGCATAATTTGGGGGCTGCCTGGAACATTGTGAGGAGGGCTGGAATGGAGCAACCTTGGAGCCTGCTGACCAGGGGCTAAGCTACCCTTCAGCCTGGGTCCTAAGGGTAGGAGCTGAGGAGTAACAGGTTTTGGTGAGAAATGATACTCTGGGAGGATTTGGGATGGTTGAGACAGGAGGAGGAACTCTACTGACCTGTTAGGAGTGGCCTCTGAGTAGGCATATTCCAGGCTAACACCTTGCAGGCCCAAGGGAGTAGTTGTTCTCTCTCTAGGCATCAGCACAGGTTGTAATCTGGTACACTCTGGGTCAGCTCTGTGCCCCTCAGAACTTGGAATGGGGAGAGAACTGTCTAGGACTGACCTTGTTCCCACATGTATGTAAGCTATCACTGCACAGTCAGAGCCTGGTGGTGGGAATAGAGGGATAGGCTCTCCCTCTTCAGGATAGATGCTAGTATTTTGTGCTGTTCTGGAGTCTGGGAAAATTTGTTAAGCAAATGTCCCCTGTTGGTGGCTGAGGCAAGGGTGCAAGCCCCTCCTGACTTACTGGGAAAAGGGTTACTGCTGGCCGGCGGGATGAGAGGCTCCCCCACACTCTACTGTGAGCTTTGCCCAGCTGGTGCTCTGGACTGTTGTCGCCTCTTCACACATGCCAGGCTCTCCTCATTTGCTTGCTTTGGGAGGTTGTCTTAATTGTTTGATTGAAAATTCATGGTGAAAGGTCCTTTTATTTTGAAGAATGGCATGTATTTGAGCACCTTGTGGCGGGTTGTAATGTTCCTAGGTGATGCATTCTGTTTAGAATCCATCATAACGATCTGTAGTCTGCCCTGTGTGCTCTGCTGAGTGTGGGAACCTTTTCGAGGTGTGAATTATTGGTGCTATAACTCATTCCTTGTTACTGCGGTATTGCTTATATGGCATGAAACACGAGTCGTGCTAATGAGTTCAGACAAAGCCCCACTTTGCAGTGCCCTGTGAGGCTCCTGCAGCCCAGCACATGGTGAGGTAGATGGGTCACATACATGCAGTTCTTGACTTCTCCGGAGCTGCTAATGCAAATTTGTTGGGTACAAGATTGGCTCTAAGTCCTTTCTAGTGCCTCTGGAGTTGCTTAGTGTCCTTTTGGCTGCTGGGGACATTAGTTCTCTTCCACAGGTGCTGCTGTTCTCCACAGGCCTCTCATCCCAGCTCGTTATTGAATGCATTTGGGTTTTGTGTGTGTGCACATGGAAACCAGAGTGTAGTTTTTTCTACACCAGAGGAGCTGGACAGCATCCATATTGTGTTTTGAGACAGGGTCTCTCACTGGGACCTGGAACTTGTCAGTTGGGCTAGGCTGATTGGCTGGCAAGTTCCTGGAATTACCTATCTCCACTTCCCCAGCACTGGGATTGTAAGTGTGTACCACCAGCCTGACTTATTTCCATGGATGCTGCGGCTCAGACTTGACCATCTGAGCCATCTCCTCAGGTCATGAATACAGGAGATCACATGGCTCTGGCAATGGCCTGGGCCTTGATTACTGCCATATTCAAGTGGCAGGCTCAAACAGTGATCTTTTGGGCTCCAGGGCCTTCCCAGGAACTCCACCAGACACTAGGAGTGGGCTTGTGCTATGAGTCTGTAGAGGGTGTGGAGCCCAGTGCTGCATTGTGTCTGTTAATTAAAAGCCCCACTCAATTCTCTGGTGAGTTGGGGTCATTGGTTTCTGGGTTTGTTTCCAAAAAAGCAGAAGGAACTCTTAGCAGAGAAAGGAATTAGACAAGGATTCTGGTGGGACTTCAGTCTTTCCTAGGTGTGTTTCCTCTAGGGTCAGAGAAGCCTGAGCTGTGGCTGGGTAGAACTCAGCAGCTGTCCCATGGGTCTTTCCCTTCCCCAGCCCTCCCTTCTCTAAAAGCCCCTCTTCTCTACTGGACCACCAGCCTTCCTGACCACCATCCCTACATATGGGCTGGTGACTGAGCAGTGCCAGGGATAGCTAGTGGCTCTGCATGGTCACAACTACCCACTCCGGCATGTTTCAGATGTTTTAATCAGGAGGGGTGCCCAACAGACCCCTTCTTAAAGTCTGCAGCCCATACGAAGCAGTTGTGTTTCCTCTGGTCCTATGCCCCTGCTTAGGTCCCCGGGAAATGGGGATATTCGGGGCTGTCACAGCTTCACAATGTGCCTGCTGTTCGTTTGTAGTCTGCTTTTAAGCTGGCTCATTTGGAATTAGCAAACTCGTCTCATGCTCAAAATAGATTATGTTGCCAGGAATCAAAGCCAAAAATCTGAGTGTGGCTCTGCTGGGCCTGTTGCTGTTCTTAATGCCCATTTCTCCTGTCCTGTTATCTGCTTACTACTGGGGAGAGAATACAGACATGGAGCTCTCAAAAAGAAGCCATGAGTCCAAGTATCCTGCAGTGGCCACATACCCAGCACCAGAAGGTTCTGTATTATGTGAACCAATGATGTCAGAGCCTTGGGTCTAAAGAGGTGCAGACAGTCCTGGCCCAAGGCTCAGCAGGTAGGCATTTCTTCTTCAGCCACTTGAGGGCAGATTCCAAGGATTCTGAGAAATAGCAGGGATTACACCCCAGAATGTGGTCAGAGCCTTGTGTTTCTACTTTTAAATGGGAAATTAGGGCAGATGATCCTTGGAGTCCCTTCTAGTGGCTTTAGCCCACCATAGTTCTCTTAGTTACTTTTCTATTCCTGTGAAGAGGAATAGAACCATGACCATATAACTTAGGAAAGAAAACATTTAATTTGGGGCTCACAGTTCCAGGAAGGAGTAGAGTTCATGACCATCATGGCAGGGAGCATGGCAGCAGGCATGGCATTGGAGCAGTAGCTAGGAACTTAACGTGTTGAAACAACAACTAAAAGGCAAGGTAGGGGGCTAAGCTAGCGGGGAATAGCGTGAGCTTTTGAAACCTCAAAACCCACCCCCAGTGACACACCTCCTCTAGAAAGGCCACACCTCCTAATCCTTCCCAAACAGTTCCACCAACTGGGAACCAACCATTCAAATACGTAAGCCTATGGGTCCATTTTCATTCAAACTACCATAATAGACTGGGGATTACTTGTACATAGAAACCTATTAACTCCCTGGAGACATTTGAGAGCCCCCCACCCCCCACCCTCTACCCCACAATAAACTCTAATTCCACTGGCTCAGTGGTTTACTTGCTGGGAATAGCACTTTAGTGTCTTGCACATGCCTTTTTTATGCTGTGCAGTAAGTACTGTCATTGGTGCTGCTAGTGCCATTCGGGTCTAGAGCTGTTCCTGCTTTCCCTGGGATCAGCATTTCTTGACCCTGGCAGTTAGAAACGCTCATTTAATACCTGCTTCTGAGTTGCTGCAATGCTGTAATTTAAGCTAGAGATGCACTGAGCCCATGCTTTGCTGTGAAGGATCTAGAAGCCTGCTGTTTGGCCCCACCGTTGGGTGAGATGCCTCAGGAGACAGGAGTTGACACAGAGCCATTTGGGTTTTACTGGAAAGGCAGCCAGCATGAATCATATGCCTATCTGTATAGAGAAGTCCTGTGCAGAGTGGGATGGGCAGGAGGGTGCTTCTGTACAGCTATGCCCACAGGGCACTCTGGAATTCATACCCAAGTAGATATGGATGTGTCAGCAATGGTTTCTGTGTGTTCAAAGTCGAGTTTGGTGGACCCTGGTCAAGCCACCTTATGAGTTCATGGGAGAGCAGCAAAATGGCAGACCAGATCAGGAGACTCAGGAACTTGGGAGGTAGGGACTCATGCTAGGAAGAGGATGGACCCTTGGGTGTTGGGACTGAACCTCTAGTCACTAGAGCAGGGAAGTGGAGAGCCAGGCCTGGAGAGAGTTGCAAGGACTTGATTGATCCAAGTAGTCACCACTGTCCCAGAGGAGATAGGACCCTGGAAAAGCTGTGGAACTGGGTCTGCACCCCTCCAGCTGGCCATGGCATGGCTCTGTCTACCTGTGTAGACCCTTGGGGTTTGGCAGGGCTGGGTCTTGATAATGGTGATAACTAGGGCCTAAAGAAGGGATTGGTGTGGTGACCCACATCACATCTGTCAGCTATCAAGAGAGGGGGCTGGGGGCCTTCCTTAGAATGTCTTCAAACCAAAGGCAGACAGATCCTTCCCTTGTTTTAAACCACTTTTCCCTTGGGAGTCCCCAGGCTTTGCTGGGGGAGTCAGGCAGAGCTTGTTGGAGACAAGTGGATACTGGGAGGCTCCTAATTGTCTTGTTGTGCTGGGTCTCTTGGGAGTCTGACATAGACAGGGCTGGTTCTGCTCCACGGAAAATCTGCAAAGGCTACTCCTCAGTTAGGATTGTCAGCAGATGTCCCACTGAGAAGGCTCATTACCCAGCGGTGCCCCTTGTCACTTGGGCCACAGGCTTGTTGGCCTTTGTCTCAGTACCTCCAAAAGGTACTTACAGGGGGTTGTTTCTGCTGGGTGGCCATGGAGAAGCTAGTCTTTGAGGGTATGTGGGAATTGCGCCTCATGGATTCTTCCTTTCCCCTGCTGTAGCCTCAGGACTGACCTGGACAGACGCTCAGCATCTCACACAGGCCCTCAGGATGGGCCAGTGCTATGTCATTGCCCAGTCATCAGCCACACTGAGAAGCAAAGAGGAGAGAAACAGCGTTTGGCTAAGGAGCAAGACTGTGGCTCAGCTTTTATTGTCTTTCATTAACGAAAGTGGAGATGTGTGCTTGCCTTTGTTAAGGAAGAAAATGGAAATTTCCTTCCGATGTTCTCATTCCTAGGTTCTTAGTTTTAGAGTTGTACCCCATTTTGATCCCTCATGAATCTGTTTTACCGTTTCCTCTTTGGTTTTTATTTGGTGATGATGTAATGGGAACATGTACCCGCTTGTCACTCACCACTTACCTTCTACTTCCTGCAACACTGTGTGTGGGAGCAGTGCCCAGTGTTTGTTGTGCTGCCATTGTTTACTGCCCTAGGAGATCCCCAGCAGTCATGTCCCTCGTGGTAGAAGAGTCTGTCCATCCCTGTCTCTGGGTGTGCGTTGAATGAGGAAATTTGAGTGAGCACTCCAAGGTCAGTTCTTACATCTGAGGTGATGCTGGTGGTAGTGTGGAGGCCAGCTTCTGTCTCTCAAGTAAGATGCACCCCATGTGGGTCCCTGTCCAGCCTCTGTGCCACACCAGCCAGGATGAAGCCAGGTCCTGGGCTGAGTCAGCGCAGCATGACACAGACTTCCAGGTCTTTGCCTGCATCTCGGCACCATATATGGAGCCCGTGGCCCGCTGCTCCCCAGGCCTGTGGGCACCCAGTCACCTCCACCTATGGTGCGGAGGCACGTTGGGAAAGAGTTTGCCTTTCCAAACACCATAGCAAACCTCGGGGGGAAAACGCACAGAATTCAAGTGGAGCTCCAGGAACCTGAAGATGACTGAGGTTTCTGGAGAACTGTGTTGTTTTGAGTCATTGTGGAAATATCTGCTCAGCATAACTCTCTTTAAACTCTGGAGACCTGTAACTGTTGTGGATTCACAGGCTTATAGCTCAGCAGAATACTGGAAGGGACCAGAAAGAAATTAGTCTAGCATCCCTTAGATCCCAACAGGCCATTCCTCCAGACCCCCTGTCCTTCTCGGGTGTTAGCCTCATCACAGTGTACCCCAATAGGAGGATTGTGGGCCGTGTGGTGGGGGCTGGGAAAAGGGCAGTCTAGGAGATTCTTTGCTCACATTGTAGGCGGTTCTGAGAGTCTTTACATGACATTCCATCAATAAACAGAGTGTGGCCAGGAGGTTCAGCCAAGGATCATGTGTTTATTTCTGCCTAGCCAATGCCTGGCTCTGCCATGCTGTTCACAGCCATCACCTCTGGACAGAGTGCCTGGGTAGCTGTTACTGGACTCAGCCCTTCCAGAGATAATGAGAACATGGTGACTGGCTTCCCATTAGAAACCACTTCCTATCTCTGTAGAAATTTGGAATCAGATCTAGAAGTGAGGGACAGTGCACCTGGGCATCCTGCAGTGGCCCATTCCCAGGTAAGGACTTTTCTGCAAATGTGTCACAATTCCTTCTTCTTTCTTACTCTGCCTTCTCTCTGTCAAGGGTTACATATCCTCTTTCTTGCTGCCCTCTCACCCTGTTCCTTAACTCTTAGGGAACAGCCCATGTTTACCCAGTGCTAAGTCATTCAGAATAACAAAGTGAGGTGTCTTAGAGCAATGTGTGCCCTCACAGCACCTGGTGTAGCCTGTATTTCTGGGATCTCCTTTACTTTACCAGAGGATAGTGCTGAAGGGAAAAAAGTAACATCCATGTGGGGTCCTCTGTTGTCTCTAAGCACATGTCACCAAAAAGTGTTAACTCCTCTTGAAATACACACACCTGGGCAGACCACAAGCTGGACAGGAATACCTCAGAGTATGGACAGAGAGGCTTCTGCTGTCACTTCCAGAAGACCTGTAATTTCAGAAGCTGTGAGTGAACAGGAATTAGGTCACCCCAAGAGACTGGAAGGAGCTATTCATCTTAGAAATGTTGGTACCTAATATTACAGCTGGAAAAAGAGACCTTAACATCATTTAAGGCATATGGATGTGAGCTAGGCTGGCTCTGGCACATCCAGCTCTGTTGTGCTTCTCTGTGTGTGTGCATGCATGTACAGATGTGCATGATTTTTTTAAGTTGTGCTAAAGCGCACACACCATCAGACCATCTCATCTGTCTTGAAGTACACGGTTTTCTGACATTAGTCACATTCATACTGCTCTGCTGCCATTACTGTGGTCTCTCCTTGGACTCTGTTCATCCTTTATAACTGTCTGACTGAGCAAGCCTTGTGTGCGTGGACACACTGTCCTTTACTGAAGTGTGTTTTGCTGACCAGCATCTTTAGGGTTTACCTGCCATAGTGTGTGTGTGTGTGTGCATAAGAGAGAGAGAGAGAGAGAGAGAGAGAGAGAGAGAGAGAGAGAGAGAGAGAGAGAGAGAGAAATGTGATTGGCCCCTTTTAGGCATGGATAATACTCAGCTGTGGAAGTGCACACTTCATTGCATGTGTTGATGGATACCGGGCTGCTGGTATAATTCCACTGTAAATACAGTATGGGATCCTCTTCCAGACCACACTGTCCATTCTTCCCATGTTTTCTTGGAGGAGTCATGGGGACTATACAGTCATACTTGATATCATCTCAGTCAGACAGGGAAGTCCTTGCCACTCTGTTCAGCAAGAGGTGAGCTGCACTTGGGAGCTTGGGAGTAGGGGTGCTGGTGGAGGAGAAATTTCTGTAGACACTCAGGTCAGACAGGAGTGTTTCTACTGTGAACCAAGACATCACAATAAAAAGGCATTTTCACTCAGATGTAGAGATGATTTGTACTCTAGAAGCACAGGTATGGTTGTACCCACTTGCGTCTGCTGAGGGAAGGTGGCTTAGGCTTTGTAACTGGGAAAAGTGGATATGCTGGGCAGTCAAGTTCTGAAGTTCTGTGGTCATAAATTCTGTACCTCCATGGGAATGTCTGGGTGAAGAGGTAAACTAGCTAGCCTGTTTCTTGCAAAGGTGGTGTTATATGTGGGAGACTGTTCTCAGTGGCAACTGGCAAAGTACTTGTCTGTGTGGCAGTATTCTCCATCAGCGTGATACCCCATCAGTGGGGTATGGGAGCTCAGCAAAGGCCTCTGATGACTGCACTGCAGCTAGACTGGGTTTATGTCACCATGTGCAGCACAGTGTGGTACTCACTCAACAATCTTTGAGGTGAGCCAGTGCTTTCTGGGCACAGGCTGAGTGGTTCAGTGGTTAGGGACTGCCAATCAGCTTTGCCGTTTGGCTGCTGAACCTGGGGCAGGTGGGTTACCTTGAATGACCACTCTCTTGTGGGTAAGGTGAGTATACAGAGTGAGTATAGCTCAGGCCACTGCTAAGTGTGGGTAGAGATGTAAGATTTGGCTTCCATGGATAGAGTGAAGCCTACTAGTAAGAGGATATTTTTGTCCCTTTGCCGATCATTTGTACACACTTTCTGGCTTGACACTTGTGCTTTTGTGGGCCTACCAGAGAGGCTGGAGTTTTCTGACTATTTATGAATTACCCTTTTGATGTTTGTTTCAAAATCAAACATTCTAAGTGGGCAGGTTCTGGCCTCCTTAGAGTCCCAGGGCAGCAGTCTCAGGGGGCCTGCTTCCTTGCTTGGTATCACTCCTCAGAGCCACGGGCAGATATGGGGTCAGTTCCTCTGTCCCCTGCAACTTGCAGGATGTTCTTCTAGAATGTCTTCCTGATAGTGGACCAGGGGGGCTGAGTCATCATAGACTTTTATTACTGCATTCTGGATGCCACCTGTTGAATACAGCCCTGCATGGTTAGGTCTGGCTCCAGATGATACCTACTAAAGGAATGTCAGCACAGATTGCCATGGAGACTGCTTGTTAAAGTACCTTTGTACCTTAATAGGCAGGAATACCATAAGGTGGCCCTGGGAGAATGTGTTACAGAGCTCCCTGGCTTGGCCCTGTGTCCACTACACAGACTCCAGGAGTAAGAGTGGAGTCCATAGTTTGTGGGTGGCTTCACCCGTGAACAGAGGCTGGAAGGGCTCGAAGCAGGGAATCTTTACTCCCTTGCTCCCGTCATTCAGGCATGACCTCCTGGCTTCACTGCTACTGATGTTGGGCAGGAACCTCACATGCTGTCCAGACACTTGGGCGAAGTTGTCCAGTTGAAAGTTGTGACCCAGTAAGTAGCTCATGAAACTGCTGTGGAAAACAATCAGTAAGCCCAGAGCACCTTCTTTCTGTGTGTAAGTAGACAGTGGTCTTTGAGCCTCGTATAGTGTGTTGACTATTTCTGCATCAAATCTGACTTACTGTGTGTCTGGTGAAGTCTGAAAGGCTCTGTGCCTTGTGCATACCAGGTAATTGGGTTTGGTCTCTTGTTAAGTCCTGATCTCTCATGTCCCGTCTTCTTGGGACAGAGGGCATTTCACCCTTGCCATCCTCTACTCCAGGTACACACCAGGAGGGTCTCTTCATTCTTCTTCCTGGACCTTCATCCCCATCAGGCTGGGCACAGCCCTTCTTCCTCTGTGCCTGCTGCCTCCACACTGGCCCTGGGGTGGGGAAAGTGGCCCTCTTTACATGCACGACACATCCCAGTGTAGACTGTCTTTTGAATCTCTTTAAATGGGCTAAAATTAAATGATGTAATCAAGGGAAGCATGCTGTGCTCTGCCTGGGACAGAGGCAGCAGAGAGTCTTGATGTTTTTCCTCACCACAGGCTGTTTCTGTGGCTGTCTTAGCCATGGGTGTATAAAGCATACAGGAGCAGTTCAGCTTGTAGCTCATCCTTGGACCCGCTAGGGCCTGACTTGGCTTGTCCTTTCCCTTTCTTTTGTATGCACGTTTCTACAGATCAGAGGAAAATAAAACAAAGCAAAAACAACACCCACAACACTTTCTATATGGAATTAGGCTTTACAGCGACCTTGCTGTTCTGTCCTTTTGAAAACAATATCCCATTTTGTCTGAGGACGCGTTCTGAACCCACCAATCACCAGTCTGAAGTCTGCTTCCAGCCCTCCCGTGCTTGCTTTCAGGATTCCACCCAGAGGTCTAGGTCTGAGGTTCCTTTTGTCAGACCCATGAGCTCAGGCTGTCTGGGTTGCTCCCCACCCCTGGGAGATAGATTACATCCATTGTTCTTGAGGCCTCCCTGCGTGGCTGACAGCAGGGTTAGGCAGGGTTAGGCAGAGGCCCAGGCTCCCCAGAGGCTTGGTTTGCATTCACTTGGCCTCTGGAATTGATACGTTAATAAAAGTCCCTGGTGCCCAGCCCCTCTTACGCACATATGCAGATTTAAATTGTCTGGGTCTGTCTGCCTGAGTGTCTAACTTATTAAAGACAACAAAATGGGTTCTTTCTCATCCATTATTGGGGGAGAATAATAAGTCTCTGTCAGATTAGCTTCTTGGGACTCAGAGCTGAATAGTAGCTGTCTGTGGAGCTCTTAGGCCAAGAACTCACCTCCTCCTGAAGCCGAAAATGTATTCTGAAGACTTAAAATACTTTACTGTTCATTCCTGGCAGGAATCAAGCGGCTAGAGACCCCCAGTCACATGGGACTGTGTTCTTCTCTGTGTGGGGCACATTGCACAGAGGAGCACGGTCCCTTGAGCTTGCTGGCCTCGGCACCTGCCCTCCTAGGGCTGGGCTACAGCCAGAATTGCCAGGCTTTTAAGACCAAGCCACTGAGGAGGGGCGGAAGCCAGACCAAAGGAGGTCCCTGGGACCTTCTTTTCATATCATCTGTCCCTTGGGAAAATCCTGGGGTAGTAAGGGTTGTTCTCCCTAATCCCGGGCCTCAAGATGGGGCTATATTTGGTGACAGGGTCTGTGCAGAAGAAATTTAGTTGCAATTAGGTGGCTCTAAGCCATGTGACTGGTGTCTTTATAAAAGGGGGAACTTAGACAGTGAGACATACTCATTAAGGGAGGTGATGAGAAGATACAATGATTAGGCAGCCACCTGCAGGCTTAGGGACAGGGGCCTGGAGAAGACATCTCAAGCGCCAAAGGAACCAGCCCTGTGACCCCTAGCCCTTGGCTGTCCAGAGCTATGAAAGATAAACTTCTGCTGTTTGAACCTCCCAGACTGGGGCCCTTTTAGAGCAACCCAAGATTCAAGTAATATATTCTGGATTATAAATTAACTTCAAGACATGAACCATGTAGTTATACTATTTGGCATGACCACAGCCTCTTCTAATTGAACCCAAACTAAAGAGCCTTTGCTGGTTAGACCTGTGTCTGGGGCTTTGTTCTAGCACATCCTCTGGGCAGGCTGGAGCTCTGAGCAGCTTTGAGTTCAGGTCCTGGGGAGCATGCCTCTCTACTGTAGAAATCACTCGGCTTTGGCTGCGGTTCTGCCAGAAAGTTGGGTGCTAGTTTTACCTGCCTCTGGTGCCCTGTCCAGATCCCTTTGCTGGGTCAGGTCCTTGGTTTCTTCTGTGACCTTTAGGATACAGGCCTCTGATGTCATGGCCACTCACTCCCTGGGATCACTCCAGGTGACCCATAAACTGAAAATTAAAATATAATCCAACTGGGAGGCTTTTCATGATGACTTAGTTCAGAGGTTAAGATAAACACGTTCTCAGTTGTCCCATGTTCTTTAAAAACAGACTGGGAATTGGGGGTGTTAGTGGCTAGGTCTCTGTTCCCACAGTGTTACAGGTTGTATAGTTCCCCAGAGCCTCCTCTGTGGGGCTGGTAGGACTCTGCCAGCTATGGGCAGAGCATGGCTTTGTGAAGCCTGAAGTTTGTCTATGAAACACCATTTCTGAGGGGCAGAGGGTTTATGACCCCAAGTCAGATTCCACAGAAGGGGTAGGTTGTAGGCCATGTAGAAGAGCATTCTTGTCTATCACAAGGCCTGAGGAGAGGACTTACTTGGTGAAGTGCTTGCTGGACAAGCATGAGAAGCTGAGTGTAGTCCCCAGAACCCATATGGAAAGGCTAAGCATGGTGGCACCTCCTTTTAATTGCTTTTTTAAAATTGGTAATCCTTTAATTGCTGGGGTCTACTGGCCAGCTGGCTAGCTCCAAGTCAACAAGAGACCCTGTCTCAAAGAATTAGGTAGAAGGATGGAAGTTGATCTCTGGCCTCTGTATGCACACATGCACACAAACATGTACACACATGTATACACACCGAGAAAGCTGTGTCAAAATGTAGACAAGGCCCATTAGAACAAGGATGCCCTGATGAATGGAAGGTCTGTGTTGGGTGAGAGGGTACCAACTGCTGGTTGGGGCAAGGCGTGCTAGCATAGTGCCTGGGGGTAACATGCGGGTGCATGGGTGTGACAGTGTGAGTAACCACAGAGATAGATGTGATTGTTTCCTGTGGAGGGTTGGCTATTGACTTGAATTGCAAGGAGGACTACCACATCTTGGGTGGTGTGTGTGACCCAGAGAGTGAGGACGGAGAGTGGAAGGAAGGACTAGCAGGGGCCTGGCTCTGGAGAATAGAGAGAAGGGCGCTGTGTGTAACAGCTCCCTTCATAGTATCTGTTTTCTTGCCCATATTGGGCAGCTCCCATTGGTTACAGGGTGAGGCCTGCCAAGGTGTCCAGGTCATTTTTCTTTCAGACAGGTTGTGAACCAGCGTCTGCAGGCCCCATCCCATCTCTTCCAAGATGCCTTTGGTTTGCCACTGCTTACAGATAAAGGTGGAATACCATCAGCCTGTTGGCAAAGCCCATAGGCAAGGTGGATTGTTACATGGGTGAGAACAGAAGGATAAGGAGGACTGGCCTTGGGCTTCAGCCTCTGGAGGCTGTGCTGTCTCCTGCAGGTGTCTGATGAGCCACAGGGCAGGCCTGTGAGATTGCCTAGGGGCCTTCTCTGCTGTGGCTGCTGAGTGGCTGAAGCAGAGCATCCAGAGCAGCACCTGCTAGTGTCCCTCTGACCTCATCTGGTCTGGGCAGGTCCTGCCTCCCACTGCCCTGAGCTGTCACCTGTGAGCTCTTGACTCAGGAGTTACCCATATTCTGTCAGCCTGTTGCTCTTCTCTGTGCATTTATTGTTGCCTGACTTTCTATCTTTCAGTGCTCCTTGGAGCTCACTAGAAGCATCAGAAAAAGGCGGCATTCAGGAATCAGTGAGTCCAGGGATGATGGGAATTTCCCTGATTACTTCATGTCTTTAGCTCCTGCAGTCTGAAGAAGTCAGTTGGGATGTAATCTGATTCAAATGCACTAGGCTTTCCTGATAAGGGAGAGGGAGACCATTCTATTTCTTGATTGGTCTCTGAGGGGCACATCTAGGATATAGGATACTGTGACCTCAGGATGCCACCCTGCCCAGTGTCTTTCTGGTTCCCACTAGGCCAGCAGTTCTCAATTTATGGGTTGTGATCCTTTGTGGGTTGAATGACCTTTTCACAGGGATCACCTAAGACCACTGGAAAACACAGATATTTATTTACATTATGATTCATAACAGTAGAAAAATTAGTTATGAAGTAGCAACAAAATAATTTTATGGTTGGAGGTTGCCACAACATGAAGAATTGTATTAAAGGGCTACAACATTTGGCAGGTTGAGAACCACTGGCCCTGGCAGACTGCTTTTTGATGTAATGAACTTCTGGTCATGGGCAGAGTGTGGCCAGATATATCAGTCTGAGAAGAGGCAATGAGTCCACCCACTTACCTGTAGGCAGCCTGGCTCCCTTCCCTTCTAGTTACTCCTGAACAGGCTGTGCATTGGGCTGGGACCAAGCTACCTTGGTTGGCTCTTGGTGGGATCCCTAATTGTTAGAGCTAACTCTTGGCTCTGGAAAGATGGCTGACGTTTCAAAGTGACTTTCAAGAGACACAGGGGAGACTGTCTGTGGATGTCTTTGGAATCCAGTGATCACCCATCAGGTGCTCTTTATGTGTCCCAGGACCACCACTACTCCTAATGGTTCACCCTCACTTCCTCCCATCAATGTTCATGCCACAGCAAGGAGTGCTCCTCTTGGTGTTGGGTTTCTGCCATGGGAGTCACAGCACCTGGCATTACTGCCATGTGGTACATGTTAGACGTGGTACCTGGAGCTTGTGGGAAGTCTTATGTGATGACTGTTGCCCTCATCTGGATTTGGTTGGAAGAACGCAAGCTCAAGGAAGGTGCCAAGGTGTCCAGGACCACACAGCACAGCTTAGACTGTCTGACAGCTCAAGGGTAGATGAAGAGTGTCTCTGGCCTGGTCCTCCTGACTGGTCATATGAGAGATGGCATCTATACATAAGGACTGTTGTCAGCCTCTATGCACACCGCTCTCCTGGGTCTGCCGTGTTTACAGGAGAGCACAGTGCCCAGAGTGGGGCTGCTGGCTTAAGCTGTGTAGATGTCACTGGACTTCACTCCAGACAGGCTGTTTGACAGTCTAGGACCTGCTCCTACTTGTGGAACAGCTGTGGTTGATGATTTCCTGCACAGTTTCTTGTCACACCCATGTGTAGTTATCTGTGCCACCCAGCAAACCACCCTAGGTGTGGGTAGTTGAGTTTCCTTCATAGCCTTGTGGTTGGTAGTACCATCTTCTCCTCATCCAAGATAGCCACAACACATCTAAGCACTCTCCAGCTCTTGTGTGGGTCTCACAGCTCTCACATGGCAACTTAGTCTGGTGTAGTTGCCAGGGTGCCCTCAAGGCCACATGCAGCTTCTCACAGCAGCTGTCGATGGAGGAAGGGCAAAGAAGCATGGCCATTTCTAACCCACTGCAACCCATTGCTCCAAACCAGTGTTCTTCATGACATTTCAGGATTTAGTGCAAGACACCCGATCCTGGGTAGGAGACTTCTGGCTTCATCTGAGCAGTAGAATGTGGGTCTGTGGCTTCAGCTCTGTGGGTTTTGTCATTGTCCCTACTACCATCATATGTGCCATCTTCATTCCTCCAGTGTCACCGTAGATGGAAAACATGACTCCTGTGGCTCTGGGCCTGGGGCAGGATTTGAGTTCACTTCAAAGCTGAGTGCAGTCACCCCTGGTGCCTCATAAGGAGCAGGCATGATAATGTGTGGCCACAGAGGTGGCTTTCAAGACAGATATGAGTTGGTCACAGAGTTCCAGAGATGCTGAGAATAATGAGAGGAGACAGGCAGGACCCTGTGCTGCCAGGACAGCTGTGGCCCAGGCTATGGCCAGCATGTGCCGGGGGCCGACCATACATCTGGGCAGCCTTGATTTCAATGTATGCTTATTTGCCCTCAATTTTGTTATTTGGGTCTCGGTTTTCTCCTCTTTTGAATGGGATGCTGGTGCTACTCCACAGGCATGATAAAGATCATTCACTGACTAAAGGGCACTGAGAGCTTGATAGTACCAGCGGGTGGGACGTCACAGGAAGCAGCTTCAGGGAGGAGCATTGTCATTCTTACCGAAACATGGTGGGAGCATCTGGCTCTCTGACATGACCAGCCTCCTGTGAAGACATCAGCATCCAGTATTCCCCTCGCACTTAGTCCAGCAATGACTGTGTGCTCACAGGGCATCAGCACCCAGCATTTCTAAGGCTTCGTTTGGCAATGGCCATGAGCTCATAGTAATGACTATGTTCTCACAAGGCTACTGTGGCCTCTCCTTAGCCAGTTTTCTGAAGAAAACAGAATTATGGATGTGCTGTTTGCCAAAAAGACCTAGAGACAAGCCCAGCATTGCTGAAGTCCAGGCTGCAGGGCTGTCTCTGGATACTTACCTGAATTCCTAGGGGCCTTTGGATTCTGGGCTACTGTGTAGACTCCACCTGAGGAGCAGAGGCTGGGCTCACAGCATTTCCGGAAACAGCTCTCCTGCCCAGTACTGTTGGTAACCTTAGGCCAGGTCTGGCCAGCTCTTCTATTGCTTTAGTAATGCTGAGCACCATGTAAATTCCTAGTTCCACCCATAACATATTTGTGCTGGATTTAAAAATTATTCATGAGAATAATTTAAGAACATGAAAGAAAGCTGGAGAAGTGGAAACGCCAGCCAGCATTCTCAGCCAGCATGAGCTTTTCCATTTCCCTGCGTCTCCTTCCAGGCTAGTCCATATGGATGTGTATTTTTAGATAGTTGTTTTATTGTGTACATAAAATTTGGTCTCCTTCTTAACATAAGCATTTTGCATATTTGATGTGGTCTTTATCATTATAATTTTTAATGAATCCATAATATCCTCTTAAGGGGCTGTAACATAAATTAACTGCTTAGTGGAGAATATTTTAAGTTTCTTCTCTACTTGTATAAGTAATACTGTAGTATTTGTGTGTAGAATGTGTTCCTTATTTGGGATTAGTTCATTGTGATAACTCTGCAGAAGCCCTTGGGTAAACCTCACAGGAGGAGTGAGGTCCTGTCTTGGAGCTGCATCTGCCCTTAGGGTTGGGGTTCACTGGTCCTAATCTTAGGAGGCATATGAACACTGCAGAGTAACCAAGGAGAGCTTGGCACTCTGAGAGGCCAGCCTTTGGATCAGACGTGGTAGATCCTGCTCCTACTGATTACATTGTATCAGCCACCTTTCACCATGTGTGCTTCCTCATCAGGGAAAGGAGGCGGGCAAACCACAGGCCCATTGTGAATGAAGACTTTGTGTTTAGTCTAAGGAAGACCAGACTGGGTGAGGGAAATAGCTGTGTTAGCTGAGATTGAGAAGAAGTTAAGTGTTCAGGTTTCATATACTGAAGCCCCTCCATGGCAAGCCCCTCCCACAGCCTCCCAGAGGTGTCCTGGTCTTTTTCTTAGTGCAGGCAGTCTTTGCTGTGTAGGGCCTGCTTCACACCTGCTTCTGCTCCTCTGCTGCATTCCATCTTTCTGGAAGACTCCCAAGGTTATCCTCTTTCTGCTGTGTTTTTCACATGTCTCCTCTCAGTCCTCCACCTGGCTGCAGAACATCATGGGCGTTGATGGCAGACAGGTCCAAGTATACATGCACCTTCTCCCCCTTTTAGCTGTGACCTGCTGGAGTATGCTGGCTCTGCTCTGTCTCTGTGAGCAGAATTGGGATGGCCCCTCTGCTATCCTGACTGCACACTTCTGTATTTCAGAATCTAGATAGAAGTGATGTTTCCATGGGGAAAGTACAAGGTCCTCTGAAGAGGGCGCTCTTCTGAAGGACCGGCTGGGTCCAGCTTGGAACTAGTGGGCATTTGCAAATACCCGTCCTTTCTACTCATGTTGGGATGGCCTCCCTGGACTTTACTGTGGGTGTCTGGTCCCATGATGATTTGTGAGGAACAAGGAGGCAATCTGTGTTCATGCTTCTAACCTCTGTCTCCCAGGGCTCCTAGCTCTTCCCCCAGTCTCACTTTTCCCCTCAGAGATAATCTGAAAGGTACATATACAGTCTGCTGCTGGGTTTGATTTGGGTCATAGAACTAGCCAGGGTGTAGAAGCCAGGCCCATTACAAGGTGTGGTATAGACTGTGGTGCCTACTGGAGCAAGGCGGCATTGCATTGTGGTCACATAGGACCTGATCAGCCAAGATGCAGCGGGACTGCCTTGTGGATGTCTGAGGCTGACATGGACAGACAGAATCCTGGTGGTGAATAAGGCAGGAAGCAGCATGGTGTGCAGTGTGCAGGGTGGTGATGTGTGAGGCCATGGACGCACCAACAGGAGAGACCCTGTCTCCTGCTCTGTTGCACTCTGCTGCCACCCTCACCCTTGGCTGTGCACACTGTGAGGGCCGTCTGACTGTTGAGCCTTCCCACCACTTCCCTGTCATCTGTCTGGAAGTTTTACTTTACTTTAAGACGTGATTGACTAATATGAGTCACAGGGGGAAGCATTTGCTAAAATTCCTCCTTTTTATGTGGAAGACATTTTTCTAGTCAAGCTTCTGACATGTGTCACGTCTGTAATGTAAGAGGATCTGCTTTGGCTGAAGCTGGAAGCCCAGAACAAGCAGAGTGGAGGCTGAGAAATGGCTGTCCATACTGCTATATATGCAGAATTTCCATTTACAAGAAGAGAATGGATGCCTAGCCCAAGTCATGCCCAGCTCACCCATGGACTCCATTACCTTATTCTGGGGCCACTTCCCTGCCTGCAGAGACAGGATGGCAAATTAACTTGGTTCCCAGACTCTTACTCAGAATCCAGAGTGAGGTCACACTTCACACTCTTGTGAACCACTTACCTCTACTGTCCTCCCACTGTCCCCTTGTGAATGTCATTGGCCGTGGTTGGGGGAAACCAGTTGCTCTTTTTAGAAAGAGGGTCACAGCATGAAATAGATCACTCCTAGACCTCACCTTTATTATCTCCTAAGACTGGCTGATCTGTCTTATAGTACATTGAATAACTCAGTGTTTTACCAAGAGATTTCTGTTTTAGTGTCTTTGAAGGGGAATGTGAATAAGATTGTGTACAACTGCTATTCAGAATGTCCAGGAACTCTTCCTCCACCACACACACACACACACACACACACACACACACACACACACACACACACAAAGTAAGCAGGTGACAGATACTGGTCTAAGAGCCACTTTCTCCTTACACAAATTCCCACATACTCCCTATTCAATTCTTGCATTCATAGGATGCCAATATGGGTATTTTATTCATTAAAGTTCTTGCTTTATTCTATTGTCTGTGCCCCAATCCACACCCAGGTGTGATGACTCATGAGGGATGTGTATTTGGACACAGGGTATGAGGTCATGGTTTCCTTTTGTTTCTAACCCCGACCTTCTGGGCTCCTAGCATGTCACCTAAAGTCTCCTTTCCTCAGAGATGCTCTTTAAGTCACACAGTCCACAGAACTGCCCAGACTAGGACCATGTGATAGGAGCCAGGCCATGACAAAGAATCGTGTAGTTGGTGGCTCCTACTGGGAGCAAGGGGGCATTGCAACATGGCCCTGTGGCACCTTATCCTCATGTGGCAAAGGCACAACATCGAATCCTGGCCCTCTTAGGCTCCTCCTGGTTATGGCACTGCTCTTACACTTCCTTCTGTGTTTTTGCATTTATTTATGAGTCCTGATCAAGATTTTGTAGACTGCCCCTCGTGCTGCCTGGTGTTTTTTCTCATGGGGTCATGTGCTTGGGAGAGAAGACTGTAGAGGTAAAGTGTACATTCTTTTAAAAACAAGTTCAAGAGGAAAGGAGGACGTGTAGTGCTATAATAGCCTACCTAGACACTGCACAAGGAGCAAAGGCTTCCTCAAGTGGAGGAAGCCAGGCAGGGTCTTCAGGGTGGTCTAGGTTACATCATGCTTTGCAGTCACTGAGCCACCCATCAGAATGTCATTTATGGAGAAAGGATGGAGTCATGCTTAATTTCTGTGTTACGTATTTTAGGAAACTGAAGCTCAAGGATGTAGCCAGAGTTGCCTGAGGTGACAGATAGACCAGTACAAGTCCAATATTCCCCAATGTGTGTCAGGTGCCCTTGGCTTATTGGACCTGGAAGACTGGGATGCTGGCAGCCATTGCTCTTGCATGTGGCTGAGAACATTTAGATAAAAGGGCTTTGATAGCATCTGTGTGGTGAGCATACAGGGTACCATGCCGGATTTTGAGTATGGGAAAAAGGTTACATGGTGGAGCACTGGTTACAATACTCCAGAGGATTAGTGCCTGCGTTACTCCTCAGCAGCTTTCCTATGAGCACACAATAAAATAAATGCACAGATTGGCATGATGTGCCTATTGTTTGTGGTTAACTGAGTGTATGTATATAAAGCACACTACTAGCTCAGACCTCACAGTAGAACCTTGTCCTCTGCCCATCTGAGCAGGACAGAGCTCTGCAGGCTGGTTGGTACAAAAAGCATAAGAGTAAAGCAGCATCTCCAGGCTGCCTGGGACCACTCCAACCCTGCCTGGTCCCACCCTCAAGGTGTGATTGACTAGGACCAGCCATTTTACTAAGTTTAAGAACTTGGTTTTTCATCTCCCTTCCACTCCTGATTCTTACACTTTTGTGTCTTTTGGCTGTTAGCTGAGTGAAGGTTCTAGGGATATCATTGTGGGCTGGGAAGTTTGTTGTGGGCTCTTACTGTTCCTCAGATGTGTCCCAATGTCATTCCTGCATTCTTCTGGTGGGACCAGAAGAGTCACTACTTTCCATTGTGTGTGGTGCAAAACACCTTCAGAGATGGAGGAGGGATCTGTAAGCATGATTATGATGCTAGGCTGCCTCTGAACAACAGTGATGGTTAGGAGGGCTGCCCCTTTTCTTCAGCCCAGCCCATGCTCCCAACAGACCTTTCACTTACAAGCAAAGCTCATTCTGCTTTCTAAGGCAGAGGGACCAGTGTGAGCTGAGATTGTGTTGAGAAACCTGTAAGTACAATGTGACCCTCCTGCCCAGAGGTCTCTCCCAGACTCTGTGGGCCCCCTTTCTCAGTGGATGAGAAGTACATTGTCCATTTGCTTGGTTGCTTTGGTGCACTATTTTGAGAGGTTGTAGAAGCTTTAGGAGATGGTGAAGTGCATCTCCATGGTACAGCCCTGGGGAATACAACCCAGCCTTTCTTTCTGTCCTGTGTCTGCTCTCTAGGGAGACGTGAGCAGGCAGCCTTCTGTTCTTGTTACCCCTAGTCACAAGCTGTCCCAGCCATGCCTTCCCTACCATGATGGACTATATCCACTTAAACTGTGAGCCAAATCTGCCCTCTCTCCCTAAGTTGCTGCTTTTTGGGTATTTGGTGACAAGAAAAATGGCCAGCAGTGACAGTGAGGCCATGACACAGTGGGCAGCGGTGCCTCATCCTGTCTGGGAGAACCTGGGGGGGGGAGGTTTCTGCTCCACAATGGCAGAACACCCACCCCAAGGAATCAGAAGCAGCCAGCAGTCCCTCTGGGTCCCTTGGTAGAAATGCTTGGCTGTGGGAGGTCTGGTCTGGAGCTGGAGCTGGTCTGCTCTGAGAGCCTGGCTTCTGGCTGGTACCTCGGTGGGTTTGGAGCGTCTGAGTTGGGAGAGATGAGCCCCAAGTCTGAGTAAGCACCTCTTTCAGATTCTGGAAACCTAGCTTTTTATAAACGCAAGTGTTGCTGTTCTGATCAGCCTTTGTGACAACTACTGAATAGTCTCTAAATGATGCTGACAGGTGACAGTGAGGAACCCAACATTCAGAGTATTTTGGGGACTTGTTCTGTGCCTGACCATATGGTCTAGTAGCTGAAATGATTTAACATTGACAAAATGTGTTTCAGGAGGGGAGATTTAAAACAGCCTGTTTATTTTCTCTTTTCTTCCAGAGGAATATTTTTATGCCTGTTACAAACATGGCACAAACCATGTGGTTACTGCTCCCACCTCATGGGCATATACCCACCACTAAGCAGCCTGTCTTCCTTCCTCATAGCAGGAGAAGCACAGTGCCCAGTCCCCAGCCTTGACACAAGCACCCCGAGCACAGGGCTTTACCACATAGTGGCATCAGGACACTCATATTTGAACAGTGGTGCTGGTCTAGATGTGGTGTTAACCCCGCAGATGTGGAGGGCCTTAAAGTGACCGCGGCAGACCCAGTGAGGGTAGAGCAGGTTAGAGCTACCTTCAGCACCAGGGATGCCCCCCACTGCCAAGGGCACACAAGAGGGATGTGAGCAGTTCTTGTGATCACAGAGGACCTGGAAGTCTTGCATGCCAGTGTGAAAGGCCACTAGTGACAGCAAACCTGGGCCCCAGGAGCTCGTGGTAGATCACCAGCCTCCCAGTTTTGAAGTTCAGTGCTGGTGAGGTCCCCTTATCACACTGGCTGGGCCCTGCCTAGAACTCCAGGCTTGGGCTCAGGCCTAAGCTAGAACTCTCAGCTCACCATGTGTTTTTGTCCTCTGCTTCTCTGTCAGGACTGACCCTTCTTGCTTTACTCTCACCCACCTGTGCTCTCTGCTTGAGGGTAGCGTGGATGATGTATGTGTCCCTGAACTCCACCTGTTTTCCAGATCCTCCTGCAGGGTTTCATAGGTGCCTTGCTTCCAGACTGGAGCCACCTGCTCACGCACCAGTCCAGGGTGTCCGGCTGGACTCCTGGTGCCGCCTCTGGTCTCTTTTCTCCCAGTGGGACTTAACTTTCATCTCTCTGTCCTAGACTTGCTTGTCCAGTGTGACCTTTCTTTATGCTGCATCTGTATCTTGGCTACTTGGGCTGGCCTCTTCAAAGAGGAGTTTTTAGAACAACCTCAAAGTACCTTTGTCAACCTTGTCTTCTGCTTCATGTTGGGGGCTGCCACCATGCCTGACCCCCTCTCTCTTCTTTCTCCTCTCTTCCCTCTGGTTTCCCTGAGACCTACCTCTGTACATGGGCACAGTCTTTCCCAGAGCCCTCCTAGAGTGCTTACTGGTTCTCTGCTCTTGCCCAAGTTCATACAGCCTGGGGATGTCACTTGTGCCTGCTGTACCCACAACTGTGATAGGCTCGAAGGAGAGAGGGACAGAAGTGTCTAGGAGACTGAACAAAAGCCCAGGAGTCTGAATCTGTTTCCTTTCTCAGCTAATGAGCCTGTCACTATGACCGTATGTGTTCTGAGATGTGGGTTCATGAGCCATATCCCTTCACTACAGTGCTTTAGTTGGTGGAGAGGGAAACCACTTCCTTTAGAAGGTGATACGGTAGATGCCCAGCCCTCCGGGCTCTGGGTTCAGAGTGTGCTTCAGCTTGGTCTTTGATAATAGGGTTGGTGTTGGTTGTGTTGGCAGTATTGTCTGTGCCTGCATAGACAGTCCCTCTCTGGGGCAGCAGCCCAGGCTGTGACTCTTCCTGCTCCTTCCCACCCTCCTCTTTCTCCTTCTCACTGTTGGGGATTTTGAGTGGAAGTCCACTACAAAGCAGTCCTGTTTGACCCTCAAAAAAGTATTTTTGAGTTTTAATGACATATTCAGAATGAGCCCCTGGTGACTTGCTTAACTGAAGGGTTAGGGTTTGGGGCAGCTTCTTAGCAGCTGGGTGACCCCTGTAGTTGGTTAAAATCTCCAAGTATATGAGTAAGGCAGGAATGACTGCCTGTTTGTTGTTGGCTGAGCAGTGGCTGGTACATGATGGATATTCCCTGACAATGCACAACCTTAGTAATTTTTCCTTCTGCTCAGGTCCACTGCCACCAGGTCCTTGAGCTATCTCATTCATCATACTCACCGTGGCCTTGCACCGCCACCACCTCCAGAATTAGGGTTATGGTAGACACAGTAGATGGGGAAGTTGGGGGCTAGGTGGGGAGAAAGAGTATTTTGAAAAAAAAAAAAGGGGGGGGCTGATAGTTGACCTGGGTGTGTTGATTATGTGACAGCCATAGGCCAGGACTTGATTGGAACCACCAGCTCTAGAGACGGCATTGGCATTTGATTTTATTCAAGGGGAAATAGCTTGATCCAGGAGCCAGAGTATTTGAGAGGTCGGGTGCCCTGGTGGGAGGGAAGTGTTATTAGTCACAAAATCTGACAAACCAGCTAGCTATGAAATAGAAACAGGCGCTTAGTTAGAAGACGGCACCGTGCAGTCCTGCAGTGCTGTAGCAGCTGGTCCAGTTCTAATGGTTCCCTTCACTGTAAAGCACAGTCAGCTGCATTTTTAGGGTCACTGCATAATCCTCACCAGTGGTGGGTTGAAAGTTTATTTATAATCCAATAACCAAAAAAGCTGATTACAAGCGTTGTTTTAGAACCTTCTGGCTGCAAGAAAGTTTATAAATAGTGTCCAGATAAATGTTAAAACATCTGTTGCTATGTGAAGCAAAAAGTGCCAGGAGTCAGTGAGATTGAGAAGCTTCATGCTAGGTGGCCAGTTTGGGACATGATTTAGACTGAGGAGGTCAGTGTGTCCATTGTCCCCCCTTCTTCCAACCCTGAATGCCCTTCCTGTGATAAACCCAACCATCTCACAGTACTGCAGAAGCCGTGGGAGGAAGGAAAGGCTACAGAGAGAGGAGGGGCTAAGGACAGGATGACTTCCCTTCAGTGCAGATTATGGGCAGGGCAGGTAACGTTTGGAGGGCCAAGGACATCTTTCTTAGAGTCGGCACAGCAGAGCAGGCACACAGCAGGCCAATCAGATGAATGTCAGTCACTACCTGGAGAGCAGGCTGGGCTGCTGGGGGGGGGGGGGTTCCCAGTGCCCAGCATCTTCATCTGCTCTAGAAGCGCCCTTCCACAAGGGAGGTTTCCTATTTGGGTTATGCACAGAAACACTTTTTATTCACAGAAAGCAGATTGAAGTGGGAGGAAATGCATTAAGCTATGTGGCTGTGGAGCTGTTATTTAGTTTGATTTAATGTTGATAAATGACAGCCAATTGTTTGCCCATACGGGTGGGATAAATTCCACCAGAGCTTATGTCTTGCTCTGTAGGCTGGTTCCCTGACAGTCCCCTGTGAGCTCCTGGTTTACTGTCAGTAGGCTTAATGTGCCGTCTGACATATTAGGAGCTTAGAGGGCCCAAACCTTGGAGATTTCCCAAAGCCTACTTTGGTTCCATGACTCAACCACCATGATATTGATGACAATGCTGTGCTCAGCACGTAGTTGCTGTGGTCCTCACCACAGAGCCTGGGATTCCAGAATTCTGAGTGATCTTTCCATTGGTGTGCAGTCAGGCCATAGCCGGAGGGAAGTGCAAGTGTGTTCCTGCAGAGATTGTCCCCCACTTTCTCCCTAGAGTATAGTCTAGACTTCTGGGTGGTCATGAAGATTGTCCTGTACTGGGGCCCTCCCAGCTCATTGTTGAGCTCCCCAGGGTGATGGCATCATGAGATACAGCCTTTGAAGTAGGTGAAGGTGAGCCAGCAGAGATGGACAGCTCACTCAGTGTCTTTGTTTCCCCAGGATGATTGGAACGACATCGACTCCATTAAAAAGAAAGACCTTCACCACAGCAATGGAGATGAGAAAGCACAGAGTGTGGAGACCCTCCCCCCAGGTACTGTATCTGGGCTGGGGCCAAGCTTTTGTGGCCCTCCTGGTTGTGAGTGGACTGAACGCAGTGCTAGGAGCAGTGGTTCGGAGCAGAGACTGAATTCCTTAAGCTACTGGACACTGCCCGAGAGCACTCTTTTGATTTTCTTGTGAGGACATTGGTGAGTGGGCAGCAGAATTTATTGAAAGACAAAGAGTCAAGTATAAACACAGGATCTGAAGTTTTAGTTCATGAAAAAAATTTTAAATAGACTTAATTTTTTCTTAAGGAGTTTTAGGTTCATAGCAAAGTTGTCAAAAGATCCAGAATGTTCCCATGCCATGCATTCACCTCCCCGCTTCCCCTATATATTCTCACCAGATTGGGACACTGGGAACAAGCCACGACCTACATAAACCCAGGGTCACCACCAAAGTCCACAGTGAGGGTCATTCTTGGTGGTAGGGCACATTCTGTGAGCTTTTTTTTTTTTCAAGATGTGGGTTTGTGTGTGTGTGTGTGTGTGTGTGTGTGTGTGTGTACCACATGCACACATGGGGAAGGAAGGATGTGCAATGGTCAGAAGAGGGTGTTGGCAGTTGCAGCAGATCAGGGAATCTCCTCTAGGGTTTTCCATGCAGTTTTTCAGATACAGGGATTAGTAAGCAGCTGTGATTTTGGCTATGGATCTGAAAATTTTTTTGTGTTACTTTCTAGAATTATATTTATATCTATGATCCCATTTGAGTTAGTTTTTAATGAGAGATGGAAGGTGCCTGTCTAGATTTCTGGATTGATTTGTTTGTGTGTCCAAGTTGTTGAAGGTTTACTTTTTCACTGAGAGGTGGTGGCGCATCCTTAATCCCAGCATTCAGGAAGCAGAGACAGGCAGATCTCTGAGTTTGAGGCCAGCCTGGTCTATAGAACAAGTTTCCAGACAGCCAGAGGTACACAGAGAAACCCTGTCTCAAACCAGCAAACAAACAGGGATGCAATGTCCACACTTAAGAGTTGCATGTGTTTATAACAAAGCAAAACAGTAACATGCATTTGGATAAACATAAGCCTATTTTCTGACCTTTTTAAATGCAAACTCTTCACCTAAATGGTAGAAAATTTAGATTCATAAAATTAAAAAAAAATCAAAACATAGCTTTGGTGAGATAAAAAACAGAAAGTTGTGTAGTTTTCTATCCCATACATACGTATGGGCTGACTGGCTCTGGAGTGTTAAATCTGCCCTGCAGGTTAAACCCTCATTGCAATGGCTGCCTTAAGGTGTTTTCATCGTGTGTTAATCAGTAGCTACACTTCTCAGTGGTAACAGTCATGAAAAGCACGCTGTGACCTGCCAGCGTCAGAACGTCAGAACGTCAGAACGTGTGTGTTTGGCTTGTATGTCTGCAGAGCTGATGTGGATGGCAGCTGCAGGAAGGTAAAATCTGCTACTCCTCAGTAGGCAGGATGCTGAGGTTAACAACAGATGTGTGTTGTTGCAGGCTGTCAGTGTTGCTTGTTTTTGTCAAATCACTATTTCTGTTGTGGGGGACAAGCTTTTCCATTTCAATGGTGTGTCCGTTTTATTAATGTTGAGCAGAAGAATTGATGTTATAAAAATGAAACAGATCTATAATTTTTTTGGAAAAATGATAAAATTACATGTGTAGGTAACCTATTTATATACTGCTATAAAGTATTTTTTGAAGAGAGATTTACAAAGAAGCTATTACCCACATTAGATTAAAGATTTTTTTTTTTTTATCCTGGATACCAGGAATATAAAAACAAGTGGGTATATTTAACCATAACATACTGTGATTCATCAAACAGCAAACTTTCATTTCGTGAAGTTTATCTGTTACATGGATTTAAACTCACTCGTCTTACCATGTGAAAGCATAAGTTATGGGATCAAATAAAAGGATCTTGAACTAGTGTTGACTCAAGTTGTGTTGTTCTGTATGTCTTCTCAGTGTTGCCAGTTGAGAAGGGAAGCATTCTGTTTACAAATCTGTTTTGAAATGTTTGCCAAAATTTTGGAGGTGTCTTAAATAAAGATGTTTGTCTCCAGCATCCAAAAGAAAAAAAAAGTGGAAAGAAGTTTACTTTTTCTGTTATTTTTCCTTTGTCAAAAGTCAACCGACTGTGTGTATGTAGTTCTGGATTTTTATTCAGATCAATTGATGTATTTGTGTATTTTATCAAAACCATAATTACTGCAACTTTATAAAAGTCTTCAATTTGGGGCATGTCAGCCCTCCATCACATTCTCTCTTTCAGGACAGCACTGGCCCTCTGGATCTTCTGAAATAGTCTATAATGGCCACAAAGCAGCTCACCGGGACTTGAGTGGCACTGCTTGACTCTGGATCAGGCTGAGAGAACTGGCATTTGACAGTACTGGGTCCCCATCAACAGGCATAGAGTATACGGCGGCCATTTATTCCATTGTTCTCTGGTATCTTTCATCATGGCTTTGTAGTTTTTTTCCTATAGTTATTTTACATAGTTGGCTAGATTTAAATGTAATATTTATTTTGGGCAGTGCCAGTATAGATGATACTGTGTTTCTGACTTCAGATTCCACTTTTTCGTTGCTGATAGACAGTGATGCAGCCTTTTCTCAATCAATCTCATGTCTCAGTCCTGCTGAAATTGCTTCCGGACACTTCATTTTTGTTTCTTTCATGCCTTATACATAGATAAGCATGGCATGTGCAAAGATGGTTTTATTTCTTTCCTATACATTTAGTTTTTATGCCCATTTCCTGTCTTTTTGCATTAACTAGGACTTTTGGTGCAGTATGAAAGGGGATAGTCCTCTTGCCGTGTTCTCATCAGTGAGACAGTTGAGTTTCTCATATTTGAGCTATAAATTTGTTTCACACATTCTTTGTCAACTTAATTTGCTGAGAGTTTCTGTCATGGAGTTGTTGGATTTTGTCAGGGATCCTTTCTGCATCATTTGACATGGTCATGCCTGTGCTTCATTGATTTTTATTTGTCCATCCAACCTTAAATAACCATTGTAAATCTCACCTGTAGAATGGAATTCTTTTTGTACATTCCTGGATTTGATTTGCTAATATTTCATTGAGGATTTTTGTATATGTTCATGGGAAAACTGTTCTGTAGTTTCATTTTCTTCTGTTGTCCTCTGGCTTTGGTGTTGGGTCAGTTCATTCCACTTACTGCCCATCACTGCTAGGCGTCCATCACAGAGCCACCAAACTCCAAGAGCCACTCACTTGCACATTGGAAGCTGCCACAGTCCACACTCCCTGCAGAGGAAGGATTGTCCACAGTAAGGCGTTCTCTGCACTCTGACCTACTCCCCCCGGGATTCTCCTGGGAGCAGGGCTCTCAGAGATCCTGGTAGATTAGCATTGCTCTGGGTGGTGACCACTGAAGTGGGTGGAGGCAGCATTGGGTGTGGATCCCACAGTGACTGTGTCTGCTTCTGCAGAGGGCTTAGGAGGGACAATAGACGACAGCAGGTTAGCCTGGGCTACATAGTGAGACTTTAGCCCCCAAACAAACATGCAAACAAAAAAACCATGCACAATTCAGAGAAGAGCTCTTTAAAGATTTGCCCATGAAGATTTGGAGCTGGGCATAACCCTTAGGAATGTAGAGCAGCTGCTCCTGCTCATTGCTGTTTGAAACTGCTCATTCGATAGCATCAATAATTCTAAACGAATTCTGTGTCTCTCCTGTTACATTGGCAACTCCTTGGATTTACTGATAAATTACTTTTCATTGCTTTGAATTTCTTGCTTTTTCATTCCTAATAATGTGTTGTTTTAGGATGCTTTATTTCAAGAGAAATTTCTCACAGTGCAGTGAAATTCCTGCCGTACCAGATGCCGAGGAATAATATCATTTGCACCCTTCATTGTGGAAGCAGGCCTGTTTGCTGCAGTCCTGGCTTTGTCCTGGCCTTCTCTTCTGTGCTGGGCACTTGCTAGAGCAGGGGTATCATGAGGTTTTTCTTTCAAGCACAGGAATATTAGGTTCAGTTTGAGTTCAGGGGCTTCATGGGCACAGGTATCTGTCTGTGGGTTTATTGCATGCCCCCTTTCCCATGCTGTCCCAGGAGAAGGTGGTTCTGCTCTAGACAAGCATTTATCCAGGGTGCTGGCATTTACTTGAGCTGCCTTTGCTGGGGAGTCCACATCTGTGTAAGCTCCTGTCTCCCCAGACACCTGTGGTGGCAGATGGTGCACCGTCTTCAGGAGCATGTGTCAGGTTCACTGTCCTTACACCCAGAAGCCTCTTAAGAGCATGTACACATGTCTCACAGTGCCTGCTTTCAAACATGCACTAGGCCTGTTGGTTTTGTGAAAACTCATTATAGATTGATGCAATTATTCTTTCAGGAATGAGGTTTAGTGAAAACAAAACTTTTAAGAAAGAAATCTACATTACTTTAAGTTGAATGTATTGATACAAGTCATGTAAAGGCTGACATATCCTGATTGAAAAGCTCTGTGGTCTTTTCAGGTTCATTTATAGATGAGTTATTAGAAACCTGACATCAGCTTTCCTCTGGCCCTGAGGAGTTCTCTGTCCTGGTCACCCAAGCCCTGAGCTGGGTAGATTAGCCTCCCTGGGCTTCTGCCCCTGTGTGTAGTAGGCCTATGGGTGCTCCTGCCCAAGGACAGGTGATATGGGAAGTTTCTTGAACTGAACTGAGAACCTAAGGATTGCAGTTAGGAGTGATTCATGAGCCTCACAGGAGGCTCTGGGATAGAGAGGCCTCTCTGGAGTCCGGCCATGTCTAACTAAAGTGTTGAGTTGCAGTACCAAACACAGGGCTGATGCCTATTGCAGTCTGAATGTCAGGAGGAGTCTGGGGAAGCCATCTGTGGGAAGAGTGGAAGGAGATATGAGTGGCCGGGAGGCAGAGGATGATATAGCCTGTAGGCAATGGTAGGCAGTGTCCAGGACAGGACAGTGTAGGAAAGACAAAGGTGGAGGATGTCATCTTCACAGCACCATCCCTGGGTCCCCTCTTCAGGGCCCACAGAAACTCATCCTTTCTCTGCCAAGGGCATGGTGATCCATGTTCACTGACTCATCCCACTCCTGACTCTGAGCTGTTGTTTCCATGGCTGCAGGCTGTAGGCTGGGAATGATGGGCAAGGAGCACTCATGCCTCCTCTTGCTGTTAGCCCAGCCCTTCCTCCAGCTTGCCTCTGCTGGTCATCTGAGACTGTCCAGCCATGAATGGACAGGAGAGGAAGGCCACCCCTCCCCATCTCCAGTCCCTGGGGATGGCATTAGAAAGGAATATGTAGGTGGTGTTCATTTTCATCCTGAAGAGCCTGAGCTTTGGTTGTAGGCTTCCTGTTTCCTGACTGCCAGTTGGAGGTCTTTCCTGGTCTGCTGCTGCAGGAGACTGAGTGCCAGTGTGAAGCTGTGCTCTTCCAAGTCAGGCCCTAGGATTTGGCTTCCTCCAGGATGAGACAACAGTAGTGAATCAGTGGTGGCAGGGGTTTGTGACTGGTTAGGTACCTAGGATGCAGAGAGTAAGAACCAACAGGTGACTGGAGCTGTGACCAAGGATTTCTGGACCCCATCTTATGGGGGAATGGAAGATTGGAATAATACAGGATCAGTGGGAACCCGCATGAGCCAGTGCTCCTCAGAGGACAGTCTTGAAGGTGGCCTTAGACTGGTTATGCACAATTTCTGGAGAGGCAGGACCTTCAGGAATGCCTGGGCTGCGGGTAAAGACATACCAGCCCAGTCAGTGTGGTCTCAGACAGCTCTTCCTGCCTCCAGGTCGCTGTCATACCTCATTTTTATGGCTGGTCTCAACATGCATTTCAACATACAGCTCCACTCAAAAGCCATGCTTGGGAGAAGTCCACTCCTAAGCAAACCTGCTGCTGAATGTTTTCACAGCCCTGCCCAGTGAGCACCCTGCTCCACAGCCAGCTTGGGGTGATGTGCTCTGTGGTTCTCACACTGTCTGGATGCTCACTTTATTTTCTTGTCAACTTTGATGATGGAGCTAGCTCCTGCTGCCTCCTGTGAAATGTTATCGGGCTTTTCCTTCAGCTCAAGGTGGGAGTGTGTGGGAGCAGGGCTGTGACTGGTGACTGGAGCCTTTTCCAACCTGTCACAAAATTGATGTTTTGTTTTCTTGGGTTTGTTTTTATTTTTCTGGAACTTGTAATCTCCAAAACTGAAATTTTAAGCTGTTAGGCGTGCAGGTGGCCTGTGACTCTCAGGACTCAGTTTATTTTTCTTTTGTGTGGCTTGTGCTGCCCAGCTCTCAGCTCTCTGCACCTGGCTGCCTGCCTGTCTGTGTGGGCTGGGCTGGACTCAGGCAGCAGCTCAGGTGTGAGCCTCGCTTAGAGAGCCTGGGCCAGGCTGGAGTGGAGGCCAGATGGGGACGGGCCAGGCTGGAGCACAGGCCCCTGAGCTTCCTTCCTCTGCTGTCTGCTGCCTCTGTCCCAGGAGTCTCCATCCTGACAATTCTGCAAGACACAGACCAATTTCCATGATGTTCTTGAGTCCAGTGGTTTTCAGATAACAGGCTTTGAACCGTTATTAGATGATAAAGCCAAATTTTTGTCACACCCACATGAAAACACAGGCTGCACCTGTGCCTACCCACTAGCGAGAGTGTGTGTTACACTGTTAGGCTCTAGCCATTTGTGTGAATGCCTGATGACTTCTGATTCGTGACATGATGCATGCCACAGTTGAACGCATCTGCAGCCCCCATGGCATTCTCACATCCTAACATACTTTCTGAAAGGAAAGGATACTTTAGTCTCTAGCCCTGTGGCTTTGCACCCTAGGGAGAGTCAACATCATAGCAAGGTGGGATCTGTGTGTCCAGCTGGAGATGGTCATGGTCAGAGGGAGGAGCTGCTGCAGAGTAATGGTATTTGTTGAGGTATCATGGGCTTTTGACCTCAGCTCAGGCCTTCTGGGGGGCTTTCTGGCCTGCGGGTTTAGATATGGCTCGCTGGTCTGTCCTCCTCACTCTCAGAACATGTACACTTCAGGGGGGCTGGATGAGCCTGCCTTGCTCATCTGTGCCTAGGGATCTAGCATGATACCAGCGTGTGACTAGTGCCTCAGAGACACTGAGGCAAGGCTGTTAGGTGCCCTACAATTTCATGGCCTGATATACCACATAAAACCATCTCCATGACCACATGGCACTCTCAGAGAGGGCATAGGAGTCTAGACTACAGAAAGATGCCAACAGGAAGGAATGGAAGCAAGACTAAGAAATGTCTGGGGGGTGGACAGGACCTTCTCCCCAGGGAAAGACCTGTCTATGAGGAATGACTGGGTCCTGTCTGTCATGGGGGTGTCTCTCACAGTGACACTCTTTATTTCTCCATAAGGCCAGGCATCCTGACAGCTGCAGAGAGGACCCCAAAGAGGCCTCACAGGAAGCTGTGGAAATACCCTTTCTTAGGGTGTGGTATTTTCTACACTATGGGAATGTGTCCCTCTCCTGTTCAGTGGTTCTGCTGACAGTAATGGTATTCAGAGGGGAAGCATGTTTAGGTGTATTGGATGCAGGGGGAGGTGCAGGTATTTAGCAGCGTAGCACCCTCTTTACAGGGAGGAAAGAGGGAAGCAAGTGATGATTTTAGTGAGCTCAGATAGCACATAGCAGAGCTGAGCGTGGGGTCAGGAGGGTCAGGAGGTAAGGTCATCTTTAGGTGCCTACTGAGTTTGAGGACAGCCTGGGCTACATGAGATACTGTCTTAAAACCAAGCAACCAAAAGAACAGACAGCACCCTGGATGGTGTGACTCTAGCACCCACCCGCCCTCCTGCCATCTTTGCCTTAGCCTGACCTTCTCCTGGAGGCTCAGTCTGGAGGTGCCTTGACTGTCACCTCTGCACTGCTGAGGACCTTCAGGACCATCTCCAGGTGGCTTTGTTCTGGGCGTAGGTTTTGGACCCCAATAGTCCAACACTTACTCTTGTGGTGCTTGGTTGCACAGTGGAGTGCTTTATTTACACATACACTGTCTCCTTTGCCTGCCTGGAATGCTTTGGGGACATGACCAAAGTCCCCAGGAAGCTGGACAGAGAACGTCCCTTCACAGAAAGAGAAATGGTGCCAGATTTGCCAGCACTGTCTTGGGAAGCTTTGGATGGAGCCTGACTGCTGTAGGAATCCATCAGAGTCCAGCTTTGACCGGTCGAAGGGTTCTTGAGGGGATGAAAGAGGAATAAGGAAGTATTAGAAATACAGGCAGAGACGACAGAGAAAGAGACACAGGATAGCCTCAAGGGGGCCCTGAGTCAACACCCAGTCACCTCAAGGTTTATTCCAAAGGGCTTTTTATACAAGGTCAAGGGGCAAGGCAAAAGACCTCCTCCTTTCAAGATCAAAGCACAATACACAGCCTAGAACCTTCAAAACACCTAGTAACCATGCCTGTGGCCAAATCATCCCATTCTGAAGCTCTGCTGGGTAAAGCAAGCTCCGATTCTCTGACCTTGACTAAGGTCTCACTAGGAAGCCTTTGTGGGCATCCACAGACTGCTAGGCCTTTCACTCTTGTCTTGCAAACTGCAGACTCTCAGCTTCCCATATGACAATGCTTGGGGCTGTTTTCAGCTACTTTTTTTGTTTAAAATTGTCATCCTATGAACAAGCCAAGGCCACTGTTTCTTGATTTAACACTCATTGCCATTTCTGGCAACACTCTGGTTTTGTATCCACTTGTCCCACACCCTCTGTTCTGCCTTTTCCAGGGAAAGTCCGGTGGCCAGACTTTAACCAGGAGGCGTATGTTGGTGGGACAATGGTTCGCTCTGGGCAGGACCCCTACGCTCGCAACAAGTTCAACCAAGTAGAGAGTGACAAGCTGCGTATGGACAGAGGCATCCCTGACACCCGGCATGACCAGTAAGTCCCTTCAAGCATTTTGGAAAAGAGCTGGAGAAGCGCTTCCTTGTGCCACTGGATTTCCTCACCCATGTAGTGTTGTCTAGACAGGAAAGATGCTGAAGTGAGGCTCATGCCTCTTGACAGTTTGCAGAGGCAGCAGGCTATTGGCCAGCAGAGGAATCAGAAGGAGAAAGTTGTACAAGCCTTATATCTGCTGATCATTAGTATTTTGAAGCTGCATTCATAAACACTGTTCACAATCTTGGAAGGAAGAAAATCTAAACTTCCACTTACTGGGCCAGCTCTAGTGGGGGAACATTTTGGAAATCAGAGAAGAGGTTAACTTCTCAGCAGAGTTGGGAGGAGCAAGGAGCAGGACAGGTGATAGCAGCTCACAGCTGGCACTAATGGAGAAGGGCCGTCACACTCTCTTTCGTTTTTCAAGACTTGGGTGGAGGTGGGCTGACTCTACCAAGCTCAGCTCAAGGCATCCTCAGACACTGAAGACTAGTCTGTCACCACTTATAAGGAAAGAGATATCCACAGCCTTGGTCCTCTCCTCCATGCCCTGAAGTTTGCCTGGAGAAACCTTGACAGAGCATTGTTCACTCTGGCACCGTGTGGTGGGCTGGTTTTGGTTGGGATCACTGAGAAATGAGGAGCCACATCTCACCTCTGAACCCTGAGGGCAGCTGTTGTCCTGAGTAGATGGATCTTTCTATGAACAAAGTTGCTTCCAGAGCTACTGATTTCTTGGGGAGTGGGGCATATGGTGGATCTCACATCTGCCAGTGGTCAGACTGGGTGGACATCCTGGGTCTGTTCATGTTCAGAGGCACTGCCAGGGCCTACACCATTCGCCTGGGAGCCATATCTCTGCTTCTGCATGCCAGGCACAGGCATCAGGACAGGGATCTAGGACACCCAGGAAGAGGGGCCTATCAGGTGATACCACACACGTTCAGGGCTGGTCTTTGTCCTGGTTGCTGTTCAGGTGCCCGTCATCTCTGGACATGTACAGACACCATGTACCACAGGTATACTTTGTTGAGTTTATCATATCTGCTGTCAGAGTCCAGAGACCGAAGATGGCAGAACAGGAGGCAGGAACACATGGATCTAGAGGACTGGCAGACAACTCTGTGCCCTGATGGAGGATTTCTCTCCTGCCTGTCTTAGGATCAGGTGGTGGGTACTGCTAGGGGTACAGTCCTTTCCTTCTCCGCCATCTTTGGGGAGTGATCAGCACTGGTACTCAAAACAGTGTTTAGATAGAAAACATAGCTTTGTTGTCCTTTGAGACTAGGGAAAAGTCTGTAGATTATTTACTATGTGACCCATGTAACTACACTGAAATGGATTCATGGTGTCAACTTTTATCCTCCAGCCATAGCAGATGGTTGCCTTACTTTTCCTTTCTTCTCTTAAAGGCAGTTCTGTTCAGCTCTTTTGTTGTACTTCTGGTTATAACCATCCTGTTTCACTCTCTGAAACAAGGGCAGTGGGCCTCGGTCCCAGAGCTCCTGGGAGTTCTGAGTGGAGTTTCAGACAGTGACAGCCTTGAGCTCGAAGGCCTGTACATGGTCACAGGTGTGTGCATGTCTAGGGACAGCCCTTTGCTCATTACGGATGGTCCAGAGTGTATCCCCACTCCCTTTCTCCAGCCAGTGGCGTGTGATGTCAAGATGCCCCTCAGGGACCCACTTCAGGATCCTCACAAGCCACGGTGGGACATACAAAATTTTCTTCAGAGGCACTGGACTAGGAGCTGCTGATGTAAGGCTGGAAGGGTCAGTGCTTATCAACTTGACAGGATTGTACTCACCTAGAAGACAAGGCTCTGGCCACATTTGCAAGGGAGTTTCTGGATTAGATTATTTGAAGTGAGTCTCACCTCAAATGTGGGCACCCATGAGCTGGGGTCCCAGACTGAACAAAGAGATAGAGCAAGGCAAGTACCAGCATTCATCTTCCTTTGCTTCCGGCAGATGTCATGTGACCAGCAGATGTCATGTGACCAGCTGCCTCATGGTAAGCCATGGTAAACTGAACTGTGAGCCAGAATGAACCCTTCTTTCCTTCTGTCGTTAGCTATTTGGTCACAGAAGTGACAAAGGTAACTAGAACAGGGTGTCAGCCTCTGGAAACAGAGCCCAGCAGAGTTACGGTAAAATGTCACCTGGCCACTTGAGCTGACTGACATTTAATCTCCCTGTGATCCTTGAGCTTTGTGTCACCAGCTGTTGCTGAGCTGATTTTCCCACCAAGATTTCACCATGGCACACTCTTCTTTGAGCAGGAAAAGGTGCAATTTGGGGCTTGTCAGCATGGAGCTTGGTTTCTCAGTGGCTGCCTCCTTTGTGAGTTTCTCAAATTCCCTCATATTCTACAGACATATTATTTTTCACATGTTTGGAATGATGTTTGTCTAAGCTGATCTTTGACTACCTCTCCCAGGATGGGTTGATTGCTGCCTGGCCTGTGTTGGCCTCTTTGGCCTGTGTTACAGCAGCCACTGGGAGCCTTCCCCATTGGTTAGACTGAGGCAGATTAAATCCTGCACAAAGCCTGACAGCGGCTGCAAGGGAACTTTGACCACTCTCCTTACGTTGGCCCCAGGAATCCACTCATAGCATCAGTGGAGAACACCAGGCTTTCTCTTTGCCCCACCCCCCACAAAGTTTCTGGGAGAGCAGTGTTAACACGACCCTTTGAGTATCTGACTTCTAACTGCAGTACCCTCCTGTGTGGGCTGAAGCCCTCATACTGCAGAAATTAGGCCCTATGAAAGCAGATTCGGGAGATGGTGCCCAGAACCTTCCGGGCCTAGATTGATGCCCTGGATTCTTTCAGTGCTTCCATCTGTGACTTCTGTCCCCTGCAAAGTGACTCTGGTTCTTTCGTGTGCTTTTGGCTCATATGACCCCACCAGAACTCTTCATTCCCTCTGGCCAGCAGCCAGGGGAAGCATGGGTGTTTATGGATGAATCGACATGTTGAAGTCCCAAGTCTCCAATGCGTCTGTATTTGGAGATAGGTTCTTTATCAGATATGGTTAAGGTAAAATAAAGTTTTGAGAATGGGGTCCTGATCCAGTGGGACAGGTATCCCACTAAGAGGACGGAGGGAAGGAAGTGGATAGGTAAGAGTGAAGGAGACTGAGAGGAATTCAGATCTTCCCCTTGGCCATAAGAGGATATGGTGGGAAGGTGGCCATCTGCCAGCCCAGAAAGAGACCATACTGAGTGCCAACCCTTGATCACAGGAAGATCCATATGAGATAAACTATCTGGCAGAACAGAAGCAGACAGCTGAGAAGGCCATCTGTATGGGCAGCCATGGGTAGAAGTGGCCCAGCAAGTCCTGCACAACTCAGAGAGCACCTTGTCTGTGGATACTTGAGTCTTCCTCGTATCCCTCAGCAATGGGGGATGAGCCAGGCAGGTCTCTTAGCTTGTATGGCCATTTAGAAATGCTTCTGTGAGGACAGTGTGTGGCTTCTAAACAGAACTCAAAGTTTTGGGGTGTCTCCCGCCAGGAGCTCAAGGTTGTTTACTTTAAAGTCTTTTCTGCTGGGAAACCAACAAGCCTTCATGGAAACACACTGTCAGGGATTTCTTTTCCCTGCTGGCCAAGAACCACCATTTGTTTCATTAAATCCCGTGAAAATGAAATTTGTTTAGTGAAGGCAGATTCCCCAGCTTTCCTGTGCTAAGTCAGTTTCACAGTTGCTCCTGTTTCTTCTTATCTTGAACTTCAAATGTTGGGACTTTGAAATGTGCTTGTCTCACACTAAAAGATGGTCCTGAGATTAGGGTGTCCTGCTGAGTGCCCCAGAGGAGTACCTGATGAGGGGCTGCCCAAGTTACAAACCTAACTGTTTGTCCAGCAGGCTTTCAACTAGAATGTCTCATCGTTGCTCAATTTGCACAGTGTGGTTGCTCAGCTCTGGTGTTTTGAGAGCTCTGACTTAAACAACCACTTTCAGAAAGTCTGGCTGTGAACAAAGAGGTCATACTTGCAGCCCTCAGGGATGACACTCTCTTGAGGATGTCACTGGCTTCCAGCGGGACACTGCAGCTTAGTTGGGTGTTTGGCTTGTTGGCTGTGCTTACTTTACTGTCTCTGGGTCACCAGTGTTGGCCATGTTATGAGAGGACAGCCAGGATTGGAACTGTGGTAGACATAGCCCTGACTCTCAGTGTCCCTCTGGAGAGTAAACACTGCTCATGCCAGGAGAAGGCTCTCAGGAGCCTGCCAGCACAGAGTGAGTGAGGCCTTGGCAAGATGGTCATTATGGGACCTATGATTTTTCCATTGTGAGGCCTAAGACCTGGGTGAAGACAGTTTGGTTCCTAGTGTAGCTGAGGGACCAGAGCACCCTAAGCTTTGTCTTGCAACATCTTATGTGTACTGCTGAGCTACCATCTTTTAGTTGGAGGGCTATCATCTTTCTGGTGGGGAACCACCTGTGTGCTCCCGCTTCATGTTGTTAGGCAGTCAGCCTTGCAGGCCCCGTGGCCTGTGAGGTGGAGTTTGGCTGAAGCATAGGGCAAGCCCTCACAGTTTGTATTCAGTCTCGTGTGCATTAGTTTTCTTACTCAATGTACACTGGTGTGAGGTAAATAGGTCTGTCTGCAGACTTCATATCTAAATTCCCCAAAGGTCTGGCTTAGAGCTCACCTGGGTAGCAAACTGGAATTAGGCCTTGGTGGGTAAGCCTAGATGGCTTTCCTGTCCCTCTCTCCCTCTCTGGAGTGCTTTGGCTTAGGCTTGTGTGTTAAAGGTTTGGTCGTCCCCAGTGAGCTGGGTAAAGACCTAGGAGAGTGACTGGATCATGAAGACCCTGACTTTGTCCGGGTAGTGATTGTGGATGGCTTCACAGTTTGCTGGGCTGTTGGGAGGGGATAGAAACTTACTAAGTGGACTTAGTTGAACAAAGTGAGGCCCTGTGGACTCTGTATTGCATAACTCCCCTTCCCCTCCCCTCCCCCATGCTTCCTGACAGCCGTAGGTGGGCAGCTTTGTCACTGCGCTTCTCCCTTACCACAGACCCTCAGCGATGGGCCACGTGACCATGGACTGAAGCTTCTAGAACTGGGGCCCAAAATAAGCCTTTCCCTCTTTGAGTTTACTCTGTGGGTCTTTTGTCATAGTAACAGATGGCTGACAAACACCACCAGTAGGTCTTGGCCAGGCTAGGCAACTGGAACCCTTAGGGTGCCACCTTGAATCTCAGTAGCCCTTGTCCCTAGGAAAACAGAAGGGTTATGAGGTTGTTTATATGTCTGCGGTATGCCACAAACACCAAGCCACGGTTAAAGCCCACAGGAGTCTGAGCGCCCAGCTTCAGGGCCCTCTCTGTGCTCCATTGCTGGGTGCAGCGGCCTTGCTGCCATGTGACCTGATGCACCTAGAATCAGGAAGCAATGAATATTGACAGCTGGCAGCTGAACTCAGTCCAGAGGGAAAGTGGGTTCTCTGGCACAGATGGAAGGATCCTGAGAAGCTGAAGGAAGGCTGGCTATCATTGTCCAGTTCAGCTTCTCCAGGCCAACAGGGAAGGGCCTGCCATCCATCAGTGTGTGCTTTCTTTTGATTCCCTTTATGTCCCAGCCACAGACTGCTCTTGGCCACTTTCCTCTCTAAGCACCCTCCCCTTTGAACCCTTTGAGGTGTGACAGGCACTAGAGAAAGGACCTGGCTGTGGCAATGTGTGGCTTGGGCAGCAGTTTCCCTTGGACTGTGCCAGCCTCTCTAAAGGCCAGCAGGGTGTTACCGCCTCCAAGATTTTCAGCAGGGTTACAAAATTTATCCCCACATGCCTAGCTACACATGTGGCTCAGTTTCTCCATCTGTTATGTGGGCAGAAATAGGTGATGCTAAAACAGTAATGCAGATTTGGTTTCTTATTCTTTGGCCCTTCCTTTCTTCCTGGGTCCTGGGCTTTGTGATAGCAGTGAGTACATCTCCCACCCCCCCCCCCACCCCCAGTTCTGCAGCTAGTTAAACAGCTCATGGCTGAGCAGCCATCACTTTCTAAGGTTGACCAGGGCTGGGGACACTTCCCTGAATCCCTGTGCTTTTGTTTGAGATTTGCTGGTAAGTTTCTGCTCATCCTGGTGGGCTGACACCCTTGTCATATGAAGTCTCTCCATTATTAGTTTTGTTTCCTGTACACATACTCGAACCTTCTCTGTGAAGTGTGTAGAGTGGCCTCTTATTTACTTCTGGACTTCCATCTGCTCTGACAAGCTTTGTCTTGAGGCAGGAGCATTTAGTCCTTGTGTGTTTGATGTGTGCTCTGGAGAACTGAGTTTAAGGCCAGTATCTCACTGTGTTCCAAGTCCTGCCCGCTGTTTCCTTTCCACGTGTACTTCTCCTTCTGAGTGAGTGCTTCTGTCTTATCATCCAGTTAAAGTTTCAACTGTGATAAACTAGCGGAGCCCAAGATGAATGAGCATTTGTTACTTCTTGAGCAGACACCTCCCCACCCCATTGTTTTCTGTACACACACACACACACACACACACACACACACACACCACCCGCCCCGTGAGAAGGGTGTGTGTATATGAGACAGACAGAACTGCTCAGGATGTCTTCAATGTCCTTCATTTCAGTAAATACCCTTCAGATTCATCCAGCATTTATGTTCCTATCCTCATTCCTCTTCCTGCCTGAGACCATTGTCCATCTGTATCCCATAAGCATGTCACGGTGGCTCCTCTTGGTACCAGTTCCCTGGCAGTAGATCTGTTGATCTCTTTGTCAGAAGACGTCTGTTTCACTTTCATTTTTGAGATGCTCCCGCTCCCCCAGTTCAGAGTGCAGAGCTCTTGGACGGCCTGCCGTTCCATCCGTCTTTGCCCTCCAGTTACTCTGTTACTCTCCCACTGTTCCTGGTGAACATTAACTGTGACGACTTCTTTGTGGTCAGTTTGTCTTTGATTACAGTTAGATTTTAAGATAGATCTCCTGTGTTTGCTTTTTAGTAATTTATAACAACTTGTGGACATTGCTTTTTGTTGTTTAAGCTGTTTGGGGGTTTGAAGGGTTTGAGGGATATGAGTGTCTGTAACCTCCCTTCTACCAGCCTTGTGTGCCCCTTCTAAGTCCCTCATCACATCCTGCCCTCTTATGTTCTTATTTTTATTCCTCTGTCTCCTTGTAGCCAGCTTCCTGCTCAGTGACTCCTGCACGTCAGTATTAAGTCTGCCTGAAATCTGTCTGCTGAATTCCCATGTAGAATTGCTGCATTCTGGTAGTGTAGAGATATTTGAAGGCTATACCTGCTGTTCCCATCTCCCAAGGAAGATATACTTAGCTAAGATAGGCAGATCACCTTTGTACCATGCAGAACTGAACCACAGGCTGGGTTCCATTGAGTGGAAGAGGTCTGGAAGATTCCAGGTCTTTCTCTTTCCAGGAGGCAGCCCCTAGGGTTACCACCCTAATTTCAGTCCCTTTGTTTTCAAGTCCTGACTTGAGTACTGGCCTCCCCAGCCTCCAGGGTACCTCCCAAACTTGAGTTGTTTTCCTGTCCATAAGGCCATTGTTCTGTGGGATATATTTTGCCCTGGTGGTTTCACAGGTGAGGGGAGGGCAACAAAAGTGCTGTCCCCACTCCCTGGTGCATCTGTCCAACTGGCCCCACTCTCCGGTGCTTCTGTTCCCCTGTCCCCACTCCCCGGTGCTTCTGTCCCCCTGGCCCCACTCTCCGGTGCATCTGTCCACCTGGCCCCACTCTCCGGTGCATCTGTCCCCTGTCCCCACTTCCCGGTGCATCTGTCCACCTGGCCCCACTCTCCGGTGCTTCTGTTCCCCTGTCCCCACTCCCCGGTGCTTCTGTCCCCCTGGCCCCACTCTCCGGTGCTTCTGTCCCCCTGGCCCCATTCCCCGGTGCTTCTGTCCACCTGGCCCCACTCCCCAGTGCATCTGTCCACCTGGCCCCACTCTCCGGTGCATCTGTCCCCTGTCCCCACTCCCCGGTGCATCTGTCCCCCTGTCCCCACTCCCCGGTGCTTCTGTCCACCTGGCCCCACTCCCCGGTGCTTCTGTCCACCTGTCCCCACTCCCCAGTGCATCTGTCCACCTGTCCCCACTCCCCAGTGCATTTGTCCACCTGGCCCCACTCCCCGGTGCTTCTGTCCCCCTGGCCCCATTCCCCGGTGCTTCTGTCCACCTGTCCCCACTCCCCAGTGCATCTGTTCCCCTGGCCCCACTCTCGGGTGCATCTGGCTGCCTGGCCCCACTCCCCGGTGCATCTGTCTACCTGGCCCGACTCTTGGGTGCATCTGGCTGCCTGCTGTCTCTTCAGAATTTTGAAGGCAATTTATGCATCTCATCCCTACCTCTTTGCTTTCCATGAGCACTTTTGTTCAAAGCAAAAGAATTTGTTGTCACTAAATGCAGAGGAATATCCGAGTATTTCATTTGGAATCCTAATCCAGCCTGAAATTAATGGTTCTTACATCTCACCCTGAGCAGCAGTGTCTGTCTTTGATGAGAGTGAATGGGTAAACAGAAGTGTCGTGGACACAGGGAGGGATGATGTGACTTTTGTCAGTATCTCTGTCATTTGTTACTCTGAGACCAAGATGGGGATGATCTCTGACCCTTAGTTTTTATTTGCAAAGCAGTCACAGTGTAGCTGTGACTGTCTCTTGGTGCTGTCAGTGAGCTTGGACATCCGTGGAAATAGGAAAAGGCTTGTGAACCCCTCACTGTGCAGGTGTTGATGTTTTGCTGTCCTGTGACCAGCCACTTGTGTTGTGTGAATCAGCTTGAGTAGACCAAGCTGTGCTCTGGGAAGCTTTGTTCTTGACTCATGTGGCATGCCAAGGTGACCTCACGGATAGACCCTGAGTATGCTGTGTTGCTTCATGAGTATGTGGTTCATTCTGCAGCAGAGCAGCAGGAAAGCAGTTTGAAGGAATGCCTTTGAAACCATGGCTCTGCCTACTACCGAGGGGATTGGAGCAGGAAAGCAGACTCAGCAGGATGGCTTGATAAAGAAGGTCAATACAAGCTATCCTCCAGCGGCCATCACCAGAGGAGCAATTGGATGTTTGTTTGTTTGTTTGTTTGTTTGCAGTACTGGAATTGAACCAAAGGCCTCACATATGCGAGGCAAGTGCTCCTCACTGGGGCACATCTCCAGCTGTCCTTTTCACTCTTTTGTTTTGAGACAGGGTCTCACTTGCCTAGGCTGATGTTGAACTTACTGTGTAGCTGAGACAGACCCTAAGCCTGAGTTCCTTCTGCCTCAGTCTAACTGGGCTTACAGATGCATAGCAACAGGCCCAGCTCATTTTTTTTTTTGAAATGGTAAAGTTTCATGTAGTATAGGAAGGTGACAAAATGCTATAAGGGTCTTGCCTTTCTGGGACAATTGGCCTACATTCCACACTTGAATGTCATTTTAGAATTACAACATCTTCTGCTGGTGAGCAGTCAATGACATTGGCTAATGAATGATACCTGTCTATTCTCTATTGTAGACATTTGCTCTTGAGATACTGGGTCTTGGTGATGGAGTCCATGAGTGCCCAGAACCCCCACTTCAGTCTAAAAAAAGGTTCAGACTAATACAATAACAGCTATTTACCTTAACTATATCCAGCTAACCATAGGAAGCTGAATGTATGTGCATATACATGTATACTGTGTGCATGAATGTGTGCATGCATATGCACATGCCATGGGTATAAGGAAGTGAGATTCAGAGGCACATTGTGAGACTGTTGGCTTGCCCTGCCCATCTAGGCCCATTTGTGCCACAGTCACAGAATGTTGGGTGCTTGCCTGAAGTAGAAGTGTGTATCTCTCCATTCCAGAGGATCACAGATCAGGGCATAGGTATTTGCTGTCTGGAGAGCTGGTTTCTGCTCCCAGGATGGCACCCTGGGTGCTGTGTGCTCTGGTAGAGGAAACAGGAGGTAGAGGGGTGCATTATTTCCTGTGAAATAATGTACAGTAAGAGCAGTGGTGCCTGGGCCTGCCCATGCACCTGATCATTCTCTTAGGGCCGACATGTGTGGCATGGATGGCAGATAGTGCAGTGCAGGACTTTTTCCAGCATTCCAGGCCCTTCTCCTGCATTCAGATTGGATCAAAATTTGCTGCCAAATACGATAAGAGTTACCCACCCATGGCTTTTTTTTCCTTTCTGCTATGATGTAGTTGTAGATGGAAAACTGGGTACTTATTAGGTAATGAGAAGAGAAGGAATGGTGAGTTTTTATAGGGTCACTCTGGTTTACACAGAACAGCCAACATCACCTCTAAGGGATGGTGGAAAGCCTGTGGTTCCAACGTCATATTGAGGTCTTCCTTGATGGCTACTTGCTGGTGGCCTTTTTATTTGTTCTGGCCACTAGCAAAGTGCCTCAGCCATCCAAGACTCTAGTTCCTCTGGCATGGCATGCCCCCTGGAGGTTTGCACACAGTAGTGTCCTCAGACAGAGGCTCCATGTCCTCACCTGAGGGTTTACACCTGTCTCATGCTTGGGCTTAGCAGTGCCAATCGGTGGAAATCAGGGTAAGATGGTGGCAGTGACAGTGTTGATGACAAGGATGTGGCAGCCCCCATTGCCATGGACCTTATCTCGGGCAGATAGGAGCTGGATTTGTTACAGCTTGTGTGGAACAGCCTTGCGTTGCAACCTCCTCTTGTCCTCCTTTCTCTAAATACTCCTGGTTTCTTAGACTGCTTTTTAAATTATTATTTTGAGAGCATTTTTTTAAGTAGGTGCATCTGTTGTATTTTTAAAAAGCAAAAAGGAAGCTACACCAGAAAGCTGAAAAGTACTCATAGTCTCTTCGGAATGTCCTTCAGAAGGACTTGTCCCTATGCTCCTGTTGCTATTGCCAGGCCAACCAGTGCTCCCCTGCTTCTGTGCCTCATGTGGGATGCGGTTTCTGGGGTCTTTTTGTTGCTGTGGCTTCCACTCTGTGTGGCTTTGTACCGCACAGCTATGCTCATGTAAGTGGCTCTCTGGGGTGGACTGTGACGTCCCTTTCTGTTTGCGGTGCTGACTATGTGGGGTGAACATTTTTTCATAATGTCTTTTGCTCACTGATTCAAAAGAAGATTCATTTGGAAGGGCAGGTGTTGTTTGGTTCTGACAAGGTCCCAGCATTTATTCTGTCTGCTGGTCAAGGCTGCTGCTCTGAGTTAATTCAGACTTCTGGGGCCAACGCCCTTGCCTTCTTCCTCTTCAGTTTCATTATTGCTAATAGACTGAGATGTGAAGGCAGGACAAAGGCATGCATCTCTTTAGGTGCTTACAAAAAGGTTCTTTGCAAAGGACTTGTTTCTTAAACTCTACCTGGGAACGTCATCTACACCTGTAGCTGTTTTACATGCTAATCCTTTGATGATTTCTAAAGGATTGCCCATAGATGTTGACATATGGTAAACTTTTCTGTTTTACCTGAATAGCTCTGGGGATTTTTGTCCTCCCAGAAGATTGTAAACCCTCCTGACAGTGCTAAACATGCCTGCCCTGGGTCTCTAGTAGCCATGAAATCTCTGTCTCTCACCATATGTACATGTGTCCTTCTCTTCCTCTCCCCTTTCCCTCATTGAGAACCAAGCTCCCATTTCTCTCAGATTTGCCCACAGTGGAAGGGGAAGTCCGCTAATGCCACTGGGTTCTGCACAGACTTACTTTGCATATGCATTCTAATGTTGTGTGTGTCCCCCTGCAGAACTGTCCTCTGGTCCTCATGTGGCCATTGTCATCTTGAAATCACATAGCAGCTGTGATTACTCCAAGACCCTCACAGGATCAGGCTTTGTTTGTTTGTTTGTTTTGTTTTTCAACACAGGGTTTCTCTGTGTAGTTTTGGTGCCTGTCCTGGATCTCGCTCTGTAGACCAGGCTGGCCTCGAACTCACAGAGATCTGCCTGGCTCTCCCTCCTGAGTGCTGAGATTAAAGGCGTGCGCCACCACTGCCCAGCCAAGATCAGGCTTTTAATATTCCCTGGGAGGAGCTTGCAAAGATACGAGAGCAGTTAAAAGTTGAAGGGGTGGAGACCTCTTCAGTTGTATAGCTTCCATGAAACTGCCCACATTCCTGTAACTTACCCCAAACTCACCAAGTCTCCATCTACATTTGGTCTGCCGTGGATGCCATATTTGGGGTGAATAGATGTTTGCTCACCTTCCCGTGGGGAAGTTCATAACCCCAGTGCGTTGGTCTGCCAGCCTTTTAGTGCTTTCTCCCACACACCCACCCTGTGAGTGCTGGGTGCTGAGTGCTGGGTACTGAGTGCTGGCTTTATGTTTAGTTGCCACAGTGCTGAGCCTCTCCTTGTATTATGAAATGGAGTGTTATCATTTCAGTTATTTTTAAGTCTATTTTAAAATAATCAAAATATTGTTATTTCCCACTTGTCTGGAGCTCTGCTTTGAGTTTCTTTTTTTAATACAGTGTGTGTTTAGGCAACAGTTTCACAATTGTATGAATTTTTTCCCCTTCCTGTCAGTTTAAACTTAAGTTGTTGGTATTTTCCCTCATTTTATCACTCAGGAGACAGATGTTACTGCTTCGTGATGTTATTTTCTTGCCAGGTACTGGTGGCCTTAGCATCATCATCTCTGGCTCTCTGTGGTTGGGGCTTTGTTCCAGATGTTCCACTAAATACTTGACACACATTTCTCATTCAGTTCTCACAGCAGCCTTAGAGGTAGGTACGTTCATTATCATTCCTGGGTCGTGTCAGTGAGAAAACAGAATCAGAGATTGCACACCTCTAGCTAAGCAGATGAGGGTAGCATGAACATTCCTGCTTGCAGGGGCCATGTCTTAATGTCCTCACTCTGTGTGTGTGTGTGTGTGTGTGTGTGTGTGTGTGTGTGTGTGTGTGTGTGTGTGTGTGTGTGTGTGTGTGTTTGCAAACACGTGCACATGCACCTGTGTTCAACTTGTAGTGGCCAGGAGTAGGGTATCTTCCTTAACTGCTCTTCACTTTATTTTTGAGACAGGGGCTCTCACTTAACTGGGAGCTCGTTGAGTTGGTTAGACTAGCTGGCTAGTGCACTCCATGGATCTGCCTGTCTCTACCCTCTTTCCTTCAGTGCTGGGGTTACCTGCTCCTGGCTTTCCCAGAGGTTCTAGGAATTGAACTCAAGTTTCCATGTTTGTGTGGAAGCGCTGTACTGACCGAGCCATACTCCCAGCCTCCATGTCTCCTTCCTCTACATGTTTTTTAGGTATGTTCAACACATTTTAAAGTACTCAGAATTGTTTCAAAGTGCAAAATAGTGCTGCTGCTGCTGCTGCTGCTGCTGCTGCTGCTGCTGGAGCTGCAGCCTGGCTGATCACGCTGAAAACCTGGATCTTCTGTCAGTCTATAATCCCCTCTATCATCACAGGGTTTTGCTTATTTCTAAGAACATCTGTTTAACCTACTGCAGTGTTGTAATCTGGCATATGGGAAGGATATATTCATGGGTTATATCGTTATCAACATAAAATTACCCCTTGTGTAACATTTTCCTTTTGCCACACGATTTAGCCTGCATGGCACTAATACACTGCTTTATTTTTCTTTATTTTGTTTTTGCACTGCACTGGGGGTTGAGCCAGGGCTTGCTCATGTTAGGCAAGCACTCTACCACTGAGCTACATCCCAGCCCTATTTTTGCTTTTAATTTTGAAACAGCGCCTACTAGATTTCCCATTCTTTAGCTCAGGCAAACCTTATAAGCTTCCCATTCTTATGCTTCAGCCTTTTTGGTGGTAGAAACAGCAGTGTGCCTCACAGGCCTGCCATTATTGCTGTGTATTTAGGTCTTCTGTTATTTTTCATTTCAGAGTACTATTTACCTTGAATTTGTACCTTGAGTCTTCTTTTGTTCCTGTAACTGAGTACTAGAGACTGGATAAGTTCTGAAGGTGAAAGTTTATTTGGCCTGTGGTTTTGGAGGCCCACTCAAGAGCATAGAGGGGCTGCGGCTTGGCCTCTGAGAGCCTTGTGCTGCTGGTTCAGCTTGTGACAGAAGGCAGCCATCGTGGAAGAGTGGGCAGGACATGCATGCTTCTGGCTCCTCCTCCTCCTCCTCCTAGATCCCGTGGGTCTGCCCCCCCATGTTTCCTTGCCAGGTCAGTCCCCCTCTTCAGTGCAGATGCTGCTGTACTTGCTGCTCTTCGCTTTATTTTCCCTCCAATTGGTTCACGAAGTTTTCTTCCTACTTATAACTCAGTTGCCACTTTAAGCAAAAGTAGTAATTAGACAAGTATTGATTTACTACTGAGAATAAAAGTGTGCCTGTTCTTAATGAGGAGCATATAAGCTTTTCTCTGTCCCATCTACTTTTTGTTTTGTTTGATATCTGGGATTACACAGATTATTGTAATTATCTTAAAATTGTTTGTGACCTTTTTTAATGTGTATGGGTGTTTTGCGTGCATGTAAGTCTTTTCACCACCCTGAGAGCAAGGCTGCTGGAGGCCCAGCATTCAGATACCCTGGAACTGGAGCTACAGGTGTTGTGGATTGTAAGTCATAATGTGGGTGCTTAGAATTGAACCCTAGTCATCTGGGAAAGCAGCCAGTGCTCATAGTCACTAAGACACCTCTCCAGCTCCCTGTAATCATCTTTTAAGAGATTTGTATTTGGGGAAATGGAGAGATTCCACATATGCCTCTTGCAGAGGACCTGAGTTCAGTTCCCAGAATCCACATCAGGTGCCTCACAAAGGCCTGTAACTCTAGCTCCAGGGGATCTGATGTTCTTTCCTGACCTGAGGACACTGTACATACACGTAATTTAAATGTATTTACACAGTTATTTGTACACACAGGTTAGACTGCACTGATGTGAGATAGTTTTATGTTTCTTTCTGTTGTATACTCCAGCTTTATTACATCTGTCAATTTTTTTTTTATTTGTGTGTGTGTGTGTGTGTGTGTGTGTGTGTGCATGTACACGTGCACCCGTGATAACACACATGTAGAAATCAGAGGACAGTTTGCAGGACTTGGTTCTCTTCTTCACTCTGTGGGTTCCAGGAATTGAACTCCAGTTGGTCAGGCTTGGTGGTAAGTGCCTTTACCTGAGCCGTCTCCCTGGCTTGTGCCCCAGGTTCTCTATCTGGATTAGGCTGGAGCTTCATGTGGTTTTGTTGGATGCTCATTATATCACTGATAATGCTTTAGGAGCCTTTGCTTTCCTGAGGATGGCTTTGCATGGCATCATGGAAACACTAAGTTCACAATACATAGGATAGATTTGTGGAAGCTGTGGTTTTCCTTGAATGTAGGGTGTGCCTTGCAACACTGTGTCATTGTTCCCTAGTGAACACTATTAGGGAAGCCTGAAGCCATCCCCATGGCAGGCATTTATGGTGTGGGGATACTTGATGCAAAAAAGATACTTTATTGCCCCGTTGAGTGAGGAATCTGGAAGTGGACAACAGAGACTGTGTCTTGGGCTGGGAATGCTTTAACTTCTCTCAGCCCTGTTTCAAGGTTTTGATTTTATATGTAGTCAGAAGTTTTTCAGTGTCCCACCTGGCCCGTAGTTGGGATAAATCTCTGACCCACAGTCCCATAGCCTTTTATAAAATAATCACACAGAGGCTTAATATCAATTATAACTGCTTGGCCATTTGCTCAGACTTATTACTGACTAGCTCTTATACTTAAATAAACCCATAATTCTTACCTGTCTTTAGCCATGTGGGTTGGTACCTTTTCTCAGTTCTGCCTTTACATCTTGCTTCCTCTTTGTCTGGCTGGTGACTCCTGACTCAGCCTTCCTCTTCCCAGAATTCTCCTTGTCTACTTATCCCACCTATACTTCCTGCCTGGCTACTGGCCAATCAGCATTTTATTTATCACCCAATCAGAGCAATAAATTCACAACATACAGAGCAGCATCACCTATCATTTCCCCTTTTCTTTATATTTAAAAGGAAGGTTTTAACTTCACTATAGTAAAATTATATATAACAAAACAGAATCAAGCACGAATTATAGTTATAATATCTAGTCTATTTGCATTTGGCAAAATTAAAGAAAATATTCTATCTATCCTATATTTGTGAGTCTAAAGTTTCATATCTAATCTATCTTTTATCATAACCAAGGAAAATTATAACTATCTAGTCTTCAACTACATCAAAGGCTCCAGAAAGATACAGTATTACCTAAGTAAATAAGAAGTGCATTGTAAGCAACTTCAAAAAATCTGGAATGACAGAGACAGCTGGCTGCCTGGACAGTCATCCAAAGTTCCTCTGCAATGTTGGGGCATCCATCTTCAGCTTTTAGGCCTAGAGTTTTTTAGTCACTTCTCCATGTGTCCTGTTGAATGTCTGGCAGTCTCCTCTGTGAGGCAGGAACCTGCAGGACCATCTCATCTTGCAAAGTGCATTGGTCACCTTCCAATGGGTCCTGAATGTCCAGTTTATATAACATACTGTCAATCAGTTGACACAAGAGCACTTTTTTGCCCAGCGGCTAACTTTTGCCACAAAGAAAGCAAACTCCATAATGAGTTTCTTCAATGCCCATCATCTTCCCTGAAGTATTTGGTGCTGCCAGGAGCAAATGTGTCTCATTGTTCAGAAAAGTCTTAAGTTTTAAAACATTTCCATATTCTATAGGTCTTTGAAGTATTTGAAGATTACCTACCTAACTGAAATATATCTATGTATACCTAGAAAACTTAATATGATAAATGTGATTACCATAAATGACTATTATTCTGTATTTCATAATTATCCATTATAGTTCAAATGACTTAATAACACCTTAAACAAGAGTAGAAATATACATACATTATAACAAAATTAACTTTAAATTTTTATCAGTAAATTAAAATCCATAGCAATGTAAAACATTTCAAATAAGTTATTGTTCTTTAAAAGTAGATTCAATAATCTACTCTTTTATCATATCTATATCCTACATCTATATCATATTCCCCTTTCTTCTTTTAGAAAGAGATTGACTGTGACCAATAACAATTTGCACCAACAATCTAAACTAAGACAAACATCCACAATTCATTTTTTGGGAATGTGGGTATGGTTTTCTAGGCTACTTCCTGCTGATAAAGGGCGCTGTATTCTTATGGGGATCCTGAGAAAATTAAGAATTATGGTCACGTACTGACAAGAATAGTCTGTGAGGCTGCATTGTCTGAGCCAGTTGCCTTGAAACCGTTCTGGATGTTGGATCATCTGGGCCATGGTGTCATTGGAGACCTTTCAAGGGGTCTTGGCTAGTTAAAACATATTAGCCTGAAAGCAATCCATAGGTTCTCATCTTCTGTGGAAACAAAAGCAGAATCTCCTTTCCAAAGCAACTTATTCTTAGACATAAATTCTGAAATTGAGATACCTTTAAAATATACATATTGATTTAACTCAGCAGCTTTTACAATCAAATGTCTCTCTGCAGTTAAAATCTCAAAGACAATATAATCCAGACTCTGTGTGATTTCCATCTTTACATGGCTTACTTTTTTATATTATTTTTACTATCTCTTTAAAGACTTTATTTTTTTAAAATTTCCTATTTTTTATATAACTATCTATATTCATTTTCTTCTCTCTTCCAAGCCCACATACATTTTTACACACACTGTAAACCATTTAAAGTCTTACTCCATCTGAATCTGCCTTATTGTGAATCTGTTGCTTTAAACTGCAGCATTACTAGGACTGAAATGGCAGCTTTGGCTGCTGACTCTGCCCACCTCAGTTTTCCAACATGGTGGTGGTATGTTTACTGCCAGCTGTGGGTCTGGGAGCCATGTGTACCACCAACTCTCAGAAGCAGTGGGTCTGTGCCTCCATTAAAGCAGCATGTAGTCCAGAAAACTTTTTTTTTTAACTAGCAAGAGCTAAATCCACCATGCAGCGTACTGTGACTTGGAGATGCCTCTGTGTACCATGGCAGGAATCCACCATGCTGCTTGGCTCAAGCCCATAAGCCTTGAACCTGCCATACTGTAGCTCTCAGTGTCTCTGTATCACCGCTTTCCTGAGAGACACTACTAGGAAGCTGCTCTTGGCTCTGTTTTAGAACCTTTTTTTTTTTTTTTTTTAAAGCTTTCTCAGGTTTTGAGTGGAAATTCTTGCCCTATGTCTGGGTACAATTTTCTGCCTCATCATCTTTGCCTGTGTGGTTGCAAGAAGGTTGCCACAGCTCCATACGTCATGATCGTTTGCAGACCAGCCACAAGTGGGCAGAAGTGGGCTTTTCTTCAGTGACTCCTTTTGATCTGGAAGCTGATCTGTCCCAGAAGCCTCCAGGACTTGCTGCTATAGTCCTTGGGCCAGACATCAGCTATGGCTGCTTGTGACCCAGAAGCAAGTGAACTTTTCTTAGATCACAGGCTCACCCTCACAAATCAAAGCCCATAAGAAGGGAGGTGACAGGACTGAGTCTGTCTTGCTGGACAGGCACACCTGCCTGCAGATCCACAGAGGCCCCAATGTCCTGGGTGAAAACCGAAGTACAGCAGCTGTTGACGCCTAGGAGCCCGGGTCCAGTTTATTTGTTACTGTACCTGCCATTTTGTCATCAAAGGGAGGTTGATCTTCCCCAAGATTCCAAAGAAATGCTGTTCACTCACTGCGAGTAGGTTGAGAGAGCTCAGCAGGTCACAGGCTGTGTTTGAAGAGATGGACAGTGGTGCTGTCCTGTCCACAGTATGATGCTGACAGCCTCCTGCTTCACGGCCACCTCCACACACCCAATGATTAAATGCCCGTCTGTCCTTCATCTTTGAGAACAGAGGGGCCAAAAGCGGCCTACAGTTGCCAGCTGATCTATTGCCAAACATGCCAAAATACAGAACATTGGGGGCATCCATGGTCAGGCGGGTCCCAGACCACCTGCTGGGCAGAACTCATGATCTTGCCCATCAGCTCCAGGTTGGAAGAATAACTGCCACGGCCATGAGGTGTTGGCACTTGACCTGGAGGAGCTAGGTGGAGGAGGGGAAGTAAGCCACTTACCCAAACAGCCCCTGGGAAGGTTGCTTTGGAATTAGCCACCTGGAACCAGAGGACTAGAGCAAATGGAGGCATGGCTGCTCCGTGGAAATGAAAACTGGGCCATCCCACACTGTGGAAGCTGGAGTTAGAGGGAGTCTACAGCTGAGGACCAAGGTAGGCATCTAGTCAAGCAAGGGGAAGGAATGGACTGTGGTTCCTATTGGCTACTCTGCAGTTGAGCTTCTGAGAGGGTCCCTGTCATCAGGAAGAACGAGTGCAAAGGACTCAGAAATGACTCCAGCCCTAATGGCAAGTGCACACTGCTGGTGAGGTATGCTTGGTGAGGCCAAGGGAGCACTCGACACAGCTCTGTCCAAGGCTGGTGTTTCCTCAGTGCCTATAGCTTTTGACTCTTGTGAACATTTTCAGTTAGAATTTAATGTCTGGAAAACATGAGACAGTGGAGCGAGTGTAGATAATAGTCCTGAAGAGTCTCCCTCCCTCACACAGCTCAGCTTGCTGAGAGCACCAGATGAGGCTCTGCAGGTGCACACTTTGTTCTGTGAGCTGGGTACCACCTCTCCAGCCATTCACCCTGAAGTGTGTGGAGAGCTGGTCTGGTCTGTTGGCCTGTGTGTGTGTGTGTGTGTGTGTGTGTGTTTGTGTGTGTGTGTGTGTGTGCACGCGTGCGCGCACACGTGCTTTCTTCTTGTACCCTTAGCTTCCCAAAGGGTAGGAAGCTTTCAGAGGCAGAGCAGCCAGTAAGATAAGCTGTGTCATGAGATGATGAATGTTGTGGTTTTGAACTTGGCTCTTATTATGTTTGCAGTGTGTGGTGCCAGGCTCCAGGACGTGAGAAAGCTGTTTTAGGTTAATAATGGTGACATGAAACAAACAAACCCAGGGTGAATAGGGCTTTGTCAGACCTGCTGGCAGCCCGACCTTTAGAAGAAGCTTAATTTCAGAGCAGCCTGCAAAGGTCATTAAATATTTTAGGGTTTGGCTCTCTGGTGTTAGAAGACTCAGAACAATCTGAGTAGATATCAGGGCTGGCTAGAAGCCATCTGGTGGCTGGATATCCTGTCTCTGCTGTTGGGAGGGTCACTAAGAGCATTTTGATTAAGCAAACATTATATAACAGCTGGTTTGGTTCTTTTAACTTTTTTTTTTCCCCTTCTGCTTCCATTTCTAATTCACAAGTTATCCAATTGCTCACCTAGGCTTCTAAAAGATTCCATAGCAACCACTTCAAAATATGGAGCTACCCTGTGTTGTTTTGGTAGACAGAATAAAAAGCTTGAGACATGCTTGTGGCCCAGGTTGGGATGGGGTGGGCCCATTTCCAGCATGCCCATGCTGCCCATGCTGCGCTGGTGGCTGGGTCTGCTCTGTGTGCTGTTGACTGTGGTCAGAGGCAGGGATGGCAGAACACTGCTGCCAGAGGGGCCTCTCTTACAGGTTTCCTGAAAGGAAGTCAGTATGGGGGTTTCACAAAAAAACAAAAACCAGGTTTTCTGGATGACCCAGCCATACCTCTCCTGGGGACTTACCTAGAGGACATGCAAGTCAAGATCACACAGACAGACACTTGCACATTGGCTTTTATTGCAGCTCTGGTTATAGCAGCCATGATACAGAGCAGCCCAGGTGCCACCAGCGTGGGAAAAGACAGGGAAACTGGGATTGTTTCGGCCATAAAGAAGGAACAAAGTCATGCCATTTGTAGGAAAATGGATGCAATGTGGGATAATCATATTCAGTGAATTAAGCCAACCTCAGAAAGATATTATATGTTTTCTCTCATTTGTAGATCCTAGACTTTAGATAAATACATAAAATCATATGTATAACATAAAAGTAGAAATGAAACTGGTTAGGTTGGAACAAAGGAGACCCTTGGGAAGGAAGAGGGTATGTGGGAGATAGGCTTAACACCAATACATATGTATATGAAAACTTAAAAAATAAGTATTTTTTGAAAAATGAACCTAAGGACAGCTGCTTCAGCATAGCCCAGGTTTTTGTTTTGTTTTGTTTTCTTGCCTGGTCTGCTTGTTCAGTTCATGGACACTACTGAGCCAGGCACCTGCATTTTACTAAGCTCTGCACACAAGTCTGGTGACTCCTGGCCAACTTGGCTTTGTGGTGGTCAGCGGTCTGCAGTCTTAGCAGCTGCCTGCCCTGTGCCAGCTTTTGAGTGGGCAACAAGTTTCCAGCCCCATATCAGTGGTCAGCTCTGGCTTAGCAAGAGCCCTGGCCACACAGCAGTAGACAGTGCTGTTCCAGACACTTTGGGGAGCATTGTAGCAATCGCCATGAGAGCCTCCAGTAGCCATTGGCTCTTCTCACAGCCGACATCCCAGGGTCAGGGTGGGAACAGCCCTTCCTGCAGAGGATCTATTTTCAGTTTCTTAGACTTTCAAGACTTTTGGCTGTTAGCATGTTGTGGAGACTCCCATGCGTACGAGTGCTAGGTGGGTGGGAAAGGAGAAGTCAGAGCAGCCACGGGCTCCCAGCCCTTTACCTTCCCACTTGACTGCAAGAGCAGACCTCAGCTCAGGCTAGAGGCAGACACCTCCCCACTGTCTTCACAGAGCCAGGGTGGTACTCAGTACCCCTAATTCCTCTTGGCCAGAGCAGAACTCCCATGTTTCCAGGTGGGGACTAAATAACCCAAGTCAACTTTGTTCCTTATATGGGGCAGCCTGGTCTGTTCCTACCCAAGGGGCAGGATAGCAGGATAAACCTGAAAGAGAAGGGGGCAGGGGGAGGTGAGCACACTAGGAAAGTGAAACAACAGAGAGAGCTGTGTGCAGTTTTGGCTTAAAAATACATTTCCAAGGCTAGCTGTTAGCCGAAACAGAACACATGGTTTAATAACGTGGGCTGGGAAACAACCAGAGCAGCTAAGAGCATAAGAAAATGGCAAGGACACCTCTAAGCAAAGAAGTTTTAAACTTAAAGGGAATGGGTAATTTTCTAGGAAAACGTTATTACCAAATTCACTCAAGAAATAGAAACCATGAGCTGGGCATGGTGGTGCATATTTGCCATCTCAGCACTTTGGGGTGAGAATTAAGAGGCTGTGTGACCTCGGGTTTGCAGGGGAGTGACTTGGTACACAGATTGCTCTCTCCTTCTTCCTGATGGAGAGTAGGAAGGGACAGTATGACCTGAACACAGCAGGGTTGTATGGCAAAGCTGATATGCCCAGGCGAGCAGTGATTCTCTGTGTATCCTCTACATCAACTCTGAGCCTGTGCAGGTTGATACCATGTGTTGTTCAGGGCTATGTATGTGATTTATTGAAAACATACCTAGGAATGACTGAGCACCCCAAATCTGGGGTAGTGGTTCCCTCCACTGACAATGGGGGCAGAGGTGGAAAGGGACATGGAAGGATGATAACTATTGCTTGTCACCTGCCATTTCATTTGAGAATTCTGAACCAAATAGCACTATTACAGACTGTTAAGACACAACTACAGAGTGAAGGCCTACTTGTTTGTTATTGTCTCTACATTAACTAATGAGCTACATAACGAACGTCTTGATGTCACATGAGTTGAGGTTGCCTGCCAAGAGACCCAGGGGCCTTCATCACCTTGATGACTTTATTGTAGCCAGGACTTGACCCTCACCTTAGGCATATGACATGTTCTGGTCAATTTCTTACTGTGTGTCCTCAGCCTTACCCTTGTGATGCCTATGGACAGTGCCAGGATCAGTAAGGCCACCATATCAAGGTCAGGTCACAGTGACTTGTATTACTCTTTACAAATGACCCAGCAGTATTTAGGATCATTCAGTCTGTGAATGTAGACTGTAAATTCAGTTGTCCCTGAGAGTCAGCTGTAGCTTTGATTTGCTGTTGGGAAAAGTAAAGCAGAGAAGGGAAAAGGCCCCGTATTTGCAAAGAGGACAGTCATGTCCTGGAGAAGCAGGATTCTTCTGGACCTATTTCCTGCTAAACTACAGATTTTTAAACATCTTTTAATTTTACTTTTTAAATTCATATATGTATACTATATTTATGTAGTTTTCCCCAGCCCCTCCACTGCCCCCTTGTCAAATTCATGGCCTCTTTCTCTTTAATTATTATTGTTACTATTTATGAATATATATAAATGCAACCTGCTGAATATATTTAGTGCTGCTCGTGTGTGTGTGTGTGTGTGTGTGTGTGTGTGTGTGTGTGTGTGTGTTTTCTCTTTATGTGTCTGGTTTGTCAAATTGCCATTTTAATGGACAGGAAGCTTCCAGAATGACTATATCATGTCAAGTCTTTGGAGCCTCAAATGAGCTAGGCCCAGAATAGGCTTCTAGTGGTGTGGCTCTGGGAAAAGACCCCAGCTGCAGCCTCCCCTTGCTGTCAACTGCTCAGTCCTGCATGGCTGGGGACAAAGCACCCCACAGGTGACTCTTAACAGCTGCCACTCCCGGCTCTCACTGCCTCTGGAGAGGCAAGGACTGGCTGACAGGGCCAAGAAGATTCTTTAAATGCAAAATTAATTGCTTTTCTCTTTTTAAAGAGAGTCCCCTGGGGCCCCATCTTGGTTGAGTGTGAGACTTATCTGGATTCATGCATACACTCCAACCCATGGGGTGTGAGAGCCTTCGTTTCTTCTTGTTACTACTCCTCTACCTTAAGATGGGATCCTGCTGAAGCCTCATGATTGCTAAGACTGAGAGCCTGATGCCTTATGAATTTGTAGAGGGGCTTTAATAAAATGGTGCGAAGCAGCAGCCAGCCCTGCTTCTTCCAGAAATGCTTCCAGAGCCCAGGAGACTTCCAAAAGCTCCTGGAAGATGAGCTCCTGCAGAGAGAAGGAAAAACGAGAGAATAGGGCATGATTGCATGGACCTAGAATCCAGCAATTTGAGAATGAAAAATGCTGCCCGTGTTTCTCACATTCCCACCCAGCCATGTAAACCCTATTGAGTCTCTCAGCCCCAATCTGCTGGCTCAGTCATTCCTTCTGGTCTAAGTGGAGACCTGGCTGCAGAGGGTGAGGTGCCTCAAGCACGGAGCCCTCCTCCTGTAGCATTACAGTTGGCTTCTTGACAGGGACATCATGTGGTAATTTGTTTAGAGTTGAAGCTTTGCAGAATCTTTAATATAACTTTCTGCTAATTTTTATCAGTTTGCTTGTCCATGAAGGATCGTTTATAGTGAGACCAGATACTAACTGTAGAATTCATTCCCCTAGCCCCCCAAACAACTGCTACACATTTTTTTTTTTTTGGTGATTAATTAAAAGGAACTTGCTCTAATGACTAAAATTAACCAAAGACACCCCTTCTGCAATCCTAGCCTAATTGCCTTCTAATTGCACTGCTTTTCTTGCTTATGCTCAAGTCTGTGGGTCTGAGCTCATTTTGTCAGTCCTAGGGGAGCACATATGCCCTGGCGCTTGCCCTTTCAACATCTCTGCTGCTGCTGTCGGCAGCTGCTACTCTAGCGTCCACCTCATTGCTCAGTGGTTGAATGTTGAGCCCTGACTGAGCTCTAGGGTTCTTCTAAAATCCATCTCCTTCTCCTACTTATTCTCATTCAAGATAGATACTAATTGGGACTGATGATAAAGCTGCAAGATAAACTGAGTCTTCAGTGCGTAGGGCCATGGAGGAGCCTGGGGCAGGGACTAGATCCCCTTGGGGTTCGCAGTTCCCTCCTCAGTTCAGTACACCCTCTCAACTCTGCTACACTGCTGGGCTCCCTCCCACTCTGGAGTCAGTGGCATCACAGTTGGCGACTCAGGACTCTGGCTGCACTCAGACACAGCTGACAGTTTCCTGGGGCTCTGACAAGTCCTCCACCCTCCCTAGAGGACCATGTAGAGACTGGGACACTGCTCTGTGCTGGCATCCCCAGACTGGCCTGCAAAGGAGTCCTCACATGGGTTCTGCTGAGCTGGATGGGTATTTTGACCATGTGATACTTGAACATTTCAGCCAAGGCCCAGAAGAGGTGTCTTTAAAACTGGTCTTCACATGTGAGGCATTCACAGAGTCAAACGAAGAGGTCCTGTGGCCTCTGGCATCTTTGCCAGCCTAGGTCCTTATGCCCTTGTGCTTCAGGTAGTCCTAATGTGCCTGACCACCTGCTAGCCCTGTTTCCATGAACACAGTCACCAGGTTACTTGGAGGCCTGGCAGATCTTGTGAAGGACAGCAGTCAGTGGGTTGTTACTGTGAGAGCCGATCACTCAGGCAGCACATGCCTGCCACAGACAAAGCACAAGGTGAGGAGAAAACAATGCACCAGTTCCCCAGAAATAACTGCTGAGAACCGAGGCAAGCGTGTGGCTGAGGTGTGTCTGCCTGAATGTGGGAGGACTTCACTGCTTTAGAACACACAATTTGCATGTTAGAAACCTGCTTCCACTTCATACAGCTTGCAGAACTCCCTTGTCTGCAAGCAGAATCTGGTTGTATCTTCTGTTTCCATATGTCCCATCTATACCAGAACCTCACACAGCTGATGGGCTGGCCACATTCTTTTGGTCTTGGCAGCCCACTCTACTTGTCAATCAGGGATCATCCCGGCTGGTTGTATCCTTTGTCCACAGGATAGTCTTTCTTTTTCCTCAGGTGTCAGCGGAAGCAGTGGCGGGTGGACCTGCCAGCCACCAGCGTGGTGATCACATTTCACAATGAAGCCAGATCAGCCTTGCTGCGGACAGTGGTCAGGTGAGGCCAACAGATAGCTCCTGTATCTCACAGGAACGGTGGAAGTTCCTAACAACAGCTGCTTCTCGGGCACAGACAGCAGGGGCTACAGACAAGGTCATCTAGCTGCCAAGCATGGGGTATGGGGTAGCTATTGGCTCCTCTAGCCAAGCTGGGAACCACAAGAGAGGCAGCTTCAAGCAGAGTTCTCCCTTACAAGGCTCTGTCCCTCTGTCTGTTCTCAGTGTCCTTAAGAGGAGTCCACCGCATCTCATCAAGGAGATAATCCTGGTGGATGACTACAGCAATGACCGTGAGTTCCACAGCCTTACCCCTGGCATCAGCCTTCCTGGTTTGGGGGTGTCTGGGAGGAGTGACCTAATGCAGTATGGCATGGAGCAGGCACCTGGTGCAGGGAAGAGATGTCCTCCAGAGACCCCAGGGAAAAGGTGACTGAGTATGTGGCCCCCAGCCTAGAGCCCTGTGTAGACTCAGGTTCACCATTCTCTGCCTCTTTTCTCTCCTTAGCTGAGGACGGGGCCCTGTTGGGGAAAATTGAGAAAGTGAGGGTCCTCAGAAACGACCGACGGGAAGGTAAGAGAGTCCCTTTCTTGCCGCACTTTTGAGATGGTGTGTGTTTTTCTCATTGGTGTGACAGATGCAATTTAAGGAAGGAAGGAAGGGTTTGTTTGGGCTCCTAGTCCGCAGGGATGCAGTCCATCATGACGGCAGGAAGGTGAGGCAGCTGGTCACAGTGGGCTGCGGCAAGCGGACAGAAATGAGTACTGGTGCTCAGCCCACTTTCTCCATATGTAGCCAGGACCCAGCCCATGGGAGCAGGCCACCCACTTGTGACCTGATCTCAGAAAATTCCCCTCAGACACACGTGGTGACTTTGAAGTCCTGTCAAGTCAAGATTGACCATCACACGCTAGACTCCTGTGTTGTGCTATACACCACTCTTGCTCTGGAGGAGTCAGATCGTTCTGAATGACATCTACTGTGGAAGAGGCGTCATGAGCTTGAAGTCACAAGGCAGGGTGCTCACAAAGTATATAGGTGGGGACATTAATTAGACAAATGACAGCAGAGCGAGGGAACAGAGTCTCTGATGATATTCTTGGCTTTGAGGTTGGCATGTAGTGACCTCCTGAAAATCTTCAGTCACCAGGATGCTTTGTCACCTTGGTACGAGCAGACAGGCCAGTGGGGCTGGAGAGATGGCTCCACAGTTAAGAGTACTGGCTGCTCTTCCAGAGGACCTGGGTTCAAGTCCCAGCACTCACATGGCAGCTCACAGCTGTCTGTGTATATGGTACACAGATATACATGCATGCAGACAAAAATGCCTATGCACATGAAATTAAAATTTAATAAAAACAAGAGGGGCCAAGATAAATTTGGCTTGTGATCTGCAACATTCAAGCTTCCTATGAAGTTTTAGTCAGTCGGGCAGTCTGCAGGGCCCTCCACACAGATACAGCTTCTTCAGGGATTCTTGTTCCCATCTCTTCTGGCCCAGTGTAACTACTTCAGGGGAACAGCAGTTGTCTGTTTCTCCCCCTCCACCAGAGCTCTGTCCCAGCAGATGCAAGAACAGTCACAGCTTCACTAATTGGAACTGTTGATATATAAGGCCAAATTTTCAAACCACATTTGTATTTACACATTGGGAAAATTGGCTACTGTTTTTCACTCACAGCCAACAAGTCCCATCAGTCCCTTGACTGCAAAAGTTTAGAAAAAGCATTAAGACTTAGTTCTAAGGAGTACAGTGTCTGCATGTTCCAGGCATGTGATATAATCACAAATTCAAGTTTGACAGCCCGCTGAAGGAGAACCATCCCGAACAGGGAGAGAGAGCTGTCATTTCATGTTGATGTGATTTCACAAATGCCAGCTCTTCACCAGCTGTCAGTCTCATCTGTGTGGGCAGTTATGGAAAAGACTACCTTCCCACTGCAGAGTCTGGAAGCTTCTCAGCGAGACTCAGGTGTGCGATGGTTTTGAGCTAGTCCTCTTCCATTTTCCAGCAGTCAGAGTGATGGTGTTGTGCCACTCCCCTGTAGGAGTCTGACAAGGACCCAGGGGTGGCATTTGAATCCCTAGTCAGTGCAGACTTTCTTTTCCAGGTCCCCATATGCAGCTCCAGTCAAGACAGGAAGGTGTTCTTGCAAGGGTTTGTTTGTTTGTTTTTTATCTTTATATTTATGGGTATTTTTCCCACATGTATATCCGTGTACCACATTTGAGCTTGGTGCCAGAAGAGGGTGTCAGATCCCCTGAGCTGGACTTACAGACAGTTGTGAACCACTATGTGGGTGCTGCAAACCAAACCCAGGTCTTCTGGAAAAACAGCCAATGCTATTAACTGCAGAGCCAACTCTCCAGCCTGTAGAGAGCCGCGTGTAGCCGCACCCTAAAGATGGCTCTGGCTTCTACCCTCTGCCTTCCCGAAGGCAAACACTCTTTATGGTAAACAGCTCCTTATTTGGCTGTGGCTGGATTCGTGTGTTGCTGGCATATGCGTGAACCTGTGGACAGTGCCCACGTGGCTGCTTGGGGTTGGCAGCCCAGCCCTACTTAGGTGCTGGGAGAGGCTTGCCCCAGTGAGAGAGACACAATGCAATTAATCAAAGGTCTGAATAAACTGTAATGAGAAGGATCCCGGGGTCGCATCTTCCTTGCTGGTCAAGGCGGGCGCGACACCAGCCCAGCAAGGATTTTTTTTTTTTTTTTTTTAAATTTATGTGTGTCTGTGTGTGGGTAATGTCACATGTGTGTGGGTGAAGAAGGTATCTGATTCCCCGGAGCTAGAGTTACAGAAGGTTATGAGCTGCCTGATGTGGTGCTGGGAACCAACTCAGGTCCTCTGGAAGAGCAGCAAGTGCTCTTAACTACTAAGTCATCTCTCCAACCCCCAGAATCTATTTAAAAAAAAAAAAAAATCGTCCATTTATTAAACATTCAATATGTGCTTTACACTGTGCTAGACACTAGAAGGCACAAGGATTAAGTATGAAGGCTTTTATTCCTGCCCTTGAGCTGTTTGCATTTTAATTTTGGAAATACATATGAATGTGAAATTAGAATGCAGCCTGCTTAAAATTGCAGGGCAGCACATTAGTAACTATATGTGGGGGGGGCAGGGGCTCAGTGCACAGTGACATCAGTCAGAAAATGCTCATTCAGCAGACACCAAGGAAATGAGGTTCGGTAGAGAAGGACAGCCTTCAGTTGGGGCCAAAGAATAGCCTAAGGAAAAAGAATCTCATGAGAAAGGCACAGAGGCCAGAAACAGAAGGCTCCCTGGACTCACCTCAGTGCAGTGGCTGAGGCCACTGCTACCAGCCCATCCCACACAGACCGTGAAGTCCTCCTCACCCTCAACAGCTCTGCTGCATGACTCAAGTCAGTCCCTCAAGTCTGGAGTAAACCAAAGAGCATCTGGTCCCCAAGTTCTTCCTCAAACAACCTACCAAATAACTGGTTTCCAACTCGGTTTTTGCCCCACTCTCCCACCTAAAAAGGGAGGTCAACAAGGGGTCAGAAAAGATGCAGGAAGAGCAGGGGTGGAAGGGGGAGAAAGAATAACTGATAAATCACTTCAGTCCAGTCAGCACTCAGAACAGTGTCTAATGTTAGCCTTGTGTCATTTTAGCTAAGGTGCTTCTTTGGGAAGAGCTGCACCTTTGTACTGTTTCCAGTGGTGAGACTGTGGGAAGCCAGATCATGGCCTGTGTGGGACAGCAGCAGAGCAGAAAAGTACATGAAGCTCAGATGCATGACAAAGCTGTGTATGCATACCGATCTCAAGCCCCGCATGTGAACCATGGCACAGATGACAGTTAATTAGCAGCAGAGAATGTGGTCCCAAGGAGCCAAGTCTGTAGCTCCTCTAAGGAAACAGATTCAGCTCACGACAGTAAGCTTGGAGTTGGTACCACTATCCGTAAGCCCTGAGCCTAGTCTCCCACCCTCCCTCCCCTGTTCCATGTACCAATGCTGCTACCTCTCCTCTAGTGAGTTGTAAATCCTAATGCAGCATTAGAGATCTCACCTCAAACCCTCAAGTACTATTTGAAGAAATTAAAGAGTAGAGAGGTAGCCTGGGAGACTCTGCCACAAGTCTGCTGCTTCCTTTACTTGTTCACACTTCTTCAGCCCAGACACATCCTTCCAGGACTTTCCCGTCAGCATCTCTGTTGGAAGACTCTTTCTCCTTGTTCTTAAAGTGTTTTCTCAACCAAGAGTTCTGACTTGACTGTGAGTTCCTCTTTCAGCTCTTTAAAATGTTGTTGCAGGGTCTACCTCTGTCTTCTATTTGTCTACTTTTTTCTTCGTGTGTATGTGTGTGTGTGTGTGTGTGTGTGTGTGTGTGTGTGTGTGTGTGTGTGTGTACACCTTCAGAGGCCAGAGGAGAACACCAGATTCCCTAAAGCTGGAGCTACCTGCATGTGATTGAAAGCTACCTGACATGGGTGCTGGGAACTGAACCTCAGGCTTCTGAAAGAACAGAGAATACTTTTAACCTCAGCCATTTTTCAGAATGTTGTCGTAATACATATTGTCATCCCTTGCATGTGACAGGTCGTTGGCACCTGCTGCCCTCCTGAATCTTTATTGGTGTCTCCACCTAGCCCTCATTTTCTTTATGTCTATCCTGCTTCAGGTCTGCCCAAATCCTCTAGAATATGTAACTTGCTGTTCTCCACAGATTTAGAGAAGGATTGGCCATCACGACCTCAGGTGCAATTCTGGTGTCACTCTTGACTCTGGCTGCATCTAACCACATCCCATACTCTCATGGTCACTTAAGCCTTTTGCTCCTCATGTTTCTGCTTCGGTTTCCTGGGTGATGTATTTCTGTTGACTGTCTTCAAGTTCCCTGGTCCTTCTGTCAGCTCTGCCCTGCCTTGAAGATCACCCAGTGAGTTCTCATTGGAGATAATTTCATTTTTGGAATACCCATTTAACTCTTCCTACAGTTTCTATTTCTCTTCTGAGATTTCCTACCTGTTCACTCATTAAAGCCATCATTTCCCATGAGCTCTTGAACATAGTAATAGCCATTTTTAAATCTTCATCTTTTAATTCCAGCATCTGAGTCATCTCAGGGTGACTTTCAGCTGAAGCTTGTTTTCCCCCTCTTGGGTGTGGTACACTTTCTCTTAATCCTTTTCTTGTCTACTGATGCCTCACTGTGTGACGGATGTTCTGAATGATGTACTGTAGGTGTTCTGAGACATCTCATTTTTCTCCATAGAATATTAGCCTTTGATATTCAGGGAAATGCAGTCACCAGCTGTCTTCTTCACTTCTGAGACAAAATCCCTAGAAAAAGAAACTAAAAGGGAGAAAAGGTGATTTTTGGCTCATGGCTTCACGCTTTCAACCCATGTCACTTGGTCCTGTCATTCAGGCCTGAGGTCAGGTCAGTACCACAGTGTAGAAGACTGTGGTGGAGCAGGGTTGCTCACCTCATGGCAACCAGAAAGCAGGGAGGGGTCTGGGAAGACGTAACCTTCTAGTGACCCATTTCCTCCAACTAGGCCCCACCTACTTCCCACCGTCTCCATCTCCCATAGTGCCACCACATCTTGGGTTTGACATGGATGGATTATTCACTGATAAGACTGGCAGCCTTATGGCCCACTCACCTCTCAGCACCCAAGCTGGGGACCAAGGCTTCAACGTGAGCTTTTGGAGGGTGCGGGTGAGCTTAATAGCCAAGTCATACACTGGCTGAAGACCTTGGATTTACACATGATGTAGGTGCTTCTCTGTACTTTTTATTCAAACAGGTGCATTTTGAGTAGATCCCTTATTCACAAAACAATTGTATTCTAAATGTGATCCTTTTATAATTTCTGTAGGAGGGCAGAGGTGTTTCCCCAAACATTGTTTACTTGGCAAGATCACATTCCAAAGCCTGTGTCCATTGGAGAGAGCAGCTGAGGCCTCGGCTCCTCTGTCCACTGCAATTCTCCAGCTGCTCTGCTCCTGTGGCTACCTGAGCCAAGAGTCAGCGACAGATGTCAGGGGCTTATCACTAGATTTGGGGCTTTCTTGTTTTCCTTTCCAGCCACTCAAGAATCCCTGCACTTGGTCCCCTGACTCCTGAAGCTGGAAGAACTATACTGCAGCAGGTGGGAGGGGACTCTGGGAAGTGAGGGCAAGTCCGTGCAGACCTGGTCTCACTCTGCAGTTCCTGCTTTCAAGCATTGAATCTCCTCAAGTTTCTAACCTGAGTGACTTCCTGGAAGCCCTTTCAAACAGTTACCATGTATGTTTAGCTCCACAGTTGTAACCATTTCCTGAGCGAGGGTTCGGGTTCATATGACTTGGAGTTGAGAATCTTGTCTTTTCCCTGTTGTAACATGCAGTTAATGTCTTAGTGTTTCAACTGCTGTGAAGAGACAACATTTCCACTGCAACTCTTATAGAGGAAAACATTTAATTGGAGATAGTTTATGGCTTCAGAGGTTTAGTGCATTATCATCATGGCTGGACATGGCAGTATGCAGGTAGATGGCACTAGAGAAGGAACCAAGAGTTCTACATCTTGAGCTGCAGGCAGCAGAAGGAGACTTGTGTCCCACACTGGGCATATCTTGAGCATGAGACCTCAAAGCCCACCCCCACAGTGACACACTTCCTCCAACAAGGCCATACCTCCTAATAGTGCCACTCCCTATGGGCCAAGCATTCCAACCCATGAGTCTATGGGGACCATCCTATTCAAACCACCACAATAAGATTAATCAAAACTCCATTTTGCTAGTGTAAAAAGGAACTTAAAGCAGCCGTCCTTGCTCACTGTGAGGATTCACGCCCCATCCAGATGTGGAGTGTCTCCCAGGGCCAGTACAAGGCTGACGATAAGACTTTATCATGATGAAGTTCTTGTCGACAACTGCTCACAAGCCTTAGCTGGGTTCTGACTAATGCCCCTTTTTGACGAGAACAAAGCTGTCTACACTGCAGCAGGTATTATGACCACCAGACCTGGCACCATTAGCTCTCAGGGTGTGGAATGGCACCTTCCTTATCTCCGAAGGGAACTATAGTCATGACAGCAAAATGTTTTCAGATTGTGCTTTGGGTGTTTGTTAAGGGTGACTTCCTTTCTTCGGGCCAGTAGCCTTAGGAAAGTTGTCTTTGCCATCATCTGATGAGCTATTTGAAGTCCTGCTGGGAATCTGCCCCAGTGACTGCAGAGTAGTGCTGTTACACCCACAACTGATGGACAGCTCTTCTGTGACAGGGCGACGGTGCTGCCGGCCATGCCAGGAAGGCTCTCGGGTGGAGCTCTCTCCCCTTATGTCCTTTGAACCTATCTTCACAGGTCTGATGCGCTCTCGGGTCCGGGGTGCCGACGCTGCCCAGGCCAAGGTCCTGACCTTCCTGGACAGTCACTGTGAATGTAACGAGCGATGGCTGGAACCGCTGCTGGAGCGGGTTGCTGAGGTGAGCCTCACTCACACAGAGGGTGTGCTGCACACATTGGCTGTGGATTTTCTTGACACTGGGAAGGAAGTTGATGCCCTAGACATTGTTTCATGGTGTCCCATTGATACAGAACAGTCACTTCGTCTGAGGAAGACAGGTTCCTTGAAGCTGGCTGGAGCCTGGGGAGAAGAAGTGGCCAGTCACGGGGGAGTACCTTCCCTGCTCACATGCAGGAAGATAATGTGACCAGCAGGGTAGCCCGTTGCTATGAGTGCCATCTGATGGGATGTCTGGGGAAGGATGGGGTGGCTGCAGTGATAGTCCTCTACCCTGGTAAGGACAGACTGACCAACTGTTCCAGACCTACAAGGAGAAGCAAACAAGTTACCACAGTGCCCTTGATGGGCTTGTCAAGTGGCCTTTAGCTTCACTCTGCTTTCTAGAAGCATCACCACTGGTACTGTGTTTAGCTTAGTGTTATTTCTCTTGTCTGACTGGCTTGTTGTCCTGGCTGCTATGAAAGTGCTTCCTTGGGGCAATGAAGCGAACGTACAAAAGGAAACAGAGTGAACACGGTCTGCCTGCCACATAGCACAAAAGCAACAGGCAACAAGTCACAAAATACTAAGCGACCAAAGGTTGCTGGACTTCCTGTCTCTGGCTGTCCTGGGCTCGGTGGCACACTTTGTGCTTCCTCTTATCTGATCAGTGAGGGGACTTGAGTAACATTGAGGATCATGGGTGTCAGCCCCACAGCTTCTCACTCTGCTAGGCTGTCACACTGGAAAGCAGAGCTAGGGCTAGCTTCTCTCCGTGTGGAGATTCATGGGGTTGTCACAGCACCCTCCCTCCCTTCCTTCCCCCATAGCTGAGGGGTTCTTGTAATCTCTTCTCAGCAGAAGGTGTGTAGAACAGATGATGCTCAGCCTTCCAGGGCCAGCCTGAGATCTCCATGGCCCAAGGCTTGTTTCCTGTCAACCTGCAAGGAGGCTGGTAGGACTTTGTGCCACCCCTGAGCAGTGTGGAGCTCTGCCACTCCTGTTGCTGAACTTCTTTTGAGTCTTTCTTTGGCTAACAATACTCTCTGTAACTCAGAGACCACACGCCTTCTCTTTTATCAACTGTCAGCATGAGGCAGAGCTGAGTTTGAAGGTCCGAGGAGGTCAAAGGCCTTGGGTTTGGTCTCAGCAGAGTGGTACTGTGGCATGAAAAAACGGGTCAGTGGAAGGTCAGCGTGTCTGGAGGGATCACAGGAGTTGAGTTAGGGTCGGAAAACTCCAGTCAGTGCTGTGGAGGCGATGACTTCCACCTCTCATGCCATCTGCACCCAGAAATCGTGCCTGGCTTTGTGGTGGAGGCGCTTCAGCCTTGAGCTCATTCCCGAGCTGCACAGGTGCAGCCCCTGGGAGGGTGGCAAGCATCAAGTGGCCAAGCTTAGCTTCTGTGACACTGAAATCTACCAAGGTTGATATTTCGGAGTTGACTCAGGGCCACTGCACAGCCTGGGCCGTTAGCCAGGAGAAGAAGTAGCAGAGTGTCCAGTTCTCAGCCACCACCCCTGCCCATCTTGTGACAGCAGTATCTAATGGGAAGGCCTGTTGGGATGGTGGCTTTTGCTTCGCTGGGGTCGTAACAAGTATTCTTTCCTTCCTTTGTCCCTGCTCAGGACAGGACCCGGGTTGTATCCCCCATTATTGATGTCATTAACATGGACAACTTCCAGTATGTGGGTGCCTCTGCTGACCTCAAGGGTGGTAGGTGTCAGCTGTGATTGGTCTACCTGCTGGCTTGTTCTGTCTGGCTAGGCTCCTGACCACTGCTGTCCTATGGTCAACAGTGACATTGACAGCAGAATCCACATTATAGTGTGGGCTCTGACTGGTACCCCACAGAAGGGATTGGCCCAGTTTCCCTGGCAGAAACAACGGCCCCACCCACCACCCTATCATCCCATCCCTCTCTCTCCTGGAGCTGTGATACTACAGCTAGGGGTGTGTGCCGTCCCTGCAGATTGGAGTAGAGGAGCTACTCCAAGCTACTCCACTCCTGGGCTGGGCTGAGGGGCTCCAGAGCTGCTACCAGCAAGAAACACTCCATAGAGCCGAGGATTTGCGGAGTGGGCCTGGAACCTGCTTTTGTGTCCTCTGCCTGTTCCAGCCCTTCCTTTTTTAGCCTGCCTGCCCATCGGAGCTCATCCTACCTTTGTGCTCAAGCTTAGACCATGGTCCTTCCTCCCCAACCATCCAACCACAGACTGCTTCACCTCTGGGTGGCCTTTGTCTTTGTGAATGGACCAGCATGTTGTGGGGCCACGTAGCCTATAAACATAACCTCTGGTTGCCCTCCAGGAGCTCACAAGAAATTTGTCCAGGATTTTCCTTTGCTTCTTAAGAATTGTTGAGGCTTCAGTGAGAAGGAGGCTGTATTAGCCATGACTGTGAAGTCATTGCTACACCCAGATGCAGCAGGTTTTCCCGTCGCCTGCTCTAGCAGCCCATGTCCCTAAGTCCACAAATAGCAAAGAGTAAGGTAGAGCACCGCTTTTTTTCTTTTTCCCCACTGTTTAGCTAAAGCTGGCCTAGAACCCAAGATCCTCTTGCCTTATCAGTCCTCATGAGTGCTGAGATTACGGGCCTGCACCATTACACTGTCACACTCAGCATGTAAGATCTTGTGTCACTGGGCCCTGAAAGGTCCTGGTCCAAGCCTGAAGAGCATGGGTCCCACAGAGGTACTATGTGCTACACTGTGGTTCTGGGAGTCAATTATGATTTATCTAGCTCTGACTCGTCCCTGGGTCCCCAGTCTTGTGTGCACAGCCCTTGTAGGTACAGTGGCATCATACACAGATACCTGTTCTCATATTTCACATTTGTTGTTGGACATTTTAATGTTAGAAAATCCAAGCCAGGCATGATGGCATATGTCTGCAATCCCAGCACTCAGGGGGCTGAGACAGGAGGACTGCTGCAAGTTCAAGACCAACTTGGGCTACATAGCAATACCCTGTGTCAAAATAAAAAAAAAATGGCTAGAGGGGCATGAAAGATGGTTCAGAGATTATGAATATGCACTACACTTCAGAGGATCTGAGTTCAATTCCTAGCACTCAAATCAGGTGACCTAAAACTCCAGCTCTAAGGGCTCCAACACTCTCTTCTGGACTCCATGGGCACTTACACCCGTGTGTATAACCACACACAGACCCCTAACCATACGTGTAGTCTTGTTTTGTTAAAGAAAACTCAGACCTGTGTTTGCTTTGGAGGGTTGAGAAGATTTCACTGTGCCCCATACCCACCCTGCCACCCATTTACCTGGCCCACCCCACCACCCCAGTTGTTCCCCTCCCTCCTCATCCTCTTCATTTGGTTGGTTAGTTGGCAATGAGTCCTGCCTACATGTGTTCATTGTCAAGCTGCTAGGGTAGGACAGCAGGTCTGAGAGACTGTCTTCTTCTCATTGCTGTTTCTTTTCTGGGTCGGCAGGTTTTGACTGGAACTTGGTGTTCAAGTGGGATTACATGACGCCAGAGCAGAGGAGATCCCGGCAAGGGAACCCAGTTGCCCCTATAAAGTAAGCACAGCATATTGCAGGAAGCCCTCCTGGGGGAGAGCCCAGACTCTGGCCCCTGCAGCAGTGTGCTTCCAGATACTGGGGCTCTGTGCCTCCTACCTTCTGGTCCCTGGCCTCCCCTCTAGGCCAGCATCTGCAGCAGGTCATGTGATGAAGGAGGTTTTAGGTCCACTTCCTTACAGGGCATCTCTGATGGTCCATGTTGTCTCCCGTTTATGGTGCAGTGTTTTTGTAGAAGAGTCCAACTGTGCGCTGTGGCCTTTAATGTTGCTGCTGTGGCCACCTCTTAAGTTGAGGCACGTCAAAGCCAAGGGCCCCAGTCTCTGTGGGACCCCAGGTGGTGACTAGAAATCAGTGGAGAAAGGAAGACCTTCATCAGAGCACAGGTGTCAGCCTGTGGTGTGAGTCTAACTTTGCCCCTGCTCTCCTTCCTCTTCAGAACCCCTATGATTGCTGGTGGCCTGTTTGTGATGGACAAGCTCTATTTTGAAGAGCTAGGGAAGTACGACATGATGATGGATGTGTGGGGAGGAGAGAACCTGGGTATGTACAACCTTCTGGCCTCAAGTCCACCGGGGTCACTGTGGTGAAGTATGGGAGGCAGGGTGGCATGCTAGCAGTTAGGGAGGCCCGCATGGCCGTTTCCAGGGCTCTGGATGGTTGTGTAGAATGGTAATGGAGCTGGGCAGCTGCTGGGTTGAGCAGCTATAATCACGCATGTTACATGGATGGGTTCTGATGTTCAGATCCTTCTCGTGGGGGACCTGCCTCCACCTTTTCCCCCAGGGGGCTCTTGAGGAGTGAAGGATAAGAGATATAGGTAGAAATATGGAGGGGAGAGAGAGACAGAAACACAGGACAGCCTCAGGAGAGCCTGGATCCTAATCCACCAGCCTCCTCTGTCTCTTCTAAAGGACTTTTAAAAGAAATGTTAAGGGGTGGAGCAAAAGACCTCCCCCTAGCACAGCCAAATGCAGACCCTTCCAATCACCTGGTGACCACACATGTGGTCAGTCCATCCCTTATGCAGCCCTGCTGGGTAAAGCAAGCTCAGATCTCACTAGGAAACCTCTGTGGACTCCCACACCTTCTCCACTACTTTTAGAAATCAATTTTTTAAATGACCCGTGGAGATCACGTTTGCCTAAGAGTGGGACATGGTCACTCTGCAGGTGTGGTCTGCATAAGCAGCTGTCGCAACTGTCTTGTGTGACAGATGGTACTAGTCAGCTTGTCAGGGTTTTGTTTCTTGTTTTACTTGAAGTCTTTGATCTCAACTGCTTGTCATTCAGACCTGACCCTCTCCCTATCAAGAGTTTAGTTTCTTTCGTTCTTACCCAGGTGTGCCCTGGGAGGGAAGGGACAAGGAGCGGGAGGGAAGCGACACCACTGTCACTTTGAGTAGATTTTCTTGTGACAGAGACTTTGATAGTTTCTGTTGGCTTAAAAGAACAGCTTCAGCTAGCCCGTCGTTCGAATGTGTCTTTTGAAGTTGAAGTTGGTGGAGACGTTTCATCTGGTAGGACGCCTCTGCCCAGCATGATGAAAAGCTGCTTCCAGCTCTGGCTCCATGGGAGGGAGACGGAGGAATCATGAGTCAGTCTCTTTCCCATGTTTCAGTGCGATGTTGGGCTTGGGTGGGCTTGGGTGAAGCTTTATGAGCAAGAAAGGCTTTGAAGTAGTGAACCTGAAAGGCCCCTGAACCTCTTGCACCTGTAGGTTCCAGGGGCTAGAGCTACCCTGTGGGGCAACATGTGTCATGAACTCAGGAGGCCACGTCTCTGGTATGGTTCTGAGAGCACAGATTGACAGACATACTCTGCCTGTGACTCTCCTGTGAGTCACCCTACAGAGGCTGATTTGTATCTAAGGTGACCTGGTCTGGAGCCCAGAGAGAGGAGAGTACAAGTTTGATGTCATGGGCTTTTGTTATATTCTGTTTAATAACCTGAGGAGTTGAGGTAGAACCTTTGAGTAGAAGCCTTTCCCTTCTAGGAGGTCTGATGTGCTCTGGTCCCTGGCAGGCATCCCCCGGGGACACTTGGAGGCTGAGCAGAGGGTCTGAGTAGGACTACCAGGCCTATGGTATGACTCTACCCTCTGCAGAGCTCTGCTCTCAGCTCCTTTTGCTGGCCACACAGACTGCTGGCAGTTAACAGTCCATGCAGGTTTGGTGGCTGTAACCATGTCTGAGCCATATGTGCTCTCATGACAAGACTGCCTGGTTTTCTGACCAACAGTACCTTATGTAGGAACAGTTGCAAAAGGGCAAAGGTGAGATTTGGGACAGAGCTTTCCTTTAGGCAGGCTCTGGTGATGTTAGGATGGGTGCTCTGTGCTTCCAGTGCTATAAAGGAGAGGCCTGTGGAAGGCATACTCCAGGCCCAGAGTCTGCAGGCCAAGAGCAGAGTGGGGATGCCCAGTGCTCATGTGAAATCACAGTTGACGGTAGCCTACCTGGTCTCCAAGCTGCCCCTTGCTAGCTCAGCAGATTCCCTGCCCAGAAAGCTCATTGTTGAGTCTTCCTGTAGGCACATTGATGAGTTTTCTTCCTGAGATACAGAGTGTGTCTTACTCCAAGTTTTGTTGGCTGCTGGAAAAGTTGAGACCCACCCCCTGCATCCATTCAGGTGGGGCTCGCCTCACAGTGCGAGGGGACTGGTTGATGGGTTCTGTTTTTCCCAAGGGAATTACTCCTGTGATTGCCCTCGTGGGAGGTCCTCAGACAGCACTGGCCAAGTGACATCCCACTCCCGGCTCTGCTGCCACAGCAGCATGCTGCTCTGGAGGATTTAGCCCTCCACTAACTTTATGGTTTGCAAAGATCTGCCTCCTTTTCTTTTCTCTGTTGCCATGGGTAGCTATGCTGGATCTGTAGATTTCTCATCTTACCAGCATGTGTTGAGGGATATGGCCAGTGCCCTAGAGAGAAGCTCTCTCCTACAGACTTCATGGTGTCTTTCAGTTTAAACTAGTTGTTGGTCTTCCTGTTGAAACTAGTTGTCTTGCTAAGGTGAAAGGACTGTCCCTGTCACCACCCTGGGAACTTGGTCGGCACCTGGACCTGCTGAAACACAAGGGCAGTAGACAAGGATTCTTTTTCCCTGGAAGGAAAGAAAGCCCAGCGTGTCCTGGTACTCAGTTTACAAGAAATAATGTGGAGGAACATGGCCTGGGCACCTGTCCCCAGTTGACAGCTTGATGTTACTGGGATGCATGTACTCTTAGTCTGGGAAGCATCTGCTTTCAGACCAAAAATCATCCTTTGGAGACCCCTGGTCCAGTGTTTTCCGTGCATGTTCACTTTGGGGTATGCTATGGAGTTAACCTATCGGGAATGTACCCAGTGTCTCCTCTGTAAGAAGTTCCAGATCACGTTCTGGAGAAGTGTCCTCTCATTCCTTTCCCTTGGCAGTTGAAAGTCAGCCATGGTAGGTGGCTAGGGCAGGGGTAGCTGCCATGGAGGCAGCAGCTGGGACAGACTGATGGTTGCCGAATTTCCTTCTTCTCAGAGATCTCATTCCGAGTGTGGCAGTGTGGTGGCAGCCTTGAGATCATTCCATGTAGCCGTGTGGGACATGTGTTCCGGAAGCAGCACCCCTACACGTTCCCAGGTGGCAGTGGCACTGTCTTTGCCCGGTAAGTAGTGGAAGGCCAGACCAGCTGTGTGCTGTCTGCTCAGAAGATGTCCGTGAGCTGTGTGGGGACGGTGGGTGTCCTTGGACAGTCGTGGCTCCCAAGCTGAGAAAAGGTGTAGTGGCTAGTATGCAAGATGATATTCCAGGGAGAAGAGAAACTGTCTCAGAGTGCTGCATGGAGGTCTCAGAAAGGCATCATGGGCAGTGGGGGGTGGAGGGGTGTGCACAGATGTGGCCACTGAAGGTAGGGTGCCAGGGGAGTTAGCATTGGGACACCAGGGAAAGACTCCTCTGTGCTGGTCACAAAAACCTATACAAATATCACAAAGGGGAACCCTGGTTTTGTGCTTTGTCACACTCACGGTGCACATAAGAACAGGATTGCATTCTTCCACCATGTGCTGCAGTAGTAAGTGCTGCTGGCTGAGTCATTATAAAAAGCAGCATTGTTCGCTAACTGTCCTGGTGGCTAACACATCTGGGGCCAAGGTGTCAGCCCCTGCCAAGGGTTCTCCTGATGCCCACATAGTGAAGGATAAGAGAGGAGGATAAGGGCACACAGGAACAGCCCCAGTCTTGTGACAGCAGAGCCCATGGCCTGGCCACTGCTTGAAGCTTCTGCCTCATGGTGTCATTTCAATACAACTAAATTTCAGCATGAGTTCTGAAGGAGCGGACACTGAAACCATCTCAGAAGGCAAGCCACACTGTACCAGCCAAAAGACATCGCCAAAGGACATCATAGCTCATAACTGATTAGTGATTGGCGATAGACGTTAGTAAACAAACAAATCTGAAAAGCTACTTGGTCCAGACCAGGTTTCTCCTGGGACTCTACCAGTTGCACACACCTTTAATCCCAGTGCTCTGAAGGCAGAAGCAGGAGGATGGCTGTAAGTCTGAGGCCAGCCAAGGCTCCATAGTGAGGCCCTGTCTGAAAACAATCAGACCTCATGGGGGCAGACAGCAAAACCTCTAAGCCAGACGAGATGTTTCCAATGCTCATCTGCTCAGCACCATGGGGAAGTGAAATCGGGCTAACAGGACAGGTTTGGCAGGTTACGGACACACAGCTCCCTGTGGAGCTGGTCCAAGAGTCCAGGCTCTAAGGTGGGTGTGTTTGGCCGGTCAGACCTAGGGACATCAGTGGCCAGAGTCTGCAGGGCATTCCAGAGGGTCCTGCCCATGGTCACCTGTTTCTGACCTGTCTAGAGATGAAGCTGGTGGCAGGGCCATGTCCAGAGACCTCTCACTGCATGGCAGACGGGAAGTAGAGGGCAAATACAGCCCTGTGGGCATGCCTCCACCCCTGCCTCCACCACCTCCCAACAACGCCACTAAATTATGACTCTGCCAAGGGATATGGTCATTGGTTAGGTCAGATCCTCTTTGATCTAATCATTACTGCTTCCCACAGAGGCACCCAGAGACCCAGAGCGTGTTTCAGTCATCTGGGCACTTCTCAGTGCACAAACCTCCATGTGTGAGTGTGCACCCCACAACCACTCATCAGAGTTTTCCACATATATTTCATTCTTGGCTGTCAACCTTGAGGTGCATGTTTGGGGTTAGCACCAGGGGTCTGAGAATGAGCGCATTTTACAACATCTTGTCTCAGTGGCAGTAGTCTGGCCCTCCCCCATTCGGGAACAACAGGAATATGTATCACTTTCTGGGGAAGACGGAGGCCCCACGTGGAGATGGATTTAGTAATTACAGCTCAGACAGTGTGACAGGTTCAGCATTTAAAAGGCCTTTACTGAAGAGAAAAGATTTACCTGCAGGGTGGCCACTGCCTGCCTGCTGTGTTCAGTTTGGAAGAGCATGATAGGCCATGTTTCATCGGAGCAGAGGGTCTGCTGGTGTCTGTGCTTACAGTGGCCCTTCCTAAGTGTCATGGATGCAAGCTAAGTTCTTTATGAACTAGAGCTAAGGACAGTGAGGATCCACCCCCAGACCTGGGGATGATGGCCCCACCTCTTCATGCTGTCATTTCTAATCTGCACATGACTTCCCTCAGCGGAGGTCCACATGAAAGTAAGTGAAGGAACCTCCTTCATTTCCCAGGATGCTGTGCGAGACTGGGGTCTCCACTAGAGGCTCCTTCTCCACGCACAGCAGAGATTTCTTCTCAGTACATGTCTGCGCTATCCTTGCAGCTGCTGTGAGTGATGGTGGTTCCGTGGATTTAAGCTGAGCACCTTCCCACAGACCCTGAAGTAGCTGCTGCTTCACCATGCCACACCCGTGTGCACAGACATGTGACTCTGGGGAAGGGATGAAATTAGAGCTCAGGATGGCTTGCTTTCTTTTCAGGAACACCCGCCGGGCAGCCGAGGTCTGGATGGATGAATACAAAAACTTCTACTACGCAGCAGTGCCTTCTGCCCGAAATGTGCCCTATGGAAAGTGAGTGCCACCTGCCTGTTCCTTCTAGTGGGGACAGTGGGAGCAGGTGAGGAGAGCTTGCAGTGCCAACAGGGGCCTCTACTCTTTGCCAGCAAGGCACTAGTGGGCAGTGAGCAGGTCGTGGGCACCAGAGGCTGGACAGTCCATACCATACCACCTAGGCCACATCAGTCTCCCTGGCATTCAGAACTGAATGTGTCTCCCTTTCCTCCAGTATTCAGAGCAGGCTGGAGCTCAGGAAAAAGCTGGGCTGCAAGCCCTTCAAGTGGTACCTGGACAATGTCTACCCAGAGCTAAGGTAAGTCCTAGGTAAGGTAAGTCCTGGGGGTCTGAGTGCATTTTGTGAAGGCTGAGGAAGCAAGATGATCAGAGAGGCTGCAGAGGCCTCATGCTTGCTGGAGACTGGGAGCTGACTACCAGGGAGAGCACATAGTCCCACCCCCACAGGTACCCACTGACCCCACTCTCTTGCAGAGTTACCCTTGCTCTGTGTGATCCTGGAAGAATCCCAAAGCACCCCTGATTTGGTTTGTCCCCTGTTAAGAGGTGGACTACTGAGGCGGAGGCTGTCTCTCCATGAGCATACTGTCTCCAGGAGTTCATTCTGCTCCTCTGACCTCTCCCCACAGCCTTCAGCCACTCCTGCCTTCTAGTGAGTATTGAGTAGGATTAGCTGTGATGTGTCCCACCTCCTGCTGGAGGGTCCATGACAGAGACACTCTGCTGAGCCTTCCCTCAGCACCCCTCTTCCCTGTGAGCTGCAGGATCTCTGTGTCCTAAGGGCCCCAGGAGAGGACCAGCAGGTCTCTGGCAGCAGGTGCCGCCAGGTTATTCTCCTCTCTAAGGGCCTGCCTGTTTAGTCACTGCCACACAGGAGAGCCAGCTAAGGTCTAGAGTATGACCCTTAATCAGGCGACCAAAGTCTTGAAGGTGAGGCCAAGCTTTCGTCTCTTACCTAAGTACACAGCACTCACCATACACTCTATCCGTTGGTGTACGTTGAACCACTTAACAAATCCTTGCAGGCTGTGCCCTGCTGGACAAGGTCTCAGTCTGTTGAGAAATACGAAGCAGGACCCGAGCCCTGTGAGTGGCTTTCTAAGGGACATACCAACCTGTTAGTAGCTCTCCTTAGAGGAACTTGAGTAAACTCCTCCATTCACAGTTGGTTTGGGCATTTTGAGGCCTAGGCTGGCCTCAAACTCTCACAGAAATCCTCTTTCAACCTTCTGAATGTTGGGATTACAAGCATGTGCCATCATGCCTGGCCCACTTACAGTCTTAGGGACCCAGAGGCTGTAGCCATATCATGTCAGGGGTCTGACAGGAAGCTATCCTCTTTCTGCTGCCTGATTTGAGACCGTGTGCAGAGGGCGTGGTCAATAGGAACTGCAGGGTTGCCGAGGAGGTCTCGACTCTTGCAATGAATACCTTTCAGGGTTCCAGACCACCAGGACATAGCTTTTGGGGCCTTGCAGCAGGGAACCAACTGCCTGGACACACTGGGACACTTTGCTGATGGAGTCGTTGGAATTTATGAGTGTCACAACGCTGGAGGAAACCAGGTAGGCGAGCAAAATGCTTGTACCTGCAGGCCCAGAGCTCTCAGCTGGAAGCCCTGGAGTGCTATGGAAAGCCCTGGCCCTGCCAGCACCCTCAGAAGCAGTGGTATTGAACGACACCTTGAGCTGCCCGTCTGCTTTGGGCCGTGCTGCAGTGGCGCGGGACACACTGGTAGAAGGTGACATCAGCACCTGTTGCTCAGGCTGACTTCCTTTGTCTCCCTGGCCTCTCCCTGTCAGCTGTCACCCCTGCTGTAGCCACCCCTACAGTCCCAGACCTGCGTCTGCAGCCATGTTTGTCACTGATGTATCATGAACTGGTCCCTGCTTAGGAGTGCTCAGCTTGAGGAGCAGTGATGGTGGAGACGAACGGGTTGGGTGCTGATCCTTGGCAGACTTGGTGATTGGCACAGTTTACCACTCAGCCTGGGATCCCTCACCCCACAGGCCCAATTGAGGTCCAGGACCCCCTTCCTCTAGTGCTATCCTGGACCCATGTGCTGTGCTAGAAGTGTTCTAGAACTGCAGCCAGCAGCCGCCTGTGCACATGCGCTCTTGAGATGTGCCTACTGTGAATTGAGTCTTCAATTTTATTTAACTCTACTGAATTTAAATTCAGTCTGCCACATGTGGCGGGTGGCTAGCACTCCAGTGCTTGGAGGGGACCTAGAGGCAAAGATGACACCAGCAGTCCCTACCATGACTAGGTGTCACATGCCACGTGGCTTTAAGCAGCACGGTGCTTGCAGCATGGTTAGACTCTGTTACCTGGTTTCCAGCTCAGCCTCAGCAGCACACAGGAGATGAGGGAATTAATGGCCACACTTTTTAAGGATGGCAGCTCATAAAAGCATCTCTTAAACATTTTACAAATTCAGGTTGCTGAAGGACCCAGCAGAGAGATGGCCGGCTCTGCCGCTTGCATAGGCAAATCAGATGTTTGGAGTTCAGTGTGTCGCCCTTCTTAAAATAATGAAGTATACAGTATCCACATGTGATCTTCCTGGCCAGCCATGGCCTTCCTAGCATCTTCCCACACTTGTCATAGGAAGAGTCTAGACCCTCAGTGCTCAGAGGCTCCCCTGACTCTCCTGACCACAAGCAGGTGTGTCTCCAGCTGTTGCCCACATGTGGGTGTGGTGGGCATGGAGTGGAGGGGGCAGGGGTCATGGACTTCCACATCCTAGAGCTGCATCTCCACACCGTGGACACGTCTAGAACCAAGCACACTGGATAAATAGCACACACACTATGTAGGAGTTATTTTCACAGTGGTGGCAGACACGCTGTGTGTGAGTTACTTTTCACAGTGGTGGCAGAGTACCTAACAAGACAGTGTAAGAGAGAGGGTTCTTGTGTCTACACCTTGTGTCTGGAAGCAGACAGTAGACAGGAAGTAAGGTCGGGCTACAGAGGGCTTACCCCCCCCCCCCCCCCCCCCCCCCGCAAGGACTCCCAAGTCCAGGTCTCTTCTGTGAGTTACTTCCTTCTAATGTACAGTGACACAGAGCACACCTTCCCATTTCAAGGCAGGAATAGAGACACAGCAAGGAAAGATAGACCAAAGCCGAGACCACCCTGCCTCCAGGGTCACTTGCTCTTCTTTCCCCAACCTCTCTGTCCTGGATCCCCCCATCTTCCCCCACTCTCTACACTTCTACCCTCCCATCCCCTCTGTCTCTCTCCCCCACTCCCCATCCCCCTCACCTTTTCGCTTCTCAAAGAGTCAGGAGACCGCATGTGCCAGTGGCAGCCCCGAAATGTGAGTTCTGTGTCCCTTGGGTTTCAGTGTCTTGCTGCTACCAGACTACTTGTACGTTGATAGCAAGGCTTCTCTGGTGACCGATTATCACCCTATCCTTGTGGCCTGTAAAAGAAAAGGCAATCTTTGGAGCACTTAACCATGCGTCTCCCATTGTCCCACTGAGGGGAATGCTGGGCTGACTGGGACCTCCACTTACAGATCCTGGAGACCTTGTATGGGTGGCTGTCCCCTTAAATGGATCTGGTTCCTAAGTGACTTTAGGAAGCCCTACCTTCTGGCCCTACTCTGTCACCCTCTCTGTCCCCAGTCTTCCATACTTCTGCATGATCTTGTTGAGCATTCAGAGAGGTGATTGACAGCCCTGCCCTCTGTGTACATATGCATGTACATGTGTTTGAATTGTTAAAAGCATAGGCAAGAGTATTTAAATGCATTCTGACCCAATTTTCTTATCTGCAAAGTAGACATACAAAACCCTCATGCAGTTCTTGTGAAGACTTGAGACAGCTTGGCATATAGTAAGCATCCAGTTAGAGGGAGCTATGCTGTGTGTTGACATGTAGATTGTTCCTGCAGAGTTCAGGGACTTGGAGAATACCAGAAGCAGGTTCCTGCAGACTTTGGCCCTGTGGATATTTGCTGAAAGCTGCAATATATCACTTACAGAGTTTTCACAAATTCAATCTACATTCATAAGTCTGTTTCCAAACCAGAGCTATGTGGGAGGAATTGTGGATGAGAGCAGGACAGTTGACCCTGACCTCTAACTTGCACTTTGAGCTAAAATACTTCATATGATTAGTCTTGACGACTCTGTTAGCTAACTTTTCTTTTTTTTTCTGTAGTCATGTTTCTTGATACAGTTCATTCTTGTCACTATATGAACTTCTTATCTTGCTGCTCTGACCAAATACTTGACTGACAGAAACAACTTGAGGGTGGGTTGATTTGGCTCCTGGATTAAGAGTCCAGTTAGTCCCTCATGACAGTGGTGGCTTGCCAGCATGAGTGGCTGCAAGTGTGAAGTTCCACAGCCGAACAGAGCCACCAGCTGGCCCCACGTGTTTGAACACATTTGCCACCGAAACAGAACAGTTCCCAAGGGCGAGCTTAGCAGCTAGGTGGGTGTAGGTCTGCCCCTTGGCTGGGGCAGATGGCTGGCTGAGTTAGCCCCAGGGTCCTGAGTCAAGTGTCGCAGACGACTGCGGCCCGCCTCTGACTTGTGCTCTCCCCCAGGAGTGGGCCCTGACGAAGGAGAAGTCAGTGAAACACATGGACCTGTGCCTCACTGTGGTGGACCGCTCGCCTGGCTCCCTCGTCAGGCTGCAGGGGTGCCGGGAGAATGACAGCCGACAGGTACGCACTCGGGACCCAGGCTTTCCTGGAGCTCACAGTGACAAGGGTCCCGGGCTTCTCCACCTCACACCTAAGGCCCAGGTGCTGTCATTCATACACTGGAGGTCTCCTGTCACAGAGTCCCGATTTCACTTCCTTCCTCACACCAGAGCATTTTATGTGAAATGATGTGATTTTTAAGCAAAAACATTAACTCCTTGTTTTTCATGCTTAACTTTACAAAATTTTAATCTAAATGCTTAAACAGATGAGCCTGTGCAAGCACACAGACTCACCCACATTCCACAGAAAGTGGACTTTGGGGCTTTAAATCTGATCCTCTCCATGGCTAGCTGTATGTAGTATGACATTTTCCTAAAGTCCAGGGCCACAAGCATCCTCTAAGGCTCCAGAGCAGCCCCTTGCCCGCCATGCCCTGGGCTATGTGGCTGAGTATTAGGAGGGGTATTTATTGTCTTACTCAAGATCACAGAATCTTAACCCTGGTGAGAGTTGAGGAGCCTCTCTGTATTTGCTTCTGCCATTGGGTCAGAACTTACTGGAAGCCTTGGAAGCTGGTCTTGTCTGCATATTCCCTGGGGATCTTGGGCACACCGCCCTTCTGAGCCCTAGGGTGACAATTAGCAACAGCAGTGCAGGCCGGCCCTTCTAGCCTACTACAGGTAGAATCAGCCAGTCTTCCCACAGTCCCTTCCTAGAAGACACATATATGGGGAAACTGAGGCATGAGGACTACCAGAGCCAGAGCTAAGCCACATTCTATGCACCTGATTTCACAAAGAGAAGCAGAGGCCCGATTTCCCCACCCAACACTGCTAGGGAGTGGTGGCACAGCCATCATCCAGTTCCTGTTTAGACCTGAGGTATCGGAGAAATGCTTGTGAAGAGTCCTCTCTTCCCAGTCCATCTCCAAAGCGCTTCTCCCATCCCTGGGTGCCCTGTCCTTGTCTGTAGAACCCCAGCCTACCCTGTGCTCACTCCAAACAGTCCTCTCTGTGCTGCAGTTGTACGGCTTGAACCACACCCTAGAGGGTGGGATAGTGAATGTTGAACAGGGACAGCCACTGGCCCCTGTACCCAGACACCTAGAACACATCCAGGCTGGCATGGAGGACAGTTCCTGGCCACAGTCCAAGTGCCCTTGAGGTGTCTTTGACATAGGCAGTGATAAAGTGAGACTTTAATCTGGTCTCCAAAACTAAAAAGGAAACAAGTCATTGCTGTAGGAGTCGGTAGGAACACCCGCTTCGGTGTTACTCTTGGGGTGCTTACCTGAGCTGCTGAGATAGGGAAGCTGCACTTGCTCCTTCTGGGTGGGAGATACAGCCTCAAGCCTCCACCTGTGGGGGTGTGGGAAAACTCCTTCAGTAAATCCCCCACACCACTGCATCCCATCAGATAGATACCAGCGCTGAAGACCTCGCCGCAGGAACAGCTGTGACTTCATTCTTTTCTTAGACATTCATCCCTGTCTAGTGGATGCTTCAACATGTGACAGACAGGGTCCCCCCAGGAGCCAGAGTCAGGTTCTATTCACTCCACACTCTTTGTCAGGCAGCTCGAAGGACTTGGCAGACTGCAAGCATGCTTTCCATGACAATGCAGGGGACACAAGAAAACTGACAGCGACAAGGACGAGGAGGGGGAGATGGTGCAGGTGGCACAGCCTCTCGGGCTGTGATTGCCCTTGACTTCCACTGTTGGCAAGGAAGCTGAGTGAGCAGGCGCAACAGTAATCAGGAGGGTCCAGAGAGCCGCTTGCATCGCCCATGCTTTGGAGGGTCAGCCTCATGCTGTGGCCTGAGCTTTGCAGTCCCCACGGCCTGCTGTTGAGAGGTAGCTCCTTGGCATGTCTCAGTGTGGTGCTTTACTGTTTGGCCAATGAGAACATCAGGTTTCCAGGCACAAGATGTGTGCATTTGCACAGTCAAGGGGAGAGGAGGCAAGAGTGAGAAAATTTAATTCCACAGTGTCAGTAGAATTTTCAGAAATACTTACCCCTAGGAACTTTAGTATATGCATAAAATATTAATTAGAGCCATAGTCCTTGTTAATGAAAAGGCCTGGGGGACATGGGGGGCGGGGAGAAAAATGTGTTATTTAAAAAACCAAAACAAATGCTTAAGTAGAATGTTTACACTACTTGCTAAACAATAGGATAAGGCACCTCAAACTTCTTGAGGCTGTTAGGGCTTTGTGCATGGCAGAGTGGGTTGGTGGGCTTCCTGGCTATGGTTGGTTTTAGTGTGCTAGCAGTCACAAGAGCGTTGTTATGGTAACCTGTGCCCCAAGAGTGGCCTGTTGAGACTCCTGACAGAGAAAGCCTGGAAACCGCAGGTGTGTGCCTGAGAGCGCCCTGCAGACTCCACCCTGCCTCACACTCCTAACCTTGCTGCGCTCTTGTCTGTTGCAGAAATGGGAGCAGATCGAGGGCAACTCCAAGCTGCGCCACGTGGGCAGCAACCTGTGCCTGGACAGCCGCACAGCCAAGAGTGGAGGCCTGAGTGTGGAGGTGTGTGGCCCGGCCCTGTCACAGCAGTGGAAATTCTCACTCAACCTGCAGCAATAAGAGGCCCCAAGGGTCCGCCGTCCACCAGCCCAGTTTGGTGATCACGTTATGATGTTTCTGAAACTTTCTGCAAAACTATATACCTCAGTGTTCCATCATGGTCTGAAAGTCTTAAGTCTCAAGTCTTCAGCGAGGCATAAGCTGGGCTGATGCTGTGCAGAAGAGGAAATGAGCCCCTGGGGCTCAGGACAGAGGGTCCCTCCCAAGGCTGGCATCCTCTGCCTCCCACTTTCTGCTCACTCCCCAGCAGAGGAACAGCCCAGTGTTGGTCAGAACAAGTGGACAAGCAGCAAGCATGTTTATATTGAGGACAGAGGGAACAAGGGCAGCTGCCCTCACAGCAAGAACTCAAAAATCTCCAGTTCGTTTTTTTTACCCATCCAAAATCATGTGTGTGAACCAGGCATGGTGGCCAGTGCCTGTAATCCCATCACTCAGGAGGCTGAGGCAGGCAAGACCCTGTCTAAGGAAAAAAGTGGTTTCCACAAAGCCGACCTTTCCTTGCAGACTTCCTTGTTTCTGTTCTTGCACCCCTGGGCGCAGCTGGCCTCCCAGCCACTTCCTTCCACTGACATACTTGCTGTATTTGAATATGAACTCTCCTTTGAGTGGGACACTAACTAGAGATACATATAAAGAGAATGATGGTCAGTTCCCTATGCTTTCCCACTTTGTCATCTTGTGAACCCCACAGCGCAGCGCAGCTCTGCAGAGGGGCCTGCGCCCCCAGAGCCAAAGGTGACATCACTGTCTCTGGAGCCTCACCAGCCAGTCCATGCTGCTCTGCCAGCTGCAGGGGTCCCCAAACCACTGGCCCCAGCCCCCAAACATTAATGTTTAACTTCAGCTAGGGAATTGCGGCTGGGTTAGAATGTCTACTTTGTGCCCATTGTCGTCTGTAAACCTAACTAGGTTACCTCTTTTGGCAAGTAATTACTTTGAGTTTTCTTTTAAAATTAGATTTCTTTTCTTTAGGAAAACTCAATCCCACAGCTTCTAACTAATGTGAGCCAGCAGGACCCCACTGCCTTGTGACAGACCAGAGACACTGGACAGCTGTCATATGCTATTTCTAGGCTCATAGTGGTTTGAGACCCTGTATGTTGGGTCTTTGACACTAACTGAGCTGCCAGCAGAGCACAGAGGACCAGCCCTTCGGCATGTGGGTGAACCCCACATGTCTGCAGCCCTGGTACAGGTGGTACCCCCAGATAGAGCCATAGGCTGGGTAGGGTTAGGACCATAGGGCCTGTGCACTCACACTGAGGACCCAGGCATGTGTCAGCCACAGAGATGGCCTGGGTGCCTGCCCGGTAGAGCTGCAAGCATCACACACGAACATCTCAGGTGTCCCCGAGCACAGGAACCATAGTTTGAGGTGGTCAGAGAGCCTGTGAGTGAGTGCTCTGCTTCCCACCTGCTCCAAAAGGGGACGTGGCTAGTTTTCTTCTACTTGAGGCGCTCCATATATGTACACACCATGACCATGGACCCTCTGTGAAGGCCTGGCCAGGTGCTGACCCTCTGTCTTTTTAACCCCTGCCAAGCAGCCAACAAAAGATGCATTATAACAGACAGGGTGCCCTTGTGTCTGGTTAAGTCCACATGTGGCCACCTTCCAAGGTAGGCTCTGAGGAATGTCACTCACAGGTACAGGTGCAAGGCTGTCAAGGGGAAGGCAGGAGTTTAGTCCAAGCATAGTCTGTGCTGTGAAGCCCTGACACCTCTGCACTACTTTTATCAGAGTGAAACCACAGATGGGAAGCAACACGGGCTGTTTTTAAGAGGTGTGTCGGTGGAGCTTCCCACCACACACTTGTACCCCACCCCACCCTGTGCTCTCATCACCTTTACCATCCGAGTGTCTGGCCACCGGGGTGCAACTCAGCCCACCTCTGAACAGAGGGGACTGGGCAAGGCCCTGTGGTGAGCCATGTTTACATGACAGTGTGCCAAAGTGACTCACCATGCTTGCATTGTTTCCTAGTCATCAGGGCTAGCCCACCCTCCCACTCCTGTTTTTAAAACTGAAAACTCCCAGGAGCCCTGGGCACACGCAGGCAAAGGTGGCTGTCTTCTGTGGTGGTCCTCGAGTCTCCGTGAAGCTGAAAATGATGGTATCTGTGAGTATGTTTTGCAAATTCAAAATATAGTTTGGTAATTTTTTTTCCAGTTAATTTTTAAAAGAACTGCTGTACAGAGCTTGTACTTTGTCCATTTTATAGATGGAAACCATCCTTGAAATTAACTTAAATAAAGAGAAGATACTTTATAGATAATGCTAAGCTGCCATCTCTCGTGGTCTCTGTAAGGTGCGGGACCCAGCAGAAGACTGGAATCCAGGTCTTGCTTCTGGGGCCCTCTGTTACTGTTTCTCCTCCCTCCTAAAACCCCCCTCTAATGCTGTGCCTGCTGTCATCTGCTGCATTATAACAATTGGCAGCAGTATGGAGCAGTTAGGCTGTGCCGGGCACCTGCCCAGCCCCTTCAATGTGGTCACACTTTACAAATACTAAGAAAAAGCAGGTGATGCAAGTGGGGTCCCTCTGCAACTCATTTTCTGTAGTCTGTCCTGGACATTTGACTCACACTCTAGGAACCAAATATTTTACACTTAAGTATTTAAAATGCTCACCAGCCATCTGCGGCTGTCCCATCCATCCCAGCCTGGCACATGCCCTCTAGTACACCTTTGTGTGACTAGCTGTGTATCCAGGAATATAAACACTGGCCAGTGGTCTTGCAGTTTAGTCCAAGATAAGGCAGTGAAGGGACTGACCATGAGATCCTTAAACCTTCTGAGACCACAGAATGCATTCACTTTGTTATTTGAGACACCAAAAATTTGGCTCTGTGGCCATTTGTGAAATGAAGGCATTCAAAGTATCTGAAGAGACTCTAAACCACATTTCTGAAAATTTCCTATCCCAAGCTCTAGCCTGGGTGCTCGCAGGAGGACTGCAGGATGGGTATACAGGAGGTCCCAGTTAGCCCAGAGCCAGACACAGATTGTGACATGGTAGCCATGGGGTGATTTCTTTCAGTATTTCAGTGAGGTCCAGAAAGGCATGGACCTTGGAGGATCATGGGAGCAGTCCTTGGGATCACCACTGGGAGGCATGTAGAATTTGGAGAAACTGACTGTGGCTTGCTGAAGGACATCCCAGAAGGTCCCTTGTTACCTTTGAGCTGGAGAGTTCTCTTGGAACCATGTCACCTACAAGTAGTTCAAATAAAGATGTTCATTATCTTGTATTACAAGAAACCCAAGAGACTGGATTTCAGCTCAGTTATGGGCTCAACACTGAACAAGCTGCCTGCTCCCCAACCCCCACCCCACTGCCATGGCATAGGACAGACATCTCCAACAGTGAGTCATGCTACTCCTAGATGGGCCCCCTTGCCTAGATGCAGGATGTAGGCTCAGGAGCTTGGGAAGCAGATGGGCAGCTACCTCGTGTGTGTCCTTGTCAGGGATAGAAAGCGGACACTGTCAGGCCTACCCTTGTTGGAAGGACTTGGGCCACCGGATGAATGGAACAATGCCACGGTGGATCTTAGGAGCGTGGCTGCTGGCCTGCTGAGCCCCTTCCTTTTCCTACTCTTGGTTTCTCTGGTACCTGCTTGCAGCTCAGGGCTCCCTCAGGGGGGTTTCAAATGAAAAAGCACATTGCAGCAGATCACAAAGCAGCCAGTCATACCAAGTTTTACAGCTTATAATCAGCTCACTGGGCTACAGTGTCCCATCTCAGCCACGCACATAAATGGTGTATGGAAATCTGCAATAATTAATGTAATGAAAATAGCTGATTTCAAAACAAAGCAAAAAAAAACCCAGATGGTACCCACTGTCTGCAAAGTTCAGTCATAACAGGACAAAATACTGTTTCTGGCAGGGATCATGATGGGGAAGGAAAAATATCAAGGTTCTCAGAAGCACCTTGGTGTGGGTGGGTGAGTTTTCCTTGTCTGAGGTCCAGGGTGCCCCTGTGTGGCTGACAGGACACTTTCATCTCTCAGCATCCAAGCCCCCCCTGGTGGTTAATGTGACTTCCTGTCTCTGCCTTTCAGAGGTGGGCTTAATTTCAGATACTCCCTTACTTTGACACAAGGATGCCTGATGGGTCCAGCAGAAACTGACCTGTCAGAGGAGATCAAGTGGGAATAATGGTCCTTGATAACGGGTGGCGCCACTAGCTCTGGTAGAAGGAAAAGCTAGGACTCTCTATCTTGTGCATTGGCACGGAAGCTCTAGGCCCTCTGGCCCTTGGGCTCCAGAACTTTCCCAGAAACCCCTGGTTCCTGACCCTGTGAACATGAACTAAGTCACGTCCCAGGGCTCTTACCTGCAAATAACCTAGTGTGGGTCTTCACTTGTGTCCTTTTTGACATATCTGCTGGCTGATGCTTGGGGGGGGGGGTGGAATGGGGGGGGATGGGGGGCAGCTGAACCAAGGAGAAATGTAAAGGAAGGCCCCTCAGTTAACCTCAGACCACACACAGATGGAGCCCAGAGCACAGGGCTGAGGGGCTGGCATTATAGCCAGCTGTCTTCTCTCCACCTTGGAACTGCATAGGAAGTGAGCTGGATAAGAAAGAACAAGACCCCAGAATAAAGAAAGGAAGGGACCATATGAGAGTGTCCCTTGGTCATGGTGCTGTATATAGGGGCTAGAGGGTTAGGGGTTAGGTTAGAGGGTGGGAAGAGGGGGTAGACTACCCTGAGCCTGACTCCTGCTCTGGATACAGCAGGTACCTGCTGTCTTCCTGAGTTCCACCCAGGCCTATCCAATAAGAGGATGAAGGAGGGAGAATAAGGTCAATGTTGTACTGAATTCTCGTCTGTCACCAAGGGATACCACACAGGAACAAGGAGAAAGCTTAGAGGAGGGAATGGGTCAACGGAAGAGCCCCGGAGTAAGTTTCTCCTCTAATTTTCACAACCCATGAAATTTTACCCATTTGGGGAAGCCAGGGCTCTGGCAAGTCAGTCATGTGACTAACATATTCACATAGGCCAAGTGAGGCACCATCTCTGAGACTGAGCCTGGCCTGAGGCAGGGGAGGGCTCAATGCAGTGCTGTGTGTGATAGAGGGGTGGGAAGGATGGCAGGCCTCCAGTAGAATCCAGAGCAAGCAGTCCCTTTTTAGCTCACAAATGGTAGCTCTCAAGGACTGGACAAGAGTATTAGAAAGGCTCAGGGCCTTGTGAGAAGGAAGTGGGGTCTCAAGGAAGCCTCAGAGGTCAGTTTGCACTTGCATACTAGACCCACCCCTTGCACAGCCCAGAATGGGAACCCTCTGCTCACTGCAGCAGTGGCATCATCAGAAGTGAAGTGAGGAGGGCACTGTGACCCTGCATTACACACCCACTACCAGGTGGCCCTCCAGTGGCTAATGACAGGACTGCCACCCCATGAGATTCCCACCTGAGACATTGAATCCCTACTGAATGTGCTGTGTCTTAAGTCAACAAGCAAAGGGGGGCAGCCTAGTAGTCAGCCCAGGAGGTAAAGATGGGCAAGGTTCCCTTAGAGCCCTAGATGTCAGAGACCCAAGAAGACCACCAGCTCATAAGAACACGGCCCTTGGCAGTTCCCATCAGCAGGCTAGCAGGTGAGAGACCTGCCTGCAGGCTGCACCCCCACTGCCGCCACCCACTGGATTCTGTCCTCCAAGACCCACTCTGCCACCCGACCTCACCCACCTCATCTTCCTACCCATTGCCAGCTCTTCCCCACAGTTCCAGTAGACTCCATAGGCACAGGTACAACCCACACCAGTTGGGAGAACAGATGAGTGACTGGCCTCCCAGCTGAACTGCCCCAACCTCCAGACCCTAAGGCACAGGGCACATGCCATACCCCTCACCCTCCCATCTTAGCATCAGCAAGGCAGCCAGGCCCTGCCCCCAACTCTGGTGGAACTCCACTGCTCTGGTGCAGTTCCCATCAGCAGCCTAGCAGGTGAGAGACCCACCTGCAGGCTGTACCACCGCCAGCACCACCCACTGGATTCTGTCCCTCAAGACCCACTCTGCTGCCCAACCCCACCCACCTCATCGACCTCCCCATGGTCAGCCCTTCCCTGAAACTCCAGCAGATTCCATAGGCATAGGTGTGGCCCATACCAGTAGGAACAGGAGCTAGGCACCCAAACCCCCACAAACCTCAGCTGAGACACCCTGCTGAACCTGAAGACCTTCCCATCACCAGAACCCTTGGCCATTCAGGCCGGAAGACAATAAAGGAAACCGATAATAAAGGAACAAAACACCCATCCAACAAAGGCAACACAAGAATCAACACCCAGACCTATAATCGTCCCAACCCCAGATGTGTAAACACCAGTGTAAGAATACATTCAACAAGAGAAAAGACAATATGGCACCACCACAACCCAGTGATTCTACAACAGCAAGACCTGAACATTCTAATGCAACTGAAGTGTGCGCACGCGCACACACACACACACACACACACACACACACACACACACACAAAATGACCTTAAAAATAACTTTATAAGATGGTAGAGGCCCTTAAAGAAGAAATGCAAAATTCCCTTAAAGAAATCGAGGAAAAGACCAAAAAAATTGGAAGAAATCAGTAAGTCCCTTAAAACCAAGAAAAAAAAAACAATCATACAAGTGAAGAAAATGATTCAAGACTTGAAAATTGAAATAGAAGCAATAGAGAAAACACAAACCAAGAAAATTCTGGAAGTGGAAAATCTGAGTAAGCAAACAGGAACTACAGATGCAAGTAAGCATCACCAACAGAATACAAGGGATGGAAGAGAGAATCTCAGGTGTTGAAGATCTGATAGAAGAAATAGAATCATCAGTCAAAGAAAACATTAAAGCCAACAAAGTCATAACACAAAAATCCAGGAAATCCAGGACACCATGAAAAGACCAAACCTAAGAATAATAGGAATAGAAGAAGGAGAAGAATCCCAGCTCACAGAAAATATATTCAACAAAACTATAGAAGTAAACTTTCCTAACCTAAAGAAGGACATGCCTATAAAGATACAAGAAGCTTACAGAACACCAAATAGACTGGGCAAAAAAAAAAAAAAAAAATGTCCCCTCCCTCACCACATAATAATCAAAACACTAAACATACAGAATAAAGAAAGATTAAGAGCTGCAAAGGAAAAAGTAACATATAAAGGCAGACCTATCAGAATTACACCTGACTTCTCAGTGGAGACACTTAAAAGCCAGAAGGTCCTGGACAGACATTTTGTAGACACTAAAAGACCACAGACACCAGCCCAGACTACTAGTATACTTAGTAAAACTTTCAATTAGCATAGACAGAAAAAACAAGATATTTCATGACAAAAACAGATTTACCTATCCACAAATCCAACCCAACAAAAAGTAGTAGAAGGAAAAATCCAATCCAAGGAAGTCATTTGCACCCACGAAAACACAAGCAATAGATAATCTCACACCAGAAAAACCCAAGGAAGAGAAACACACACACACACACACACACACACACACACACACACACACACACACACACCACACACACACACACACACACACACACACACACACACACACACACTACTACCACCACTACCACCACCACTACCAAAACCAAAAACTAATAGAAATTAATAATCACTGGTCATTAATATCTCTTAATATCAATGGACTCAATTTGCCAATAAAAACACACAGGCTAATAGAATGGATATGAAAACAGGATCCATACTTCTGCTGCATACAAGCAACATACCTCAACTTCGAAGATAGTACACCTCAGAGTAAAGGGTTGGGAAAAGATTTTCCAATCAAATGGCCCTAAGAAGCAAGCTAGTATAGCCATCCTACTATCTAACAAAATAGACTTCAAACTAAAATCAATCAAAAGAAATGGAGAAAGACATTTCATATTCACCAAAGGAAAAATCCATCAAGATGAAGTCTCAATTCTGAACACCTATGTCCCCAAATACAAGGGCACCCACATTTGTAAAAGAAACATTGCTAAATCTTAAATCACACATCAAACCCCATACATTAATAGTGGGAGACTTACACCCCACTCTCACCAATGGACAGATCATCCAGACAGAAACTAAACAGAGAAATAAATAAATAAATAAATAAATAAATAAATAAATAAATTAAAATTAAAAAAAACTAACAGATGTTATGACTCAAATGGACCTAACAGACATCTACAGAACATTTTACTCAAACACAAAAGAATATATCTTCTTCTCAACACCTCATAGAACTTTCTTTAAAATTGACCACATAATCACAAAGCAAATCTCAACGGATACAAAACAATTGGAACCACTGTATCTTATCAGATCACCATGGGTTAAAGTTAAGAGTTCAACAGCAACACAAACTACAGAAAGTCTTGCAAACTCATAGAAAATGAACAGCTCTCAACTGAATTACCACTGAGTCAAGGAAGAAATAAAGAAAAAAATTAAAGATTTCCTAGGTATGCACAACATACCCAGACTTATCGAACTCAATGAAAGCAGTTCTAAGAGGAAATTTCATAGCACTAAATGCCTACATAAAGAATTTGGAGAAATTTCATACTAGCTACTTAACAGCACACCTGAAAACGCCAGAACAAAAAGGAGCAAGCACACCCAAGAGGAGTAGACAGCAGGAAATAATCAAACTCAGGGCTGAAGTCAATAAAATAGAGACAAAAAGAACAACAAAGAATCAATGAAACAAAGAATTGGTTCTTCAAGAAAATCAACAAGATAGACAAAACCTTATTCAAACTAACTAAAAGGTAGAGAGAGGATATTCAAATTAACAAAATCAGAAACAAGAAGTGGAACATAACAATAGACACTGAAGAAATCCGGGAATTCATTAGGTCATACTTCAAAAACCTGTACTTCACAAAGTTGGAAAATCTAAAAGAAACAAGACAATTTTCTGGATAGGTACCACATATCAAAATTAAATCAAGACCAGATAAAAGATTTAAATATACCTATAACCCCTAAGGAAATAGAAACAGTCATTGTCTCCCAACCAAAAAAAAAAAAAAAAAAAGCCCATGGCCAGGTGGATTCAGCACAGAATTCTACTAGACATTCAAAGAAAAGCTAATACCAATACTTCTCAAATTGTTCCACACAATAGAAACAGAAGGAGCAAATTCTTTTTTATGAAGCTACAGTTACCCAAACCACACAAAGATTCAACAAAGAAAGAATTACAGACCAATTTCCCTCATGAATATTGATGCAAAAATACTCAATAAAATACTGGCAAACTGAATCCAAGAACATATCAAAAAATCATCCACCATGTTCAAGTAGGCTTCATCCCAGAGATTCGGGGATGGTTCAACATACAAAAATCTGTCAATGTAATCCACCATATAAACAACTTGTTGTGGAATATTCCTTTACACTGTGAAGATATGTCACTGTGATTGGTTTAATAAAAAGCTAAATGCCTAATAGCTAGGCAGGAGGGCAGAGAGAATGCTGGGAAAAAGAATAGTGGAAAGGCCAGACAGATGTGGAATGAGTTGGACACACAAAATGGGATAGAGGTAGAAGCCTAGTAGTAGAATGCAGAGTAATAGAAATAGGTTAATTTACGTTATAAGAGCTAACTAAGAACAAGCCTAAGCTATCAGCCAAGCTTTCATAATTAATAAGAAGTCTCTATGTCATGATTTGGGAGCTGGCTGGTGGGACTGAGAAAGACTCCCTACAAATGGTGTCCAACATTCGGCCACGTATTTCCGCATAAGAGCAAAGAAAGCTTAAAAAAAAAAAAAAAAAAAAAGAAGTTCCAAGCACACAAAAAACAGAGCCGAATGTGGCTTCCTAGTTCAGCATCTCTTATGAACCTCACCCCACCCCACCCCATAAAGAGACATGTCTTCTGGCCACTGCCTGTGGACTTGAGCCACCAGTGCACCATGAGCTAAGCTGCCTGGTGGTTTAAGATTTTGCTCATGCAGACAGAAAAGATTACAGATAAACAATAAAGCAGGCTCAGATGGGGGAAAAAAAAACTTCTAAACAGGTTACAATGTGTTTAACAATGTGTATAGGCTAAAACAAACAAACAAACTGCCGTGGACTGGATCTCAGCTAGACCACCAGACCGAGGGAGAACGGGGTGAAAAGTACTCAGGATAAGTGGGATTCGGTGAGTGACAGACAGCCACAGACATGAGAGTATGTTGTGAAGCTGCTGCAATTTTACTCAGACCAAGTAGTGAATTTTATACAGTTACTTGGGGAAACACGGCAATCGGCCAGTAGGGTGATAGACATAGAATCAACAATGTAGTCACACAGTTTTCTCAGAATGATTAACAGATCTCATGAGTATAGCCTTTACTTTTTCTTTTGTGGTTCCTCATCCGGACAGAGAACATTACAGCCCTAGCTGTAGTTTTCTGTCTACACCTTTGTTCTGTATCAAAATTAAACCCTTTCCATCATTGTTCTAACCATGGTTTCATTTGTGTGAAAATATTTTAACCTTTACCTGTGGGTGAGAAGGCACCAGGGGGGTCGGTACCTAGCTAATCTTTCCATGAACTGTAACTTATGCCATTCTGTTTTCATACCATTATGATTCACACATCGGTCCCCATGTACGTCATAAGCTCCCGTAAAAGGTAATGGCTCTAAATAATTATTATATCTAAGATTAAAGTTAGGGGGTTGCCACCATCGACCCTTGATGAGAAACTTTATTTGTCCCTGAATAATTCTTGTAGGAATGGCTAATTCCTGTAACTGCTTCCTCGCAGCTGCTGTCGGCTGCGCGTGTGAATTGCCTATGAGTGCCTGTACCTTTACTTTCATTTTCTCTTCGCTAGAGTCTTTGTCCTTCTGAATCATAAGTTCTTTCTGCTCTAAATCATTCATGAATTCCTCCAAACTTTAGGGACCCTCTTGAACTGTTGGCCTAAGAGCTTGAATCATAGGTGGGGGTATTGAAGCCACTTTTGAGGAATCATTACTCTCTTTATGGGGCACATCAGGAACATTAAGAGTTAACTTCTTGGAATTAATACACAAGGAAACAACAATAATTACAGCTGCAAAGAGAAGAAGGCAGAGTGCCAGCCAGCCTCTGCAAGCAGATCTGCGTGGTTCCGTGTAGCCTGGCACCTTGATTCGGGCAGATTAATGAGGGGTCGCCGGGGGCATAGACCCGAGGGCCGCGAGCCCCCCTTTCCCACGTAACTACCTCATCCAAGGCATTTGTCACACGGGCGACACCGTTGTGGGCGTGGCAACAAACAAACAAAAGGGATATAGACAGTCATAATAATAAATAGTTTAAAAATATTAACTTGGGGGTGGGGATTTAGCTCAATGGTAGAGTGCTTGCCTAGCAAGCCCAAGGCCCTGGGTTCAATCCTCAGCTAAAAAAAAAAAAAATTAAACTCTGGGGTTAGGGATTTAGCTCAGTGGTAGAGCACTTGCCTAGCAAGTGCAAGGCCTGAGTTCCATCCTCAGCTTAAAAAAAAAGAAAGAAATTAAACTCTTTAAAGAAAGACTAAAGTAAAAAAAAAAAAAAAAATAGAAGAAGCCATGTAGAGATGGGAAATACACAAGGAGTCTGGATTCTGTATGTTACTGTGTTGTCTCTTAATTTTTTGATTGCTAATGAACAAATGATAGTTGCTGAGAGACATTGGATTATAAAAACTGGTAAATTAAACCAACATATACAATTTTAAAATGTCTTAACTTCAAAGTGGAAGTAAAAAAATATGTTGCATTGAGGAAGAGGTTATGCTTTTGTTTCCACAGAAAATAAAAGGCTGTGGATTCATCCAAGGTTAAAGAAGATCAGGTTTCCTTAACCCCGTGTGCGGGGGTGGGGGGGTGGGGGGGAGTACTTGAAAATACTGGCTACAAACATAAAGAAATAAATCTAAAATAAAACCCTACAAAAACAGGTAACATATATTTTACCTGCTCAAACATAAAAAGAAACTCTTTACCTGACATGTGCACATGGCACATTCCATACTTGTGTTAATGCAGATATGTATGTTACCTTGAAAGTTCATATGTTTTCAGAGCAAGTGGACTAGACACCAATGAAAATAGGTGGCCCAGGTGATTCAGCCTCTCAGAGTGCCTCTATTGCAATTTCTTCAGAGTTCTGCATCCAGAACAGCTTCAAGGCTGCTGGCTGAGATGGTCCAGCCTCACAAACTAGTCTAGCCAGAACTTCACCATTATCCTAATTTTCTCAAGATTCTCTCAAAGATTCCAGAACCCACAGAGAACAGGAAGTAGTCTGGAAGATACAATGCCTGCATTTCCAAAAGGTGGGATGGGTGGTTTTTTTGTCATTCAGTGGGTTGTGGATATTTGTCACTGTTTAGGGAGGTTGCTTACAAATTGTTATTGGTCATGATCAGGAAGGATACTAAAAACAGGTGTTAGATTCAGAGATCTCTTTCTGAAGGACAAAAGAGGGATATAGTATAAAAATGATGAGACAAAAGGGTGGATGGTTGAGTCTACTTTTAAACAACCACTAGTCTTAAATATTTTACATTGGTATGGATTTTTGTATATTGATACAAATTTAAGGTTATTTTGGTTGTAATATATATTTATGTACATATATATACATATAGATATAGTTAAGATTCTTTACCTATGCAGCTCATTTAAAAATGTAAAGTTTTAGTCCTTGAAAGCTATTTAGAATAATAAAGAAATACAAGTTAATAGTTATCTATAACTATCAAACTTATACTCATGTTAGATATGTTTTTGAAGTCATATAGACATATATTTTAGATAGGTAATCTTCAAACACTTCAGAGACCTACAGAATATGGCATTTAAAATGTTTTAGTAACATAAGGCTTTTCATGACAGTGAGATACATCTGCTCCTGGCAGCATCAATCTACTTAAAAAAAAAAAAAAGTAAAAGAAAGAGAAAGAAAGAACCTCCATATGGGCTTTGTTTTGTTTATGGCAAAAGCTACCCATTTGGGCAAGAAACTGCCCTTGCTTAGACTGCTGACAATATACTGTCCAAATTGGATCAGCATGACATAAAGAAAAGTGACTGCTGAACTTTGCCAAGACAAGGTAGCACAGTCCTTCAAATATTCTTGCTTTATAGAAAAGTCTGTCAGATATTCCATGCCTGTAGGCTGAAGATGAATGCCCCAATGTTGCATAGGAACCTTGGATGACTCTCCACACTGGCAGTTGTTTGGTGATTTCTATAGTTTTAGAAGTTGTTTGCTCTGCACTTCCTGTTTACTCAAGTAATATTTTATCCTTCCTGGGTCTCTGATGGAGATTGAAGACTAGATAATTATATAGTTTTACAGTTTTCCTTGTTACTAAATTTTTTAAAAAACTTACATAAGAGATATGAACTTTATAGGGTTGAGAAATATAAAAACTTAAATTGATTATCAAAAAATGTTTTTAGGTCTAAAAAGATAGTTTTAGGATGGTAATAAAAGTTATGACAGAAAATAGTTTAGGTATAAAACTTTAAATTTATCAAGATAAGGTATATAATAAATTTTTCCAAATTTACCAAATACAAATACTGGACATTGCAAATGTAATTCTTGCATGGTAATTATTCTTATTATATATAGTTTTATTGTGTTAGAGTTTAAAGCCTTTTCTTTTTATTTAGACTAAAAGGGGGAAATGTTGGGGAATAATCTTTTTGTGCACTGTGAAGAAGTATCTTTGCCAAAGCATCTTCTAATTGGTTTAATAAGGAGCTGAATGGCCAATAGCTAGGCAAGAAAAGAGGTTAGGCAAGACTTCTGGGGACAGAGAGAACTCTGAGAAGAAGAAGGTGGAGCTACTAGCCAGATGGAGAGGAATCAGCATGGGGAGTACAGAGTAAAAGTAACTGAGCCACATAAAAGAATGTAGATGAAAAGATATAGGTTAATTTAAGTTATACAAACTAGTTAGGAACAAGCCTAAGCTATCAGCCAAGCTTTTATAATTAATAAGAAGTCTCCATGTGATTATTTGGGAGCTGGCAGGTGGGACAGAAAAATCTGCCTAGATAAACTGAAAGGAAAAAAAAATCCATGGGGGTTGGGGATTTAGCTCAGTTGTAGAGTGCTTGCCTAGCAAGAGCAAGATCCTGGGTTCTGTCCTCAGCTCTGAAAACAAAATGATCATCTCATTAGATGCTAAAAAAGCCTTTGATAAAATCCAACACTCCTTCATGATAAAGGTCTTAGAAAGATCATGGATACAAAGATCATATCTAGTCATAAAAGCAATCAATATAGAGCAAGCTGACAGCAAACATCAAAGAAGAGAAACTCAAAGCAATTCCACTAAAATCAGGAACAAGACAAGGCTGTCCACTCTCCATGTCTATTCAATATAGTAGTCAATAAAGGAACTTCTAGAGATATCACCATCCTTGATTTCAAGCTCTACTACAGAGTTATAATAATAAAAACAGCATGGTATTGGCATAAAAACAGACAGGTGGATCAATGGAATTGAATCAAAGACTACAATGTAAATCCACACATATGAACACCTGATTTTTTATAAAGAAGCCAAAATTATACAGTGGAAAAAATAGGAAGCATGTTCAACAAATGGTGCTGCCATAACTGGATGTCAGCATGTAGAAGAATGCAAGTAGATTCACAACTATTGCTCTGCACAAAACTCACATCCAAGTAGATCAAAGGCCTCAACATAAATCCAGTTACACTGAACCTGATAGAAGAGAAAGTGGGGAATATCTTCAACACATTGGAATAGGAGACTACTTCCTGAATAGAACACCAGTAACACAGACACTGAGATTGACAATAAATGGGACCTCATGAAACTGAAAAGCTTCTATAAGGCAAAGGACACTGTCAATAAGACAAAATAACAGCCTACAGAATGGGAAAAGATATTCACCAATCCCACATCTGACAGAGGGCTAATCTTCAAAATATATAAGGAACTCAAGAAACTAGACATCAAAATACCAAATAATCCAATTAAAAAATGGAGTACTGATGTAAACAGAGAATTCCCAACAGAAGAATCTCAAATGGCCAAGATAAACTTAAAGAATTGTTCAACACCCTTAGTCATCAGGGAAATGCAAGTTAAAAGGATTCCAAGATACCATCTTACACCTGTCAGAATGGCTAAGATTAAAAACACTAATGACAGGTTATGTTGGAGAGGTTGGAGAGTAAGGGGAACACTTCTCCAATGCTGGTGGCAAACTTGTACAGTCACCTTGGAAATCAATATGGCAGTTTCTCAGAAAGCTGGGAATCCATCTACCTCAAGACCCAGCTGCTGCAGATATTGCTCTGTATAAATAAAATGCTGATTGGCCAGTAGCCAGGCAGGAAGTATAGGCAGGACAAGCAGAGAAGAGAATTCTGGGAACAGGAAGGCTAAGTTAAGAGATGCTGCCAGCCGCCACCATGAGTACCAACATGTAAGATACTGGTAAGCCACGAGCCATGTGGCAAGGTATAGATTTATAGAAATGGGTTAATTTAATATGTAAGAACTAGATAGCTAGAAGCCTGAGTCATTAGGCCAAACAGTTTAAATAATGTAAGAGTCTGTGTGTTCATTTTATAAGTGTGCTGTGGGACTGCCAGGGCTTGGCGGGAAATGGAAAGAAACTCTCCAGGTACACCCAGCTATACCAATCTTAGGCATATACCCAAGGGATTCTCAATTATACCACAAGGACACTTGTTCAACTATATTCATAGCAGCATTATTCATAATAGCCAGAACCTGAAAACAAGTTAGATGCCCCTCAACTAAAGAATGGATAAAGAAAATGTGGTACATTTACACAATGGAGTATTATTCAGTTATTTAAAAAACAATGACATCTTGAAATTTGCAGGCAAATGGATGGAACTAGAAAAAAATCATCCTGTGAGGTAACCTAGACCCACAAAGACAAACATGGTATGAACTCACTCATAAATGGACATTAGCTATAAAATAAAGGATAACCAGGATATAATCTACAGCCCCAGAGAGGCTAGATAACAAGGAGGGCCAAAAGAGGGATGCATGGATTTCCTTGGGAAGGGAAAATAGAAGAGATCTCCTGGGTAGACTTGGGGTGGGGGAATGGTAACACAAGGGATCAGGTTGGGGGAAGGATGGTGGGAGAGAGTAGTGAAAGAGATATCTTGATGGGGAGGGCCAAGGATCATTTTGGGGTTAGGGAGAAACCTGGTGCCAGGGAAACTCCCAGGAATCCACAAGGATGACCCCAGCTAAGACTCCTAGAAATAGTGGAAAAAGGTGCCTAAACTGGTCTTCTCCTGTAATCAGATTGGTGACTATTGTCATCAGAGAACTTTGATCCAGTAGCTGATAGAAGCAGATGCAGAGATCCACAGCCAAGCACTGGGCCAAGCTATGGGAATCCTGTTGAAGAGAGGGAGGAAGGATTGTCCAAGCTGGGGGGGTCATGGTCATCACAAAGGAACCCACAGGAACAACTCACCTGGGCTCATAGGAGCTCACAGAGTCTTGGCTGACAGCTAGAGAGCCTGCATGGGACCGACCTAGGCCCTCTAAATATGTGTGACAGTTGTGTAGCTTGATGTGTCTGAGAGGCTCCTAGCAGTGGGATCAGGGCCTGTCCTTATGCTGTGGCTGGCTTTTGGAAACCTATTCCTCATATTGGGTGCCTCACCAGTCTTAATTTAAACGGAGGAGCTTAATCCTACCTCAACTTAATATGCCAGGCTTGTTGACACCCATGGGAGGCCTGCCCTTTTCTGAACAGAAATAGAGGAGGCATGGATGCTGGGAGGAGGGCACTGCCTCTTCATCTGAGAACACACTCTGCCTCTCATTAGGAAGGTGGCTTTGCACACAGGTGTCCTCTGTCCCCTACCAATCCTCTGTTATTCTCACCAGGGCATGGTCTTGTGCTCCTGTGCTGGAGAAAAGGGGGAGGTGCCTAAGGCTCGAGCCCTGATGGTGAGCCATTCTCTACTGAGGAAAAGTCTGTATACACCCCAGCCAGGAACAGCAGGGCTCCTACCCAGCTTGCCAGAGGTATAGACGTCTCTGTTGAGGATCTCTTCATAACCAAAGAGTTGCTTGGGCCTGCAGGGTAGGTCTCATATACCAGACCTGAATTTCGTTAACTGCTTCTTTCATTTTGAAAAATTAGTGGGTTTGGTGATGGATATTTGTAATTCTAGCACCTGAGATGGAGGTAGGGGCATCCAGCATCCAGGGTCATCTTTGGCTATATCACAAGTTCCAGAGACTTCGTCTCCAAAAACAAAGGAAAGGAAGGCAGTAGAGAATCAGGTAACTCACTCAACTGAATGTTCTCATGCCAAATGTGTTGATGGCAAACTTAACCCAAGCAGCAGAAACCACCAGGCCTGGGAGTGAAGGAGCATCCTGTGCCTCGGAGTGTTTCTCTGATGTGTCGTTGAGTCAAACTGTTAAGTCAAGAACCAGATGGGAAGGCTTGTGGACACAGACTGAACTGCTGGGGTGCGGGCCCAGAGGCGTCTGTCTGGGAATATTGTCTGGATGATGAAAGCCTCTTCCTGAATATCCCATCTGTCACCCACATGTCCTAGAAAAATGGTCATGGATTGTGCTGGGACAGAGGTACCAAACAGTACCCCTCATTCAAACAAGCGGTGACCCCACCAACAGTGATAGTGGGCTTCACAGTGGCTAAAGATCACGGGCCAAACCCCTGACTCATGGCCACAGCTCTTGTGTGCACACAGTGCAACTCCTTCCTTTTGGGTTGTGGCTGCCACTACAGTGACCAAGCCCTTAAGGGCATATGTAAAGGCAGCTAAGAGGGAAGACTATTCTAGAGGGTCAGGCAAGCCCATCTACCACACTATGGTCCCTGGACTGGTACCTTCCATAGGCTGCCTCCTGTAAGCTTCCTTGCATCCCGCAGTAGATAAATGCATTCACTAACAGCTGTAGTTTTGCTAAGGTCAGCTGTTTCAGAGGTGGTATGAACACACCCCGTTTTAGACCTTTGGTGGGATTTCACCCTGAGTTCTCAATATCTTGTGAGTTGGGAGCAGCCGAGATTCAGGCGCTGGGTCAGCTTGGACAGCAGAGTGTGTAGCTGTTGTCCTCTGCCTCTCAGTGACCCTCAGTGGGAGCAGGGGGGGGGGGGACGTCCAGGTGTCAGGCAGACCAGCACCTTACCTGCTTGGCTGAATTCCTGCAAGTCAGCCAATGGCTGCGGAGCCATGCCTTTGCAGCAGAACTTGGGCTAGATGAAGACTTCCAAGGGAGTTGCTGGCTTGAGAAGTAATGGAGTGGGAGGGGCTGCGGGCCCCAGGTGTGAGGAGCCCTCCGCTCCAGTCCCGACCTCTTTCTCCGAGGAGCTGAGCCTGCATCATTGCCACTGTCACTTGTAAACTGGAAGCATAGCCCAGCTCCAGGTGAGGTCCTTAGCCTCAGTCCGTGTCCCTGTGATCATGGCTCTGCTCATCTGATCCCAGGGCTACCAACCGACCGCTCCTCTCCTCAGTGAGCTTCCATCAGACCTGGGAGAGCAACATACTACCCCGCCCCTTCCCAAGTCCTGCTCGTCTTTCCTGCTCACTGTGCACATTCCCTCTACTGGAAAATAAATATAGTATAGGACCAGGGACCTCTGTCCTCTTCATGGTTCCCACAGTGAGTACCTCACAAACTCAGACATCACAAGCCATGTGAAGGATTGGAGGATTCTCAGCCCTTTCCCATTCCTTCCTTGTCACCCTGTATTAGTTCCAATGGCTTTATTGTTGCTGATCTTACTTTAGACCACATCTTTCATAGTGCCAGCTGCCCCACAGTCCAGCCCCCAGTTCACCACATTAATTACTGTTAACACTGGTTTGTCTGTTTTGTGATAATTTGAGACTCTGCTTCCCTCTGCTGGACAGAATGGGAACAACCTCATTCAAAGTTGGGGCCATTTCCCAGGAAAGAACTGCAAAAAACTAGGTTTGGGAGATCCTCGAATCCAGGTAAGATCAGGTTGTTAGATTTGCTGCTGCTTTGTGACTGTGACACTGTTTAAGCCAGACAGCAGCACATAAACCTGTCCCTCTCCTAGCCCTAATTCAGGCCACCCATACCAGGACGACAGTCTCAGACTCCATACTATTCTATCCTTAGAGACCACAGTCTTGCCTTGGCCTGGATGACTCCTTTTCCTGCTCTCCAGATATTCTGCTTGGCTGCGTGGGAACATGAAGACCCCTCCCTCAGGGGCCACACCCTCCCATTGGCATCCGGTCCAGACACCAAGGTTACTGTGGGCTTCTTTGGGGTCTAGAACTGCCTCACCTGTTAGAGAGCTAACAGGCACAGACTCTGTGCTCTCTTGCCCTGCAGAACTGTCTCAAATCCTGTGGGCTCAAGCGCCCCTCAGTGGTGATGCTCAGAGATGTTGGCCCCAAATTTTCCAGTGTCACAAAAGGTTTGTTACAGGAACAAAGTTACTCAGGTTGTGAAGTAGCACTCCCCTTCTGGTCTCTGACCTGTTACAATATCCTGTCCCACTGGCAGTGAGTGACAGCCCACGTGCCACCCCCCACCCCCAGCCTCAGCTATTATCCCTCTGACCAAGCAAGAGATCTGGCTTTCTGCTCTCTACTGATCAGAAGTTCTTGCTTATACCTCAATGCCCGGGATTGGGTGGTGCTTGGTGGCAGGTTTTTGTTTTGTTTTGTTTTGTTTAATAGTCCCACTTACTACTGCTATCCTTGCTCAGGTCAGCTATGGCCGAGTATTCCTATGAAATCCAGCTGTACCTTGAATGTGGTTTACATCCAAAGCCCAGGCTCTACATGCTGAAATTCTGTTTTGGAGAAAGGGTCTCACTCTGTAGTCAAGGCTGACCTGCATAGTCCAGACTATCCTCAAACTCACAGCAAAGTAAAGTTCCTTACACATTTGCACACACCTGTATGCGCACGCACACACACTCATACACACCTGCCTACATACACACACATACACACTTGTATGTACGCACACATATACATCTGCATACATACACACACACACACACACACACACACACACACACACACACACACACACACACATGGGTTACAGGTATGTTTCACCGTGCCTATGTGTTGAAATCCAGGCACCACTGTGAAGCATTAAGAGGATGGGACTTTAGTCTGACTGTCATGTTTGGAGACAAGTTTTGGAAGGGGGTTTGGGGTTAGGAAAATTCATCAACGTAGGGCCCCTGACTGAATCCTGGTGGCTTTTATGAAAAGGAGAGGAAGACTGGCTGGGGGCACACACAGACACACACACAGACACACACACAGACACACACACAGACACACAGACACATGCCCGTCTCCATGCAATGACTGGGACACCTTGGGATGCTGTCAGCAACAAACTGCCACCAGATGGAGCACCTGGACTCTGACATCCAGAATAGGGTGCTAAGTACTCACTGGGGCCAGAAGAGTCAGAGCCCCTGGAACTGGAATTAGATAGTTGTGAACCACCATGTACGTGCTGGGAATTAACCAGCTGCGCCCTCTGGAAAATGGAATAGCCATTTTTCCAGCCCTGGGCTGGATATTTCACAGGGTCATTGAGTCCTCTCTTTCCTCTACTGGTGTTGTTTAAGATACTCACCTCCACGCCTTCCAGCCATTTCTCCTCACAATGTTCTCCGAGAGCTAGGCACTGTCACCTCAGCGAAGCTGCTGTCACTTTCTGTCTACCTGTGTTTCTGCAACTCTCCTTCAGTGCCTGCTTTTCAGAGATCAACAACGGCTCTCAGGGAGGGGTAATGACTTCTAGTCTAAGGAGGAGCTGGTCCAGGAGAGTCGGGCTCCAGTCCAGGGGGCAGTGGTCCCACATCTGGAGGAGCAGATGAGGTTCTCTGTTGGGTCAGAGCTCAGGTCTCATCTTTCCTCTAAGCATATCCCCTTATGACTAGAGAGCATAGGGTATCCCCGAGTCTCTTCTCAGGTGCCCCACAGAGTAACAGGTCGTCTACATGTTGGAACAAAGTTTTCATGGACTTGACCAGTCCATGAGGTCCTGAGAGGAGGCCAGTCCCACCCAGTAAATCCTTGGAGTAGAGCAGTCCAAGATCTTACACACTGGTTAACTTTGTTTGCTTGTTTGTTTTTCGAGACAGGGTTTCTCTGTGTAGCTTTGCACCTTTCCTAGAACTCACTCTGTAGACCAGGCTGGCCTCGAACTCACAGAGATCTGCCTGCCTCTACCTCCCGAGTGCAGGGATTAAAGGCATGCACCACCACCACCTGGCCACTGGTTAACTTCTTTTAAAACAATAGTGGACCTGTCTCTCTTGGCTGCAGTGGTGAACTGAGACAAGATCATGATGTCCCCTATCTGGGCAGCACTTTGGTTATTAAGAAGAAAATCATTAGTGAGAAATAATTGTCTAAAACATCTCATGCAATTAAGGCTAGTATCTGGGCTTATGATTCCCCTCGGACTGCTGAAGCATACCAATTATTTTAGTCTTTGGTTATACATTCCTGCTGGGCATTTAAGATCATGTCAGTGGCCAAAATGAGTCGTTATTGTTTTATTGTCGAAGCCAGTTGAGGATCTATTCCTCCTCGCCTGGGCTTAAGGGAGGCATCTGGGTCCTCTAGGTCTCCGTTTACCAGTTTTTCCATCGAGGCAAGGTTAAGTCAAAGGCCTTGCTTGAACATAGCTTCACTTCAAAGCACCAAGGAAAATTTTCCTCAGGACTGACTGTTCCATTTGTAGACTGGACACTGCTCAGTACTAACTGGGTGGGGATTCCATGGTTGCCACAAGTAAGAGAACAAGTGGTTCCCCAATAGTTACAGAACATTTTGAGATGCTGCACAGTCTCCTGGTGTCTTCTTGACCTTGGAGGGCAAAGTGGAGAATATTATCCCCTTTAATCTCTCTGACCATGTTAGCATAGCTTCCAAGTGTGGTTATAGGAGAACCAGAAGGTCAATTACACCAGTCTCATACTTTTATGACCATGTAATATGTAGATAAAGCTTGGACAAAAAACAAACACTTAGAACTGATTAGAATCTAACACATTTTTCTGTTTAAGCCAGTCCTTGTAATTGTTACAGAGAATTGCCCAACAACTCCATAGATCTAAGCTCAGATTTGATAGCAATGTATTGAACTTTGACCTTTTACATTGTGTATGTAACTTGATTAAGTTTTTGTTTGTTTGTTTTTGTTTTTTCAAGACAAGGTTCCTCTGTGTAGTTTTGGTGCCTCTCCTGGATCTCTCTCTGTAGACCAGGCTGGCCTCAAACTCACAGAGATCTGCCTGGTTCTGCCTCCTGGATGATGGGATTAAAGGCATGTGCTACCACCGCCCAGCAACTTGCTTTAGTTTATGTAAACTTTGTGACTTGCTTAAGCTTTACAATGTTCTTTTCCATTCTGGAAAGACATCTAGCAACCTTATAAGACATAGTAACATTAATAACTCAACAGCCAGCAAGCCTAGCTTTGATGTTCTTCTGCCAGCTGGCACAACTGATATCATGGAGATGGCAGCTGTTTAGCTTGGAAGACAGCACAGTGTAATATCACCTTAATAAGAGAAAGCTGAATAGTAACTAACACATAATATTACCGGTGTGCATGTGGTTAAACTGTGGGACCCGGTATGTTCCTAGGTAAACCTTACAGAAAACCCAAGACAATCTTTATGCAGTCCATAGAGTGCATGATGTGTTGAATGCATGAAAGCAGCAGATAGAGATTTGCATCATGAGATAAATAATAGCCACAACGCTTTTACTCTCTGGCTGCAGGTAGGTGTCACAGTATTGAAGTGAGCCAAGGTTATGGTGTCCCACATTTTTCTTATCAAGAACAAAAAGAAATCATTAATGATAAATGTTGTCTAAATAGCATCTCGTAAATAGAGTGTCATCCCCTTGGACTGTCTCCTTCTGTCACTTCTTTTCTTCCAGCCACAGGAAGGGGGACAGCCTGATTCAGCAAAATAGGCTTTGGAGGACAATTTACAAGAAATGTGTGAGTCAAAAGTCAGAAGCCAAATCCAAAGCTTGCTTCTCAGGGAGCTCAAACAGCACACGATGATTTATAGGAAAGATATCTGTTCCTCTGTAAACCGAACCCAGTGGTTTACACTCAACAGACTTGCTGTGAGTCGAATGCCAACAGGCTGGACCCAAAGCATCTGTACTGATAACCAGTATAGGTGTGTCCAGATGACTGAAACGGGAACTGACAAGATCTCCTGAAAAGTTTAACACCCTCTGCGTTTCTTTAGGCTCTGGGAAACTTTCAAACTGTATAGGCTGTCTTAGTTAATGTTTCTGTTGCTGTGATGAAACACCATGAACAAAAAGAACTTGGGGAGGAAGCGGCTTATTTCAGCTTCCTTGTCCTGATTGCACTCTATCATGAAAGGACATGGGTCAAGAATTCAAGGCAGGAACCTGGAGATGGAAACTGAAGCAGAGACCACATATGGGTGATGCTCCCCATGGTTTGTTCAGCCTGTTTTCTTATATTACCCAAGACCCCTGCCCAGCAGTGGCACTACCCCCCTACAGTGAGTGGGGGCCTCCTACATCAATCACTAAATCAAGACAATACCCCACAGATTGCCTACAGGCCAATATTATGGAGGCATATCGGGGATTATGGGGGTCCAGCCCCTCCATAGTCCCCTCCCAGGGTTCAGGAAGAATCTACAACCAGCTGATAATTAATCTTTGAAGAAAGGAAATGAATCTATGACACGAAACTCCTTAGTCCATACACTTTATTATTCTGTGTCGGTTCTCTTTTTACAAGCTTATACTCTGCTCTCATTTTTAGCTCCTTTCTTGCCCAATTTCTCTTTACATTTATCTGCTGTCCCCTCTAGGTTCGATCTTAATTTCTTCATCTTAGTTCTGCCCCTTCTAGGTTCTCATGCATCTAGTTCTTTCCCCTATCAGCTCCTCTCCCATCTCCTCCTCTCTCATCTGGCTCTTCCTCATCTTGTTCTTTCCCATCTGGCTCTTCCTCATCTTCCATCTCGTTCCTCTAGTACTCTCTTCTAGCCCTTCAATCTAGTTCTTCCCCATCTCAGTTTGCTCCCCTCAAGTTCTTACCCATCTAGGTCTTCCATTCTCTTCTCTCTTCTCCGTCCTGTGCCCTGGAAATCCTGGTATAAGAGGGGAGGGGGTGAGCTAAATTGTGTAAAGATATTACTTAACGTCCACCTGACCTAGGCAGGGTCTCCTGGTGGAATTTACCTTAAGTCAGGTGACTAGTATGCGAACTGTTATCACTGTTAGTCCTTAAAAGTGGCTAAGGGAGATATCTGATTCTAAAGAAAGCGTAAGGACTATGTCCTTAATTACGTCACCAGCCTGTGAAGGCATCCCAGCCTAAAAAGCAGGCGTGCCCTCTGTGTGTTCTTTTTCTGCACTCTCTCCTCTATCCCCCACCACCACCATGTGGTCTCTTTCTCTTTCTCTCTCTCCCCCAATAAAGCTCTAGAAAGGTAACTATGGTGCCCTGATTCTTCCGCAACTGATACATCCAGCACTCTGCTCCCCATGGCTGCCACAGGTGGCGGCCAGCCACAAGCACTGCCACTTAACCAACAGAAAGTCTTTTCTGAGGCTGTTCTCCAAAGTCCTGGAATGTGTATGTTCAGAGAGTGATCAGTCCACACTGTTAGCTCTTCTTAGGGAAGGTCAATTTGGAAAACTATGAAGGCACACGTGATTTTCATAACAGAAGACAGCTGATATGTAACAAGACAAGTAACACTAAAAACTCCTTGGAATTTGGCTTCCTGTGGAAGAATTCCTGATCCTTTCAGGTAGTGACTTTGCCATAACCAGCTGAGTTCTTAGATATATTCCTGCGGCCTGCAGCAGAGGCATTTTCTTAATTAAGAGTCCCTCTTCCCAAATGACTGTCTTGTGTCAAGTAGCCAGCAACAAGGTCATAACAAGTTGACTCAAACCAAAGTCATCTGGGAGAAAGGGACCTCAGTTGGAAAAAAAAAAAAGCTTCCTTAAGACTGGCCTGTAGGGAATTTTTCATAATTAATGGGAGGGCCCATCTCTGGGCTGGTAGTCCTGGGTTCTATAAGAAAGCAGGCTGAGCAACCATGAGGAGCAAGCCAGTAAGCAGCCCTCCAGCATCTGCATCAGCTCCTGCCTCCAGGTTCCTGCCCTGCTTGAGTTCCTGCCCCAACTTCCTTCTTGATGATGAACAGGGTTGTTCCTTCCTTCCAGGTTGGCCTCTGTGCCTGTCACATTCCTAAATGGCCCCCCAGATGTGCAGGCTAAGGGCCTTTTGAGGAGAAAACTCCTGCTTAAGAAAGTTTCACACATGAGAATTGCCTCCAAACCTAGTGTTATCCAATTGAACCAGGTGACATCCAGCTCTTGGGTCCTTTCAGGCTGGCTGCAAGCTTTCACACATGTGCTGGGCCTGCATCCAGCCACTGCCATTGGCCAGGTACTCTTCCCCATTTTTCAACAGTAACTGGCTACTCTTATCCACCTGCCCTAGACTACCCATTTGTAAGAAAAAAGATACTTTGGAGCATCTTCCAGTCTGCGTCTCCCTTGCCAAAGTGTAGTCTGGAGGTTTAGTCACTTCTTTATGGATGTGGGCATGGGTACCTGTTTGGATTATTTACTCTTGCGGATGTGAATCTTCAATACCACAACCTTAATGAATTCCCAGCCTCATAAAATCCACCATTAAATAAAATCTGGAGTCAGTGTTCCCTTTTCTCACATTTATGATGCGGAAGCAAGCGTGCTATGCACCCGGTGTGAATAATTTGCCACATGTACCTGTAATTTAGAGAATACGGAATGCGACTGAGAAGTAAAAACAAAATGGGAAATGAGGTACCCAGGGCACGGTAGAGCAAAAGCAGGCAGCAAGGAGAAAAGAGAATATTCTATCTCAATCAGAGAAAAAGCAGGCACAGAGATGCCAGGCAGAAAGAGCAGACCCTGAGAGCCGGTGGAGCCCTCATTCCAGCCTGGCACTCAAGCAGGTTGGTCCTTTCTGGCCTCTCCTGTTCCTGGCAGCAGCTTGTCTATAGCACCTGGCCCTGGCTGCTGCAGATTCGCAGGAGCTTCCAAGGTCTAGCCATTTATGCCACAGCATGGGAAAACTTACGTCTCCTTTGGCTGCATGAACTGACTGTTGCAAGGCTGGGGATGGAACCCAGGGCAAGGCTGAGTTCCCCCTGCAGCCTTGCAGCCCTGCAGCCTTGTCATTTTCTTCCCCACCCACCCATCAGCTTGGAGACCTCCAGAGCCTGCTGTCTTTTCGCAAGGGCACAGAGAGCTCTGCATACACGACACAGAGGGACACAGGAGCCTGGGCTAGGGAAGGACGCATGTGTGAAGGCATCTGCCCTGCAGCCCACCCCAGCAGTATCTATGTGGACACACTGGACAAACAGCCCCGCAGAGGGGCAACCCCCAAAGAAGCTCTCCTACACAGATGGTACTTGCCCTCCTGCCCCGGAACTCCTGTCCTTGAACCTTAGGCACCTCATGCTGAACTCAAAACAGGCTTTCTGGCCAGGCGGAGGTGGCGCACGTCTTTAATCCCAGCACTCAGGAGACAGAGGCAGGTGAGTTCAAGGCCAGCCTGGTCTATAGTGTGAGATCCAGGACAGGCACCAAAACTACACAGAGAAACCCTGTCTCAGAAAACAAAACAAAACACACCACACACACACACACACACACACACACACACACACACACACACACACCACCAACACCAACACCAATAACAACAACACAAAAACCAGGCTTTCTTTCACTTTCTATTGTTTTCTTTCCTCTCCACCAGAAAACTTCAAGACTTCTTGGAGTTCTGCCTCAGTGATGGAACGTCAAGAGAAAACCCAGCAAGTCTCCCAGCCCCATTGGCCTCAGGTGCCTGCACTTTGCTAATCACAGCCCAGCGGCCCAAGAGCCCAGTGTGGGGTGAGGAAGCAGCTGAGCAGGGAGGGGACTGGCATTCCCCATGGCCCTTCCCCAGGTATACCAAGTGGGGGGCTCTGCCCTCTCCCCACCTTTCTCCCAGGGAAGACGATCCATTTCTTGGGGTCCGCTTTGCAGGATCTCTTGGCCTAGGAGTCCTGGCATAGTTCTCCACTGTAGGTCCTTCAGGAGAGGTCTGCCAGCCATCTCCGACCAGCCATAGGAAATCTAAGTGCCCGACTGAAGCCCTCTCCGTTACTCTCCTTACCTGCAGTGGGGGTGGGGGGCTTGCTGGGTCCCCACCATGCTAGTTGTGGGGTGTCCCCTTGTTCAGACAGAGCCCTTACCAGATTGTAACGGCCACTTCCAAGTCCTTCTCGATTTTTAGTCAGGTAAGACGGCTCAAATCCAAACAAGAGAAGCCAGGAAATGTGAAGGGGTGCTGAGGGTCATCTAGAGAGGGATCAGTGGTTAAGAGCACTTGCTGCTCTTGGAGAAGACCCGTGTTCAATACCCAGCACCTATACAGAGTGGCTCACAACTACTTGTAATTCCAGCACCAGGGGATACAATGTCTTCTTCTGGTTCCAGTGTATACTGTGAGCACACACACACATACACACACACACACACACACACACACACATACAAATAAAAATTATCATTAAAATAAATATTGGCCGGGTGGTGGTGGTGGCGCACGCCTGTAATCTCAGCACTCAGGAGGCAGAGGCAGGTGGATCTCTGTGAGTTCGAGGCCAGCCTGGTCTACAGAGCTAGTAGTCTAGGACAGGCTCCAAAGCTACAGAGAAACCCTGTCTCGAAAAACCAAATAAATAAATAGATAGATAGATAGATAGATAGATAGATAGATATTTTAATGACATATTTTATGTTGAAAGACATGTGCCTCTCAGAATCTTTTATATTTATGTGCAAGAGTTATTTCCCTGCATGGAGGTCTGTGCACCACATGTGTGCCTGGTGCCAGCAGAGGCTAATAGAGAATTGTAATGGATAATTAAAAATAGATTAATAATTAGTCATCTATGAGAGAGTGTTGGATCCCCTGGAATTGGGGTTAGAAATGTTGGTTGTGAGCTGCCATATGGGTTGTGGGAACCAAGCCCAGGTCCTCTACAAGAACAAGTGCTCTTAACCATGGAGCCATCTCTCCAGGCCCCCTTAAAATCTTTTTGTTCTCTTGTAATAAAGTATAAAAACAGAACCCTGGAAAATGAAATCTTCCTCTTCATATCCGTTGTTAACTGCGACACTTCCCACAGTGTGATCGTCTAGGATGTCCAGCGAGGCCAAAGCTACATCCCTTTCAATTTTTACTTGAACTCCAGTCAAGAAGGACTCCCTGGGCAGATTTAGGAAGTAGGATTTCTCCCAGAGAAGGCATTACACAATCCCTCAGATCACACTCGATGCCCAAGTCACTTGGGAACCTGGACACTGGGCACAGCCCTTTGCACGGGGCTCCCTCTTACATCTCCTTTGCTCACACACTACCTTTGGGTCTTTGCACTTCTGACTATGATACTCACCCCAGATTCCAGATTTCCATAGGGGCAGAGGATGCAAAGGCCAGCAGATCAGTGGTCAAGGGAGCTGTTAGCTACACAGAACAGTCTATGAGTAGAGGGAGATAGGGAGGTGGAGACAAGGAAGATACAGAGACCAGCAGCAGCATGGGGCAGCAAGGGACCCTGGCCTGCTCTCTCTTCATCTCCTACAGCCAGGATGTGACTTTATGGTGACCAGGAAGCAGAGGGTGATGGACTAAGGGACCAGGGCCTAGGTAAAGCTTTGAAAGGCATGTCTCCACTGATGACTTCTCCAACCGGGCCCACTGTCTGATGCCTCACTCAGCTGTGAACTCATCAACAGTTTAAGTCATTGCTCAGTTTAGCATCTCCACAGTTCACTCACCTCCCAACAGCACCACCTTCAGGGACCCAGCGTTCAATACATCCATTCCCAGTGACATTTTAGATCCAAACTGTAAGAGCAGCTGTATTGAGCAGTACACTTGGTGCTTTGTGTGAGCATGTTTCCCATGTCCTCTCACCCCAAAAGAAACCAGAAGAGTAGAAAACACAATATATGTGACTGTGTTTTAGAGTTCTGGGCTGTAAAACTCTGTTGAAGAAACAAACATCACTGGATACCTGAATTATCCTAACAGGGGTCATATGACCCCAGACTTAGCTCATGGGCTAAGAATCCCATCCCACCCCCCACCCCCCAGACCAGGTTTCTCTGTGTAACAGTCCTGGCTGTCCTGGAACTTGCTCTGTAGACCAGGCTAGACTCACTGAGATTCATCTGCCTCTGCCTTTTAAGTGCTGGGATTAAAGGCGTGCACCACTACTACTCGGCCAAGGTCTAGAAAATTTGTAAATAAATAAATCGTGCAAAATGTGCTTGAGTGCAAACGGGGATCATCTTAATGAGGGCGTGCTCTGCGTCACTCAGAGGGGTGTGGCTATGACATCCTGGAGAGCTACACATGTACGTTCTGATGAAGTTGATTGTCTGCCCTGGAAAACTGCTAAGTAAAAGCCACAAGGGAAAAGCAAGGTAAAACACTGATAAGTGGTAGAAATTTAGATCTACAATTTTCTCTGACCACAGGTTTCCTTATCACGCATGGCTGCTCCCCAGGAGTGGACAGGAACCTCCTCCACCTGAAGAGGGGGGCTTGGCCAGGCCTACAGGTGTACTTAGAGTCTCCTGCCACGGTGCACGGTGCACGGTGTGTGTGTGTGTGTGTGTGTGTGTGTGTGTGTGTGTGTGTGTGCCAGCGCTCATTGAGAGCAACTTTTAGGATTGACTGCCCCTGGCAGGTTGTTCCCAGCCTCTGGAAATGTCCTTTCTCCATCTAGCCAGCACTGAATGTTGGACACTTCCTCCCCCACCCCCCTCCCCCCACCATACTGGAGGCTGCCTCTCAGTGACATACAGACCCCATCCAACCTTGGGGTCACTCAAATCTAATATTGTTATAGAATATTACTTTAACTGTGCAAAGGTGTGTTACATTTGTCTATGCTGCATTTGTTTAGTTATGTAAAGATGTGTTGCATTTGTTGCACCTTGCCTGCCTAAGGCACCTGATTGGTCTAATAACGAGCTGAACAGCCAATAGCTAGGCAGGAAAAGGATAGGTGGGGCTGGCAGGGAGAGAGAATAAACAGGAGGAGAAATCTAGGCTCAGAAGGAAAGAACGAGAAAAGGAGAGAAAGAGGGACATGCCTGGGGCAAGAAGCCAGACAGCCTCTAGACAGACAGACATCTGGAAGTAGTGAAAGTAAGATACACAGAAGGAAGGAAAAGTAAAAAGCCCGGAGGTAAAGGTAGATAAAGAGAAACAGGTTAATTTAAGTTAAAAGAGCTAGCCAGACAAGATCCTAAGCTGGGCCGAGCATTCAAAACTAAGAAGTCTCTATGTCATGATTTGGGAGCTGGTTGGTGGTCCAAAAGAAAAAGCCTGGTACATAATACCTTTCCAAAAACGACCAAGAAACTCAGAGGCCAATGTCCGGACCCTCCTGGGCCAGGGATGACCACGTATCACCCCCAGTTCTTTCACCCCTCCCTCCTACTTAGCCTTGATGTGGAACCCCCATCCTGGCACTGGCTCTAGTTGTGGGTGAGTTCAGGACTGGATACCTGGTGTGATGTTAGGATTCCAGAGAGCCTTGCCTGCAAGTTTAAGTGGACACTGTCCTCCTATGGATTTGGATGTTACTCAGCATTGGGCATCAGAGCAAAATGATGGAGGGAAAGAAAGCCTCGGATGAAAATCCACCACAGTCCTTAACCCCAGACCCTGAACTTATACCTAAAAATGCAAGAACTGAATGCATCCATCTTCCTACCTTGCAAAACTCAAGGTGAACTTTTGAAATGCTTATTTTATTTGTAATTATGTGCATATGAGTGTGTGTGTGTGTGTGTGTGTGTGTGTGTGTGTGTGTGTGTGTGTATGGGAATGTGCATGTTTGAGTGCAGGTTTCTGCAGAGTTGAGAATGAGGATGTGGGATCTCTGGAGCTGGAGTTACAGGCAATTGTGAACCACCTGGTGTGGGTGCTGGGAACTGAATTTGGATCCTCTCTAAGGGCAGCAAGTGTTCTTAACCACCGAGTTCTCTCTCTAGCCCCTGGATGAATTCTTTTTTCTTTCTCTCTTCCTCTCTCTCTTTCTTCCTCCCTCCCTCCCTTCCTCTCCTTCCTTCCTTTGTCTTTCTTGCAGCAAAATTAGAGGGAATCTTAGAGTAAAAACACCCTTAAATTTTACTGTCTTGTTAATTTTTTGATCTATGTGTACACACTTGGCCTTTGTGTATGCATGGGGTAGGGACAGGGGGCCTCACTCCAGGCCTGACCTATGTGTATACACTTGGCCTTTGTGTATACAATGGGTAGGAACAGAGGGCCTCACTCAGGCCTGTTCATGCTCAACTGCCTGTTTGTACTAACTCACTGCAGGCCACACACTGACAGAACATAACCTGTACCTTTGACGAGCCCACAAAATGTGGGATCTGTCCCACCTGCCTCATAGGAAGTGCCCATGTTGCCAGCCACCGTTGTGGTGACTGCCCCCATATACTGTCCTACACTGTCAGGTGCTGAGGAAGTGGTAGCCCATGGACTGGCTGTAGATGAGAGATTTGGAACCTTGGGCCTTGGGTCGTGGTAGTGTTCATCTTGACTCCAGAACATGGGTTACTCAATCTTGGTGGAGAGTCTCCTTGATGAGTCAGCAGCCAGTGAGTCTTTGCCTAGAATGACCCACCCAAGTTTTCAAAGATGACTCAAAGACCATAGAAAACAATGTCCCAGTCTGAGGCTCTTGTCAGCCAAATATTGACCCTAGAAAGGAAAAGGGCAAATACACAGATATTTACGATCTGAATTGAGTTCACCAGAGGCCACTGCTGACTGCACACACTGCAGCCCCAGAACAACAGATGACCTGTTCAGGGTGCCTGAAGGGTCATTTGCCTTGGAGAAATTCTGGGGTTTTGTTTCACACAAGGGGTCTGGAGCCCATGGTTCTTTCATTTCTAGGCCTAATAACAAACCTCACTGGTCATGGGATGTGGAGGTGCCACCAGCCTGGTGGATTCTGCCAGGTGCTGGGGAAGTGGTGGCTTGTGGGATATGCAGGAAGGATTTGGGACCTGTGCTATACCTCTCATTTGGGACCTCTCTACACTTGGGCCACTGGGACATGGATGGTCACTGTCCTCCCAAAGGGGGTGTGTTAAAGACATCTTCATCAGTCTGTGGCACTCCTGGGAGGTGGCAGAACCTTTAGGAGGGGCGTCTAGTGGAAGGAGGTGAGGCCATCAGGGTGTGCTTTTGAAGAAGATACTGGGACCTTGGCTCCCTCGTCTCTCACTTTACTTCCTGGCTGCCACGAAGTCAACAGCCTTGTTCTACCATCTCCTCTTGTCAAGACGTTCTGTCTTGTTAACCCAAGGCGGAAGAGTGGGCCGCCTATGTGCTAAGACTGAGAACCAAGCAGACGTCCAGTCCTTGTAATCTAACAGACTGGTCTGTTGTCTGGTGACAGGAAGCTGACACAGGGACTTCTCCCTGATCACCAGGGATGTCTAACCCCTGAACAGCCAGCGTCTGCTGGAGGACCAAGAGACACAGGCCTCATTCAGCGAGTTTAACGACAGCGATGCCTGAAGCTATCCCAGGTCACCTGTGGAGGCAAGGCCCAAGCCTGAAGGCTTTCTAACCCTATACCACAGGCCATTCTGACCTTTGTGAACGGAAGGAAAGCTCTTCAGCCCACACAGGCCTCACAGGCTGCAGGGCCATCTTCTCACTATTTAGAGAAAGCAGATGGCAACAGAGCCACAAACAGCACCTCCCCGCTGCGGTGGCTCCCGCAGTTCGCAGGCGCGAAGACCCTGTAGAACAGCGCCACCTGCTGGCTTCAGATACACACTACAGTCTGGGGGGAGACTCAGCAGTAGTCCCTACCCATCCTTCAGCAGGGAAATGTTTCTGAGACCCAAGATCATCTGTAGGTGCTAGAATTACACATTATGTTTCTTCCTTGACTTACACTCTTGTGATAAAAGTTTAATTAGGCACAGTAAGAAGTTAACGATAAAATACAACAACTGTAGCAATGTGCTATAATAAAAGTTTACAACTTATGGATCGTTTATTTCTGGAATTTTCCATTTAGTATTTTTGGATCACAGTTGACCTCAGGTAACCAAAACTAAAAATAATGGTGGAGGGGGAGGGGTGTGGACAACTACACTCAGAACTACTTCATTCATTCAGATATATATATTCACACATCAAATTCTAACTGATTTCCTTTTATAAACTGTTCGGTGGTTCAAAGTTCCAAGAACAGTTCAGCTAACACGTCCCTGGCCACACAGTGGGAAAGCGAGGTCGAAGGAGTAGCTTTCTAACCCTGACCTTTGAAACAAAGCCACGTACTAACAGCCAACATCTAAATAGACTTTTATTTTTATTTTTCTTGTTTGGACAGAAAAGAAAAAGTCATTGGCCTTCATTAGTCTCCCTAAGTGTTGGAAACACCTGAACTCAGAAAAAGTGAACCTTGTAGAAAAGCATCACAAATTAAAAATATATTTCTCCATGTGGTAAAAGTGCTTTCAATCCAATTAAGGGTACAGCAAAGGTTATCTCAAACATGATCTGAAATGGGGCCCACGATCCGTGGCATCGCAGGTCCCACCACAAGTGAGGGTGACACAGAGGTGACAAGGAGTGGGGGGCTCACTGCCAGCCACACCTCAGCTCACCGGATGGATGAGGAAGAGTGTCCCAAAGCCCCCGCTGAGGACACTGTGTCTCGGAAGAAATTAGGTGGTTGTGGAGATCAGATGAGGGGGCTGCAAGGTGCAGAAATCACTTGTTTCCCAGCTGTGGGGACAGCGGGGCCACCTTGAGGCTGAGGATCCATGGAGACATGTCAACCTCTGGCAGGAAGGGCCTGGGTCTATGGGTGCCCCATGCCTTCCTACCAGCTGCTGCCTGTCCCTGCTGTGGGACATCTCCAACCCCAGTCACCAGGTGGTTCCCTAGCCAGGGCCTCCCAATCCAGCTGTACCTTTCTGGGGGACCACCACACACGGAGAAAGGATGGTGGAGGATTTTGTTTTCACAATGCTACATATTTCTCAAAACAAGTGATGACAGAGCACGCAGCCTGCAGGCTCCCCAGGCCCTGGCGGGTGCAGCCACATCTGGCCCTTCCTCCCCCATCACAGGCCAGACACAGAACTGTGATCATGCAGGGAGTGTGGGGTGGAAGAGGAGGGGGACACATCTTGTTTACAGTAGACCTTAAGCAACAGTAGGAAAATAACCTGAAGATATATTGAAAAATAAAAAAACAGCATCACTCTTCCCTGTGAACCTGGCAGTTCCCTCTAGGCCCTGCCCTCCACTAGCCCCGTGGAGGATGTCGCAGGAACACCCTGTTTGTAAGTCAGCAAGCTGCAACTGTTCCTCTCATCGACTCTGAGGTTTAATGGCACCACATTGCATTTCTTCTTTCAAGGGAGCCATCTAAGCTGAACACACATGTCCCTAGGTGCTGAGTGGTGGCACGGAGTGGTCCATTTTGCAAGCTTGCCCGGTCTGAACTTGAGCCCGTCATAATCTCTCAAACTCTGGGAAGCAGAGCATGGTCCACTGGTCCTATTGCTGGTACCTTCCAAGGTCACAGCCCCTCCAGTCACCTGTTTTAGGCTCTGGGGAGCCCCCCTCTTGAGGGGTGTGCTGAAAGCAGACCCTCGGGCCACACATGGGCCCTCCAATAGGCAGGCAGGTGACAGGCTCCTTCTTTGTCCCTGCCACCCCTGGGCCAGCACAGTCTCAGTGGGCTGGTGATGCATCCTCCAGGCCCAGTAACTCCCTGACAAGTCTCTCTCCAAACTGTGCCCGGCTGTACCTCTTCACATGGTAGGCATCTGACATCTTGTACAGGATGTAGGCGTTGTTGACAGCAATGCTGACAGCAAACCAGAACACCTGCTGCCACGTCTTGTTTGGCTTGTGAGAGATGAAATACCTGGGGACAGAGCGGAGCGGCAATGTTGCGTAGCTGTTTCCTGAGGTTTAAACGCCCCCTTGTGGAGGGAAGCGCTTGAAGACTCAGGAAGTAAACAAAACCCCCAAAGCACAGGAGGAAACAAAACCCATAAGGCTGAAGGAGCTCTTGGAACTGGAGGGGCTCACAAGCTTCCCACCCCAAGGCTGCATCAGCCCTGGCAAATACTGGGAAGAGGAGACTCTCCAATCAGCTGAGGGAGCTCCAGGGATACAGCTTTTGTGAGCTGTCACCCATGTTCCTGTTAAGTGACCATGATAAACTCACTGGTTCACTGGGCTAGACTCGGGTAGAACTATTCCTTTAATCTGTCACTAGTGCCCAATCTAGGGTGAACAGGTATTTGTCAACCTCTCCTCAGAAACGTCACACAGCAGGCAAGCTGGTTACAGCTCCCAGGGAAGAAGAGCCCAGAGGCTCTGCATTTGGCCATGGTATCTGCAGATTCCCATCGGTGGGAGCACCAGGGACCCGCTGTGGGCAGGGCTCCCTCACAGTGAGCTTCACTCAAGGAAAAGGAAGAAAAAGGAACAGCTATTTAGGGACGGGAGAAAAGGTGGGGCTACGCTACTGCAGGCCTACCCCAGCCCAGCATCCCTCTTCTCAAAGCCCTTCTCTAGGCCCATCCACACCTGAAGCGCCTAATGCCTTGGCACCAGGCCCTACAACTTGCTCTCTCTTTCCCAGATGTGCTTCCATTATCCATTTGTCTTTCCTTGGGACCGACCCTGAATGCTATTAAACCGTACTATTTATGCCCAGAAGGTCATCTTAGGATGATCTTTTCCTGTGTATTTTCTCTGCATCCTGGCCACATCATGTCTGAAGACCGCCAGGGTGTCTAGCACAGGACACTACCCTTCTGTGTCCACTAAACCATCTTTGAAACACCGTGACACTGATGTGGCAAATGTCCTGTCGAGGCAGGAGATGTGGCTTCTCTGGGAAGGCTAGATGCTCCAGAGAAGACACAGCTCTTGCTCTCTCCTCCTGACCAGGTCATAGGCCAAGCAATGGAGGTTCCCGTAAGGCAGCCAAGCTGCTGGACCAGCTTCACTCTAGGTGGGAAGACTGTGGTGGAGGCATCTACATGCTCAACAGCCTCCTGTGTGGTTATCAGGACAACTGTGTAGATGTAAGCTACACACATCTACTGTACACACTGCATGTGCCTTCTGTATGTACACAGCAAAAGCCCACACCTGATCTCGGGCATCCTTGTGTAAAGGAACCCAGAACTCAGGAAAAGGCCTAGAGCTGACTCCTGGCACTGTGGACCGATTGAGGGGGCAGGATGGACAAAGCCCACAGAGGATGGAGGCTAAACTGTGTGCCAAGATGCCCACCACTGAGGTACGGGCAGGGAAGGGGACCTGAGGTGAGGCTGGAGGCCTGGGGTATGAGTGGAGTGCAGAGGTCTCTAGAGGTCAGGTGGCTGGATAGGTCACCTGGGCCAGGGTGAGGGCCAGGGACTACCCTGTAGGTCCTCATGTTCCAAACTCATGTTCTTCAACACATCTGGGCCGACACTATCCTCCCGACACACCACTGTGCCAGTGTTGTTCACCCTGCACACCCATCCAACACCACCCGCGTGCACCCCAGCCACGCACACTCACTTGCTGTAATGTTGTTCACCCTGCACACCCATCCAACACCACCCGCGTGCACCCCAGCCACTCACACTCACTTGCTGTACTTATCATCATATCTGCAGATGTAGCTGAGGTGAGCAGCAAAGGCCTCCACAGCCAGCGGGCAGGGGATCTCCCCACTCCTCCTCTTGATGATGACACCTGTCGGGGAGACAGAGCTCAGCCCTCTTCCAGGCACTTACCCACTTGCAATGTCCCTGGCTGCCCAGTTCCTGCTCCTGGGGTGGGGTGGGGTGGGGCACTGGACTGGCACCATCCATCAGGTGCTTTAGCAGAGTGGGGGGAGAGGACATGGGAGGCAGCAAGTGCAGACATCTGCCACCAAGACTCAGTAGCTTCATGGGCGCAGGGACAATGACACACCCGCAGGCCACCCTAAGAGGCACACGCAGACTGCGGTCAGACAGGCCTGAGAGGAAGTGAGGGGAAGCAGGGCTCTCTCTTCCTCACTATACTGGCTGATGTGGTCAAGGGCTATGGGGAAAGGGTACAGTGGCAGTTTCTCTGCGTCCCCTTCTGTGTGGGTGGGATCATGTCACAGGGAACAAGGAGGCCACCCCTTCCACAGGGGGTCCAATCCCCTCACACCTCTCAAGGGCCTCTCCCGGGGTCTTGGGATGGAACGTTCTCTATCTCCCCTGCTCTGTTACCCATCCACTGTCGCATCTACCCCAGAATGTTTTCTCTACACATACAAGGGAATGCAGCAAAGATGCCTCCTCCAGAGTCATGGCACAATTCACATCCCACAGAGCCTGGAGTCCAAAAGGGAACCCACAAGACTGCACCATTGGCTGCTGTATGATACCTGTCCCCCAGCCTGCCTGTGCACTGTCTTTAGCCTCTGCAGGACACGGGGACAAAGATGGAGGAGTCCTTCCTAGCACGTGTGCACTGGGCATGCTCAGGGTTTCCCACTGTGTCTGCTAGTTTTAAGTCACACTACAGGAACACACAGTATACGGAGAACATAAACATACACACACTACCACAGAAGCACATGTGGACCACACATGTAACATGACCATCATATATATATATATATATATATATATATATACCACTACACATACACATCACCCACATACCACACCACAGGAACGTGCATGTCACACTCCCAGCATGCACACAGCAATGCACACTGCTCCTGTGCATACCACACTGGAAGCATCTCTGCAGATTCCTTTGCAATCCTCTCAATTTTTTCTCAGCAGTTTAACACTGTCTTAACTGTCAGTTACTTTAAATACAGACTCTGGGCTAATTAAGTCCCTCTGTTCTGAATCTATTTTAAATCCCTGGAGAATTAGTGAGGAAAACAGCGGGCCGCCTGGCAGCCAGGATTACACGGTGCTATGCATCCAGGAGTCTATGATGATAAAATGATCCACAAATTCCTCCCAGAATGTAGCCCAACATCATGCCCTAAACAATAGAATCATCATCTCCTCACAAGCAGAGGAGGCCACAAAGCCACTTGTCAATCAAACCCTCCCAGCTTGCCAAGGCAAGCTAAGGGCTTCATGAGGCTCTTCCCTGCCTCTTCCAGGATAGAACAACCACCTACTAGGGACACAGACAGCATGAGGGTCCTCCAGGCTCGTGCCCTGGATGCTCCTCCACTTCCTACACCCACGCTCCCACACCCTACTCACCTTGCTGCACAGGGGAGTAGGCATTGGTCAGGAAGCGGAAGTGCCCCTTGTTGTACCAGCAGATCAGAGACATGTTCCCCTTGGTCCTGATCTGGTGCTGGCCCCGGGCCAGTGGGGTGGCAGGGTTGGTCAACATGGAGGGAGGGAGGCCGGTGCAGTCGCTTTTCCTAGAGCTCAGCAGGCCACAGCAGTAGATCCCTGGCAGGAAAGACGCAAACTCTCACATGTGCCGTTGCGAGGGTGCCCCAAACCACAACAGAGGTAAGGAGAGACTGGCGAGAGCAGACCCTCCAGAAGCAGCCGCTGGGCCTCTTCTTCTCTGCCTGCCCCCTCCCTCTATAAGAACTCACCCCAAGGTCACTAAGGCTGTGGCTAATGTAAGCGATGGATAAATGCATCAACATGGCCCTTACTATCATCCCATCTGCTTCCAGAAACCTGTACTTGCTGGGTTCTCACATACACTTCACAGAAGAAGAGGAGGAAGGAGCTCTGAAGGAAGGAAAGGCCCCCAGGTCACAGCTGAGGTGGTAAAGGAGGTGTGGCTGTGCCCAACCATGCAGCCAGAGTCCTCGGGACGGACACACCTGACAGTTCTTAGAACCCTTGTCACTGGAGATGAGGCACATGGCACTCAATTGCCAAGAGATCAGTAACTCTAGAAGCTTCCCAAAATTCACAGTGATTTCATTTTTATATTACCTAACCTTAGAAAAAGACAACCCCATGCCCAATCACTTTCTTCCAGCTAGAGCTCTCTGCCCATCATCTAGCTTGCTGAGCCAGGGAATACTTTTCCCCTTGGATTTCAGAAACAACACTCCTGACTCCTGGGGGAGCAGCCCCAGTGGTCCGTCCAGGCCATGCTCTGGTACCAACACTCAAGGTGCTCTATCACTGGCCACACACACACACACACACACACACACACACACACACACACACACGAGTTCAACTCCCACTAGTACCAATAGCAAATCCAGGAGTGGACTATCACATACGCACATATGCACACACCATCAGAGGTCACACCTCTACTACATGCCTCCACAGACACATGGGCTCAGGCAGCAGGCCAGCTCCCTACTGTGCTTCCTGGAGAGCCAGAGCTCCTCCAAGCAGCTGTGTCCTGTGTTCTAGGGACAGTTCCTGCAGCCTTCCTTCCCTCCTAGTCTGAGCTCTTGCCACGACGAGCTCTGAGCCTGCCTGCACCGGCCAGTGCACAGGATCACCCTTACCTAGCCTGCAATGCACAGAGGTGGGCTGCTCCTTCACTTCTACACAGCTTCCAAGGCCCAGGATGTAAGCTGCTTATCCTCCACAATATAAGAGGGTTCGGTTTTAGGGCCTGGTGTCCACTGTGTGGCACAGCAAAATGCCTCAATTCTAGCAGCTTCTGTCTATGAGTGACACTTTCTGAGCTCTCTCCAAGCACAGCTTAGCATTTAAGTCTTCAATTTTATATCCAACTTCTGCCAAAGCCATGGGAGGCTTATCCAGTCTGCAAAGGACAAACAGAACCTCTTGCACCAAGAAGCCGAAGACCTTTCTGAGGCCCATGGGATTGTTCCTGACCACACAGGTCTCTGCCAGATAGGAAGGAGACTCGACAGTAATGGTGGATGATTCTCGTACTTTTCAGATCCTTTTTACTAGGGGCTTTTCCTTCAGGCCTTTGATGGCCAGAACCACACAGCAAAGGACACACACATGAGTTCCCAGAAGACTGGCAGAGCTCTGTGCCAATGCTGTCTCTAGATGGTGAGCCCAGGACTCACACACCTTGAGAGTACCAGAATCCAGACACAGGGCAGCTGAGATGCTTATGCAGTCTGTGCTAGCTACTACTCCTGTCTCTTCACCCTCTTACCACTTCCCCAAGGAGCTGGCCATGCTGGGGCGGCCACTGGACAAACCTTGCTTCTCAAATTCTTCAAACAGGGTGAGGCTGGTGATGCTAGGCCCCGTGAAGATGATATAATTCTTCCCAGCTGCATTCCGGCACAGGCTCCGGGCCACCATGCTGTGGAGCTGTGGCTTGTTCTTCAGAGCGTCCAGGCCATCTGGGCCACCGCCTTCCTTCAGGTGGACATAGATCTTGAATGGAAATGCACAGAGGTCAGAGAGCCAAGGGCAACATGGACCACAGCCTGAAGCTGCAGGAAACATGGGGTCAGAGAAGATGGGGAGATCACCCCATTGTCTCATCAGCTCCATGCAGTCCTAGGACATCGCCACAGCAACCCAAAACCTGTGCAGCTGGATGTTTAGCTTGGAGCCTTCTGTTTGGAAAAGTCTAGGCAGGAAACGAGCAGTTACAGATGGCAAAACTGGCAGTCAAAATGATGCAAACCTGCTTCTAAGCTCCCAAACATAAATAAAAATCACAAAAAATAGAATCAAGGGTCACTTCAAGGGCTAGGCATGCTCTTATATGGGTACCGCCCACTGGGCAAAATGAGCAGTCAGCTCAAAGACAGGCAGAACAGGCCTCATCTGTCTCACCATACCAGAGACACAATGAAGGTCAGACACTCTCCAAGGACCAGGTAATCAAAGAGGGTGTGCTGAGCTGAGGAAGCCATCCCTAACACACAGTCTCTACCAGCTCCATGATCACCACCAAAGGAGTGGATTTGAGAAAGAGCATGGGTTCATGTAGGGTACTGCCTAGTCCCCTCCCTGAAGGAGAGGAGACGTTCCTGGGGATGCTCAGAGACCTTTGTAGACAGATCATCAGATGCTATCACTCTCCTATGCCTGCAGAGCACACTGACATTGGAGCAATCTGACTATGCCGGAACTGCTAGGAGCTGGGATGCCAACAATGTTCTCCGAGAAACACCCAGAGGGAACATGTGGAAGGCACAGCTACCATGTCAGGATCCATCCTGTCTGATGAGTTTGGGAGGTCACCTACCAAGCACAGGTGTCCTTGAGGCCCAACTCTGTGTTTAGGCCAATGCACAGAAATATGACTTAGCAAGAAAACCTTCAAAGGCACGAGCAATACTTCACTGAGAAGTGGTGTAGGACAACAGAGCCACTGGGTTCAGCAATGGTTGTGAAGTTGGTAGGTCCTGGCCAGCCATGGATCTTCTGTAATTCGTAGCTGACTCTGCACACATCCACACTTAGCTTCAGAAACATCCAGGGCTTTTAAAAAATTACTGCATGTACCACAGATGTATGTGTTGGCACCCAACACTACAGGAGGGGAGCCTGTGCATGGCATAGATAGCTCTTACATTCATGGCCCACAAGGTTGAAGTTCCAACATCAGTTGGTGTGTTTTCACCTAGGGCTCAAGAACCTCCTGGGGCACATGAGGATGTTCTATGCCTCTACCCCTCTAGCTTCAGCCAGCATGGTTTATATAAACATGCTGACTATATACTCAAATGGTTATTTCTGCAGGTTGTGGTTAGAACGCAAAACGTTCTCCACATTTGTGTGTTTGGACAGTTGGTCCCCAGCTGGTGGTATTGTTCTGAGAGGTTATGAAACCTTCTGGAGGTGGGGCCTTCTTGAAGGGTGTGGTATGCTAGCCTTGAGGATTACATTGTGGTCTTTGTTTTCTATTGAGCTCTCTGCTTCCTGACTGTCAACACAATGTAACCAGCTACCTCACCCACTGCCACAGGCCTGGGCCACTCCTGCTGCCACTGTGTCTGCCTAGCACTGAGCTAGCAGAAACCTCTAAGCTGCTTCTTGTCATGTATTTGGTCTTAGTGACAAGAAAAGCGACTAATACAGAGAACAGTATGCATTTACTAGGGCTGGGGAGATGGCTGAGTGGTTAAGAGCACTGGTTGCTCTTATGTTTGGTCCCAGCGCTCACATGGTGGCTCACAACAGTCTGTAATCGTTCCAGGAGATCCGATACCCTCTTCTGGCCTCCACAGGCACCAGGCACACATGTGGTGCACATATACTCATATACACAAAACTGCTGTACATAAAATGAAAAGAAATGAATTTTAAAAAAAAAAAGCATTTACTGTAATTACAGATGTCCTGGAGGCTTTGGGGGGGAGGTTAGTGGACATAAAATTAAATTAGGAAGAGACACTAATTATAAAAGACCTTCCCCACCAGCATTGATAAGTGCAGCTGGAAACTGATGTGTTCTGGGACATAAGTTTGTGGTCATTGGTGTGTACTGCCTTCTGTGCAGGCCTAGAGATGACCAGGACTCAAAGGTAGGCCTGGATCTTGCTCTCCTGGAACTGGCAATTTCCCCACATACCAGCAATGGGTAGCTGAGGGTTTGCCCTTGGCTTGGGAAACACATTTGCAAGACCATCTGAAATTGCTCAGCACTTTGCCCACATGGGTAAGTCCGGGCATTCTAGCTAGTTCCTTCTTAAGGTGTGGGTGGCCATGGTGCAGTATGGACTTCTGCTGAGCCAACAACCTTCTCTCCCTGTCAAGAAATCTGGAAGTAGCACCAGAGAGGTGCTCAGAGACTCCCAAGTGTGGAGAACTCACTAGTATACAATAATAAGTTCTATACTTAAAAAATTAAATGTATTAGTTTATTTATTGTGTGTATATGTGTATGTGTATACATGCATCCCTACATGTAAGCATGCCACTGTGCACCATGGTGATTATGTGGAAGTCAGAGGATAACATGGGGAATTAGTTCTCTCTTTCCACCATGTACGTCCTAGGGATCAAACTCATTTGTCAGGCTTAGCAGCAAGCAGCTTTACCCACTAAGCCATCTCACAGACCCTGTATACCTGTTGTTTACAGATACAGTCTCACTCTGTAGCCCAGGCTGGCCTGGAACTCAACAGCATTCCTCCTGCTTCTCCTTGATTCCTTCAAATAACATGAGGGCCACTTCAGCAACTGATCTGCTGGACACAGAGGCCACTGAGATGCACCAGCTGACATTCCACTGTCACTGGGGTCTGGTGCACCAGGGCCTTTAGAAAAATGAGCTGGAAGCCCTGTCACACTCACTGGCATGGCTTCCTCTTCTTCAGAATAGGACCGATTTGGAGTTCCCTGCTGCTAGTACAGAATGTATGCGGGGACATAGAACTGGTGAATCTCAGCAGCTGTGTGAGGAGCCAGGGAGGACATACATGATGTAGTCATGGGCAAACAGCACAAAGATGCAAAACCGATGCTCACAGGAAAGACACAGGTAAGATGGTGGAGGTGTCTGGCCACGTCAGAGAGCCCTGAGACTTCTCTACATCCCCTCACAAGAGAGACTGGAGACACAGGGGCATGAGTGCCAGAGTGGAGGCCTGGCTGCATCACTCACTGCTCGTGCAATTGTGAGCAAGCAGATTACATGCTTGGGGCCTTGCCTTCCTGGTCCACAAGGATGATTTGTTGCATGCAGCCTACAAGCCCACTGTGAAGTCGGAGACCTGTAAGTGTATTTTTGTTTGTTTGTCTGTTTGTTTGTTTGTTTAATATTTGTCTTTTCAGACAGGGTGTTTCATGCATGACAGCTTGGCCTTGGTCTTGGATGTAGCTGAGGATGACCTTGAACTTCTGATCCTCCTGCCTCAACTGCCTAAGTGCTGAGCTTACAGGCATGAACCACCAGGCTCTGCAGGACTGGAGATCAAATCCGGGGCTTTGTGAACGCTAGCTCTACTGCTCCATCCCTAGCCCCAAAGGGGCGTTTTATGTAGCCATCACCACTCTCCTAGGACTGGCTGGCACACGACCCCCGGGCAGACACTTGACAGACAGCACTATTCTCTGTGTCCTGTCACAAGCTGTGCAGTTTGAGATACGCCAACAAAGTAAGTCCCAACCTCCCTCCTGCACAGCTTCACGGGGAGATTCCTTCTTAGCACAGAGCTTAGCAACTGCCAGTCAACTGTTTCTCTTTTCCTATCAATTCAAAAACTTTCACCTTGCATCTTGGAGAAGCACTTGGCTATACATTTTTGACAAATCTCAGTGGTCAGCATCATGACTCTTGATTGGGGGTCGCTACAAGGGAACACGGCTGGTCTTGGGCACAAGCACTGTGACAGATGACCTGATGGCAGACAACAGCCCAGTGACTTCTGGGCAGGTGGAGCACACAGAGGGGATTTGCTGGGCAAACGGATGACGCACTTCTCAGGGTGGTTTTCCCTACTCAAGAAACACACAGAACTCAAGAGCCGGTTATTTCTGAAGTGTTTTGCATGATATTTCCAGATGGCAATTCACTGCAGGTCCCTGGAACTAGAAACTGGGGGCTGGTCATGCAAATGTGAACAGAGAGAACATAGTGTAAGCAGCAGCACCTGAGGCACCCACCCGTAAGGTTGGCGGTAGTAACACGGCTAAGGGCTAACAGGCAGCAGACAGGCAAGGTCAGCACTTTGTCGATGGACCCAGAGATAGACAGAGCAGGGGTTCCAACCACCCCAACGGCCTGATAATCTCCATCTCTGGGTAGGGGACACACATGGAGCATGTGGGCCCTCCACTGGCTCCGCCCACAACAGTCAAGAGGACTAACTAAGCCCAAAGCAGTTACTTCAGGTGTTGTCCGGTCTCTGCCATGACCTTCGACAAACCCCAGGCAAGGGAGTCTGATGGCGTTCCCTCCTGGAAAGCCTCCAGCTCTCGGGGGCTTTTCTTTCTTTGCCTCAGTCTCTCACCTTTCCCTAATTCTCCTTAAGACAGCTTGTTTGCACTTTACATACTCCAGCTGTCTGTGTTTTTAATCTTCACTGGCCTGGGACAAACTCAGTGCGAGCATCCCAGGCCAGCTTTGGTGCCTGAGTGTCTGACACCCATGGTCCTTGGGTCATGTAGAGAACCCTACATGACAGGGGTGGAGTCGGGTATGACTGTGTCCTCTCCAAGAACCAGCTACTCCACAGTAGGCCAAGTGAGACCAGACTGGCCTCTGCTGGAGTGCTGGGGCCCAGTGTGACATACAGTGGGAAGAAAGTGAACTAACGGGGCTGGAGAGATGGCTCAGTGGTTAAGAACACTGGCTGCTCTTCCAGAGGTCCTGAGTTCAATTCCCAGCAGCCACATGGTGGCTCACCACCATCTATAATGGGATCTGATGCCCTCTTCTGGCCTGCAAGCATACATGCAGACAGAGCACTCATACATTAAAAAATAAATAAATATTAAAGAAAGACAGTGGACTAACTGGGCCCATGGGGCTCCACTTCATCCTTCCCATCTCCCCCCATTTCTGAAACCTCTCATCCCCTCCACAATGCCAGCTGGCTCACCTGGATGATGAAGCCAGTCGAAGAGCACTGGCGGACCCACAGGCTGAATTTCCGCTTTTTCCTCTTGCGCAGCTCACGCTCTGTGCACGTGGCGATGAACACGGGGTCCTCATCAATCAGGGGTTCGTGTAGCACCTGCAAGAAAGGCAAAACCAGAAGTTTTCATGGGGCAGTGTGAGCTCGGCTCTCAGCAACACCTTCAGAAGCCTGTGTGACCATGACTAAGCTGCCTGACCTCTCTGACCTGGAGTCTCCTTATCTGGGAAGGGTTAGCATAACTGCGCTGGTGCTCTTGGGGTGGGGGGTGAGGGGGCTCAGCTGGGAAGCATGGGCGCATTCACCTGCACCCTGATGCTCAGCAGGCATTCCTTTAGCAGAGATGACTGTGCTTCTCGCTATCCTCTTTACATATTCCCACACTAGCTGTGCCTATAATCTTCACTGGCATGAGACAACAAACTCAGAGCCACTATCCCAGGCCCATCTTTGGTGACTGTGAGTGTCTGGAACCCTAGATCCTTGTCAAAACCCTACATCACAGGGGTGGAGCCAGGTATGACTGCGGCCTATATCAGTGATCTCTATCACTGGCCCAGTGTCTCCAGGCCCAACTTGTGCCCGTGTGTGTGTGTGTGTGTGTGTGTGTGTGTGTGTGTGTGTGTGTGAATAAGTGCACATGAGTGGAGGTGTGTTATGGAATATTATTTTAATATGTGTTACATTAATTTATGCTGTGGAATATTTGTTTAATGATGCAAAGATGTGTTGCATTCTCTTATGCTGCATGTTTAACTCTGTGAAGTTGTGTTACTTAGCTTGCCTAGAGCACACGGTTAGTCTAATAAAGAGCTAACTGCTAACTGGCCAATAGCTAAGCAGGAGAGGGATAGGTGGGTGGGGCTGCCAGGCCAAGAGAATAAAGAGAAGGAGAAGAAGAGGAAGATGACAGGGGCCAGCTACCCAGCCAGCCACAAGGTAAGAAGGAAAGAAAGGTATATAGAATAGAAAAAGGTAAAAGCCTAGAGGCAAAAGGTAGATGGGATAATTTAAGTTAAGAAACGTTGGCTACAAATAAGCCAAGCTAAGGCCAGGCATTCATAAGTAATAAGTTTCCATGTATTTATCTGGGAGCTAGGTGGTGGGCCCCCCAAAGAGTAAAACAAAACCAAACCCAACTACAACAGTGTCTACAGGGGCCCGAGGTATCTGATTCCCTGGGACTGGAGGTACAAGTGGTTGTGAGCTGTCCAGTACATGTGCTCTGAAGTGAACCTGGATCCTCTGCAAGAACAAAAAGCATTCTTAGCCACTGAGCATCTCTCTGGCTCTGACATCCCTAAGCAATTATTAATTGTACTTCACTTATGTCAACGTTTTTTTTAAAAGATTTATTTATTTAATGGTACTTTGGAATTTTGCCTGCATGTATATCTATATGAGGGTGTCAGAACTTCTGGAACTGGAATTACAGACAGTTGTGAACTGTCATGTGGGTGCTGGGAATTGAACCTGGGTCCTTTGGAAGAGTAGTCAGGGCTCTTAACCTCGGAGCCATCTCTCCAGCCCATTATGTCAACTTTTTTTTTTTTTTTTTTTTTTTTCCGAGACAGGGTTTCTCTGTGAAGCTTTGCACCTTTTCCTGGAACTCACTTGGTAGCCCAGGCTGGCCTCAAACTCACAGAGATCCACCTGGCTCTGCCTCCCAAGTGCTGGGATTAAAGGTGTGCTCCACCACCGTCTGGCTCAACTTCTTGATAACATGATTCTATGACCTTTTCAAAGACAGAACAATAAAAATGACTCCAAGTTGATTTTTCAAACTAAAATGCCTGGGAGGCTTTTGAGCACAATGTGGCAATACAGCACATACTACAATTCTCTCCCAGTCTATTCCACAGTTATGAATTAGAGTGCATACCTGCAGTTAAGTAAGATGACGTGCATACACACTGATTTCCACACTACACAATGCTCGAGATTGAGGATCATCAAACCACTGCCTACTTTTGTAAACAAAATCTATTGGAATAATCCTCTGTTCTCATCCACTGCAGCTTTGTGGCCACATGAAAGAAGGGACAAGATCCAATAGAGACCACAGAACTCTAAGGCAGTCTTTGACCACATGCAGAAAGTTTTGAGGATCTCAGCTCCTAGAGATGGTGGTCAAGTGTGTCTCTCTCAGCAGGTTTGAGTCAGCTCAGGGCATGAGGTCTTCCCAAAGAGCCACAACAGTCCATGGTCTGGCATGGGTACCCTGGAAGGTGAGCTCTGCTTTCATGACCCAGCATTCTTTTGGTAATGGTGCCTTTGGTTCTATTTTTAAAAAGCTTCAGCCTCAAGCTGTGTGGTAGTGGCACACACCTTTAATCCCAGCACTCAGGAGGCAGAGCCAGGCGGATCTCTGTGAGTTTGAGGCCAGCCTGGTCTCAGAGTGAGATCCAGGACAAATACCAAAGCTACACAGAGAAACCTTGTCTCAAAAAACCAAAAACCAAACCAAACCAAAACAACAACAACAACGACAAAAACCCAGCATCAGCCTCAGGGCTTTATAAATGGCTCCTCTTACAAAGGACCCATGTTTGGTTTCCAGCACCCACATGGTGGCTCACAATGTTGTGGAACTCCAGTTCTAGGGGATCCAATGCCCTTTTCTGATCTCTGTGGGCACGACACACATGTAGTATACTTACATACATGCAGGCAAAACTCATAAACATAAAATAAATCTTTTTTTTTTAAAGTACCAGCCACAATTCACTGGTATGCACTGTATATACTCTGCCCCTTGGATTTTTATTGTTGGAAAATCTTGAAAGTGACTTCAGGATGTGCCCCTGCCTCTACTCAGTATGGGAATGGACAAGTTGGCCCTGCCTGTACTGCAACTGAGACCCTCATGCCCAGCTCCTCACAGTCCCTGGCTCCTTGCAGCTTATGAAATATTCAAGGCCCCATGTGGAACCATCTAGCAAAAATGGACAATCTAAGGAGGTCATAGGAACAGGGAAGAGACAGCATGGCGGTGTCCCGGCTCCCTGCTCTTTCCCTGCCCATCTTCTTGCCTAGATCTGTGGTTTCTCAGCCACCCAAATGTCCTCCTCCTCAGTGAGTGAGTAAGTACATCTCTACATGATCTTCAACTACATTTATAAGTGCATCACAGCAGGGCCAGCAGGAACCTGAGTCTCCTCCTCTTCTGGGGAAAACATCCAGCATCCCTGTCATATAGCACTGTCCCTGTGTCCCCTCTGTGCAACAAGCCACTCAGGGTGTGCCAGGTAGCACATATGGTAGACAAACATCTTTTATTTATTTACATAATCCCTCTCCAGGGATATTTCTCTGATTAATCTGGCTCCAGTTTTGATGAGAATAACGCCTCCTATTTTGTACTTGTATGTGAACATCACGCATAAAAATGGCTTGTTTACTGGTAGATTCTGGGGTCTTCTGAGGACACTGTAAAGCGTTCTGCAAAGGGTAACATTTGCTAGAACAATAGCTCCCAAGATTGCACACTGAGAGTTCATGTACCTGTGTGTGTGCGCGTGTGTGTGTGTGCGTGTGCACGCATGTGTGTGTATGCTAGTGCACATGTGTTCAGGGTGGAGTCATGATGGTACAAGGGAGCTGGTTCTGGGTCACTCCTGGGAACCAGAGCAAGACTGACCCCAATTGACAAGAGCATTGGGAAGAACATCATCTCAATTAGTCTCAACAGGCAAAGGCAGACAAGTTCCCAAGCCAGAATGTGGCTTGCCATCCCCTCCCGCCACCCCAGCTCTGGCTCTCACAAGGTGCCTGGCCAGTTCTAGAACAGAAGGGAAACCTGTGCAGGGTATTCAGAAGCCCATGGACCCGAGACACAATAACGTCCCCATAAAAGCCCTGATGTTTCCAGTTGTGCAGAACAAGGGGAACATTACAGACTTGGGCAGAAGTGAACCTTGAGTAGAAGCCTAGCAGGAGCCTCTTAAAAGATAGTCATGGGCATAAAGAATGGTGCATCTGTGGAACCGGATCTCTCCACAGAAGGAACTCCGCTTACTTACCTAGGCACACAACTTTTTAATTTAAGTTAGAGAGCTTTACAGGTATCAGCCACCTCCCTCATGTGCTAGATCAACAGAGAACTCTGAGGAGAGTCTGAGATTCTGGCACCAGACTGTGTGCTGGACAGTGTGACAGGGCTGAGTACAGGCAGACATGGAAGGCAGGGTGGATCAGGAGCTGAGAGCCAACAGTGGCCGCCTCCTGGAACGTCTGGAAGGAGTGTGTGTGTGGGGGGGGGGGGGCTGGGCCACCAGACCCTGGAAAAGGCTCCAGGTTCTGCTCTGAGTGACCAGGTGGACCTCTGCATGTAAGAAGTCCCAATGACCAAAAGAGTAGCCCCAATTCCAGCTCATTTCTTCACTGTCCAAAAGGTGAAGGCACACTACCAGGTATGTGCCCCTCAGTGAACATGACAGGGATCTCGAGGCTAGTCTGTGTAAAGCCTAGTGCAGGAAGAGCCATGGAACAGGAAGATGTGGAAAGAGGAGACTGCTGTACCTCTGAGCAAGGGTTGAATTCCAACTGTCTGGGGGCTGGAGTTCAAGCCTCCACTATCCCTTCCACCCTTACAAACATGTTTGGATCATAAGGTTGACAGTGTGACTGGTGACCTTGAAGGGACTTGTTTGAGTCATTGGAGAAAGTATGGCTGGACAGGGAGAAAGGACATCCTAAACCCTGTCCATAGGCAAGAAAAGGCTCAGGGCATTCAATGGCATCTGGTGCGTGTGTACGCGTGCAGGCAGACAGACAGACAGACAGACAGACAGACACACACACACACACACACACACACACACACACAGGCACACAGACACACACACAGGCACACGGACAGGCACAGGGACAGACAGATGGACACACACGCACACAGACACACACACACAGGCACACACACAGGCACACAGACAGATGGACACACACACACACACACACACACACACACACACGCACACACGCACGCACGCACGCGCACACACACGCACACACACGCACGCACTGGCCTCACCTGGGTCTGAGACGGCCTGAAGGCAGCATCGAAGCTGCTCTGCAGCGAGTCCAGGAAGGGCTGGACCTTGTAGAGCCCATGCGTGGTCTGGCTGGAACGGAAGGCCACCACGTGGAAGTACTTGAGGATCTTCTCGAAGCGGGCCTGGCTCATGACGAGGGCGAGGCTCCGGTTGCTGTAGAAGCCTCCACTCCAAATGCTGAGTACCGACTCACAGTGCGAGACGCTGGTAGATATCACATAGCCCAGGAAGGCCTTCATCTCGGCCAGTGTCACCTCCACCCAGGCACCATCACTGCCAAAGCGTTCCTGGAACTTCCTGGCATACATGTTGGTCTGTACTACCATGTTCTTGAGCACGTTGTCTGGAACAAAAAGCTGAAAGAAGTCCACTGCACTAGCGCTGGGAGGCATCTTTCTGATTGGACCTGAAACCCAAAGACAGGCGAGTATTCACTCCCAAAGCCACTACCACCTGGCAGGAACCAAGTCCTCTTGGTCTTGGGCCTCAGGCCAGCAACCTTGTCTAGCCTCCCTTCCCTCCTGCATCTGACACCTTGCCCATTGGTGGCCATGAGCCCGCTCTCCCGTCCCCTGGATTTCTTGTCACTCAGATGCTCCTCTCTTGTCTCCCAGAATACAGCCATCATTCCCACCTTTCTTCCAAACCTGTCTCCCATAGCCCAAGCGCTTCTGTTCTGTTCCTTTCATCCCTGACCTCCTGTCCCCTGGTTCTCCTGCTGCCCGACCCATCACACCTACGCTGTCCCCAGTCATCGGTGGCAATACTCTTTCAAGAATCTAGCCAAACAAGAGTCCTGCCAAATGCAGCTCCCCCCCCCCCCACCCCGCCCCAGTGAAGACTGATCTGAGGAGAGAGGCACGGAAGGGCGGCACATACACAGCTGCACCACCACTCTCCGGCTTGTACTGTGTAAGGTATGGGGACTCTGCAACTATAATGCTTCAGCTGCAGCCAGTAGAGAGCAAACTTTACTAGGATTCTCACGGAACTGTAAACTACTGGTGGATTAATTCAAAGGAGTAATGTAAGAAGACAGTTTCACCATTAGGAGACAGGCCTCACAAATTTTAACTGATACAGCTTCTTTGCACATGTACACACACACACACACACACACACACACACACACACACACACACACACGACTCTTCAACTTACTCTAACATTCTCATCATGAACCAAAAACATCTTAAGTGGGAAATGCATGTGCCGTCCTAACCAGATTGCTCTAATTCACTGCAGGGTATCAGCTGCTCCCCTCACAATGGCAACTGACTGGGAGCCATAGCTCAACATCACTGCTTCAAACCTCAGGAGAATTATCAGCTGACATAATGCCAGCCAGAGAAAAGATCCAAGTTTAAAATGCAAATATGGTTCCTACTCAAATACACCACTGCTTTTGCATTACCCTGAAGTCAAGAACTCTCCCTCTCTTCTTTCTTTCTTTTTTCAAAGAGTGTCTTTGAGTAGCCCTGGCTGTCCTGGAACTTGCTCTGTAGACCAGGCTGGCCTCAAACCCAGAGATCCACCTGCCTCTCTGCCTCCTGAGGGCTGGGATTAAAGGCATAGGCTACCACGGCCCTGCTTAAGTCAAGAACTCTTAAACTGAGGTCTCTCTCTCCCTCTGTGGGTGTGTGAGTGCATGTGTACATGTGTGTGCTGTGTGTGTTTAGATGATTCTTAGGAGCCACTGACTGCAATTCCATTAAGCGGTCTTGAAGCAGCATGCTCTGATTTGTAGGAGTCAAGCTTTCTTTTGCATCTGTGTGACAATTTTTAATAAAAACCGGGTGGATTCTCCAGAGTTTCAAAGGCCTTCCTTTCCCACCAGCTTGTTCAGTCTGAAAAACCAAGCTCTTCACAGCAACACGAAGACCAATAAAGCCGACAAGACAGCTGGGTTTTTGAGCAGTGGCCAGATCCAGGGATGCAACTACCTACACATTTTCCCCCCATTTACGTGTGTGTGTGTGTGTGTGTGTGTGTGTATGTTTCCATGTGTGTGGGCACATGGAGGAGTACACATACACCTGTGCATGCGCACATACAAATGGAAGCCCAAGGTTGAAATTGTGAATCACTCATTTCCATATTATTCATGGAGACAGGGTTTCTTAATCAAACCCAGAGCTCACTGATAAGAACCCAAACTAATCCTCACACTTGTGTGGCAAACACTCCAACCACCTGCCTAGCCCCTGATTCCTTAAAATTCAGTTCACTGTACATCAGATTTGCCACTTGCTCCCAGCTCTACCTTTCTCTTTGTAGAATAGACTGCTGAGTGAAACCAGCTTCGAAAGACTGTCTACAAAGTAAAATGAACAAGGCCACTACCAGATTCTCCGTAAAACACTGACAAGAAGAGACAAAGCCAAGGAAATCACTGAGGGCTTTGCAGAGCAAATCCTCTTTTCATTTTCAGTTCACCTAGACAGCAGAGTAGCTACTGTACCCACTGTGAAGAAAGGTAGCCTAGCTGACACCAGTGCCCCGACTGACTCAGGGAGCAGGCCACTTGGCATGGGAATGCTGAAACACGGGACTATGTTTACTGGTGTTCTCTAAGTGCCCTGGTGAGCATCTCAGCATTTCAGTAGGCCTGGCAGCCTCCTGTGGGTGGAGCCATAAATTATTCAGAATGGCGTTCAGCAAGGGGGAAGGCCAGCCTCGTAACTGCTGCATCATGCTGACTGAGAGGCGTGGAATTTTCTTTTCCTAAAGCTATGTCTAAAGCAATCTTCCTTCCCATGCGTGCCGTTTTTAGATGGATTCCTAAGGAAGGCCTACTCCAGCCTGCTTCCTGAACAGACGGCAGAGGACTGGCTTCCGTGACCTATGCAGACTGACAAGCTCCCTGGCTAGTCTTTCATGGTTGCTGTGACCCCTGCCACTTAGAATAAGGTGACATGGTTTGGTTGTCATGAAGAAGGAGGTGAGTTGTTGATCCAGCTCCTACCTACAGCCTCACAATAAGGCCACTTAGCTTTCTAGCATGGCCTGTATAACTTGACATCAGCCCCAAGGGGCACCACCCCTATGCAGAGAGAAGGTCAGAAGTAGGACATAGCGTGTGCTCTCTGAGCGACATAGCTGGATGACTTTGTAGCTCTGCGTGGGACTTTGCCTGCTATCTGTGGAGATTACTAAGAATGCCACATGCCCCCATGGGAACAACAACCATGTATCTCTCCCCTCTGTGACACCCTCCTGCTGTGGAGTGAAAAGGGTAAAGGCACCTAGTGGGTATCTAAAGGAAGCAGAGACCTTATGTCACTGACTGCAGAGAGGCCTGGGCATGGGTCGGGGGAGATCTGGAAGAGGTGTCCTTTAGGGTCTAGTGGGAGTGGAAGATCTAAGTCCAAAGTCCAGAGCAAAAAAGTTCACACCACAGGTCACCGTGTTAGGGGCCTGCCTTTAACCCAGTCCCCTGAGCACGGCTTCCTTCCCCTCACTCTCCTGATAGCCAACAGGAGCTCAGAACCCCCTCTGGAGCTTCTTCTATCCAACTTCACAGACTGCCCTCTTTGCACAGGTCCCAGCTCAGACATGGCTGTCTGTGCCACTCACTCTGACACCTATTGAAGCAAGAAGGCCAAGGCCATGGCTGTCATATGCTTTCTGTCCTCCAAGTTCAGGATGTGGTGTGCCCAACATTTTAGAGATTAACAAAGGGGAGAATGGGCACCACCACACTCCATGAGATGCAAAGGGCATCTTTGCTGAGTTCAGTAGGAAGAATAGTGTGCCTGTGTCACCTCTTGGTGACAGGTTTGGGTCAGCCATGTCTACCATACCTTGAAGGGTACCATGAAGGACTGACAGAGCAAACAGGTTCAGAGCATGTGAGGGAGCCCACCTGAAAAGTCAGGATGTTTTGGGTGTTGGGCAGGAAGTGGTAAATGCATAGCCTGTCTGGAGGCAACAATGGGTCCAGCCTTGTTGTCCCCGCTCTCAACCTCCTTTCTCCTACTGGGGAAAGCCCCTGGTGGACCACTCCTGGCCTTCCTCACTTCCCTCTGCCTTCCTCCCATCCCAAGCACTAAGCCAAAAGCAAATAACACAACCTTTAGTCTCCAAATAGGAGGAGAGCCACAAAGCCTCACACAGGTAGGACCAACCTTGGCTGCGAGTGACCTACTGGGTCGCTCATTCTTCATTCACGCAACAGACTTCATGACCATCATCAGTGTGGGAGTCAATAAAAACTCCAAAGGTACAACGAATCCCCAGTGCCACTCCCTGGAATAGGAAGAGTGTTTTCTTGCATTTCTGGAGGAGCCATGCTGCCTGGGGTAGAGATGGCCATTTGAACACGTTTGGGGCAGATACTGTCAACAGTTTTATGGCACAGCTGAAGATCAATTTGTATTTTAAATGCTGAGTTTAAAATCACTTCTCTCCAGGCTAAATCAAGTAACTTCAAAAACCGTAATTAGAATGGCTCACATCACCACAAACTGCCCCTCTCTGGAGACATTAGGAATCTCACTCGGTGAAGGGTGGTGAAGAGAGAGGCCTGTAGCCCAGTGTGTGCCTATAATCCCAGCACTTGGGAAACTGAGGCAGGTGGACTACTGTGAGTTCAAGGCTAGCCTACTTTACATAGCAAGTTATAGGCAAGCCTGGGCTATATAGAGTGCCACCCTGTCAAGGAAAGGAGCGGAAGGGGACGGGACACGGCAGGAGGAAAAGGCAGAGAAAGGACAGAGGTGTCCCTGAGGAAATGAGGTGTAGAGGAAGGTAACAGGGCAGTCAGTAGTTCCGGGATTCAGCCTGGGACCGGGAGCAGCTGAAACACAGGAGGAACCCTCAGACAGGGAAGAGGCGGGGAGAGTGTGCGGTGCCCATGCGCCTGTGTGCAGAAGCCATGTGTGAACTTGGTCTAGCCCTCAGTCTCTGAAACCCTGGCTTCAAATCTTTGTCCTTATGTTCAAACGAACTTAACCAGAGGGTCACAGAGGTTCACAGGATAGGCTGGACACAGAAAACACATTTCTATTCTCATAACCCTGCCCCAGCATTTAAAAAATAACAGGGAGTCCAAAGAAACAAATCAAAGAGGCTCTACAAGGCTGAAGGAACAGGTCTGGCTCTTCCAGCCCAAACAAAAGGGTAAGCTAAGACCTCTAACTCAGGCCAGATCCCTATTTAAACAGCTCCTTAGCAACAACAAGTCTGAGGGAGACAGGGGGATGGTGAAAACCCCGACAACCACTCAGCATAACAGACAGGTGTGGATGGGAGTCCTCCTCTGCCTGGCCTACCCGACCCCTGACATGGATGGACCTACTTTTATGCTCCCTGCCCAACATGGGAGCTGGCTCTTCCTGGCTTGTGTGTGTGTGTGTGTGTGTGTGTGTGTGTGTGTAGTGGGGACAGTACCAGACTTCCTGCCCAGATGGACCACCTTCCCACTTGGACATCTGGGCAAGTGGCTGCCTCCCATCCTCCTGAAGACATCCATTTAGGAGGCACGGAAGGTCCATCTCATCACAGCTCATATAGACCCACGATCCTTCGAGGACACACAGCCCAGCTCATGGGGCCCAGAGACCCGTGCCCCACCACTGGGTCCTCTGTTTGTTTGACTCTGGGTGTGAACTAGGGCAAAACGTTGCAGGACAGCTGGGGGCAATGGCAGCAGAGAGCTAGGTCCCTGGATACCCATGTCCTCCTCACCATACTGCTGTCCCAGAAAAGCATGCAGGCTGGAGCAGCTTCTCCCTGGATGCTAATTATATCCCTCCCATCCCTTGTGCACCCACCCACGCCCTGCTGGGAGAGAAGAGAAAGAAGAAAATGAGAAAGGGGAGTTGGGGTACAGAAACTGATCCCAAGATGACGGCACTGCTCAGAAGCACGAGAATGACAAGGCACAAACTTCAGTGTCCTCGTTTGATAGTGAGCACTGGGCTGGGACAGAGCAAGGAGCAGCAGGCCCAGGAGACCAAAGGGTAAAGGCCTGAAGAGGTACAGGCAGGGCACTCCTGTCTCCCCAGGACGGGAGCTGAGGGATTGTTGTCTCCTGGCCACATTTCAACATACTTCAAGAGTATTAGCTCCAAAAGCATTGCCAAGGGAACACTTTGCTTGTTTATCCATAAATATAAGAATGTCAAATTCACTTCATTTAACATACACACGGCATTTGCCATGCTTTTACACATAGGCGTGTGCTGTCTGCTTCACAAATGATCATTTACTTGTTCCTGGATACCAGGTCCATGCAGTCTGTTCTGTTATTAACCCCACTGACCCGAAGGGGAAACTAAGTCACAGAGGGATGTTGCTGTTGTTGTTGTTGTAAGGGCCATTTCCAAGGTCCTGCATCTGGTAGTATTTGTGGTGACTAGTCTTCACTGTCAACTTGACTAGGTTTAAAATCATCATGGAAACGCCCCTTGGAGCATCGGTGAAGCTATTCCCAGATTAACTGAGATGGGGGACAATCCCCAGTGTGTGGGTGGCACCACCCCATAGTCTAGGGTAGCAGAATGCACCAAGGAGTCAGCGAGCACCAGCATCCACTGGCTTCCCTTCCTTCCTGGAGACACAATGTGACCAGCAGCCTCATGCTCCTGCCCCTGCACAAGCCCCTCCACGGTGGCTCATATACTTCTGAACTGTGAGCCAAAATTTTAAAAAATTAAGGAAAAAAAAAAAAAGAAATCTGTAAAAAAAAAAAAAAAAATTAGAGGATTACAGACTCAGGGCAAGCATTTTGCTCCCAGTGAACCTGTTCAACTTTCACCTCCCGAGCTAACTAAAGCCGCTCCTGTCAGGTATTTGTCAAGAAATCTGACTAATAATACAGTGCTATAACCAGAATAAACTCAACAGCCTAGCTCTGTGGAAGGCACCTTCGCCTTTCCAGCTGGTTCCATTTTCTCATCAGAGTCCCCTGTACCAAAGGCCTTCGACATATCTCCACAACCTCAACATGATACAGCCCACAACTAGATGAAGAAAACCATCAACACTCTGAAAGCCATCATCTGCTGCGATCGGACCCATGTCTTAGGAATATAACCCACAGGCACAAGACAGATGTGCTCAATGAACATAGAATATAGAGTGACATGCCCCCAGTATGGCTAAGGCCTCCTCTCTCCTTCTGTGTGTGGATGAAGCTAGGCACTCACAGCCCTGCCCAGGGCACAGTCCCCACACACTTCAAAAGGGAGACTTATAAGTACAACTGACATTCATGCAGTGGTGCATGTGATTTTGAGACAGAATTTCATTATCCCAGGCTGGCCTTGAACTCATTAGGTAGCTGAACATGATCTTGAACTTCTGGTCCTCCTTCCTCCACTTCCAAAGTGCTGAAATTACGGACATGCACCACCATGCCTGGTTTATATGGTGCTGGGAGTTAACCACAGGGGGTTCATGCATACTTAGCAAGCACTCTACCAACTGAGCTACATCCCAAGACTGCTGAAGTATTTTTAAACTGCAATTTAAGCTTTCCAGCACAAAGGCTCTTCTAATTGTCCCATCTTGTGGCAACAGCTATTCTTTTCTTCAAATTATGAGCTCGTGCAAAGACAAAAGTGGAGATGGAAAAAGTCTCTGGTGAGGACAGTCCCCTGGTGGGGCTTTTATTTGGGACCCAGGCAGTCGTGAGACCCAACTCAGACCAGTGCAAGTCAGCCAGCTGGGACCTAAATTCAACACAATTCAAAGGCTTTTTAAAATTTTTTTTAATTGAGGAGCCAAAGATGCAAACGTGACCACTACTCATCCGCTCCACACGCATGCCACTGCTTAAAAGAACATAGAACTGTGGCTGGAAAGATGGCATAGTGGTTAAGAGCACTGGCTGCTCTTTTGGAAGACCTGGGTTCAGTTCCCAGCATCCACATGGCAGATCACCACTGTCTATAATCGCAACTCCAGGAGTTCTGACACCTTTACACAGACATACATGCAAGCAAAAACACCAATGGACATAACATAAAAAATAAAAAAAATTTAAAAAAAGAAATCTGTAAAAAAAAAACAAAAACCATAGGATTACAGACTCAGGGCAAGCATTTTGCCCCCAGTGAACTTGTTCAACGTTCACATCCCTTCAGGAAGGAAGCTGCCAGGTGGTAGCTCCAGAGGCACTTTCTGTGAGGTGACTCGTGTGGGGGACACTAGTCTTAATTCAGCCTACCATGTATCAGGAGGACAGCTAGTGACTGTGAGAGCTCATCACCCCAACTCTGAGGAAACTTTACAGATGAGGGCCAGCCATAGGGCTCAGACACACTGTCCCACAGCACCCTCCCAAGGACAGGGCCAGAGTCTGTGCTCAGGAGCTCCCACTCTGGCGCTAGCAAAACTTGTAACAAGCTACTCAAGCCTTGGAGAGGAGGCTGGGTAGGCATGAGGGAAGGGGAGATGTAAACAAAGGCTCCTAGAGACAGGACATCCACTCGGCCATGCAGTGCTGGCAAGTCTGTGTTCCACCACAGTGAGACAGGGCAGCAGGGCCCTGCAGAGAATGTTCGAGGACACCAGAGACAGCTGCATTCCAGTGGGATCAGGAAACAATCAATTGGAGGTGAGTGACGGAAAGGTAGGGGCCTGGTACTCAGCACACACCCTCTGCCAGTCTCTGCACACTGCCTGGACTTCGCTGGGGTGGCTGGAGCAGATTCATGCTGTTGGGTTTCCCTGGATTACACTCCTATTGGAGCCAATCCTACCCTAGAAAGACCCCAATCCATACCTCACCCTGCTGACCTCACAAACATACACACATCTAGCGTGTGACCAAAAGGGAAGGAGACACAGACCACTATGAGCCAGCCACGGCAAACGCAAGATGTCTTTCCCTCTGAGGCAGGACAGAGAGATCTGGGGACAGAAGGAGGGAGAAAAGGCTGAGAGAGAGGGAAGGCTCTGGGACCTGATGTGCTTTTACTGATGAAAAATAGCCGTCTTCAGACTCACTGACAAGGACTCACTGTGTTTTCTGAAAGGCCTCTTATCAAAGACGATAAATGGTGCTTATTTAAGGGGCAGATGAAGCGTTCCCCAAAACACTTCAATTAAGACTGTCAAAAGACCATAATTAATGAAGGCTGTGGTTACTTATGGATACAACGTTGCTAACATTCCAGCCTCTCAGATATAGAAGATACTTATAACTCTAACTCACAATTTTGTTTACTGCGAAAAACTCTAACTTTAAATCTTGTTGCAAATTACACTCTCTGGGCAATGTTGGAAAGAAACAAGGTGGTTTCTTAGCAACCTTCAGAGATCTAACTTGAGAGCCACAGATCTCACATATATGTGCAGAGGAATCTGAGTATCCAGAGCCCGGGCTTGTCAAATCAGACGGCTTCACTCTCCGAGAGCACTTTTTTTTTTCTTTTCTTTTCTTTTCTTTTTTTTTTTAAAGATTTATTTATTTATTATGTATACAGTGTTCTGCCTGCATATATGCCTGCAGGCCAGAAGAGGGCACCAGATCTCATTACAGATGGTTGTGAGCCACCATGTGGTTGCTGGGAATTGAACTCAGGACCTCTAGAAGAACAGCCAGTGCTCTTAACCGCTGAGCCATCTCTCCAGCCCCATTTTTCTTTTCAACAAACCCAACTTTGCTTCATATTCGGCTCACTCTGAAATGTATTTTGTTGTCTAACCCACAAATCCCAGTTTTGTCCGAGTGGAGAGAACTCCTTGGCTGCTGCTGCTGTGGCATGGCACCGTGTGGCTTTCCCCAGTGACATTACCACCATCCACCCTCATTCCCTCAGTTCTAGAGAGTCCTTCATAGCTGCACAAATACAAAGAGTACAGGACACACCTGTCTGAGGAAGGCCCTGTGAATGGAAGCAGACAGCCAGGACGCCACAGCACTTCTATCCCCTCCTAGTCACCGGCATGCTCTCCAGAGATGCCTGGTAACAGCCTGACAGCTGATGGCCAGGAGACGAGGGATCTGTCTTCTTACCCCGTGTGCCCTGGTGCAGGTGGGCTCACTCGACAGGAGCCCATCAGCACAAAAACGCCTCTTACAGATTCTCACCATGGCCACCTGAGGGGTTCGCAGTGACACTCCAAAGCCTCAGCAGGCGGCCTTGCCCTCCCTCCCCAATCTTCTCCTGGTGCAGCCCCCTCCCCTGCAGTACCCCACTGCTCCAACTGAAGCTCTGCCAGGTTGTTGGCTGAGAATGAAGCTCAGCAGGTGAAGACCAAAGGGAGGGGGGTTATTTTGATAATGGCTTCCAGGCAATCCACGGCTTCATCTAGAGGCGGGCCGAGAACATAGTGGCTATGAGGTAGAGAGGGCAATGCATGGTCCTGTGATGGGGGCTCAGAGGCCTATGGACATATCCACACAGCTCTTTCCCCAATCAGCCTTGCCTCCGCTCTCCAGACACATTCCAGGGATGAGCGAGACGGGACGTGGCACGCCACAGTGAAATAGGCGACCCCCGTGCAGAGATGGCACAAGCTTCTGCTCTTGAGTCAATCCACCAAGTCTACACATGGGCGACAAGGAGTCTAAAGCCCCATCTGGTGCCGTGACGGAAGCTCAATGCCTGTTTCAGGTGATGAGGACCAGGGGCCGGGGGCCATGTTTTTTGTCACGCTCCCTACAGGAGGGAAATCAGGAGGAGTGTTTCTTCCCAAATACAAGCGTTTTTTTAATGTGTTTTTATTTTGTGTGTACCAGTGTTAAGCACACCATGTACATGCAGTGACCTCAGAGGTCAGAGGCCAGAGGAGGCCACCAGATCCCAGGAACTGGAATTACAGATGACTGGAAGCACCCAGGAGGCAGCCTGTAACTGTCACTGCAGTTCCAGGGGAATCCAATGCCCTCTTCTGGCTTCCATGGGTACACATGTAGTACACATACAACTATGTAGACAACACACTCACACACACAAAATAAACAGTTTTTTAAAAAGATTATAAAGTGGGCTGGAGGTTAAGAGCCCTGACTGCTCTTCCAGAGGTCCTGAGTTCAATTCCCAGCAACCACATGGTGGCTCACAACCATCTGTAATGAGATCTGGTGCCCTCTTCTGGCCTGCAGTCATACATGCAGATAGAACACTGTATACATAATAAATAAATATTTTAAAAAGATTGTAAAGTAATATGAGCAAAAAAGCCCAAACTTACTTAAAAATTTAAAAGATGAGTTTGCAAACATGTAAAGCTGAGGATGAGCCACACATGCTTCAGCCTAGAAGGATCCTATGGGATCTCTAACTTCTTTAGACATTTGAATTACGATTTCTGAAAATCATTGACACAACTAAATATATGGCTAGTGAAGGTAGCAATGGAGTCCCAACGGATTGTGGTGTGTGTGTGTGTGTGTGTGTGTGTGTGTGTGTATGCGCGCATGTGTATTTTGTCACAGTGACAAGAAAAGCGGCCAATACACAAGTCAACATAAGCCAAGGTGTAATCTAAGTGCTCAGGCAGTCCCAATTCCCCATACTCCTCTGCCTGTCCCCTCAAGGGAAGGGGCAGTTTCACCTGCAAAAGCTGTGCAGGACACGTGATGTCCATCCTTCTAGAGTGGGCATTCTGTGTGTTACAGCCAACCTGTCTCTGGGTCCACATTTATTCCCTAACAGGAGCCATAAGAGCCCCACGGGGAGCAGATACAGCGTTTAGCCCTGGGCAACTTTCAGAGCCCACTGCTTACCACCTTTCCTCTTCACAGACTTGCAGACGCTTAAGTAACATCTTTGGTTTCTCCCTCCTGCACAAAGTTTCCAAAAAGGAATACAAAAGCAGGCATGGACAGCAAAAATCACCCAAATGTGTACGTGCAGGCTGAAAGCTACAAACCTCAAAAGAGGCATGTTTAATGAGGCTGTAACAACAAAACGAAAAGGATCCCAAAAACGTTGCTATGGCAGTCAAATAGTTGTTTATACTTTCCACTGGCTATAAATAGTCCTCTTGATAACCAAGGGTATTGTTTGTCAAACTCAGGGCAGAAAATACAGCTGTTGGCAGATGCTGGTGAAATGGCAAGCGGGAGGAAGAGGAGGCTGTACGTGGTGAACAAGTGAGGGAAGGGGCAGCCTGGGACAGCAGACACACCTCACACACACCCTCTTCCAGATGACTTTGAGTTGGTCCCAGACCCAACAGCCAGCTGAAATGTCTACATGGATGCTTTAGATGTACCACAGGATATATCATCCTGATAAGATCAGGTTGGACTTGAGTTTTCTAAAACTAGCTCAGCTCAGCTTTCCATCTCTATGTACTTTTTTTGCATTGTTGTTGCTATTTACTTTAATTTGGTTTTTGAGACAGGATCTCATTCTGTGGCCCAGGCTGGCCTAGATCTCACTCCATAGTCCCAGGGTGGCCTCAAACTATGGCAACCCTTCTACCTCAGCCTCCTAAGTGCTGGTGATTCTAGATGCGGGCCATCACACCTGACTCTTTTTGTAGATGGGAACAAAAGTCAAAATAAAGTAGCAGGGCACAAACAGAGTAGCTCTCTTCCTCCACAGTCCTTCTGAAGGCCAACAGCTTCCGCACACCATGTTGTTTTCTTTTTTATGTTTACCTGTGTGTGTGTGAGTACACATGTATACATGTCTATGTGTGGGCATGAGCACACGTGTAGATGGAGTGCATGTGTAGATTGAAGGATAACTTAACTTGTGGGATTCCAGTCTCTCCTTCCACCAGGTGTGTCCCTGGGATCCAACTCAAGCCATCAGCCTTTGTGCTAAGCACCCTGGCCTGCCTGGCTGTCTGTCTCACTGGCCCCCGGTACCATCTTCTTCTTCTCTCATACTTCCCCAATGACTAGAAAGGCTTGTGAGTACAGCTCCTGGTACCAGGGGCCCAGCTGACCATGGCATCTCTCTTGGTCCACCTGCCTTGCAGAAGTGCTGCAGGATGGAGTGAGGACCACCTGGCACAGAGGAAACCAGAGTCTCCCAAGAGCGGAGTGTAGCCAGAGCACCATGGTTGACTGCCCTGAGTGTGCCATTACAAAGGCACATTTCCAAGGCACGTCTAGAGAGGGGATATCGTGCTAAGGGGAGGACCCAAGCTGGAGGAAGGCTGCTCCTTCAAGCCAAACAGTCCTTGGAACAGGCCTATCTTCCAGGCTGGCCCCTTTCCTGCTAGATTCTATCGTCTTTTCAGGCTGCAGGATCCTTACATGATGAGGTAAAAAGTGGATATAGAATAGAGTCATCCAGCAGCCTCATCCACCCCCAAGCAAGCTGAGGGCTTGGCCTCTGTGCTCTTCCCAACCCTCTAGAGGGGCCCCTTGGCTGCCATGCCCATCACATCAGACTATTCCCCTCACCACTGCTGAGTTCCCAGTCTTTCTCCAAGGGTTGCAGAGCCCAGTCATCACACTGAAGCCTGGGGGTTGGCAGGAGGGCTGAGATGTTTCTCAGATGGCAGACCAGCAGAGGAGGCTGGGGACAGAGGAGCAGACGGGTTTGAGTCCCTATGCAGATGCCAGGCAAAGGACTTAGCTTCCTCCTCTACAGAATAAAAGCTGAAAAGGTGCCCTTTCTGGCTCACTGAACAACTGTTCCAGTCAGTCAGTGGGGTCTCAACTCACTGCTGCTGCTCCCACTGTGGGAAAGGAAAAAATGCCCTCCCTCCCCCCCTCAGGGCACAGGAGAGAAGCTGGATGGTCTCTGAAAAGTAGTTGTTAGCATGCTGAAGGCACGGACTACATTCTCAAAGAAGGGCGGTCACAAACATGGCTAGGAAGCAGGCAAAAGCCAACCGAGGCACAACCTCCTATCTGTGGACAGGGCCTGACAGGACATCTTCCTAGGATGGGAAAGTCCTCCAACTCCAGAGTCCCCAGACTCCAAGTACAAGCACCTGCACGCTTTCCTGACTTCAAGTTCACATCGTCCCTGGAGGTCCCCTCCCTGACTCTGGTTTTACAAGTCTCCAGATCCTTCCCTCCACTCTGGTATATACAGCCTCTGGAGGGCGCCCCCCACCAACCCCAGGTACAAGCAGCCCCCAGAAGCAAAGGCTGAAGAAATACCGGTACTGATTTCTGACTCCCTTGAAGCTAATTCCCAATCCAATACTGTGCTGCTGAATTTGAGGACCACAGAAACAGAGAAGAAATGGCATTTGGGATGAAATGCTGAATTCTGCAGTGCCAGGCACACACAAATACCTCACAGAGGGGAAGACAATGCCAACCCACAAGAGGGCCTGGAATGCAGAGCCAGGGGCTTTGCCAAGACAGCGAGCGCTACATGGAGTGGATCCCTTTGACCGGAGGCTGGGGAAGCACCAGGCTGACCACAGTGGCTCAGGCTGCCTGCAGAGCCTCAAAATCACCTTGCAGGAAGAAGGCCCAGGTCTGCAGCCATGCATATCTACCTTCCAAACAGGTTTTCTAGCTAGGGCACAGCAAACACAAAGCCTTCATTTCCTCATCTGCAGAATAAGAGTTTTCAACACAATAAGCAATTTCAGAATAAAACAATACACTGTGCAGGAAGCAGGGTGTGGCATGGGGTTCACAATGGATATGGACTAGCCACTAACTATTGCTATTATGAAAGTCATCTGCCAAAATGCTGCATCAACACAGGCACAGTGACTCCATCGAAGGCTCCCTCTAAGGAAAAACTAGGTACCACCTCGAGGTTAACTCTGCACCTGAGGAGAAGGGATGCAGTTTTTACAAACCAATAATGAAAGACATACTCCCTTCAGGCCTCTTGGCTAATCCTCCAAGTTCAAGCACAGGGCTCAGCAGGACAGAGCATCAGGGGTTAGCAGACCCCCAAGCACACGTGGCAGAAAGTATTTGGGGGATGCTCTTTGTAGGACTCCAGTCTCTGACTCTGCTCCACCTCCTGTGCTCCATATGAAGATGACCTCACTGAACACTGAGGAGCGTTGGTCAGTGTGCAGGTTGATGAGATGGTGGTCAGGAGACACCTCCAGAAAAGTCTCCGCTGCCAAGCACCCTCTGAGCACAGAGGAAAACCTTTCACTGCTCCCCTTCCTGCATCCAAGTTCTTAGCACTTGGGCCACACGGCTGGCTTCTGCGTCCCACCCACACAACCCCAAGCAAGCTGGGACTTGGGACGAGGCAAGCACAGTGTATGGTCTGAAGCTGGGGATCTTCCTGTGTACATGAAGCTGCCACACCTCTCCAGCTCTGTGAACCACTCCCCTGCACCTTGTCCGCTGCATATTACCTACATATTCTTTTCCTATGCATCCTCACAGCCTAACACATCACTTCCTGCACCTACCAGCACTGGGCATGGTGACACCACCTTCTAGAAGTGGGACAGCCAGTGGTGTCCAAAAGAGAAAGTGTCCTTTCAAGGCCTCTGGCTATGCAGCATGTCAACACCAACTGTGAACAGGGACAATATCCTCCTCATCCCCTCCCTACCCTTTTCTTTTCTTCCCTTTTTTTGAGACAGGGCTTCATTATATAGCCCGGGCTGTCCTCCAACTCTCCATCCTCCTGTGTGCTAGAATGACAGATGTACATCACCACACCAGATGATACTGTCCTCCTTTACATGAGCCAATCCAATGGGAAGAGCAGCTGTGCAGCATCCTACACACATGAGATGGAATCGCCTGCCTGCCGGGCTGTAGCTACACCAAAGGGAAAGACCTTTTTCTGGTCCATACAGCCACCCTGAAGACCAGAAACTCCTCGTCAACCTAGGAGGCCTACAGAAATGGCCTACACTCCTTTCTGATGTCCATTCAAGTCCAGTGCCACCCTGAACTGAGCCTGACATGCCCAAGTGAGTGGAAGGACCTCATTCCCAGCCCTCCAGCCCACCAGCTTTTGGCTCTCTGCCAACCACTACCCTCCCAGACACATGACATCCTTGGTTCTTCCTCCAGTGTCTCCTATCCATGTTCTAGCTGCTCTCCACAGGCCTCATTGGCCTTTCCCGAACTCCTGCTCTCTCAGTGTGTCCCCAGCACCTTCAGGAAAAACTAGCTGCTGGAATTGCAGTTTCCCACCCATTTGACTAACAGCTTTTTTATAAAAAACAGATTGACTTATTTCATGAGTATGAATGTTTTGCCTGCACATATCCATGCACACCACGTGTGTGCCTGGTACCTGTGGAGGCCAGAAGAGGGTGTCTGATCCTCTGGAACTGGGTGGTTGTGAGCTGGTATGGAGTGCTAGAAACTGAACATGAATCCTCTGCTGGGGTGCAAGTACTCTTAACTGCTAAGCCATTCTCTAGCCCCAGGCTTGTTCAGGTTTTTTAAGGTTTTTTTTTTGGGGGGGGGGAGATCATGTATCCCAGGCTGGCCTCGAACTCATTTTGTAGCTGAGAAACTGAATTCTGATCCTCCTGCTTCTACCTCCCAAGTGCCGGGGCTACAGGTGTTCACCACCACACCAAGTTTATGTGCTGCTGAGGATCAAGCTCAGGGCTCTGTGCATGCAAGAGAAGCACTCTCCCAACTGAGCCACACCCCAATTCCATGATTTTATTGTTTTTTTGTCTTAAAAAAAAAAAAAGACAAGGTCTCATGTTATCCAGGCTGGCTTCAAACTTGATGCATTGCCAAGGATGCCTGTAAATTTCTGAGTCTCTTGCCTCCAGTTTCCAGGGCCTTGGGCCCACTGAGCTGCATGCCCAGCATGCAGAGTTAACTTTAAAAAAAATCCTTTTCAGCCAGTCTTCTGCTTCAAGTGTTCTGCAGGCACCTTGTGTCTACTGTATCAAGAACCGTCATGTCATTCCATGATGTGGGCCACACCAAAGGTATTTGCTCACCAGCACAGTGGACAATTTCACTCCTGTCTGTTAATCTCCCACCTCCCATAACCTCATTCCCAGGCCACGATCGGCCTTCTCATCTACTCCAAAAACCAGCCTGTTCCTCCCTCTTTGACCTTAGAGGGTCAGCCACTCCTAATGTGACACACAGAACCTACAGCCAGTTATCATGTCCTCCACAGTGCTGGTGCCATTGTGTGAGCTTAGTTCGGTCTCTCCATGAAACCTGATTGTCATTACTTCACAGGTGAAGCAAACTGAAGCTAGGGACCTAGCAGCCTCCCCAGTGCCGAATCTCACCCTGCCTGACAATAACTTAAAAAAAAAAAAAGATTCATTAATGTAACATGTATGTCTGCAAGTGCACCCTGTGCATGCCTGGTGCCCTGATAGGCTAGATGTCAGATATCCCAGAACTGAGTTAATGAAGGTTGTGAGCTATCATGTGGGTGCTAGGAACAAAACCTGGGTCCCCTGGAAGAGCAGCAACTGCTCTTAACTGCTTAGCCATATCTCCTGGCCTCTGCCCAGCAGTTCCTACACTACATCAGTGCAGCCCATGTTAAATTACCCTGTGTCTGCTTATCTGATGTGCATAGCAGCTCTGCAGCTACCTCTGCTATGGACCCAAGGCCCCATGTCACAAACCAAAAGCAGCCTGGTCACTTTGCAGGATAATTAAGGAAAATGGCAAAACAGAGGGTGGAGCCTGACCCTAGAAGAGACAAGCAGTATTTTCCTGTCACTCCCTTCACTTAACTGTATGGAGACATGAGCCCGGCTTGGAGTGGTTAACTCGGGTGCCAAACTGGTGCCACATAGGCTCCCAGTGCTCTGCTTCCTGGTGTGGAGCTCTAGGTAGGAAACATCCGGGCTTGGCTGGTACTGGACAGTGAGACTAGTGTGACCATCCTGAGGCCTGGGCATTCAAGGCCAGAATGCCCACACCTGTCTCTTGGGTGGAAGTCCACAAATGTCTGGCTGACTTGACAAGTTGATAGAAGCTTTGCTTGGCCCCTGTGCCCCTGCAGAAGGAAAGGAGCTGGGGTCGGGGTAGGGAGGGTCAGAACTCCAAGAAAGCCCACCTGGTGGAGAAGGCACTGGGCAGAGCCAGGCCACATCTGAACAGGGACCTGGATGCCCAACTTCTATCCACCAGACCAATGCCCTGGTTCTAAGGCAGTGAGTAGACGTGTTGACCACCAAAGAGCTGAGCTGTCCCAAATAAGAGTGTGTAGCCAAGTGACACACAAGAGCAAAGGGCCGAGTCAGCAGAAATGGAGGGAGAATCAATGGGCACCAATGAGGCGTGGTGGTACATGCTATGTAATCCTAGCACCGGGGAGGCAGAGGCAGGAGGATCATCATAAGTTCAAGGTCAGCCTGGCCAACATAGTAAGGCCAATTTTGAAAACACAACAGGGGCTGGAGAGATGGCTCAGAGGTTAAGAGCACCATCTGCTCTTCCAGTGGTCCTGAGTTCAATTCCCAGCAACCACATGGTGGCTCACAACCATCTGTAATGAGATCTGGCGCCTCTTGAAGAAAAAAAGAAAACACAACAGCAAAGAATGTGTTGTAGCCCTTGATCACAGAAGGCAGAGTTGCAGCAGGGTAGGACAGGTGAGTGCCTGCTGCCACATTTTCTTCAGAGAAGAGGGAGAGTGAGACAGGTACTTCTTTGTTCCCATTGCTTTACAGTTTACATTCACATGACCAGCTTTTAAAATGTGTGAGCTTCTGCCCAGGTGGTACGTAAGGAAGCAGACGCCCAAGCCAGGCTGCAGAATTCACTGCACTGGCCCATGTTTTTTCCTACCTGCCAATGCAGAGTGCCTACTTTCTCAGCCTGGCCATAGGCAGTGGGCATACCTGGCCACAGTCAAACCCTGATAGAGCCACGAGGCCAGCAGACTGATGGAAGAAGCCACCAGCCACTCCCTGGATATCTCCATGGAAAGGTACCTTGGCTCTGTGACTGGACCCTAGAGACACTCAAATCCCAGCCATGACCAGGGAAGTCCACAATAGGAACAGCACCTCCCACACAGCCAGGGCATCTGAAGCCATCAGCAGACTTACACCATGAGGGAGGGAGCTATCCCTCCCTACCAAAGAGACCGACATTCGTTCTGTGGAGGTTTTCGACTGCCTTGGCAGATACCTTGTTGGCCTAAGGCCTCTGACAGAGCAAGGTGAGACCTCCATCAACTTCTCTGCTGTCAGATCCTCACTGGTCACCGATCTGAGTCCCAAGTGTGTGAGCAGGGCATCCCTAGTAGGCAGGCCAGACCCCTGCTTCTCTGAGTCCATGGAGAGCCACCCACTGCGCTTTCCTTCAGACACCACAGCTGGCACACAGGACTGAGTGGAGTTGACCTGTGCCCGCTCCCTCTCATTTACCACCCCACCTTTCCCTCCTAGAGCCTCAGTGCTCTGAGAACCCCTGTGGCCACATTTAGGCTTCCTCTTCCACATCATCCTACGCTGCTCTTGCATCATCTGTAGAGCTCACGAACCTTCTCAGCCCTCCACTTCCTCGTGAAAACTTCAGAGGTGCCCTCATCTTTAAAAGGCCACATCTTTTGCATCTTTCTCATACAAAGTTTGATTTCCAACTATAACATAAATACTTTAATGTGAGGCTCCATTCCTTGTGACCAAGGGGTCACTTTCTGTTGAGGGTCCTAGCCAGCAGGAACCAATCAGCAACATGTGGTACCCTGTGTTTGAATGACACAGTATTTCCCATGGTCAAGTAAGGGACATCCAGAGCTGACCACTCCTGAGGCAGCCCAGCCCAGCACTCTTGCTGATGGCAGGTGGGGACTCCAGCCTCCAGTCTGCATGGTCATGAGGACATGGAGTTGGTTCACCACTGTTGGGAAGGTCACAGGACTAACATTCATCCAGGTTTGCAAAGGATTAAGAGATATTCCTGGACCCAGGACTTCAGCTCTGAAACCAGGACAATCAGCAAATTAGGATGCTAGGTGTGAAGATGATAAGCCTAGTGTGAAAGGTGTCTCGGGCATCCAGGTCTCTTCAAATGTCAGATGCTGGTTACTGTGGCAAGGGTGTTGACCCTTGTTTACAATGCTCTCTGGCTGGAACTGCTGGGGCAGCCACGTGCCAGGCTTCTGTGCCAGCGCACTGACTCACAGTGTCTGGTGCCTGGGACTGGAGCACCTTTGAAGGACTCTATACTTGTAGTGTGCAGCCTGATCCCTACCTAGCTGGCTTTCCCTACCTCCATTTCCAGCTTCTCAAACTCTCTGGTCTCAGACCTTGTGGACAGAAGGCTATGAGGGCTGGCCAGGAAAGCAGAGAAAAGGACAGAGGCCAGATGGTAAGAAGCCAAGACAAAGATGGGCAGAGCATGCCAGGCCAATTCCCGTGACATCAGAGATAAGCAGAGTGGGTGGACTCTGTGTACAGCAGTGTACATGCCCGTCCTACCTACACACACCAGAAAGCCCCCAGTGTTAAGTGAGCTGGTTTGCTGGGTGGACTGCTAAGTTTAAGGTTATTGAGTATTGTGTTGAGAAAAGATGCCAAAGTGGAGGAGAGAGATGCAGATTCTTCCACTACTCTGATTTGGGGTCTGGGGTTCTAACAAGGAGTGGGAAGCAGCAAGGCGGAAAGCTTGAGGGATGTTTCTGGGGGCTCGGCTAGGTGGCTCAGTGTGGTGCATGGAGACTTCAGGACTGACACCCATCCTGATTAAACCCACCTCTGGCATGTGGGGCTGGTGTCCTTTGCAAGCTGTCCTCCATTCTAACAGCCTCTTCCATCTACTAAGCAGCCATCATGGGCTGGGCACTCCACTAGATAGACATCACTACACATATCCTTCCTTAGTCTCAAAAGCTATGCAGTCTTACAAATGAAGTAGCCTAGCAGTAACTTCTTCAGGGCTACTCAGGCAGAGGGACAGAATGAGGTTGGTTTGGATCCCACAATGCCGGGCCACCTCTCGCTTACGTTCCCTAATGTGGGGATCTGTGGTTACACATCAGAGCTCCAACAAAACTGGTACCTAGTTGAGTAGCAACCCTTCCCCACTTCTCTGCCTGTTTGGCCCACTCATTGCTCTAAAACACACTCATCAGAAATAAAACCTCAGCCCCAGACAGCTGGCTTACCTACACTTCTTACAGCTGAGCTGCATCGAAGCCCTGGCTAAAGGACTGATTTTATTTATATAAATGTGTTTTCAGCCCCTTGGCATAGCTCTGCCCTCAGCAAAACAGACAGCGAAAGCCTTTGACTCTGCCCGCCAGTCTAGTGTACCAATGCTCAGCCTTGAAGTTGGGATTTCACCCTCCAGGTTCCACAGCCCCATCTCTCTCCCCAACCATCCCTGTCCTTTCGCTTGCTGATTCATAGCGCCTCTGCCTGCAGGGCCTTGACTTTGAATAAAGAGGCAGATGCCTGGTAATTACCAGGCTTGCTCCTGACAGTGGAAAACTGGCGAGTCACTGCCTTGCTTTGAAGGGAGAATTTTGAGCCATAAAGAGACAGGCCAGACATTTTTAGGTGACAGGAAAAGCAGAACGGGAGTGTCTACTTTCCTACTGCAGACTCCAGAGACTCAGAGTTCCAACCCTGAGATCCCAGGGACATGGTGGTAGAAGGATGCCACAGCCTGTCCAGTGCCATGCTGAGCCACCTTCTTTGTACGTCTTCTCTGATAGACTCAAGGACACTTCGTCAGGAACCCCAGTGTGGCCAAACCCATTCAATCACGCCGTGTCTTCAGGCCAGCCAGCCACTGGCTCTTCCTCTAGATGACTGTCCTTGGCTTTTCTGAGTTGGCAAGATGCTTTTTATATATTTAGAACATATATATTTGAAATATTACAAATATAGTACAAATTTCAAATGTGGCATTTTGCCCAGTGTTGGACTATATCCCCAAGTCAAGAAGGGGTTTTATGAAGGAAGGCTGAACTGGGGGACCATGTTCACCTCACTCCTGAGCCTTTCTTCCTGAAACTGGCATCAAATCAAATTGAAGAGGCTAGAAAGATGGCTCAGCAGTTAAGAACATGGCTACTCTCCCTGTGATAACAAGGGCAGTGGGCACCCGGCGCAGAGCTGGCAAAGAAAAGGAACTGAAAAGTTAAAAATGGCTTTGCCAAAGATTCATGCTAGACACTGCTATAAGTTCTTAGCCCTGCCGTGTGTGTGTGTGTGTGTGTGTGTTACATGTGTGTGTACTCGATTCCCAATACCCACATGGTGCCTTGCAAACTGTCTGTTAACTCTTGCCCCAAAGGATACGATGCCCTCTTCTGGCCTCTGTGGGCAACAGGAATGTGTATGTTGAAGAGACAAACATCCAGGAAAAATACTCACACATATAAATTAAAAAAAAAAAAAAATCAAGGTGAAGATGAGCCTGGTGTTGCAGGACTGTAAACCTAGCTACTCAGGAGGCTGAGGCAGGAGGATTAGAAGTTCAAAGCCTTCCTGGGCTACACAGTGAGTTCAAGGCCAGCAACATTAAGAACTTAATAAAAAGTAAGAAGGGGGCTGGGACTATAACTCGGTGGCAGAGTACTTGCCTAGGATGCATGAGGTCCCGGGTTCAATCCCCAGAATCACAAAACATCAAGGTGAGCTTGGGGCTTCATTTGGGTCCTTCACTCTCAGGTGACAGAGTTTTAAAAGCAAGTGCAGAAGCACTTTTTATTTTTTAATAACCCTGCAGCCCGGCAGACCGGCAGTCGTAATGTAGAAGGCCATTTATATGAAATTTTAAATTTTCTAAAGGTGAGCAGAGACCCAGATAGGGGCCTCATTGTAAGCTTCCTGTCGCACAGCCTCTTACGACCTCATTTCCAGAGCCAGTGTTTCTGAGCCAACAGTAAATGAGGTTTTACTTTTCTCTCTTGACCCTGATTCAATTCCTTGTGAAGATGTCATCTGTGCGGTTCAGAATGAAGATTAAAGGAGAGAATGGGGCTTGTCTTGTGGCCCTGGGGGAAGAAGCATTTTTCTTTACCAGCAGTGAGGAGACCAGAGGCCCTGAGGCCAGGTAGCTGGACCAGGCAGGTAGGAAGACAGAAACCCACTTGCTTTGTCCAAGCACTTAGCGGGTTGGCCCTCAACCTGATTTCTCTAAGAAACTTAACCTCCTTTTCAAAGTTGTAGCAAGCTCCAGGATCACTCAGGCCCGTGTGACATCTGAAACACAGCAAGGGGTTTGTCAAGGAGGGCTTTTCAGAATGTGATGGGTAGTGCAGTCCACTTGACCGACTCTAAATCACCTTGAAGGTGGGCCTGAGGGCAGGGAGGATTATCTTATTGCAGAGAGGTAGAGAAACCCACCCTTTGTGAGTTGGACCATTCTTTAACTGGAATCCTAGACTGTGGAAGGAGGGGCTGAACAGCAGAATGCAAGTCTTCATTGAACTCTGTGGCTTAACTGAATGCAGTGTGACACACCAGCTGTGTCAAGCTTCTGTCCCCGTGACTTTTCTACAACGATGGACTGTAACCAGGACCTGTTAGCTAAGTATCTTACCATTGGGTTACTTTCCAAGCCCACTATTCTGCCAGCCACTGCCCGTTGCCCAGAACCAAACTCCGGTATCCCTGACCAACCATGGTCGCTGAAGTATACCTACATCACATCTGTAGATCACAGATGAGAAAAACCAGCATAGAGCTTGGCTGGGACCCTTGAGATGATACACTATGCCATGGTCTATGAGTCGAATTTCAATGTGGCTGAGTGTAGGACTCTGGCATACAGTGGGCCAGCCAGCCATGGCAGGGCTGAATGAGCCCAGCATTGCCCTCTGATTCAAAAATGCACCCCAGCTTCCTCTGGTTTTATTACCCACATTGGCCCAGAAATAAGCAGGGAAAGCAGGAGGGTAGAAGGCCTCCCGAGGAGCCAGCCACCTGTCACTGTTCTGGCATAGAACGGGGCAAGCAACTCTACTGCCTGAGCTGTGGTGGAGTCAGGCCCGAGATCGGGAAGGAAGGACTTTTGCAGCTGGGTGCTCCTATACAGACACTTGTCAACCCATTCTCTATCCACTTTGGCCAGTTCTCTGGAAAGGCTGGGAGGAAGCTGAGGTGAGCAAATTCCTTCAGAAGAAGAGGCATCACTAAAAACTCTGTAGTGATGTTTCCAAACCTCTGTGGCTCTGTGAAGTAAATGGAATTTTCCTCAGATACATATATATGGTAGGGACTGTAGTTATAGCTCAGTTGTTAAGAGTGCTGTCTAGCCCTTGGCTCAATCCTAGCACTACATAAACTAGATATAGTGCTATGGGATGTTCTGTATGTTACGTGTGTTGCTCTGATTGTGTAATAAATAAAACACTGATTGGCCAGTAGCCAGGCAGGAAGTATAGGCAGGACAAAGAGAAGAGAATTGGGGGAAGTGGAAGGCTGAGGCGGAGAGACCAGCCAGCCGCTGCCATGACAAGCGAGATGTAAGGTACCGGTAAACCATGAGCCATGTGGCAACTTATAGATTAATTTAAAAATGGGTTAATTTAAGATAGAAGAAGTAGATAACAAAAAGCTTGCCACGGTCATACAGTGTCTGAGTAATATAAGCGTCTGAGTGATTATTTTATAAGTGGGTTGTGGGACTGCAGGGGCTTGGTGGGACCTGGAGAGCTCTCCAGCTACAAATGGTGCCCAACAGCTTAAACTTAAACCTGAAAATATTTAATAAGCAATTCAAAATGGAGCTAAAAACAGCTTCTTGTTGTCTCTCTCAAGTTAGAGGTGGGTTTGTGGCGCCCAATGTGGAGCACAAACCCATGACCCTGAGAGTAAGAGTCTCATGCTCTACTGACTGAGCTAGACAGTAATCTGGGCACTTGGGAATAAAAGAAGGGGATCAGAAGTTCAAGGTCATCCTCTACCATATTAGACCACCCTGTGTTACCTGAGACCCTGCTTCAAAACAAACAAACAGGGCCTAGGGATAAGGGCTTGCAGCACAGGCATGAAGACGAGTTGAGAGCCTTAGAATCTACATAAATGGCCAGTGGCTATGGGCCCACCTCACAAGGCAGAGATGGGGATCTCTGAAACAAGCTAGCTAGTAAGACTAGCTTGTATCTGGAGCTCTGGATTCAACTGAGAGACTCTGCCTCAATGAACAAAGTTAAGAATAATTAAGAAAGTCTCGATGTCAACCTGGGGCCTCCACATGTACACTCACACATGTGCAGTACATGTACAATCATACACATGTGACATATACACATACATACATGCAAAAACAAAATAAGCAAAGAAACACACATGGTGTACTCATGGGTACCATTTCCATGACAGATGAAAGGCTGCCCAGACTCCCCAGGCTGGGTGCTTCCACCTACAAGAACCACAGTCTTCAGGACGTCTGGAGGGGGAAGTAGGCTGTTCATCCTGCAGGTATTGGGCACAGAGCCCAGAAGCTGGAGTTTTAGAAGGACCATGGAAATGTGCAAGTTCTGCAAAAGGATTTATTAAAAACAGGGGTTGAAGGGGCTGGAGAGATGGCTCAGTGGTTAAGAGTACTGCTGTTCTTCCAGAGGACCCAGGTTCAATTCCCAGCACCCACATGGTAGCTCACAACTATCTGTAACTCCTGTTCCAGGGGGATCCAATGCCCTCATACAGACCTATGTACAGGCAAAATACCAATGCACATAAAATAAAAATAAATAAATCATGAAAAAAACAACAGGGACTATAAAGTCATTTACAGTATATTCAGCTACAATATATAAAGTTCAGCCTTAAGATACACTACAGTTTGGATCTGGAGTGTCTCAGGAAAGCTCGCATGGAAGGCTGTATGCTCTAGGCAATGTGTCTGCCTCTAGGATGTGGGACCTAGTGGAAGTTATGTTATTGGTGGGGGTGCCCTAGAAGGGGATACTGGGATTCCCTGCCCCATGGTCTCTCGGATCCCCATGATGCTCTTCCTCACCACAGGCCCAAAGCTATAGAGCCAGCCAACCACAAATGGAAACTGTAAGACAAACCAAAACTCTCTTCCTTACAGGTTATTTACCTTGGGTATTTTGTCATAGTCACTAATTTAAGCCAAATCAAGGGCAACTCGACTCAGTCTTTAGAGTTTACCTGAGACCTGGGAGATAGAAAAATGCAACCCATTTGCAACAATTTAGGATATCATCCTGCCCCCACAGGGGCAGTACGTACAATGAGAAAGCTGTACCCTGTCCTTTAAGAAAAGAGGAGCGTCAGCCAGGGAGACAGCTCAGTTGGTAAAGTGCCTGCTGTACAAACATGAGGACTTGGGCTCAACCCCCAGAGCCTAGGTTTAAAAAAGGCTAGGAAGGTGGTTCCTAGTTATAATCCTAGTGACAGAGAGGTGGAGACAGGTGGATCCCTGGGGCTCAGTGACCAGCCAGCCTAGCCCACCAGGTGAATTCCAGGCCAGTGAGACCAACTGTCTTAAAAGACAAGCTGGATGGTTCCCGAGGAATGACGCCCACGGGTGTCCTCTGGCCTTCACACGTACCTGCACACATGTACACATACACGAATAAGCATATACATAAATAAACAATAAATCAAAACAATAACCAAATAAATGGAGAAACCGAGGCCCAGAGAGAAAGTGCTTGCCAAAATCATACAGCAAGAAGGCAGAGGATGAAAAGATGAGAACTACTTGGGACAGCCCAGCTCAGGGGTCAGCAGCTAATGACCAAGTTAGGATAAAAGCAGCCGAGCATAAACAATGCCCCAGAACATAGCATGTTACTCTGGAAGTCACTCTATCACAGAATAGCATTAGGCAGAGCACAGGGAAGATTAATTAGATGCCCTTCCCTACCTACATCACTGCATCTGAGTGACCACTACTCTTTACCACTGCTAACTCAGGTCCATTCTCCCTCTGCCTTTCAGAGCAAAAAGGTCCAGACATAGCACAAGCCACCACACACCGACATGTACATACTGGTCCATTGTCCCTGGCCCCAGCTTCCTCACAGACCCCGATGTCACTCAGCAAAAGCCCTGGCCTCTCAACTGTTTCTTGGCTCATCTGCAGCATATCTTTTCTGACAACAGCAAACAAAACCAACCCAGGCATGTTGGAGACATTGTGTTCCCAGCAGTCTGTCAGCAGGCTTCAGAAAAAGTGAGGGCAGGCTGGAGAGTGGGCTCAGTGGTTCAGAGTACTTATTGCTCTTACAGAGAACCGGGTTCAATTCCCAGTTACCCACATGGCAGCTTACAACTTTTTGTGACTCCAGTCCTCAGGGGAACAGACACCTTCTTCTGACCTCTGTGGGTACCAAGCACATGGGTGGTACACATATACACATGCAGGTATAACACTCACACACATAAGATAAATAAATCTGCCTTGGCAAGGGGTGGGGGGCAGACCCAAGTCCATGGCTGGGCCTCTCACCTGGAGCACAGGTGTGATGGAGCATAGGTGTGAGGTCAAGATCACCAGAGTGGTGTTCTCAGACAATACCCACCCCTCCCTGCCTGGTTTGGACCCATAGCTCAGAATTAAGGGTTTAGGCTGAGGATGTAGCTGGCAGATTATTTGCCAACATTGCACAAACTAGGCATGGTGGTGCACACCTATCAATCTAGCATCTGGAAAGTGCAGGCAGCAGGATCTGCAGTTCAAGGTTATCCTTGGCTATATAGCAAATTTGAGGACAGCCTGGGTTACACTTGATTGGGTCTCAATAAGTAAATGAATACACAAATCCCATGGCCGGAAGGTGCTCACTTGCCTGCAGTACCCAGAAGGACCCCACTCTAGAACGGAACAGATGCTTGGCGGCTTGTCCATCTCATTTCACACTGACTAGCCACTGTGCCTAGGCTGAAGTTACCAAAGCCTGTGTTCCTGAGTGTGGGTGGGGTGGGTGGCCGAGAGTCCACTCCTGGAGGCTGCAGCAGCTCCATGTGCAGGTGCAGGGCGGGCCCTGACTCACTCTTGTTTAGCCACTTAAGCAGCTGGGAAGGACTCAGAAGCTGCACATGGAACGACAATCATGCAATTTTCCCATTTTGCCCCTCATTCTGTCCCAGGGAAAACATGAATTTGCCTCATCATCACCCACAAGGATGTGATGGAGTCTGTGTCAGCAGGGACTGTCCCAGGATGCATTGCCACACAACAGTATACCTTAATCAATGCCGGTGTCAGCACTGTAACACCAGACACTCCTTGACACTTCCTTTTGATGCAATGGAAGTTTCTAGGACCCCAAGTGCACACAGAGTAGTAGTACCTAGCCATGCACAAATTCCGCTGCCATGGTATTTGGAATACAGTTAAGCGAATGCACTGTTTCCAGAGATAAACCCCATCCATATCATTTCCAATTCAATAGCAATGAATAGAAAAGGCTTCCCAACACAGACACTCAAGATGTTCGTCTCTCTGACACTATTAGACTAAATGAGTCCCCACCATGTACCTTCCCTCAGTGCTCAGTGGCAGTCAGAACAAGCTGAGAGGACCCAGCTACCTTCCTTCTGCACAGGGAGCCAGACACGCATCCTGCTGGGCATGCGCTCATTTCACAGACAGACGAAGTTAGAAAGGAGCAGGAGATGAAATGAACATCTCACAGGGGAAAGCGGGCTCGAGGCTTACTGGGCCGCAAAGCTTCCCAACCAGATGTGCAGATGGAAACCTAACTGCCTTGGAGGCCTGCTTCCTCATTTTCAGGCCTCTGTGAGCTATAAGACATTGATCCCCAGCTGGCCCTGGTTCCACACCACACCACCTGGACTGTGCTGAGGGGGTGGAGGGAACTGAAATCATATCACAAGGGTGTGGCTGAGAAACCTCCGAGAGATCGAAGCCTTCTCCCCTCCCTATACCCCAATGGGCAGGAGCAAAGGCTCACAAAGGCAAAGCCCTTTCTAGGCAAAGAGAGGCCACCATTCAAGCCTCGCTCACAAAAGCTTCAAATGTCATTGAGTTATAGGTGGCTCCGTCCCCCACCAAAGCCCAGTTTAAAAGCTTTCACTTTATCTCTGCTCACAGGAATTGGGAGGGTGCCTTGGAACTGTGGCTCTGTCCTTCTCTTGCATCTGCTCATGTGGCTTCATCTCGAGCTCTATGGAGACACGTCCATAGCCAGAAAATTGTCTATATTTCCTACCTCCAAAATTTTGGCTCAATGGCCCTGTCTCATACTGGGTCCACGCATCCAGGTGATGCCCACACGTTCCCTCCCTCAGGCTCCTGCTGAGGCTTGGAAGTTGATGGAGGGGCATGCCAAACAAATCCTGAGAGTCAAGGATGGAAAACAGAGCCACAGGGAACAGTACTGGCTGGTAGGAAGGGGGGCCAAGGAAGGGGACCAATGGAATCAGTACCCTCATAGCCCACCCAGCCGAGCACCTGGAACAGCAGGAGATGGGCAGCTGGGTAGAGAAGCGAGGGTGGGGGGGTGGGGGGGTAGATTTTGCTCCAGACCTGGGAACAGGAGGGGATGGAAGGATGTGAGAAGAGGAGGCACACAATAGGAAGTCCATCTGGGACCTTCCACCATAGACCTTTAAGAACTGGAGGTTCTCATGGGACAGGAGAGGGTCTATCCCTCCCAGAGCAGACTTCTGTCCCAAGGCAGCAACCCCAACACAGAGAAGAAAAGATTCCACAGGCCCCTAGAACCTGTGAATCTCTGGGCCGCCTCCACCTCCCTCCCATTCTCTGCTTATCACTCTCTAGGTAGGCTGAGAACCTTGAAGAAAACCAGATTCTCTCATCCACACTCTGCTCACAGCTCCTCAACATATGCCCCTCACAGCCCTCATTCGGGGCTCAACAAAACAAGCTTACTACCTTTCAGTTTCCTTGGAGACCCAACCCTTGGTCAGGGTCACTCCACACTCAGGCATGGAAGGCGTCCCTCATATGGACCACGCCACAGGAATGAACTAACCCTACATTCCTACTGTCCTGAGAATCCAAGCAGGTCAGTGCCCTCTCAGAGCCCCATTTCCCTGCATAAAACACCAATGGAGAGTCTACCCACGGGGTAGATCAGCCACAAGTCTGTTTACACCAGCCAAGGAAAATGGCCCGCAGTGTTTTAATATCCTTCTGTAAACCTGGTGGCTCCATGCAACTTCACATACCTGTGAGCCTCCCTAAAGGCCAAGAGCCACACCTGAGCCTTTCCCAGGCACAGCTGGAAGGCATGTCGGCACAGCTGAGGATAGAGTTTCAGGCTGTTGTGTGCCAAAAACCCAGATGTCTGTTCGAATCCCAGCAGCCAGGAGTCACAGTCTGCCATGGTCCACACCAGACCATCCAGGAACACAGGTGCAGGGTACATGTCTGCACCAACACACACATGTACAAGTACATGCCTACATGAGCACACACCCGCATGAGCACACCCAAGCCTGAATCGGGAAGCAGGCCTCCAAGGAAGTTAGGTTTCCATCTGCACACCTGGTTGGGAAGCTTTGCAACTCAGTAAGCTTCGAGCCAGCTTTCCTCTGTGAGATGCAGGGTGGAGGGTAGGACAGACAATACAGACACACCGTTCAGCCCTGAAGGGACAAGGGGTAACCATCAGCAGGCCAAAAGCTGAGGACAGAATTACAAACAGGTCTCGGGCAGAGTCCTCTGCCCCAACAGAACCTACCTAAGGCCTCTGTGCTTCAGCACTGACTCCCTCCCTGGGCACCACGTCAGTTTCCAGGCACTGAGGACTCTGCACCTCTGTGCATCATTTTCTACCTGTATCTCCTCCCTGTGGCCTGCACAGCCAGCAGGATGGTAGACCCAGTTTCGGGCCCACAAACGGCTCGTCCATGCAGAAGAAACTGAAGTTGAAGGTGGTCAGGCATGTGGAGCACTCCCTCTCTCTGATGTGCAGCTCAGTGAACAGGTTTAAAAAGGCTGACCCAGGGGCCCAGTGGAACCAACAGAAATCAAGTGGCTCTTTCAAAGTCAAGTCCTGTTACTTGGCAACCTGACAGGTTACTAGGGTGGCATGTGTAATGAACAAGAACTTGCCAGGAAGAGGGACCAGATTTAGCAAATCAAAGTGCAGAGCTCCCAGTTCAATTTAAATATCCAATGAACAGTATATGTTTTCCTATGCAAGTGTGCCCTGAGGAGTATCTGGGATAAACTTACAGTAAGAGGTTGTTGATGTTACTGGGGTGAGTCTCTCCAGCACTACTGAGAGTTTAAACACATTCTCAGCTAGACCCAGCTTCCTCCAGTCTTCTCATGGAGCTTGTGATGGTTAATGTTGTCAAACTGACAAGATCTAAATCACCTAGAAGACCACCCCCGGTCATTAAAAAGACATAGGACATCTATGAAGGACTGTATTTTCAAAATATGAGCCCAAATAAAGCCCTTCTTTCCTCAAGCTGCTTTTTTTATTGTCACCCGCAATACAGGGCCGCACCTACTCACTCCACAAAGGACACCATGAGAGGCCATGCCTCAACCTCCATGCACTCAATCACCATGGACCCTATGTGCCACGCTTCTGGTCTGGTCCTCAGATGGACACAATAAACACTGTCAACAGCAACAGTTACATGACAAGAAAGGGGCCAGGTGACTGGGCAGTCTCCAGAAGATACTGTTGATGGCATCCTGAACCTCTGTTAAATCCAAATCTCACCAAGACGGTACTATTTCTTTGCCCATGGTGCTGGCGATCCCTCCTTTACTCAGTTTCCAGAGTCAACTTCTCACCCCATCAAGACACCAGAACTCAAAATACACTGAGAAACAAACACCCCTACCTCTGAAAGGAACAAATCAGCAGCCATCTTGAGAGACGCTCCCCTGACCCTCTAAAGGTATTTGCTGACCAGCAGTTTTAGAACTGACCAGAAGTTGAACTCATGAGAAGATAAGGTTAAAACAATAAATCTATATATCCTGGACTTGGTAAAACAGGATATGGGGAGTAATGGATTCAATTAACCAGAAACTGAACTTCTGGGAAAACAGGACTGGAACAATAAATCTGAATGTGTATATCCTGGGTTCAGCAAAAGCAGGACATAGGGAGTAAAACATTGATGTCTCTGTAGATACCCTGAATCCTGTTAGCCATCAGTAACCTCATGCTTATAGTCCAGCCAATAACTTCAAAGAACTACCTCACCCCTAGATCCCTCATCCAGTCCCAAGCTGCATGAAAACCTTTCCTACATAAATCTCTTAAAGTGAGTGCTCAGGGCCGTCCTCCTCCACCTGCTGTGTCGGATGCTGGACCAAGCCCCAGGCTTGCTTGTTTTGTTATTTAAAAAAAAAAACTCTGTGTTTGCATCGGATATCAGCTCTGTGGTGGTCTTGCTTGGGGGTCTTGTGACCTGGGCACAACACCGCCACCATCTCTTCCCGGGTTACAAGTGTCCAATCACACACAGGCCCTGTGGCATCTTCTCAACTGGGCACACTTCTTCAAAACCCATGCTAGGCCCCATAGTCCTTCATTAAAGGACCCCAGAGACTCCACATCTTACCCTGTAAGTCATGTCCCGCAAGACCCTTCACACCTCCCCTTTCTAAACTTTCTGACCTCCCTCTTCTATGTCCCCACTTCCTGGGCTTGCCCCTCACCCCTCTTGGGGCCTTACGGCCACTGATCTTGCAGTCCAGGTCTCACAAAGGACTACACCTGCCTGTGTGGACGCAACATCCACTTCCTGCATGGGCACTAGGCCAACACCATCACCACCTGCAAGTGTGGTCTTCTCAGTGTGATCCTTCCCCTGTGGTCACTACTGAGACCCTGAATTCTGCCCACTGCTTCTTCTGTAACATTTCTCCTAACATGCCATCCACGCATCATGTTTCCTGCTGGCTACGATCGCATTAGAGAGCACATGCCTCACCCAGGAGGGCCTCGATTCTGTTCACAAACATGTCCCAGTACTTGAGATGTAATGTGCTCAGAACCAAGACCTTCATATGCCTCTCCATGCACCACACAGGTAACAAGGGAGCGGAGGAAAGTGCCAGGCTCAGTGATGTTACACTGTAACGCCCACAGCTCCCTGGGAAGTGTGGCTGCCACATTCTCTGCTGTACCACTGAGAGAAGCGGTCAGAGATGCCTATCAGCTGTAAAGCAACAGACAATGGTTATCATCGATCTGTATCAAGATCTGTATGATTCTGATTCCCTCACCACCCTGAGAAACACCCAAGGTAGGGGCCACTGACATGGCTCAGCAGGTAAAGGTGCTCTCTACCTAAACTGATGACCTCAGTTCCATCCCTAAACCCACATGGTGGAAAAACCCAACTCCTCAAGTTATCCTCTGACCTCCATCCACACCCATGCCATAGCATGTACACATGCATGTGCAGACACACTACTATGTTTTTTCAAAGAAACATATAAGGTGTCTAAAGTCACCTCAGCGGTATCCACCTTTCCACCACACTTGGAATAGGTTAGTATGTAGCTTTTTAGAGGTACAGCGACTCTAGACAGGAACCAGAGCTGGCACAGGCTCCCCATCTGCCTTAACAAACAGCAGCAGGACCCTAACTCTAAAGCTGCTGCCAAAAGCAAAGTCTCATGGGAGTAGGGTGCCAGTTCCTTACCAGAACTAGATCCCAGGGGCCTGTAGGAAGTGCCGACTCTAAGAGTCTCGGGAACAGAGGCAGGAAGCCTGCTCAGAAAAAACAGGCCACACACCCCAGAAGAAAGAGCAGCTGGAGGGTACAGGTGTAGCTTGAATTTTAATTAAAATAATCATAGTACCCGAAGGATTTCCTCTGCCATACATGGCGGGGGAGGGGCGTCGTGACAGGAACAGTGATAGCTGATCTCCCCACTAAGCAGCTCTTCCCGCAAAGGTGATCACAGCGACTACTGAACACTGACTTGGGAGATCAAGACTGAAAAGAGCAAAGCAGGGGTGAATGAGGAGAGCAGTACAAAAGGTAAGGCCAGAGACCTCGAGGCTTCATTCGGAGACGTAGGGATGAAAGGGATAACCAGGGAGCAGCGACAAAGGCACAAGTTCTGCATGGAGGTGACAAGAAAAGACACAGGGTGTTCCCTGGTGACATTTCTGGACCGAAGATAAAAGGGAAACAAGGTCCATCTCTCACGCAGAGAGAACTCAACCTGCAGGGAAACGGACACAGACCGGCCACACCCCTGCCAGGGCAGCTCCGGGCAAGCTACAAGGACTGCACACCAGGGGCCTGGGGATGCTCCCCTCTGCAAATGCCCAGTTCTCAAGGTAGAGAATGCATTTTCGGAGTTGTGTGGACACCCCAGACCCACAGCTAGGGGTAACAGCAGGGAAGGTCACAAGAGCAGAAGCCATGCCTGAGAAAACAAGATGAGCCAGGAGGCGATCGGCCAGCAAGGAGCCAAGGCTTGGCCTGAGCAGGAGCCCACCAAAGGGGTGATCAATGTCAATCGTGTAGCCTCCCACCATGCCTCAGCAGTAAACCTACCTCAGCAGCACACACTAGACAACTAACTCAGACCTTGATTACTACTATCTGGCTGTTCACCTGCACATACAGTTAAGCAACAAACACATAACTCCAACTAAAGGCATTCTCAAACTCCACACAGACTGAAATTCTGAAAGAATGACTATACCCAGAGCTGGCTCGATGAAAAGAGGGCTTGCTACCAAGCCTGTCATCCTGTGTTCAATCCCTGGGACCCACATGGTAGAGACCTGACTCCTACAGGTTGCCAGACCTCCACACCCATGCACAATACATAAGTGGAATAAACTTATTTATTTGTTAGTTCATTTGTTTTTTGAGACAGGGTTTCTCTGTGTGCCCTGGCTGTCCTGGAACTCACTCTAGATCAGTCTGGCCTTGAACTCAGAAATCCACCTGCCTCTGCTTCCCGAGTGCTAGGATTAAGGGTATGTGCTACGATGCCTGGCTTTAAGTGGGATAAAATTTTTAAAGGAATAAATGTACTCAATGACAAGGGAGAAATTTTCAACAATTAAAATTTTTCGGCCTGGAGAGATGGCTCAGAGGTTAAGAAAACAGTGGCTATTCTTCCAGAGGTCCTGAGTTCAATTCCCAGCAACCACTCACAGCCATCTGTAATGAGATCTGGTGCCCTCTGCTGGCATGCAGGCATACATGGAGGCAAAATGTTGTATACATAATAAGTAAATAAATAAATAAATAAATAAATAAATAAGTCTCTAAAAATTTTTTTTTTCATTACTGCTGAGTTTAGAACAGAAATAAGAGCTTAACAGGTTCCTAACCTCTGCATCCACTACATACTCACAAACACATACATACCACACACAAAGTAAATTAAGACTTTAAAAAGTTTTCTATACCTGAAAATTAGACAGTCAATACAAGAGTGTCATAAGTATGTTGCCCAGATAACTTTTAAAAATCTGTTTACTACTGCATGTGTATGAGTGTTTGGGCTGTGAACCATGTGTGTGCCTGATGCCCTTGGAGGCCAAAAGAGGGAGTCAAAGCCACAAGAACCAGAGTTACAAACAGATGTGTCCTATCATGAGGGTGCGGGAAATCGATCCCAGGTCCTCTGGAAGAGCAGAAATACTCTTAACTGCTTAGCCGGCTCTCCAGCCCCAAAGCCTAGACAAACATTCTAGAGAATATTTATCCTTGGGGCTGGAGAGACGGCCCAAGAGACAAGAGCACTTCCTGCTCTTCCAGAGGACCCAGGTTCTGTTCCCAGCACCATGTCAAGTGACTCACAAGTGCCGTTAAGTCTCCAGCTCCAAGGGATCCAACACCCTCTTCTGGCCTCTGTGGGGAACTACACACATGCACAGACAGACAGATAGACAGACAGACAGACAGACAGACACACACACACACACACACACACACACACACACACACATACTTTTTAAAAGAACATTCTTTTAGAGCTGACATGATAAATGGCAGAGAAAAATAGCTTAGATTGTAGAATAATCTTTGTAGAACTGTTTTATGTATTAAAACAGTTAATATTGTATAATACTGAACTAAATAGCCCTTAAGAATTTAATGTAATTTTATAGCCATTTAATTTCATTTGGGATGTAACTATTTCAGGGAAATGTCCTATCTGGGAATTTATCTAGTGAGTAGGTGTTAAAAGCAGAAAAGCAAGAAGTTGAAAATTCTGGAACAGGTAAAAATCCAACACTCTTTAATACACCTCTCATGGCACATAGTCTAGACCTAGAAAGAATACACAAAGTAGGGGAAAAAGAAAGTTCTAGAGAAAAACTGTTTTTACTCCTGGCACTTACTCAAATCCTATAGGACTGCCAAATGAAGCCGATTTCTTATGATTCCCATCTGCGGTACCAGCTGAGGTTGAGGCGGCTGGATTGCCATTTGTTCAAGACCAGCCCACACCACACACTGGGACCTTGCCAAAGGGTGGGAATAAGTCCTTGTCATTCTCCTTTCTAGAGACTAAAGCCCCACTCTACATGAGGCTGGTATGAGCACCAGGGACAGGCCACCAATATTTGTCGACCAAGAGACAAAGGCTCACTGAGATGTGTTCTATGACTCACTGCTATGAAGTTCTTCTCGAAAATGTGGTACTGAAAGAAGATTTTTCCTAGGTTAACATGCATTTCCTGTCCTGGAGCAGCAGACATTTGGACATGCCAGCACATGGCCTCTGTGGTTCAACAGCCCAATAGACTAAGAAGCTCCCAGACTTGTTCCTACTTTGTTGTCCCCAAGAACCCTGGGAACCAAGTGATCAGTGTTGGGAGGGGAGGCGTTCCTCACTGCACACCACTTATCTCTACAGGAAGACACAAAACCAGTGATTTTGTTAGCTTGAAAGAAAAGCACATTGGTCCACTGCCACATTCCTGGCCTTTCCAAATGATCCTAGGAACAATGACTATGCACAGAAACAGGAGTTAAAAACAACAACAACAAAAAACCCACAAGTGGGCCAACCCCTGAAACTTGCTCCTACAAATGCCCAAAAACACTTGAGGCAGTGAGAAGGTCCATCACTCCAGCTTCGGTAAATGAAATGGCATCCTCCTACCAAGCAAATCCTCACGGCTATACGCCAACCTGCAGGAGGAGCCAGCAGAGGAAGGGAAGTACACCCCAGATGAGGGGGCCCCCTGAACCCGCTGAAAGTGAACATCTCTCTCTCTCTTCATGAGCTCCCAGTAGAGCAGCTGCAGGCAAGATCCAGGCTCTAACAGGGTGAAAAATTATTACTCCTGAGCTATGCCGTGGATCCTTTCAACACTCAACTCACAGACTTTAATGTACATGCTTTTAAACAAAACTTCAGAAGGTATTCTTTTTATCTTACAAGTTCATTCTACAGTCAGCTTCAGTCGTGACTTAAGCAAAAAGTTAGCCATTTGGGTAAAGTGTGTATTTGATCTGTTGTGTGTGTGTGTGTGTGTGTGTGTGTGTGTGTGTGTGTGTGTGTGTGTATTAGTGTCTGTGATCACATCCATGAATGGGTGACATGAAAAGATTACAAGTTATAAACCCTGGAACTGTATGACAGAAAGTTAAAAGTTTTAGATACAGAAGGTCTTACTTTTTTTTTTTAAATTCTCAGACCTGGGGGGCAAAGCTGGTGCTTTGTACACGGTAGGCAGGTGCTCTATCAGTAAGATACATGCTCCCAGCCTAAAAAAGATCTTGGTTGGGGAATCGGCATATTATTTTCAAATTACTGTGGAGAAATAGATATTTCATTATAAAGTATGGGAAGAAAAAGAGACATAAATATAATTAAGACAGAAAATAGGCACTAGATCAGTAGTGGGGCGCATGCCTAGCATGTACAAGACCTGGCTTCAATCTCCAGAGAAAGGGAGGTGCAGAGGCAGGGAGGGAGGGAGGGAGGGAGGGAGGGAGAGAGATCGAGATCATAACTGTAAACAGCAGCCAACAGGTATTTGACAAGGGTGCCAGAACAATTCAGTGGAGAAAGGTCCAAAGAACAGTGCTAAGAAAGTGAACACCTACATTCAAAAGAACAGAGCAGGTACCTTACGTCCTTTTGAGTGTAATTCAGAATGGAATGAAGACAAACATAGCAGCCAAAGGAATACAGCTCTGCGATGTCTATACTGACTCTCAACCTAGTCCCAGAATTCCCCAGGAGCGGATATGCCTGAGGAAGATTTTCTTGACTAAGTTCATCACAGTGGGAAGACCCACTCGAAACGTGGTTCTGGGTTGCATACAAAGGGGAAACTGATCTGAGTACTAGTCTTCCTGCACCTCTCTGCTTCCACTGCAGAGGCAATGTGACCAGCTGCCACGACTTCCCTACTATGATGGGCTGTACCCTTGAACTTTGGCCCAAATGAACCTTCCTTAAGTAGCTTTGCCAGGTTATTCCAACAGGAAAAGTAAGAGAAGCTAACAGGAGAAAACACAGGAACACTGCATAGTGACTATGACCTTGCCACTGTTAAATAACTATAACATGAAAAGCACAAAGATAAAACAGGTAGGGGAGACATCATCAGAATGTACAGGCTTTCTGCTTTTAAGGACACATTTGAAAGTCATTTATCTACTAGGAAACAAGTACTCAGAATATGTAAAGAGCTCTTACAATTCAATCACAAAAAGACAAACAAGGAAACATGAGAAAAGATTTCCAAAGGGGGCTGGGTGGGGAGATGATTCAGTTGGTAAAGTATTTGCCATGCAAGTATATGGACCTGAGTTCAATTCCCTAAACCCACATAAAAAAGGCCAGGCATAGTGGTATGTACTTGTAATCTCAGCACTGAAGAGGCAAAAATGGGGGGTGGGGATGGAATCCCTCAGGCTCACTGGCCAGCCAGTCTAGACAAACCAGTGAAACTCAGGTAAATGTGAGAGACCTGTCTAGGAAAAATAGGGTAGTGAGGGACTAAGGAAGATGGCCAAGGCTGACCTCTGGCTCCACTTGCATTTCACAAACAGGCATGTATACCAGAACACACTCGAGCATGTATACACACACAAAGAATCTTCAAAAGACAATAAACATAACAAGAGTCGCTCAAATCCAGGAGTCGTCACTGGGGGAGCCCAAATCAGGACCTTCTAAGATCTCCTCTGCCCTCAGTAGACCAACTAAAATCAAAACCTATAGCAAGTGTGAGGAGGCAAGAAGAAACCCCTAGCAAGCTACATCCTGCTCCTGAGACCTGCGCACAGTATAGCCCCAAAGTAAAACAGTCAGTGAGACCCCAAAACATTCCTGTAGGAAGCAGCAACTCCACCCTTGAGGTACAGACCCAAGAAGGGTGAAGATATATTCACACAAAGATTGAAGGTTTGGGCTCTTATTCCAAAATGTTGTTACAACCCAAACAAGTCTCAACTACCTGATGAATGGAGAAAGTAGCATGAACTGAGTATCTGTAATCTGAAAGTAAAATTCAAAATGCCCCAAAATCCAAAACTTTTTTTAAATGATATCCCATTCAGGTGTGGTGGTGCAGGTCCCACTGGGGACCAAAGTCCAGCTTGGGCTCCATGTCAAGTTCCACATCAGCCTAAGGTACTGAGTATGATCTTGTCTCTGAAACCAACAAATACAGATAAACGAAGAAACTCTAAATGAGAAACAAACTCTTAGATCTAAGGAGAAGCAGAAGAGGGGCCCCAGCAAAGCATCATGAGCCGAGGATGAGCAAAGCACACCGCAGCTGAGAGCAAGAGTCCCTGCACAGGGGCCTGAGTGCCGCCAGTCCACTATGACCACTTTACCACACTGCCTGTTCCTGGCCATCTTCCTGGAAGGCCCCTACCACCCTCGCCAAGCTGTCACTCCACAGGCCTTCTGAACCCCCACTTTTCCCCACGGGAGGAGTCCTGCGCTCCTCAATGTCGGCTCCTCAGGGCTACTGGAGGTGCAATTACACCAACTCCAATTTCCAAGCATTCTCACCCAGGGTTCGTTTACACAGGGAAGCTCACAGCTACTCGCAGCAAGATGGAGTCCCTTCCCCTTCTCTCTCTCATTTTTCTTTTTCGAGACAGGGTTTCCGTGTGTAGCCCTGGCTGTCCTGGAACTCACACTATAGACCAGGATGGACTTGAACTCAAAGATCCACCTGCCTTTGCCTGTGATTCAAGGCATGCACCACCACCACCTAGCTTCTCTTTCTCTTTTTAAAAAGCTTTTTTTATTTTTATTTTTATGTGTTTTTTCTGCATGTGTGGAGGTACACCATGTGCACGCAGTGCCCACAGAAGCCGCAAGTGGATACCAGATCCCCTGAAGCTGGAGTTATAGATAATTGTGAGCCAGTATGTAGATGCTGGATCCTCTGCAAGATCTTAACCACTGTGGCATCTCTCTTGAGACAGTTTTCATCCCTGACTAATGTTCACTTGTTCTTCCACCCTGTTCTGGAATCCCTTATAAATCTCTTTCCCCTGATCACTGCACACCGAGGCTCAACTCTTTCTCCTCCATTTGTTACCCCCCCCTCCCCCAAGTCCCAGGAGACTGACCTTGCTTAGCTTCCTATCTCAGCAGGGCTCAATGTGCTTGCTGAATTAATACCCGACATGTCTCACTCCCTGCTGACGGACAGTAAACGGGAAAACTGTCACCACCCACTACAGCAGTGGTCATCCTGTTCCTCATCACAGCAAAGTCCTGAAACAGGCCTGTTACCACTGAGGAGAAGTCAAAAGCAAGTGGGCCTGACAAGTTGCTTAATGTCATATGACACACAGGACAGACCCCCACAATCAAGAATCATCTACTCTAAAATCTCAACAGACATCTAAATTATGCCCAGCAATCTACTCTTAGGTATTCATGCCCAAAAGAAACAGGAATACAGATCCACAAAAACACATGCAGGTAGCTACAGAGATGGTTCAGGGGTTAAGAGCACTTGCTGCTCTTCCAGGAGCAGGGTCCAGTTCTCTGCACCCCTATCAGGTAGTTCACAACCATCTCTAACTTCAGCTCTAGAGGACCTGATGCCTCTGGCTTCCTTGGGAACCTGCACTCATGTGCACATACCCACATGCAGACACACACTGACACATAACTTAAAATAATAAATCTTTAAAAATTACAAGTAATTTTTTAAGAAGTTGAGACATGCAATTATATGACTTAGTCTTGAAAGCATAATATAAGCAAAGTGACTCTACATGATAAAACTCTAATGGCTGTCTATATAAGAGGGAGGTACTGGCTAGGAGGAGCAGGAGGGTCTTTCAGGTGTTGAGGTGCCCTTGACTTGTATCTGTGTGAGTGCATGAATGCACCATGTAAAAGCCACTGTAAAAAGGATACATGCACCCCAAGTCTGTTACATCCCCTACCTATACTTCATTGAGCGCAAGACTCCCCACAAGTCTAGGTATATCTCCAAAATCATATGCTAGTTTGCTATCCTGAAAGGAAGATGTTAATCACTTTAGAGCTGAGCATCTGTCCAGATTAGCTGTCATTGTCAAACTGAGACAATCTAGAGTCACAGGGGAGGAAGGAACCTCAACTGAGGAATTGCCTAGACCAGGCTGGCCTGTGGGCATGCCTGTGGGGCATTATCCGGACAACTCTCTGTCTTGAAGCCCTGTCTTCCCTTAATGATAGATTACGTCTTGAAAGTGTAAGATGAAATAAACACCTTCTCCCCACAAGTTGCTTTTAGTCCGTGTTTTATCACTATAATAGAAGGGAACTACAATAGTAAGCCCCCAAAAAGGCTTGGATATGAAGACTTGATCCCCAAGGCAATCAGCCTTCATCCATTTATGGATCACAAGCCGGTGGCATTTTAGTGAGGTGGTGATATGAACTCTAGAAGATGAGCCTGGCTGAAGGAAACAGGTCACTGGAGGCCTGCCACTGAGGGACGTTTCTTGTCCCCTGCTCCTCCATCTCTGTCCTCTCCCTGCATCCCAGCTGTTACTGAGGTGAAACACTTTAGTTCTCCACCAGTTCTGCCACAATGCCCTGTCTCACCTCAGACCCCAAGCAGTGGAGCCAGCCAGGGACAGGAGACTCTGAAACCAGGAGCCAATCTCCATCCTGCCTTAAATTTTCGAAGGTATTTGTCACATGACCAAAACTTCTCGTGGATGAGCCAGGGCACTCACTGTTGGCAAGAATGTTAACAGGTATGTATGCTTCTAAAAGATTCCTTCACAACAGGTACCAAAAGCTCTAAAAATGTACAAAATTCCTTCCCCTTGATACCATTATGCTGGTTTTATGTTAAGGGTCAGATAAAGGGTCAAAAAAACCTACATTTTGAAAACAATCATCACAGCATTGATTTAATCAGTGACATGGCTCAGTAGATAAAGGTGTTAGCCATGCAAGCCAAAAGACCTAAGTTACCCATATACTGTAGAAGGCAAGAACTGACTCCATACAACTGTCCTCTGATGTCTAAATACACACCATGGCACACATGCCCTCCCAACACATCACATACGCACACATACACAATAATAATTTTTAAGGCTATAGGCTCAAGGCTAACCAGAAAGAGCACCAGAGTATTATATATGCATTAAAATTTTACAACTTTAAAATTTAATGGAAAATGTCCACAAGTCATTAATTGCAATTAAAACTCAGCTCACCCATCATGGTGTAATCTTATCCATGACTTATGCATTTAGTATCACAATTGGTTTTCTTCAGACAATGTAAAATTGTGGGACTAGAAACAATTTTAATAGATTTTTTTTATTTTCCAGAGTGAAGATGCTTATTATGGTGTTAGGAAAAATATACAAGCACGGTTTTTAGAAATAAAGGTGAGTTTGACACTCTAGAAGGAGTAGGGACTTTACATAGGCTCTGCCAGCATCCATAGCCACACCTCCTGCACAGGAAGTCCCGCCTCCAGAAAAGCAGCACTATGTGCCCAGGGAAAGTAGAAATTCCTCCTGCTCTATCCTGACAAGGGTTCGTTATGAAAGTACATTCATGTGTTAAAATTCACAGAACAGGAACCCCCACCCCCAGCTAGTGAAAAGGCAGTTCTATGTATTAACCTGGAGACAAGCCGGGCATGGCGGCCGGGCTGAAAGACGTCATAGTAACAAAAAGGGGTGGAATTGCCTGTCCAGAGCTGTAGGGCTGACTAGGGGATGGTGTCCTTGTGTCCACCTGGCCAAGTGTCTCCACCTGCCCCACAGCTAGGAAGTTAAGACTGTCTTCCCCTGCAGAAATGACAACTTCTCTACCACAGAGTCTGTGTGAACGTGACGTGTGCCAACACACAGATGAGCAACTACTCATGAGAACCACGCCTAGGAGCTCCAAGTTCTCCACCCTGGGCGTCCTTGGGATACGGAGCTCCCTGGAAGCCAGCTGCACTGATGCTGCATGGCTGCTCAGCTGTCAGGCAGCACAGCCTGAGATTGCAGTTGCAGCTCCCTAAGCCCCAGGCTCCTCCTGCTGCCACGGAGCCTGGCGCAGAGCCAAGTCAGAAAGCACCGGTTTCCCGATTCCACAGGAGGGCCTCCCACTCTCCCAGGTCATAGACCCCACTTAACTCTAGCCTTAAAGAGAAACTTATTTCTCTTCTTACTCATTAGCTGAAAGGCTTCACTGGATGGTGTTATTAGAGAGATTCACAAAGGTTAGAGTTCAAGGAACATCTGTGGAGGGCGCAGCTGTAAGTGGATCATCTACATCACACCCCTGCCAGAAAGGCTCAGGAGACGTTGCAAAAGAGTGGGTGGAAAAATGTTAAGAGCCAGAGGCTGGAGAGGACTGGGGCAGTGCAGTGCTTTCTGGACGTGACAGAACCACAATACTCAGGAATTCATAAGATGAAGATCAAGCCAGTTTATATTCCAGGATGGGTGAGGGCAGGGCACAGCAGCCCCATCCCTAGCTAAGGATCTATAGATATCTGCTAGGAAAGAGAGTTTTCTTTAGGGCTGTGGTACCTGGTAGGTTGACCATGCTCCAGTGGATAGCCCCACATCCCTGCCTAGACAGACAGCATAAATCAGTCTCCGCAGGTTATGAGAGAGAGAGAACACAAAGCTGGGAGGCAGATGTGGGGGGAGAGGGTCCAGGAAGAGTTGGAGGCAGGAAGAGTGTGAGTATGATCAAAATATATTGCATGCATACATGCATGAAACTCTCAAAGAATAAATAAAATAGTTATTACAAAAGCTAAATATAAAAGACTTGCCCATTTGAGCAGTGGTGGTGCACGCCTTTAATCCCAGCACTCGGGAGGCAGAAGCAGGTGGATCTCTGTGAGTTCAAGGCCAGCCTGGTCTACAAAGAGAGTTCCAGGAAAGGTGAAAAGCTACACAGAGAAACCGTGTCTCGAAAAACAAAACAAACAAACAGAAAAAAAAAAAGAAGAAGAAGAAGACTTGCCTAGTCTCCAAAGTAAGTTCCAGGATCACCAGGGCTGTTACACAGAGAAACCTGTCTCAAAAATAATAATGGTAATAATAATAATAGTAATAATAATAATAATAATAATAATAATAATAATGCCAGCAGTAAACTCTGAGGACAAAAATTCAACCATGTTAATTCCCAACCCCCATGTTCCTCTCATCTTCCCAAGGTCAGGCTCCTACTGGAGTCTCAGGAAGTTGCTGGCAGGGTATCACGGATGGGAGGGGACTTGTCTGTGAACTTCCCCTTCAAACAGCCCAACCATAGTCAGCCACCACACAAACCCAACAAAGCTAGAACAGGAGAGCCGAGATTTCGGTGCTGCCTGCTCCTCTGCTGCCTGTAAGAAGTGATGGAAGGCCTGCTCAGAGGAGGAAACCTGAAGGTCAGAGGCCCGGAACACAGCCTGCCTGAATTTCACACTGCCCCCAGGAGTCTGGGTACACGGCTGGTGATTTGCACAATGGGAAGGCAAGTGAGGCTGACAGCTTGCTGGTCTATTTTAGGGGTTTCAGCTGCAAGTCTGGACCCTGTGCTCCCAGAAAGCAGTTCAGTTCCCAGGAAGACTCTTCCATCAACACAAGGGTTAAAGCAAGCCACCCAGCCTGCCAGCAGTGTGTATATGTAAGTCTTCCCAAGGGGACCCACACCTCAAAGCAGAGCCTGAGAGAGGTGAAAGAGCCACTCCCCCGCCATTGCTTCCCCAGCATGCTCCACCCAGCAAGCTGAAGCCATGGGAAATAGAGGTGAGGCTGGGAAGACTCCAACAGCCTGAAGGAACAGGATTCTCACCAGTAACATGGGTATCTCTCCTCCCCTCTTCCTCTCAGCTTAACACCAGTGTCTCCCTCTGTGCACCATCTCCATGGAGCCACAGGACCGCTCTGACACCAGCTCAATGCACAATGGTCGCCATCATGCATGTCTCTTTCCTGCCCAAAGATGCAGCAAAGGTCTCCAGGTCATCAAAGGAGTCAAGAGAACACACAGCTGCATTCTCCCCAAGAGAGACACTCTCGCCAGCTCCACCAGCAATGGCAACGCACACCTTCCCACACACTATCTGCACAGTCACACTCACGCACAGACAAGACTTTTTACAGTGGGGCAAGTCAGTAAGTTCCATATCAACCTAGAGTCCTGTGCGGTTCTCACCAGGCTGCAGCAGCCACAGCAATTGCAAATGCTCCATTATGAAACCTGGTAGCCGATCAAAATGCCACTCTCTTCCTCTCCCCCTCCCACCCTACCCACCCAGTCATATCTATTAAGAAACTGGACGGCATAGAAGGGAGAGGGATGCAGGCGCATTCCTGGAGATGCAGAGCAGTTGTTGGGAGTGTCCCCGATGCCAGAGGTGGGTAGCTCAACCTCTTGGCTGAGTGCTGCAGCAACTGGCCTCCTAATAAACACATCCATCCCTCTCCACGATCCTGGGCTCAAGGATCTTCTCAAGCCACCCTGGAAATCGCCATCTATTTTAAGCCCTGATAAATCACATGTGTTTCACAAGCCATCAACTTTGCCCTTCTGCCCTTCCCCCGTGTTTCCCTCCGAGAGATGGTACCACAAAGAGGAAAGGCTAAATCAGATCTAAGTTTAAAAGACAGGACCACTCCTAGAGCAGAACACCAACACTGGTCACAAATACCAGCCAAGAGCCACGAATGCCTTTGCCTGCCTATGGTACCTTGCAGTGACTCTTGGGCTCAGGTGCAAACTCTGTGGCACCGACAGGAAGCAGGATTTGAATCTAATGCCAGTGGCAAGTAATACTGGTCTTCATGACGAGGAGTGTGCAGTGGATAGAGTAAAGGGCTCTGCTTCAGAATCCTGACTTACAGGTTTCTAAGAAGCAAACTGCCGTGTAAAAAGTCACTTTGGTGTGTTTACACTTCTCAACCCCAGAACCTTCATCATTCTTAAGCTAGCCCTAACCCAGCACAATGTCCTTATTTTGCCCTGAGACCTCTGAGCTTGCTGTGTTTTTCTCTGTAGACTTCTATCTTAAGTGCTACAACATGAGATCACAAAGGCTCACAGCATAAAGACTGCCAAACCAGGGCCCTGGGCTGGTACAGTCCCAAGAGTCAATATGGAAAACAGCTGTCCAGGGCAGGAGGCCCTTTACGGCACACCGGCAAATGCAGGATAGCACAACAGCAAGATCTGGAATACAGTTAACCACAGCCAAATGGCCCTGCTTTAAAATATACCCACTTGGAGCCGTGCACTCCAATCCAGCTGCAAATTTGCCCATCCACATTGCAGCCTGGCAAGGTTGCAGACCACTCCCTCCAGAGCTGGGCCAACCTTTCCCACCTCCAGCTCCCTGCAGCAAGGTTTCCAGATCCATTCCCTGGGGCCTGCCTCCCGTGCACCTGCATTCTTGCTGGGTTGAACAATAACTACAGTGTCACTAAGCATACACTATCCTGGGTTAATCCAAAGTGTGTGTGTGTGTGTGGGGGGGGTGATCATGCAAAGGGCATTCCCTGGCGCCCATCCACACTGGTTGTGTGCACTTCATAGGAGAATGTGGTGTAACATCCTCCTGCCTGGAAGTCATGGAGTCTGAACAGCTGCACCGGGAGGGGGGTGGGGGGGGGGGGGTGTGCCAAATGGGAATGCAGCCTCCACTTTCTCAGAAAGCAGAGGGCTGAGCTGCTGCAAATTAGAATTCTACCCCTCAGAAGCCAAGAGTAGCCTGAGGTCCCGGAGTGGTCACTGCGCTCCAGTCACCTCCAGATAATCCGAGTCTGGTCTATCAACCTGGAAAGTAACTTGGATTAAGAGCACTGCGCCCTCCTCTCAGCGAGAGATAGACTGGCACCACAGGAAGTTTCTCAGGAAAACAGAGCTCAGTGAAGATGCTGAGGTGACCTCGCACTGGGCGCTCACTGCGCTTCAGCTGCCACCAGCCTCACCCCTGGCACCTAGGTCCTGCGTGTTGCAAATAGCCCTGCCTCAGCCCTGCCAGGCATCTGGATCCCCTACACCAAGAAGGCCATGCTTTACTGATCCCACAGGTGTGACACTACCATATGACAGAAAGCCTCTGGCAAAGTGCTCATGTGGTCTCCACCCACGAGAAACCTGGGACCACCCTTTGGGCAGTAGGGCCATCTCTAGTTTAAATCCCCGCTCCTAAAACCATCTGCTTCCAGAAAATTACAGGTGTGGGTTGGGAGTATCTGGAACCCGCCTGACTCTTACTCCAGCCTTCAGGCCGCACCCTGCGCCCCTGCATCCCAGTGTCCCCGGTCGATCCTCACCACCGGTGTCCTCGAAGCGCGGGGGCGGGCGATCCCGCAGCGCGGCGCTCCAGCCTCCACCGGCCTCATCCTCCTCCAGCTCCAATGGATCTGCTGCTTGGGGTGGCGGGGCGGTCCCCGGAGGAGCGGGGCGCTCGCGCTCATCGTCCGAGGAGGCGGCCGAGGAGGAGTGCGAGGCTGCGGAGGTGCTGTAGAAGGGGTTCCCGCCGCTGTCCGGGCCCGACTCGCCGAACACGTCGTCTGAGATGTGCAGGCTCTCGTAACGCGCGCGGGCTGCCTCCAGCAGCGCCGGAGCCCTCCTCCGCGCGCCCCCGCCGCCCTCGGCCATAGCCCCGGCCGCCGCCCGCGTTCCCACACCCCACAGCGCCTCCCAGCCGCACACGCCGGGCCCCGGACCCCCGCCGCGGCCCGCGGCTCCCCACCAGCGCAGCCCGCAGCACAGCGCGCGCCGCCCCGCGCCCGGCCGGCCCGCCGTCTTGGCCGCTCGGGCCGCGAGCCCGGGATGCGCCTTGGAGCTCGGGCGCCGCTAGCTGCGGCCGCGGCGGGAAGAGACTCAGCCACTGGCCGGCGCCGCCGCCGCCGCCCCCGCCCGCTGCGTCTCCGCCGCGCCCGGCCCCGTCGCGTCCCCGTGCGCCCTCCCCGCGGCAGCCGCGTTGCGCCGCCGACCTTCCCCGGCGCGAGCCGCGGACCCGGCCGGCCTCCAGCACCTCCAGCCGCTGGCCAATGGAGATCGCCTGCCTCGAGGGGGCGGGGATAATCGGACGCCCCACCTCCTCGGGGCGTGGCGCGCGGCCAGTCTGTCTCGAGGATCACCTCCCATAGGCTCTTAGCGGCCCGCGGGCGTGGGGAGGAAGGCGGGACCTCGTGGTCCGTGCGCTCTGGCCCGCCCCTTGCGCAGCCGCGCCCGGTGTCGGGGAGCTGTCCGCCCAGCGGTTCTGAAATTCACGCCGTGGACACGCTCCAGGTGGGCGGCCCGCCAGGCTGGGCCGCATGCTCCTGTGAATTTCAGGCTGCCCGCCTGGCTTCCCCGAATCTGGCTTGGTTGAGAAGCTGAGTCAGACACTAAAACAGTCTCCGTCAACAACTGTCGTATAAGGGTGGCAACACTGGACTGAGGTGGCTCGTCTTTCCTTACAGTCCTTGATGCTGACACCTTCTGAACTCAAAATTGCTCCCAAATCTATTGCCACCTGCGCTCTGGTATTGCTTGCGCAGGCCTTGAACACGCACAACTGATAGGATATCTGGAACACGCAATCTCGAAAAGGGTTATATGGTCAGGAAAGAAACAACTGGGTCGCCAGGGCTTCAGCGCTATAACAATGGAGCAGAGTTCGGTTTCGCCTTTTCTGGGACAGGAGCATCAGGCCAGCCGGCCTCCCCTCATCAGAATGTCTTTCCCCTCCTCCTCCCTAACATAATGCAGTAAGTCACATTAATGGTAATTGGGTCATAAAGTCACTTTCACTCTGAAATAAAATAAATCCACGGAGATATATGGAAGGCTTGAAAATCCTACTGGGTATACTAAATGATAATTACACAAAACAAAAGACGGAAGGTTGCTATTTCTGAGTGTGCACATGGAATGAAGGTGCTGGTAGCAACCTGCCACCAGCCTTTCACTCATGTCTTCCTAGCCCCAGACCCTGCGACCTCCAAACTAGGTCTCTCTCTGCACAGGCATGAATCCATTGATAATCACAATCAGACAGGATGGAAAAAGAAAGGTACTTACATATCATTCTCCTCTGTGTATATTAGCTAATAAACAAGAAAGTGCTTGCAAACTATTGCAACTCTTCTGGGAAAGTATGCCAAGGACAGGGAGGGTTCTAGCATTCCTGTGTACAGCAAATTACCAAAGGTTGGAAAGTAGGGTGCCTATAAACAGACATAATCAGAAAGAGCCACAGGGAATCATAGGTTAAAGGAACAACATAAGACCTCATAGATCAAATCCAAATCCTAGGTAGGACTCCTGTAAGATTTTGTGTTACCTATTAAAAATAATGAAGTGACCAAAAAAGGGTGTGTGTGTGTGTGTGTGTGTGTGTGTGTGTGTGTGTGTGTCACTAGAGAGTACAGTCTATAAGAAAGAGTTCATCCTTCCCCAGTCAAGGATGACAAAAGCAGCCAATGTGAGTGTGATTCTGGTTGCTTTGTCAGCATGGGAGCATGGAACAAAACTGTTACTGAACAGCTAATGCACAGACAGTAATTCATTGACCCTGATATGGTGCTCATACCAAGGAAATGCAGGGCCTTTGTGCTTTCCAGTATCTCATATGGGGAGTAACAGAGGGAAGAGGATTATACGGTCAGGAAAGAAACAGGCTTATGGGCCTGGGGATTTAGTTCAGCTAGCAAACTGTTACCAAGGATGCAAGAACCCCTTGGTTTGATCCCCAGGGACACACAGAGCGGCTGTGGTGGTACAGTCTGTAATCTAAGCACTTGGGAGATGGAGGCACTAGAACCAGAAGTTCAAGGTCATCCTCAGCTTCGTGGTGAGATAGCAAGTTGGAGGCCAGCCTGTTCTCTTCCCGAGGAGCCAGGTGCAATTGCCAACACTCCCATGACAGCTTGCAACTGGCTGACTCCAGTGTCAAGGGGCCCAATGCCCTCTTCTGGCTTCTCACAGGATACATGTCCATGGGAGAACACCTGCTGCTCTGAACTGCTGATCAGTCTCTTCAGCTCCCTTCTCTAATTTCTATTCGATGAACTATTGTCCCCTGTTCTCTTCCTTTTCTTTATTTTTTTTTTCTTTTTGAGATAGTGTCTGAGGTGCCCAGGCTGTCCACCAACTTGCAGACGAGACATCCTGCATTGGTTACCCTTTTTACTGCTGTAATAAACCATCATGACCGAGGTAACTTATAGAAGAAAGCATTTGATTGGGCTGACAGTTCCACATGGCTAGAGTCCATGATGGTGGAACAAGGCATCAGAGCAGGGCAGCTGATAGCTCTCGTCTCAAGCTACAGGCACAAGGTACAGAGAACTAGCTTGAAAGGGCTTGAGTACTTTCCAACCTCAAAGCCCACCTCCACCTCCTCCAACAAAGCCAAACTTCCTAATCTTTCCCTGACAGGTCCACCACCTGGGGACCATGCAATCAAATGTCTGAGCCTATGGGGGCCACTCTCATTTAAACCACCACATACCCATAACACTAAATAAATACATACAAAAATTAAAGTTAGAGGACTGCTCCAGCTTATAGTCAAGCACTTAACATGTTATTTTGTTTAAGCAAGGTTCTCCAAGCAAGAAAAAGTGAAAATACGCCAACCTTTGAAGACAGGCAGCTGCTTCTTGCACAAAGTATGGGAGAGAGGGGAGACAGAAGAATTAAGGGAAAATAAGTTCCTATCTGTCCAGGACCAATGCTTGATGCCACCATTGACTCCATGTCATTACATATAGTTGGAACATAATTTGTGAGAATGACTGGAGAATGGGTATTACACTGAAGTTGTTTACCTCTGAGTCATTTAAAAACATCCTCCAAATCATATAACTTCAAAAAGAATTAATCTTAGGTTAACACTGAACTTTTAGATTTTGGGTTTCTGAAAGAGTTCCAGGCAGTGAAAGCAATTCATCTATTGTAGACTCCTTAGGTTTTTTTTTAAACCAAAGGTGCATGTTTTTAATGTCAAAACCATTGGTGGGGCTGGGGAGATGGCTCAATGGTTACTCTTGCTGCTCTTGCAAAGGACTTGGTTTAGTGCCCAGCACCCATATAGTAGCTCACAAATGTCTATAATTCTAGTTGCAGGGAATCTGATGTCCTCTTCTAGCTTTCAAGGGCAACAGGCTTGCACATGGTGCACAGACATGTGTGTAGGCAAAACACTCATACACAACATAAAAAAGAAATCAATCTTTTTCAAAATTAAAAACTGTTGTCATTTGTAATTGTGTCTGAGCCTTCTTTTACTTATGTTTTATATTTTTGATGGGTTGATTGATGGCAGTGCTTGGGATTGAACTCAGGGCCTTGTATACCTGGGCAAGAGCTCTGCTACTGTGCTGTATTCCCAGCCCCTGAGTCTCCTTTTACAGTGTACTTCCTTAGTTTATTTTTTCCCTAGTGATATGATAAAATAGTCAGACAGGAGCAATTTAAGGGAGAACAGGTTTATTCTGGCTCATAGCTTAAGAGTTAGCACATGGCATGCGCTACCACGCTTAGCTTTTTATGTATGTATGTATGTATGTATGTATGTATGTATGTATTTGTTTATTTATTTTACCAGCTGATCGATTGCCACATCTGCCATTCACCTTGTATAGACTAAACTGCTAGGAGTTGAGGAAACCTGTCCCAGAGCCAAGTACCTTTCTGACCAGCATCCAAACCAATCAACAAGCCCTTCTATTATAGAGACTCCCCCTCAGACTTGGAGGTTTAGGGTGAACATTGGTGAGGTTGGTAAGCAAGAATCTAAGGAAGGACATGAAAAGGTGGGGAAGTGGCTTCTCATCCCAATAATTTTTTTCTCCTTGAGTTATTTAGAAGATTTACACTTCCATGTGCTAACTTAGGGCAGCTAGACCCCCCCCCCCCCCGCCAGGCAGCACAGGTAACTGATTAATGTTCCAACCCACCTTTCTTTATCCAAGGTTTGAAATAATTTTTTTTCCAAGTGAATATTATAAAATGTTTAGAGTGAAGAAGAAAATACAAAATGCCAAGTTAGGTTCTTATATTCTTAGATAACAGAGATTTGGAGCATCTGTGCTGATTCCAAAACTCTGTCCGCAAAGTTTGTTTTTGTCTTTTTTAGATAGTGTCATCTGTGTTGCCCATATTGGATTTTAGATGTGGATCTGTCAGTTTTCCTCTCCCCATCTTCCTCCTCCTCTTTCTCCTTCTCCTGAGCTGTAGTCACCCTATGTAGCCCATGCTGCTGGCCTTGAACCTAGTAATCCTCCTACAGCAGAAAAATGAGGTGAAGAGTAAGGTCCAGAAAGTCCACACAGAACTTACGGAATCAACATTTGAGAAATCACAAGTTGGAAAAGAGGAAAACTGGAAAATCCCTGTCTGTTGTCTGGCCCAGGCACAGATGCACATTAGGGCTCTGAATGTAATCTTTGTCTCATTGTGGTAGCAACACTGGTTGGATATCTAAGATGTTAATTAAGCATCTGATGCAGGAAGTCATATCTTGAATTACTGAAGGGCTAGAGAGATAGCTCAGCAGTTAAGAGTGCTTTCTGCTCTTCCAGAGGACATACATGAGTTCAGTTGTCAGAGCCCATATCTAGTGGCTCATAACTGCATGAAACTCCAGCTCCATGGGATCAAACACATTTTTCTGGACTGCACAGTCACCTGTTCACATGTGGTGTGTGTGCATACAAGCTGGGGCACACATGTGAACACACACACAAATAAATAAATCTTTAGATTTTAGACAGTGGAACATGCTTGAGAAAACCTATGTTACTATGCAAAGAAGCTAAAAAAAAACATGGCTAAGGCACCATAAAAGCTCAGCTCTTTGTACAAAATGCCAATTTGAGCTGCAACTTTTGCCCTTCTCTGGCTGGCTTCTTCCCTTGGAAGTGTTTCATTTGTTTTGTTGTTTTGGGTTTTTTCCTCTAAAAGTTCTTTCATGGGCTGGCTGTGGTGGTATACACCTTTTGTTTGACACAATATTTTTATTGGTATTTGGGAATTTCACACAATGCACCCAGATCACACCTGTTTCCCATTGCACCCAGGTAAACCTTCCCACCCTTGTGCCTTCCTCCCCTAAAAAGAAAAAAAAAAATCCACCAAGCCCAATTTGTATTGCCCATATCCTCATTGGAGCACAGTCAAACTCCCAGTGGCCACCCCCTTAAAGATAACCAAGTCCTCCCACACACACCAGAAGCCGTTGACTGTGCTCACACCTTTAATGCCAGAACTCAGGAGGTAGAGGCAGGCAGATCTGTGAGTTCAAGGCCAGCCTGGTCTAATAGCAAGTTCCAAGACAGCCTGGGCTACATAGAGAGACCTTGTCTCAAAACAAACAAAAAAAAATTCTCTCACCAGGGATGAGGCCCTTAATATGGATATGCTCTAGTATATCCATCCTCTAGTAAATGGTCCTATATCCATATACACACAGGAACTAATAAGTGGACACAGTGAGTTTTTAAAAATAAATAAAAGAATATTTGAAGTTTGAAGGGAAAGTAGTGGTGAGGGGCTAGAGGAGGGAATGGAGGGAAGGGAATAGGGGGTGGATTTGGTCAAACCATATTATATATGTATATGAAATTCTGAATTTTAAAAGGGGTCTCTTTGCTCTCTACTGAATGCACTAAGCCATCTCTTCATAGTATACTCTTAATGGTAGCTACCTAGGATTTATTTAACTGTCATTTGAGGGGAACCTCATTCCCCTCCCAGTTAAGAACACTTAGCAGTACCTAAGTCGAGGGATCATGCAGGAAAAGTGACTACCAATAGTAATTATTTATGTCCTGAGTGCAAGGCTGCCTCCTACACTCTGCCTCAAAGCTTGGCTCTGCCCAGGAAAAGAACTTTCTTTCAAGCCATCAGTATTGTTCTTCAGGAACCAATTAAGTTGCAGAGGTCACACTCAGTTTACTATGTCATACATATTTCCTTAAGAACTGCCAAAGAGCATGGCATCACTGGGAGATGAGAAGGAAGGATGAGGAACATTAGGAAGAAATCCCAGGTGTGTTTCCAGACCACAGTGCTAGGCACCCCTTGTGTTACCTGGAATCACGCTGATCTCTGAACTGCGCTTCATATTCACTGTGGTAAAGGCCAGATGCGTAGAAAAAGCCACCCAACTTAGGAGGGCTTTCACCTCCACTTGCATCCTCATGGAAGAGAGAGAAGGGAAATAGAAATGCTCAAATTGGGACTTTCATAAGATTTAGTTCAATTTCTGTCCATTCCCCTAGAATCCTTCCCAGAAACTTTTTATAAATATTAGTGTTGGGGTCACAAATAGCAACCTTGGTATAGTCAGTGCTCCCAGAATGGATCAACACATCACCCTACTTATCACAATTCTACTGTTTGGATGTAATCACTATCCTTTTTCTGGGAAAGCCATTTAAGGACAGAGTAACAAGAGTCAGACAAGGCTCTAGAGGGAGTCAGGTACAATCCCTCTAGAACAGAAACCTGGTGTTCCCACTGAAGTATTTCCCTAGACTTCCCACAGCACCCCACAGACAAGCAGGACCTGTGGGACCTTTCCTCCTTTTGGTTTTGAGACTCTTTATAGACACTGTACTTGGCCCAAGAAGACAAACCAAGCTTTCTGCTCCTGCTCAGGGGCTCTGCCCCTCCCATCCTCTGCTGCCTGTCTGGTCTGCTAGACAAAAGCTAGAGGCCACATACTGATATGTTGCTGTGCACAAGAGACTGTACCAGCCGGGGGTCGTGGCGCATGCCTTTAATCCCAGCACTCGGAAGTCAGAGGCAAGTGGATCTCTGTGAGTTCAAGGCCAGCCTAGTCTCCAAAGCAAGTTCCAGGAAAGGCACAAAGCTACACAGAGAAACCCTGTCTCAAAAAACCAAAAAGAGGGAGAGAGAGAGAGAGAGAGAGAGAGAGAGAGAGAGAGAGAGAGAGAGAGAGACTGTACCTTAATTATAGTATCTAAAAGGTAGGGATGCTCTGAGGGTTAGGAGAACATTAAATTGACGTCACAGAGTTGGGGAAGATGCCACATGTTTTTAATTGTCACATATCTCATCTTACCAAAATAGAGAGCAAATCAGTATTTTCGATAATCATTATATTTTACAAGCACACTTTAAATCACATGCAAATATATGTAAATATAGTCATAAAGGTATACATGCAGAGATAATATATTTAAAATAGCAAATGTTTTTATATTCATCACAAGACCCCTCTCTGCCTCCCTGAGTCTTGAAGGGGGATAGTGCTTAAGCCTCCTGAATGCCCAGCAGCAACTGAGGGTAGACCCTATGCTGCCTTGGGAGACTTCAGGGCACAGAATGCCCAGAGGACAGTATTTTCCCACCAAAACAGAGACAGGGACACTCCTTAACAACATAGCAGCTATCTACTCCAGGCCCCTCAGCATATGAAGGCCTTTGTTTGAAGAAAAGTGTCACCAAAGTTATCAATGGCAGAGTTTTGACTCCTAAAAGGTGTTATGACTGTAGCCAGAAGTTTCTCCGGTCCTGCCCAGCCCCGCAGTCCCACAGCTGCCTATAAAATAATCACTCATAGACTTGTATTAATTATGAACTGGATGGTCTATGGCTCAAGTTTCTTGCTGGCTAGCTCTTATAACATAACCCATTTCTATTAACCTATAAGCTGCCATGTGGCGGTGACATTACCGGTCTGCTGGCATCTTGCTGCTCCCTGGACAGTGGTCTGGCATCTCGCCTGTTCTCCTTTCTCCTTTCACTGTCTCTCTTCAATTTTCCCACCTGGCTCCATCCTCACCTTGCCATAGGCCAATGCAGCTTTATTTATCAACCAATCAGGGCAACACATATTCACAGCGTACAAAAAGACAGCCCACATCATATGACTCTGACTTCCTCCTCACCATCCCCTTACCATTGCCAAGCTGAAGTCTTACTGACTCCAGGTTGAAACATAAGCACTTGTTTCCATAATTGTCTGCCTTTGGAATCAACAAAGAATATTATTTTCAGAATATTAATATGCTTTGTTAAGGACATCCCCTTGGTTGTGGAACCTCGTGTTTAGTAAGATATTGACAGCATAGAGGGATGGTGACTTCAGAGTCCACTTCCCTGTCCTTTCCAAGTGTTGAGGCCCCTTCCTAATGTACCCCATCACCTCACTGACAGGAGCAGCAGTCTAAATGTGTTCCCCAAATGTCATGTGCTTAGGAACCTCGCTACCAGTGCAAGAGTGTTAGGAGATTTCAGGCGAGGTTATAGAAAACTGTGGGCTGACAGCTGGAAAGGGGGTGAAGGCTTTAACAATGCCAGCTGTGTTGGAGTTCTTGATTTTCAGCTTCTTCAAAATATTCCTGGGAGAGGGGTCTTCCCCTCATGTCCCCATAATGTTCTCTGTCGTTCTATCCTGCTTTATGACCAGCTTTGCTAAGGGCAACCCATGGTGGTCCAGGTCTATCCCTCAGACGGACCAGGAGCTTGGGTGGTGCTCTGCTGTTTTTGTCTTGAAGTTGTGAGCAGTTTAACTCTGAGTGTGTGTCATTTGAGTGCAGTTGATGATCCAGTGGTGAGGGAGGCATGTGTGTAAGCAGGGGATAAAGGGAGATGTGTGCATTGGCAGATCCCAGTTTTCTCTTTTCCAAGAGGCATTTGCTTTTCTATAACAACAACAACAACACAACAAAAAGTCAGAACAGAAATTTAAGCAGAACATTGGAAATTCAAGGTCAAGGTGTGAGCAGGCTTAGTTCCTCCCTGCTGATGGCATCTTCCTTCTGTGTCCTCATGTGGTCATCCCTTTGTGCATGCCTGTGTCCTGCTCACTGTCAGATCAGATCAGGACCTACCCTACTGCCCTGTGATGGCTATTCTTGCTTGTCAACTTGACTATATCTGGAATTAACAAAAACCCAAAAGCTTGGACACATTTGTGAGGGATTTTTGCTTAAATTGGAGCAAAAGGTTCACTTCTAATCTAGATCTTTGAAGTGGGAAGACACACCTTTAATCCAGATCATTTGAGGTGGAAAGATCAACCTCTGATCTGAGCCACACCTTCTGATAGAAATCTATATAAGGACAGGAAGAAGGAAGCTTTTCCTCTTTGCCTGCTTGCTTTCAACTTGATAGCAAGTCCATTCATTCCTTTACTGGCATTAGAGCCTACTTCTTCAGGATTCCAGTGTCTACTGAAGACCAGCTGAGACATCCAGCCTTGTGGACTGAACAACTACTGGATTATTGGATCTTCCATTCATAGACAACCATTGTTGGATTAGCTGGACCACAGCCTGTAAGTCATTCTAATAAATCCCCTTTCTATATATACAGAGAGGTTCATTCTAGAAGTTCTGCTACTCCAGAGAACCTTGACTAACACATGTTTCTATATTAACTTAATTACTCTTAACCTCTTTTTTAGGAGACAAGTTCTCTAGCCCAGGCTGAACTCAAAGACCCTACATAATTAAGGATGACTTTGAAATTCTGATCCTCCTGCCTTTGCCTTCTGGATGCTGTGACTAGAGGTATATGCCATTATACCAAGTTTATGTAGTGCTATGGATTGAACCCAGGGCATCATGTATGTTAGACAGGAACCCTACCAACTGAGCCACATCTCCAGGCCCCTTTTTACTTGATGACTTCTGTAAAGTCCCTGTCTCCAAACACTTTGTAGGATCAAGAGTTTTGACTTCAACATATGGATTGTGGGACTAGAAGTAAAAATTCAGCTGATTACAATAGGCAAATTGCATTGAAAGTAATTATGTGCCTTTAAATAAATTAACATTGCATTTTTTGTGTGCTCCTCAGTCTAAACTCATACATATCTATAGCTTCCTAGTGAAACCTCCTGTAGAAGAACAAAGAGTGTTTTCATATAATTCCACATGTCTACAATCAAAACAAACCAACGGCCCCTAATTTGGGATCTGGCCACTTTATGCTCAGTGACAGAAAACACCTGCCTGGGGCTTTTCCTTTGTTCTAGCCTGAAATTAACAGGGAGAGGAACGGAACATTTGGTCATCTCCATGGAGTTTGTTTTTAATCCTACTTGGTGCAGTCGTCCAAACCTAATTAACTGCTGGCTACACAGAGCAGGGGTGAGGTTAATTACATGTCACTAGCCACTGTGGGTCTCTTTCATTACTGCCAGCATTTATTCTGTTATTTTTACACATAAGAGACAGGCTTCATGCAGAATCCAAAACTTAGCAAGTGGAAGATCTTTGCTGGGTATCTTCTGTACCAATGTACTTTTAACTGGTTAAAAATAATAATAATAGCCATCTGCTTGCGTCTCTCTGTACTGTCTCCATTGGGAAGCTTTCCCTAGGAAGACTCCAGAATGTTCATGAAGTGCTCACCTCACCAGAGTTACTGCAAACACTGACAGAGCCCCAGCACCATGTTGTCATCTGCAGCAGCCTGAGGTTAGGGACCTCAACTCAGGCAAAAGCAGATCCTTAGCTTCAATGCAGGAAAGAATTTCAGGGTGGGACAGTTGGAATAGAGTTGGAACTGACTGAAAGATCTTAACACAGACTTAAAGTACAAGGGTCAAGTGAAAGCAAGGCACTTGGGGAAAAAGTGACACACGCTGGGAAGGATGTGTGCACATTCTTTTCAAAGTTACTTTGATGTTATTTTATGTGTATGGGTGTTCTGCCCACCATGTAGGGTGTCAGATCTCCTGTAACTGGAGTTACAGACAGTTGGGAGCTGCTGAGGCCCTGAGAATCAAAGCAGGGTCCTCTGGAAGAGCAACAAGTACTCCTAACTGCTCAGCCATCTCTCTAGCCCTGTATACAAATTTAATAAAAATTCTTGTTGTTGTGTTGGGGCCTTACAAGTCCTGGCTAGTCTGGAATTGACTGTGCTGTCTAAGCTGGCCTCTTGCCTTAGCCTTCTGAGTGCTGGCTGGGATTATGGTTTAAGCCACCACTCCCTGTTTTTGTGTGTGTGTGTTTTTCTCCTCCTCCTCCTCCTCCTCCTCCTCCTCCTCCTCCTCCTCCTCCTCCTCCTCCTCTATCTCCTTCTCCTCCTCCTCCTCTTCCATCTTCCGTCTTCTTCTTCTTCGAGACAGGGTCTCACTATGTAACCCTAGCTAGCCCAGAACTTACTGTGTAGAAAAAGCTGACCTCAAACTCACAGAGATCCACCTGCCTCTGCCTACTGAGTTCTGAGATTAAAGATGTATGCTGCCACACTCTAAGTGTGTGTATGTGTGTTAGTATGCACACGTGCACATATGTGAGTGCAGGTGCTTGTGGCAACCAGAAAAAGGTGCTGGATTTCCTGGAGCTGAAATTACAGTTGTGGGCTACTCTATGTGGGGCCAGATAACCAAACTTGGGTCTTCTGCAAGAGTAATACACACTCTTAACTGTTGATCATCTCTTCAACCCCAGCCCTGACTTTGTTTGTTTAAGATTCTAGAGTTCCACCAAAGATATACTTTTTTTAAGAATCCACTTTTCAGTTTTAGTTGTTCATCTCTCATTTGTTTGATGTGTTAAATAAAATTAATATCAGTAGGAAAGCTTGACAGCAACCATGACATTGAATATCCATAACGTTCTTGAAAACAGTAGGGAATTCAGAAATGGGAAGAAAGATGAAGAGGCAATATCAGTCTGTACACTGGTGCCAAATTCTCAAAGTGGGAAATACAAGAAAAGAGGCAAGCTGGTCAGGTTTTGCCAACCTGACATATGACATAACCTGGTGTCACCTAGAAAGGGGAACTTCAGCTGAGGAATTGCTTTGACCAGATGGTTTGTGGTCATGTCTGTTGTCTTTTTCTTGATTGTTAATTGATGCAGGAGGACTCAGCCCATGGCACCATCCTTAGGCATGTGGACTGTGTAAGAAAAGTAGCTGAATGGGAGCCATGAAGGGGCATTTCTCCATGGTCTCTGCTTCAGTTCTACCTCCAGCTCCTTCCTGCCTTGGCTTCCCTGGACAACAGACTATAACCTGTAAGAAGAAATAAACCCATTCATCTCCAAGTTGCTTTTGGTCATGATGGTTTTCACTACCAAAAACAAACTAAAAAAGGTCATGAAAACTCAGCGAAGCCAACTGCGATCCAAAAGGAATTTGTTGTTGTTTACTTGGGGGGAGCAGGACGTGATGGTTAATCTTTATGTTAACATGAATAGATTTAGAATCACCATGGAAACACACCTCTGCATGTGTCTGAGAGTGTGTGTTTTCAGAGAGGTTTGCCTGAGACGGGCAAACCCACCGTGAATGTAGGCAGCATCATTGCATCAGCAGGGAGAAAGCAAGCTGAGCACCAGCTTTCTTCCCTCTCTGCTTCCTGATGTGGTTACAGTGTGACCAGCTGCCATGCCTTCCCCCCTCCCTTCCCCCCACCCCCCCGGCCAACCCCACAGTGGACTGTAGCCCTTCAAACCATGAGCCAAAATAAATTCTCCCCTCCTTAAGTTACTGTTTGTCAAGTAATTGATCATAGTAACCAGAAAAGTAACCAAGACACAGGTTTCTGCATGTAGTCCAGGCTGACCTCAAACTTGTGGAGACCTCTTGCCTCTGTCTCATCATGTATTGGAATTATAGGCCTGAGTCACCATTACCAAATCCAAAACTTGAAAATAAATTTACTTTTCTTTGTTACAGAGGTATGGTCTTTCAAAGACAGGCTTCTGACACTGAGCAGCCTGGCCTGCCAGCAATGATCCAAATGCTGTGAGTTTGAGGATTACTAAGCACATAGATTTACAAAACATTTAGGCTGGATGTGGAGCCTCAATGACATGGATGGGTTTGCAAGTGCATCTCAGTATACCTATGGTAATGGTTTTTCAGAAGCCATTTGTCTACTTCTGGAGCTATCAGGATGTATTTAACCTTGCCAATGTAGTTTCTCAGAGTTAAAGTGCATATTAAAAGCTTGAGGCCCACAATGCAACTGGAGCAGTAAATGATGGAACCATCATGTCAATGTTGCAGAAAAGTGACCTGTGTAATTCCTCTGCAGTCTGGTGACCTCAAGTGACTGGATATTGTGTTTGTAATTACTATGGTTAAAATGAAGACTTTCTGTAACTTTGTTTAGTGACTTCATCTTCAAATGCTACAGATTGACTTGGCTATGGTCACTACTATTACTGAGGAACAGTAATCTAGTTGTCTAGTGCTGTATGAGAAGCAGTCTTATGACTCATGTCTAGTCACAGGAACTCAGATGAGCCTGTGTCCCATGTACCTCCTGTCCACTCTGGCCAGGGCTTTCCCAGGAGAGAGGGACACCCACAGCTTTAGCCCTGCCTTTGGGTCAGGACATCCTTTTTTGCCATCACAGGTGAGGTGGCTGGTTCTCCTCATTTCCTCAGCCTGGAAATTTCTTACTTAACCATGGGTAGTGGTGCCAGTGTTTTTCCTATTGCCTCCTTGGCACACAGGAACAGTGCCAGAAGACATGTCTGTAGTCAGCAAGAGTAGTCATGTATCATTTAATAATGGGATACACAGGAATCATTCTAAGAAGTGCATCATGAGACAATTTCATTTTATTGTATGATCCATAAGCCTAGAAGTTATAATCAACTGCACACCTAGCCACACAGTGTATCTATGATACAGCCAATGAATAACTCCTAAACCTACCTGAATGAAACAGTGTGAGATTAAATCACACACAAGAAAAAAGCATATGATCAAGAGACAACGCTGACTAGGGTGTGGCTCAGTGGGTGGGGTGCTTGGCTTACATGTTCAGAGCCCTGGGTTCCATCTCCATCACCATATAAATCAGAGATGATAGCACACACTTGCAATCCCAGCATTCAGAGGACAGAGGCAGAAGGACCAGGAGGTCAAGTGACTTTGAGATGCTGTGTGCCAAGGCTGCTTGTTATAGACTGCATCTGGGATGTCCCTTCAGGCTTGGTCACTAGCTCCTAGGCTTAGGAAATGATTATATCATGGGGGCTCTGCCTTCACAAATAGATTAATCCACTGACAGGTTTGAATCTAGAAGAGACGGTTGGGAGGTGGTGGGACTGTGGAAATCAAGGCCTGGCTGGAAGAAGGAGGTCACTGAGGGGGTGGCTTTGAGGCCTATGTCTTGTCCTAACCCCACTTGCCTTCCTGTTCACACAAATCTGAGCTACTCTGTCCCACCATACTCTCCCACCACTGTGGACTAAAACCATCGAAATAGTGAGCAAAATAACCCTGCTCTTAATTCTGTTCTGGTTAGGTATCTGGGTTAGCAAAATAACCCTGTCTCTGGTTAGGTATCTCGGTCCCAGCAATAAAAATAAACATGCACAGCTGCTCTTGAGATGCAGCATATTGCTTTACAGTGAACTTTCATTTTATAAGTAGGAGCATGCACTAAAATAATGATGGCAAGAAAACACAGAACCATAATGGAAGCTGCTACATTAATCACTTTTCTGTTGCTGTGGCCACATACCTGACAGGATGCAACGTAAAGGAAGACAGGTTTATTTTGGCTCACATTTCAGGAGATATGTTCCATCATAGTGCCAGGAGCATGAGGTCAGCTGATCACATTGCATCCACAGTAGAGGAACAGAAATCAAGCAGGAAGTGGTATCTAGTGAACAAACCTCAAGTTCCACCCACAGTGACCCACTTCCTCCAGTGAGATGCCACCTTTTAAAGGTTTCTCAGCCTCCCCAAACAGGCCACCAGCTGGGAACAAAGCATATAGATACATAAGCCTTTGGGGACATTTTACATACAAACTATAGTAGCTATGCCTTATCCTTTATGGACTAGATGGAGGAGCATCGTAAGTTTGCTGACACCAGGGAGACAAGACACCATCTGTAATGTTGCCCTGGCTACAGTATTGCTAGTCATTTGTACTTTTCAGCTTTATTATAATCATACAGGACAACTTTGTGCATGCTGTTCATCATTGACTGAGAAGTGGTCATGAGTGTACTGCTGTAACTCACAAGAACAGTCATCCTCCAAGGAGTCTTTGGCTAGAAACCCTGAGCTGGTGCCACCATAGGGGACCTCCTGAGCAGAACAGTAGGCAGGCTCAGAGTTTAGGGGTGGAGCTATGTCTGTCTCTTTTACCACTTGACCTCCACAGCCAGGACTCAGGACACAGTAGGGCAGCCAGGGACTGTTCTGACTTATCCTAGTTCCTCTTACCTCACCCCTATGTCTTGGGTTCTCAGATATGGGTTTATAACTCTGAGATTGGGCTACTGGCCAGAAGGTCCCAGAGCTCTGCCTCAGCTGATGTGACTCCATAGGAGATAGCTGCTTGTTCTCACAGCCTGAGCCAGCTCTGACATCCTAACCTCTCTGTGTCACAGTGTCCCGGGGGGAATGAATGAAGAGAGACACAGCATGGAGCCAGCAATAACAGGCTCCCCCGAGCAAGCCCAGCTGTCTAGAGTGACAGAAATCATTATCCAGGTCAATAATGCAAAATCAAGAAGTAATGACTTTCATTTTCTGAGATAATAAAATGACAGCACCAACCATATCCACAACCTTTACCAGACATTTACTTTGAGAATCGAAACGACGGCTGTAAAGGGCTTTGTCAATGGATGGTTCCCGTAAGTTCCCATGTAAAAGAAAAGACAGATCTGAGGTTCAGGGAACAGGCTTCAGAACTGACGGTTAACTTTGCCATTATCAAAATTGATTCAGTTTGACCCAGTTTTGCTTTGCTTCAAGGTCAGAAGCATTCGTGGTCTCATGGAGCGACATTCGCTGCATCCATAGATCAGAGGCGTGTTCAGAGAGACTCAACCTGAGCAGGAGCCAAGAGAGCCCAATGGAGAACTGTCTTTTTAATTGCAAGACATGACAGCAACCTGGGGGAAGACTTGTTTTGTGCTAGATAATAGGAGGCTAACTGTATTTTCTATCTTCCCTAACTTCATCCTGACAAAAATTCCATCAGGGACACATTCTATTTCTCAGATTACACACAAGGAAATGGAAGACTCAAGATCTCCCAACTGGAAAAATGGATCCATTTGGCTAGATAGCACAGCTTTCCAAGAGAAAAGAATTCTCTGACTCATGTTAGCCAAGATTTTGCTTTTCAAAGATAACTATTTTTATTTTAAATTATGTGTATATGCATGTATGTCTCTATGTATATGAAAATGTGAAGTCAATGCCCACAGATTCCAGAACAGGGCATTGGATCCTCTGGGACTAGAGTCACAGGCACTTTGTGAGCAGCCAATGTGGGTGCTGGCAACCAACCCTAGGTCCTCTGGAAGAGCAGTAAGTGCTATTAACCACTGAGCCATTTCACTAGCCCTTGGTTAACATTTTAAAAGGTTTTTTTTCCATTGAGTTATCATCTCTGTGCAATAAGATGCCCATGTCTTGAATGACCCATTTGGTAAGTTTAAACATTAGTTATGTTTCTAGGCCCAAATCCAAAGCTAGATAAAGAACTTTCATATCAAGAACCCCCACAGCCCGTGGTAAGACCTGACCAGGATGGCCTTTCTGTTCTGTCACTCTGCGTCAGCTCTCTGATTCTGTGAACTTATCTGAAATAGAGTTTCTATGTCCAGCTTCTTTCACAGAACGTGAGTTTTCGAGATCCACACATACTGATTTTCAGACAGTTGTTTGTTCTTTTTCATTGTTGTGTTTCATTTCTATTTAAGGGGCTGCTTGTTGATCCATTTTTCTATAGATAGGCATTTGAATTATCAGGAACAAGATGCAGTTATCACCTGCAAGCAGGGCTTTCTCTGGTGTCTATTTTCCTTTCTTTCAGACACAAACATCGGCATAGAAGGTGGGTCATAGGTAGATGCTTATTTAACTCTCTCTCTCTCTCTCTCTCTCTCTCTCTCTCTCTCTCTCTGTGTGTGTGTGTGTGTGTGTGTGTGTGTGTGTGTGTGTGTGTGTGTACATGCATATGGAGGCCAGACCACAACTTCAGGTATTATTCCTCATCTTAAAAAATATTTATTTTATTATTTATTTGTGTGCATGTGTGCCTGTGCTTGTGCGTGCATGTGTGTGTGTGTGTGTGTGTGTCTGTGTCTGTGTGTGTGTCTGTGTGTGTGTGTGTGTGTCCACACCAGTGCCCACAGAGGCCAGAAAGGGTGTCAGATCCCCTGGAGTTGTGGTTTCAGGTGATTGTGAACCATCTGATGTGGGTGCTAGGACCCAACTCCAGTCCTCCAAAGAGCACCAAGTGCTGTTAACCACTGAGCCATCTCCCCAGCTCCACATTCTCTTTTTTTTGAGACAAATTCTCTCACTAGCCTGGAGCTCACCAATCAGGAAAGACAAGCTGGCCAATGAGCCCCAGGATCTGCTTATCTCCATCTCCTCAGTGCTGGGATTACAAGCACCTACCACAAAGCCTGGATTTATCTAGTTATGTATAGGTATTGGAGAGCAAACATAGGTTCCCTTTACCAGGTGAGCTATTGCCTCTCCTAAGCCTGATACTTAGCTTTTAAAGGAACTACCAAGTAAATCTCCAAGGTACTGTGCCTTTTAGGTTAAATACTGAAGCTCATCTGACAAATACGTATCAAGAAGCTTTTCAGAAAGAAAGTAAAATCTCTGCTGTTGGGGAAGACACCATAGATGGACTAATTGCCTAAATCCAGAATGTGAAATGTGGTAAGTGCGGCAGAGAACAGTGTGGTGATATATTGTGTACCCTAATAACATTTACCTGAAGATCAGATGACAGAACAAGCCACTAGGTTAAACATAGAGGTCAGGCAGTGGTGGCACACACCTTTAATCCTAGCACTTGGGAGGTAGAGATCCATCTGGATCTCTGTGAGTTCAGGGCCACCCTGGACTACATGAAATTGACTCAGTCTAGGACAGAAACAAAGCCAGGCAGTGGTGGCACACACCTTTAATCCCAGGAAGTGATGGCTGAGTGGAGAAAGGTATACGAGGCGTGAGGAGACAGGAACTGAAGGCTTTTCGGCAGAAGCCTCCCTTTCAGCTAGAAGCTCTTTCAGCTGGAGCTCTTTCAGGCTGAGGAGTTGGTGAGGTGAGAGGTGGTAGTTGTGGCTTGCTCTGCTTCTTTGATCTTTCAGCTTTCATCCCAATATCAGGCTTCAGGTTTTTATTAATATGACCTTTAGCAATTGGAGTTACAGAAAAGCAAGGCTCCAAGGTGGGGCGTACTGTTAGTGTCCCACTGTTATCCTTTCCTCAAAAGGGCTGGGGCTCTACTGCTGCATACTCAGAAGTTAGCTCACTAGATTTCATGGTGAGGAAATGGCGGTCTTGACAAGAGACCTACTAGCTGGCTGTGAGCCACTCCTACAGGCACACAAAGGGGCTGTGGGCTAGCACAGGCTTCTGTGGGTTCTCCCCTCTGGTAGTTTGTGCCATATCCTGTTGTCACCACATACCCCTGAGCCCTTGGCAAGTTGTTACTTGCTCTAAGTTCCAATTTTCCTATTTTGAGAAAAAATGGAGGTGAGAGTCCTGCCCTTGCACTGGAGGGATGTTCATCCAGTCAGTAAAGGGGTTGTCACATAAGCTGGAGGACCTAAGTGTGACCCTAGTGCCTACTTACACCGCTAGTCCCAGTGAAGCAAGCTTGTACTCCCAGCACTGGGGATGTGGAAACAGAGGATGCCTAGGTCTTGCTGGCTGGCCATCCTTGTTGGTGAGTCTCAGGCCAATGAAAGACCTTGTCTCATGAACGGAGGTGAACAACATCTGATGAATGACAGCTGGTAACCTCTGACCTCCATGTGCATATCCACCTGCACACACATACACACTTACATGAATGCACACACCAGTACACAGTCCTGACTTCATGGTGTTGTAAGGTCAAAGGAGAATATGCTTGTAAATTGCTCTTGTCGATTTTTTTTTAAAGAGACTTGGGCTGGGGAATTGACTCAGTGGTTAAAATACGTGCCCCCAAACATGAAGGCCGGAGTTCAGCTTCCCAGAACTCACCCAAATGCCAGAGGAGTGTGGTGTCTACAGAGGCAGGTGGTATGGTGGCCCACCTATAATTACAGCGTTTGGAAGGCAGAGTCACCTAGCTAGCAACACTCCCCAACTGGTGAGCTCTGGGTTCTACTGAGAAATCCTATCTCAATGAATAATATGAGAGTGACCAAAGAAGATTCCTATGTAAACTCTGAGCCTCCAACACGTATGTTCCTGCATACATGCAAATATGCACAGGCAAACACACACACACACACACACACACACACACACACACACACACACACACACACAAGTGACAAAAAAGGGACTTGGGGCCTGGTGTTGGTGGTGCACGCCTTTAATCCCAGCACTTGGGAGGCAGGTGGATCTCTGTGAGTTTAAGGCCAGCCTGGTCTACAGAGTGAGATGATCCAGGACAGTCAAGGCTACACAAAGAAACCTATCTCTAAAAACCAGAGAGAGAGAGAGAGAGAGACAGAGACAGAGACAGACAGAGAGAGAGAGACAGACAGACACAGAGAGACAGAGACAGAAAGAGACAGAGAGAGAGAGTTGGCTTTTTTTCTTTTTGGTTGTTTGAAACGGTTTCTCTCTGTAGCCCTGGCCATCCTGGAACTCACTATGTAGACCAGGATAGCCTCAAACTCAGAGATTCTCCTGCCTCTGTGTCCTGAGTGCTAGGATTCAAAGCATGCCCCACCACTGCCCGGCTTGGGTTTGTTTCTTAGGTGATCCTTTGAGTACTTGATCCTCACAGCTGGCCAGTTGGTGCACAGAGTCTGTATGTTCCCAGGACTTGTAACCCCCTGGTTAGGCCTGTTTGAGTCATCACTTCTGATGAGGTCACTCTTGTCTTTCCTGTGACTCCTTCCTCTTTTGGGGGGAGGGGCTGGCATTGGTATGGAATTCAGCCCCCCTCCCTTGATTTCCACCCCAAATTTTGATTTCTCATGAGTTAAGGGAGAGGTGAGGATACAGCTTGAGTAAGACAGCTCCATGGCCCTTGTACCTGCCCTCAACACCACAGCATGGGCTACCAATGCTAAAGTCTGCTCCACCTGAACCAAACCACACTGACAACCTTTCTCTGGGCTTCCATCTCATCGTTCTCTGTAGATGTAACCGACTTGTTAAATAAGAAACACAGAGCCAAATACAGAGTTTATAGCCAAGAGGTCAGACCAATAGCTGAAAGCTGAAAACCTTACCCTTCACTGCTGTTGCTGTCCTTCCTCTCCGAAAGAGACCTACTTCTGTGTGTCCTATCTTTTATATAGACTTTCTGTTCTGCTTTCTCATTGGTTGTAAACCCAGCCACATGACCTCCTCATCACTGTCTGTACAGACCTCCAGGTCTTTAATGGTTGGTATTGAGATTAAAGGCCTGTGTCGCCATGCTGGCTGTATCCTTGAACTCACAGAGATCTGCCTACCTCTGCCTCCCAAGTGCTGGGATTAAAGGCTTACACCACCACCACCACAGCCCAGCTTGTTCTATGGCTTGCTCTGACCCCAAGGCAACTTTATTAATATACAAATAAAATCACATTTTACAAATATAGTATCACCACAGTTCTCCGCACTCACCACCTGGGATTTCTCTTCTTTTTACCAAACTGCAGTTTAACACCCTCTGATTTCAGTTTCTGAAACCCTTGCTCTCAGAGTTCAACCTTGACCAATAAACAGCTCCTCAGCCAAGCCGAGGAGTTCTTTGTTTGGTACCTCCCCTGGGTCTGTCTGACAGTCTGGGCCTTCTCAGAACAGGTGGCGTCTCAGCTCCGTATGGTGGCTTTGGGACCAACAGAGGAGACATGGAATATCTGAGCTCTGCTTTGCCTGTCTCCTCTTCTTGTTTCCTGCCCCTCCTCCCCCCCCCCCCCCACCCGGCTGGGGCAGCCTGGTAAAGTCAGCTCTGCAGACAATCAGCTCTGCCTCTGAGGCTCACAGGCTCTTCTTGTGAGGCTCAGATGGTTCCCACATTTGCTCCACTAAAGAAGCCTCTGAGCTGTCTTTATGCCTTCTTAACAAACTACATTCTGTTCTTGTGCTATTATGCCTTTGGAATTATGCCTCCAATTATGCAGCTTAATGTTCCCCCTTTTACTTTACTTCTTTGTAATTGCTAAGCTTTCTAATTTCATTTTCTTCTAAAAATTCCTTTAGCACACAAAAAGAAAGAAAATGGAAAAGATTTTTTTAAAAAACACCTTGGGTAGAAATCTAACAGTATGTACAAGACTGTGATGGCTAATGTTGACTGTCAACTTGACAGGATCTAGAATTGCCTAGGGGACAAACCTCTGAGTAAGTTTGTGAGGGAATATCTTAATTGAGGTGGGAAGACCCACCCTAAAATGCAGGCGGCACCATCCTATGGGTTATGGTCTCAGAATGAATAAAACAGAGAGAGTGGGGCTGAACACAGCTGTGGATGCAATGTGGCCAGCCACCTCACTTTCCCGATGTTGTGCCTTCCTTACCTTGATAGGTTGCACCCTCAAACTGCATGCCCAAGGATATGCTTTGTCCATTAAGTTGCTTTTGTAGGTGTTTAGTTACAGCAACAAGGAAAGTTACTACTTCAAAGACCTATGTTGGAAAACTACAAAGATCTGAGGAGCAAAAACAAAGAACTAAATAAATGACAGACATCCCATGTTCATGGATGGGGAGAGCTGCCCACTGAGCTGTAGCTTTGGTGGAGTCTCCATCAAATGATTGTGGAATGACAAACTGATCCTAATGTTCATTTGGAAAGGCAAAAGACACAGGACAGCCCATGCAACACTGAAGGAGAAGAAACTCAGAGAACTGACACTCCCCAACTCCAGACTCACCATAAAGCTTCAGTAACCAAGAGACTGTTTGGAATTAGCAAGAGAACAGATAATCAGATGAAGGGAACACAGTTTCAGTGAACAGAACAGAGGGCCCAGAAACAGACCCACTCTGATATGGTCAACTCATCTTTGGCAAAAGATCAAAAGCAGTAAACTTCAGGGAGGAGTGTTTTCAGTGACAGGTCCTGTAACAACTGAACATCCATAGGTAAATCCACACATGTCAACACAGATCTCCCAAGTCCCCCAAACTCATCAGAGGGGGTACAGCAGGGATCAGAATTTCAAGGTCATGCTAGGCTAAAGGGGAGCCTGTGATAAAAACAAGAGATAGTAACTGGTCAGATAGGGCAGGGACCCCCAAAGCAATGGTTCTGACAAGGTCCTTCCTGGAGGCCAGGAATGCCAGAAGAGAGTTCTAGTTGCTGGTTCCTTGTCTCTTCCTTGCCTGGAAGCTACACATGAGGAGGGGACCAAAACTGAGGGGAGAAGCACCTGGACACCCAGTGGTTGGTCCAAATGGGCTGACTAGCTCATTCCTTGTTGTGGATTATTACTTTAACTATGTAAAGGTGTGTTACATTTGATTATGCTGCATTTGTTTAATCATGTAAAGATGTGTTTCTGTATCGCCTTGCCTGCCTAAGGCACCTGATTGGTTTAATAAAAAGCTGAATGGCCAATAGCTAGGCAGTAGAGGGATAGGCGGGGCTGGTGGGCAGAGAGAATAAGTAGGAGGAGGGATCTAGGCTGGATGGAGAGAGAGAGAAGAGAGAACAAACAAGGGATAAAGAGAGGGAGATGCCCAGGGCCAGCCAGCAAGGCAGCCTCCCGTCAACCAGACATTCTGTAGGACAGACAGAAGGAAAGAAAAATTAAAATTCCCAAGCAAAACATAGACAAAGAGAAACAGGTTCATTTAAGTTATAAGAGCTAGTGGGACAAGCATAAGCTAAGGCCGAGCATTCATAAGTAATAAGAAGTCTCTGTCATGATTTGGGAGCTGGTTGGTGGCCCAAAAGAAAGCCTGCTACTATGCCCCTCCCCATTCCTCACCCCAGTTTCTGCTATAATCTGTGTAAAAAGCCTTAGCCTACCAGCTCAGTGGTATCCTCTTCCCAAAGGATCTTCCCTGTTATCCAGTAGCTCTGCCCCTCCACCCTGCCTCACTCCCACCTGTGAATTTATACTAAACTCCCTAACACTCATCCTCTGTGGTCCATGGACTTTATTCTTTGAATTTACAAGATGAACTCCAAGGTCACTGGCTCAGTGAAGTTTTATGAGGATTTGGCATCCTAACTCCTGAGTTAAAGCCTATCAGAGGCTGTCTATGTTAGGGTTTCTATTCCTGTGAAGAGACACCACGACTAAGGCAACTCTATTTAATTGGGGCTGGCTTACAGTTCAGAGGTTAGGACCATGGCAGGAAGCATGGTGGTGTGTAGGCAGACATGGTGCTGGAGAAGAGGCTGAGAGTTCTACATCCAGATCAGCAGGTAGCAGGAAGAGACTGCCACACTAGTCCTGGCTTGAGCATCTGAGACCTCAAAGCCTGCTCCTAGTGACACACTTGTAACAAAGCCACACCTACTCCAACAAGGCCACGCCTCCTAAAGTGAGCCTATGGGGGCCATTTTTATTCAAACCACCACAGTGGTTTCCATAAAACTCAAAGACACCCCATCTTTCCCATATCATCTGGGCTATTTGTGACACCTACCTCAAAAAAGTAAGAAAAACTTTTGTTCTGCAAAAGACATTTCATTGTGTTTGAGCCAAGGTCTCTCTACATAGCCCTGGCTGTCCTGAAATTCAGTATGTAGACCAGGTTGGCTTTGAACCCACAGAGATCCACCTGCCCTCTGCTTACCCCTATCCCACAGCCCCTGCACTCCCTAGTGCTGGGATTAAAGGCATGTACCACCCTGCCCTGTTGCAAAAGACATTATTAATCAAGCTAATGTGGATGCTTCGCTCATCTCTTTAGAGGCATTCTTTTTATAATGGTCAGACTTAAGTTCATCGATATCTGCTTTGATTCTCCCACAAGTCCTGTGTATATTATTTTTAATCATTTTTGTATGTCCAAATATTTTCCCATTCCCACTGTCATTTTGTAATGGAACAATAAGTAGCTTAAAAGTTTATTTTTTTTATAACCAAACATCATGCTGCACCCTGCCTCCAAAGACATAAGGATCATTGCTGAAGAGGGGGCGGAAGGAGGGTGAGAGCCAGATGCAGTGAATGACTGCAGGGGAACAGTGTCTTCTGGACCCAGCAGAGTGGCCGCACACATGAACTTGCAGAGACTGTGACAGCATGCACAAGCCCAGCCACACCGGATCTCAGCATGGAGAGCGGGGGCTTCGACACCAACTCCCAGCCCTAGCTGAGGAACTATTGGCAATTGTTAGCTGCTGGGAGAAGAAGGGCCAGATTTCTCTAAGAACACAAACTATAATAAGTCAGCGATGCTCCAGTGAAAGGGCACACATCCAAGAGTATGTGGGCAGGGAGGCAGAGGCAGGTGAATTTCTAGGAGTAGGAGGCCAGCCCCGGTTACATAGTGAGACCCTGTCTCAAAAAAGAAAAACAAAACAAACAGATTTAAAAAGAGTATATGGGCATCACAAATTGAGTTTGATGTGGGGCCAAAGGAGGACACAGATTTGGGTAGAAATGGAGGGGCTTAGATCTGGGAAGAGTTGGGGGAGGGAGTATTTCATTGCATCAAATACTCAAAGAGCTAATAAAAAACATATTCTGCATGCCATGACCATTCATAGTTCTTACTTGTCAAAATAAAAAAATCTTTTTGAGAATAAGTCAATTTGAAAACCTTTTCCTATTACCACATTTATTTATTTATTTATTTGTAAGGGGGTTGGCAATGATATGGGACAACTTGCAAAAATTGGTTTTTGGGGCAGGAGAGATGGCTCAGAGGCTAAGAGCACTGGCTCTTCCAGAAGACCCAGGTTCAATTCCCAGCACCCACATGGCAGCTTATAACTGTCTGTAATTCTAGTTCCCTGGGATCTGACATTTTCATGCCAATGCACACAAAATAAAAAGTTAAATAAAAAATTGGCTCTTTCTCTCTTCCACATGGCCCAGGAGATGGAACTCAGGTCATCTGTTGGCAACAAGAGCCTTTACCCATGAGCCGTCTCATCAACCCATTTTTAGGCGGGGCTTCCAGGCCGAGAGAATGAATAGGAGGAACAATCTAGGCTAGAGAGAGAAGGAGGTTTGAGAAAAGGAGGAGAGGAGGACGCCAGGGGCCAGGCACACAGCCAGCCCCAGATTAAGAAGGAAAGAAAGGTGTAGAGAAAGGTAAGAGCCCAGAGGCAAAGGGTAGAGGGGTTAATTTAAGTTAAGAAAAACTTGCTAGAAATAAGCCAAGTGAAGGCTGGGCATTCATAAGTAAGAATAAGTCTCCATGTATTTATTTGGAGGTTGGGTGGCAGGACAGCAAAGAAAAAAAAAATCAGCCTACACTCCTTGCTTTTTTTTTTTTTTTTTTTTTTTTTTGGCCTTCCTTTGGACTGATTAAATCCCAAGCCTCTATCGTTCAGTTTTTCTCTCTTCTCTGTTGGGAAATCACATGTCCATTCTTTTTAAAGACCTCCATTGTGTGGATGCTTGGTTTATTTGGACAGCTTCCTGCCTCCTGATGAACACAAGACTTGTTTTCAACATTTGCTGATATATACACTCTTGTGGTAAAAAGGCTTTTGCTGTTTTGGTCCCATTAGGGTTTTTTCAGGCTCATGACTCATCTTAGCTCTTCCAGGACACACACTGAACCTATGGAGACAGAAGCTAGACAGTGTCCTGCACAGCACTAAGACCTCTAGAAACTATGCTGTCCTCTTTATTTCATAACGGGCCTTCCACCTCCTTATCACTATGGAATTCACTGGGTTCTTTGGATCTAAATTTGGTGTCCTTCACAATTTTATGAAACATTTTCCCCCTAGGTTTTCAGTTTTTGGAGAATGGGTCTCACATTAACCAGGCTGGCGTGCAACACTGTATAGCAGAGGTTGACCTTGAACCCTGATTCTCTTGCCTCCAGCCCCTGAGAACTGGGATTTCAGATGTGCACCACCATACCCAGTTTGTGCAGTGATACAGAATTGAACTTAGGACCTTATGCATGCTAGGTAAGCACTCTATCAAGTGAGCTACATCCTCAGCTCCTCTTATGTTTTAGACATGGCCTACTCTAGCTTACACTTTAGATAAAGACTAACACAGTCATTTCAGTCTCTGTTAGTCTCTCCCTCCCTCCCTCCCTCCCTCCCTCCCTCCCTCTCTCCCTCCCTCCCTCCCTCCCTTCCATTTCCATTTTCCCCCTCCTGACTTTCTCTTAACTTTTTCTAATAGAATGTCACTCTGTAGTCCAAACTGGCCTTGAACTCCTGATCCTCTGCCTTAGTCTCCTGAGAACTGTGGGTATGCACCATGTCTCACTGAAAACATATTCTTGAACTACCTTTAATTTTACTAAGTATCTCTTTGGCTGTATCTAATCTATTGTTTAATCCATCCATTTATTTCATCTCCTTTATTTTGTGTTGTTTGTTAGTCAATCCCACTTGGTTATTGTTTGCTTATATATTTTTCAAATGTGTATGAGTGTTCACCTCGGTGTTATGTATGTGTACCAGATATACACCTAATGCCCTCGGAGGCCAGAAGAGGGCATCAGATCCTCTGGAACTCAAGTTAGAGGCTGTTGAAAGCTGCTGTATGGGCCCTGGGAACTGAACTCAGGTCTTCTGCAAGAGCAGCAAGTGCTCTTAACTGCTGAGCTACCTCTCCAGTCCCTCATTTGTTTTTTAGATATCTTCATGGTCAGGCTGTCCTCAGATCCATCCTGTCCCCTGTGATCTGCCCTGACAGCTGTTGAATCTGATTCTCACATGCAGAATCCTTTTCTTTTCAGATTTTGTGACCGGTACCACAACTAGCTTATACCCTTGGGCCATTGTCTAAGAAAAAGTCCTGTGGTCCAGCTGATAGAGATTTGTTTTTCAGTTTCCTGAAGGTGCCACCAACCTGGGACCATTTTGCATAAAACATCACCCTGTGATATTTGGTGGCTGGAGAAAGGTTCTGTGAATTTGGACCAAAAACTTGTATCATGTGGTTATTATAGTCATGTATTCCCAGGGGGAGGTTTTCTTTTCTCTAACACAAAATCTAGACAAGGGAGCATGCTTGACTCATCTGCACGACAAGGCTCATTTCACTGTGACCGCGAAGCGGTCCTTTGGTGTCTTTCCTTGTGCAGGTGTTTCTGCCTCCCTGGAGCAACTGGAGTCCAGTGCAGACTCCCACACCCCGTACTCAGCAAGACGATGATGACGACACTTAGGTGAGACCTAGCCTCACTTCCTATCTCTCATGCTCTCTATTCATTACTTTTCTCGTGACAATGACAGAATGCCTGGCAGAAGCAACTTAAGTGTGTGTGGGGGGGGGAGGCAGAATTTTGACTTTCTTTATCACCCTGTCATTCCTGTCATGGCGGGGATGAAAGCAGGTGCTTACAGCCGATGCCTCTCACAAGGAAGTCAGAGCAGGAAGCAGAGAGATTGGGCTGTAGCCCCAAAAGGCCTACCCTCAGTGACCTATCCCAGCTCGCCAGGCCACACAACCACCCCCAAACATCTGGTGACTAAGTGCCAAAACGCAGAACTGTGGGAGCAATTCCATGTCTACACCGTGACCGTCCCTGACTCAGCTTTGGTTCTATTCTCTCTGAGTGAAAAGGGCGCATTTCGTCAGCCGTGTGGTTTTTTTCCATTACTCTGGTTGTTCAGGGTGCTTCGACTTCCTAACAGACAGAAAGAAACGAGAGTAGCTTGGCGTTCGTGGTGGCGCACGCCTGCCCTCCCAGCCCTGGGAAGGCTGCAACCAGACGACTGTGAGTTCCTGGGTCTGCACAGGGAACATTGTCTCAACAAGAATTCAGTACTGATTTTGACAGAAGGGTTTTGGGGATTCAGTGGTAAGACTCAGCCCCACAGCAGCCACAGAAGCTCTGCATACCAGGACTTTCCTCTGTGACAGGCTTATTAGATTAAACCAAACCAGCAAGCTGGCCAGTTGTCCTGAATTATATATAGGTGGTGGCATTTCTGAAATGGTACCTGACACAGGCAGAGAGGGAAATTTTTTTTAAGTTGCCAATATTGTGGTGTGTGTGTGTGTGTGTGTGTGTGTGTGTGTGTGTGTGTGTGTGTGTGTGTGTGTAAGCCAGAGATCAATATTGATGTCAAGTGTATTCCTCAATCAATTCTCTGTCTTACTTTTTGAGACAGGGTCTGGAATCTGGAGCTTGCCCATTAGGCTAAACTGGCTGACCAGGGAGCCCCAGGCATCCCAGAGGAGGAATTTTTCTAAGTGACTCTCTTAAGGTCAGATTGGATGGCTCTAGTGTGGAGGTAAGGGAGCTGGATGAAACTCCTCCGGCTGCCAGAGGAGCTTTGCAGGGCCATTTTAAAAATGTCCCAGAGAGAACAGCATCCAGGGATATAATGAGCCCTCAGCCACACAGAGACTGCCAAGAATAGCTCCAGGCATCTGAAGGTAACATCATCCCGCCTCCTGGGGCTCCATGGTGGCAGCAATTCGTGCCTCACAGAGCACACTTTAGACTGAGGACACTCAGGCTGAGCTCAGGGGAAGTGCATGTGATGCATCAAGTCACATTTGCCATGCATGTGAATCAGGCCACAAGGCCCCAGCATCAAAAGCAGCTCAGAAATACTTGGGCCACAGTAGCAGTGAAATATCACAGTCTTGGGCTGAGGTAAGTTTTGACACCCACACATCTGACAGACAGACAGACAGACAGAGACACCCTGGGAAACTTGCCTGACATCACATTTGCTGTCTCCTCTTTGAGACATGTTAAGGTCTATCCATCACTCCTGCAGGTGGAGTCGGTGACAGGAGATGAAAACCATTTGGAGAGAGTATCTCCTTCAAAAGACTAAAGGAGGCTGCTGAATATTTCTGAAGGGCATGCAAGCAGCTTTGTTCAATGATAAGGCATTTACCCAGTGGCACGGTCACATCTCCTGGCTGGAAAATAAAATCTATTGAAATGGGGGTACCCAGGATGTGACGAGGCAACATCTCACCCCGTCATTCATCCAAACACACACTGTCAGCCATACTGCACACTTCTCTGAGGTCATTTGTCTTACAGAGATTGACAATGTGGAAAGAGGACACGAGAGCCCATTGCCCTTGACCTCTTACAGCACAATAGAGAGGCTCGGTCCAAACTGTCAGGTTTAAATTTGGGGAGTCACTTGTTTCTCTCCTTGTCAGTTGACTCATTCTGTAATAGCACACGCACGTGAAAATGGTCCTGGAAGAATGCTGTTAGATCAGGAGACATAACGCTCCATCAGCCTTCTATCCTCCATCTATGTATTACCTGTCCATGTCTATCATCCATCTGTTATTTATCTATAGCTGTTATGTGTCTACATAGCTGTCATTTATCTATCAGCTATTGTCTATATTTATCTATCATCTATCACTTATTTCTATAGCCAATCACCTGTCTATATCTATCAATTTATCTATTCTCTACATAAAATATCTCTATATATCTGTCATCTGTATATATTCTATCATCTCCCTACATTTATCATCTATCTATATAATCAATAATCTGTCTATATCTATCAATCTATTATCTATGTATCATATCTATCATTGTAGATCCTATCTCTCCTTCCATCTGCCCATCAGCCATCTATCATGACTAAGTGAATTTTATAAGTGGAAAGTAGGATTATAGAAATCCCACACCTGGAACATACAGACCCGATGGATCATCTCTTTCCCCTCCCTCCTCTCCCTCCTCCTCTTTCTCCTCCTCTCCCTCCTCCTCTCCCTCCTCCTCCTCTCTCCTCCCCTCCCTCCTCCCCTCCCTCCTCCTCTCCCTCCTCCCCTCTCCTCCTCCCCCTCCCTCCTCTCCCTCCTCCTCTCCCTCCTCCCCTCCCTCCTCCTCTCCCTCCTCCCTCCCTCCTCCTCTTCCTTCTCCTCTCCCTCCTCCTCTTCCTTCTCCTCTCCCTCCTCCTCTTCCTTCTCCTCTCCCTCCTCCTCTCCCTCCTCCTCTTCCTCCTCCTCTCCCTCCTCCTCTCCCTCCTCCCCTCCCTCCTCCCCTCCCTCCTCCCCTCCCTCCTCCTCTCCCTCCTCCCCTCCCTCCTCCCCTCCCTCCTCCTCTCCCTCTCCCACTTTCACTCTTTATCCTACTGGGAAGCTCCTGTGAATTATATCCATGCTCATCCATGGCAGAGTGAGAAAGCAGCATGTAATGCCTGTGGGTTATGGAGGCCATTTCAGATATGGAGCATATATCAGCCTTGAGTGTCACACAACTTCCATTCCATCGTTGGTTTAGATAGAATTATTCCTTTTAGAGAGAACAGTTCTGCTTTTGGCTCATTTCTTATTCCACCTCACTGTGTGCCCTTGTCCACACTATGCCCCCAGCAATCCAGTTTTTCCAGTTGCTTTGTTAATGTGAAAGATTGAAAGTTTGAATATGAAGGATATGTGATATTAGTATATGAATTATTTTGACTCATGAATATGGGAAGATACTGAACTTGACATCTTCAGGAAGATTTGCCTGGAGTTTCAAGCTGGAAAGGCACAAGATTGTGTAGAAAAGAATGAGAACTACAAAGCTTTCTTGTGTTAGAAATTGTGGGTGGGGCTGGGAATGCAGCTCAGAGGTGCTCAGTCAGATTGTGTGAGGCCCTGGATTCCATCCCCAGCGGTGGATACAATAGTGGTAAACACTCCTACTAACAGAGATCATTGTGCACAATGATTTTTGACATTGACAATACACACTTGATCTTGACATCTGCGTGCTGACCCTCAGCACAGCTGAAAAAAATCTGGATGCCTCATTATTATGTGATCTTTGAGGCTGGGTGCTTCACCAGTGCCGATCTTGTGTTGGAAGCTCATAAGGTTCCTGGAGCTGCTGGTCCCTAGTCTGCCGAGAAATCTTGGGAACACTTGCTGCCATGTCAGCAAAGGAATCAGCAGGAGCAACAGGGCAAATTAACTCTTTGACAAAGGGACGGCCAAGGAGCAAAAGCCAGGTAGATGATCTTCCTCGCCACACCCTTTTCATCAGGACTGCTACCAGAAGGTACCGCCCATGTTCAGGGTGGGTATTCCCACTCAATCAAGGCAATCAGGACACTTGTTCAGGTAATGCTCCATAGTCAGGAGATTCTAACTTGTGACAAGTTAACATTAAAAATAATCACAAGTGCTGGAGAGATGCCTCAGCAGTTGAGAGTACTGACTGTTCTTCTAGGGAACCTGGGTTCGATTCCCAGCACCCATGAGTGGCTCACAAGGATCTGTAATCCCAGCTCCAGGGGATCTGATGCCTTCTTCTGGCCTCCATGGGCACCAGGCATGTACATGTAGACAAAATACCCATTTGCATAAAATAAAATAAGTATATATCAAAATGAAACCAACCATGATACAAAGGAATCTGCATTACAGTAGAAATAAGTGAACATCAACGGCATGACAGCAGTAGGCCGTTGGGGGAGCGGGGAACATGTCCCAAGACATATAAAGGACCTTAGGGAGAAATTGAGGAAATCAGGGTAAATTATAGATTTTGCCCATAATAATATATTGGTATCGGTTGATCCATTATAGCAAATTCCTGTACTAATTTAATAAATTAGCAACAAAGTAGTGTGTTTTAAGACACATTACCCCCAAACATGGCACTGTAGCTTCTGAGAAGACAGCAGAAGCAGGAAAGTCATGGCCTCTTTCCTGCCTTCCTCCCCCTAACCAGAGCGCCAAGACCTTGAAGGGCATGGTGGTTAATCTCCCTTGTCAGGCCGATTGGATCTGGAAGAAACCAAGAGAGCTGCTTCTGGGTATGCCTGTGGGGGGATTTCCAGACAGGAGAAAATGAGAGGGGGAGCTCCTCCCCCAGAATGAGCAGCACCTTCCAGTCCTAGGAAGAAGCCTGCCTGCCTTCCCTTCTTCTTATGAGTCCATCACCGTGTTGATGGCCACTGCTGCTGCATTCTTCTCCTGACATCAGGACACAGCTTCCTTGGCCCTCCAACGTGGACTGCAGACCTCCTCAGAAAGCCTGGAACTGCTGAAGCATCCAGCACTGTGGACTGAGCAGCAAACAATTTCTCAGCCTCCAGCATGCAGCCAACCATTGTTGGACTACCCAACTCATACCGTGTAACCCAATCTAATGAATCCCTCTTGTAATATGGGTTCATCCTCCCACTTCTGTACTTCCAGAGAACCCTGAATAATAAAGTGAGGTTCTCTGAGACTCCCCCTAAAGAGCTACCTTTACTGTACCCCAGAGAGGGACAACCTTCATCTGAACAAATACACAGAGCCAGAAAAGTCTACACAGGCCTCCTCAAGATTCCTGGTTTATTACTGCTAGATCTAACTTACTTTCATTTTCTAGGGAGCAAGGTCTCACACTGTATCCCCGGGCTGATCTAGAACTCAGGGGAATCTTCCTGCCTTGGTCTTCCCAGTGCTGGGGTCACAGGTGTGAGCCAAGCTTCTCCTTCTTCATCACATCTGAAACACACAGGTTTAACGATGACAATAAACTTTTCCCCAGGGGAAGCATAATTGACTCTTTTGCCACCACAAAAGGAACCAGTTTTTCATTTATTAAGCAATTCATGCTGACATTGCTGGTTGCCTCTGTATGTGTTCACTCTTGGGAGTTTTCCTTTTAATTAGTTGTAACCTGTTACTGTTTTTCAGATTAACGGGTACACAAAATAAACCCTTTGGTATGTGGGTTTTTTTTTTATTAGTATAAGAGCTGTAATGTTACCATTTAGGAATTCAGTCTTTAACAATATTAAAATAGAGGATAATATACTTAATAAGTAGTTTATAGTAACTGAAAATAGAGCTTATTTATGAAGGTCTTTAAAAAGATTTATTTTATTTTATGTGTATGAGTGTTTTGCCTGCCAGTATGTCTATGCACCAATGTGTTCCTGGTGCCCAGAGAGGTCAGAAGAGAGCATCAGATCCCCAGAAACTGGGGTAACAGACGGTTGTGAGCCACCATGTGGGTGCTGAGAATTGAACCCAGGCCCTCTACAAGAGCAACAAGTGCTCTTACCCATCAACAAGTACTGAGCCATCCCTCTCTTTCCATAAACGTCTTTATTGTTGTTGTTGCTTGTTACTTTTGAGACAGGTCTAACACTATACCCAAGCAGGTCAGGAAATCCCCATCTTCTGCCTCTGCTTCATAGACTCTGAAATTATAGACATGTACCACTACCCTGTCTCTCACTTTTCACCTCTTGATTTCTTCCACAAGAAATTTGAGCTTTCTCTTCTCATTTGAGGACACCATGTTGAATGGATCGACCTCATGTTCTTCCATGGAAGGTGAATAATACATGAGGGAACATTCTAGAGAGAATTGGGCATGTTCTATATTCTGCCCTGCTTATACAGGTGTCAAAGCTCACTGAGCTAACTGTTACAAATCTTTTGGGGTTTGTGTTAATCGTATTAGAAGAAAGAATGGAGGATGGGACAGGACAGAGGGAGGGATGGGGGAGGAAGAAGAGGGCAGTCTCATCAGAATTCTTAAGGTTGCTAGTGACTAGAACATCATTACAGGGAAGGGGAGAGAGGGGGCTGAGTATAGCTGACAGTACCCACACTTTGCATGTGAGGGGCCCGGGGTTCCATCTCCAGTTTGCGTATGTGTGATCCAATAAACCAGGAAACTGAGATTTTAACTGTGGAAGGGAGGTTCTAATACGAAATGGGGGAAAAACAAGGAAGAGTCCTACACACTGGATTTGAACCCAGAGATGATGTATGAACTCAAGAAGCACACACACACACACACACACACACACACACACACACACACACACACGCCAGCCCCTGTGCTAATGACCAAACTCCAGCTTTTTTTCCTGCAGGCAGGGAGGAGGTATAAGCAAGGGTATGCAGGCGAGTTACCCCCACATCCTGACAAGGCTGCCTTGGTGATGTATGAGATGCAAGGGAGCCGGGCATCTGCTGCAGCCAGGGGGGCAATACAGCAGGTAATTGGAGATGTGAGGAACCGAGGCCTGAGTGTGTGTTATTTTTAACATCCCCACAGGACAGGAGGGAAGAGCTTTGCTCCAGTTGTCAGGGAAATTGTGTTCTGAGTGGTTCAGATTGGCTGCTACCTTTGAAAGTCTTGAGAGAAACCAGGAGACTTTACAAGCCAACCTGGCTTGTGTGCTTGGACTATCCACCTGAGGACATGTGGTCATTTTTCTCTCTGGACACACACAGTGCCTTTGCAGTGCCCTGGGGGATGCTGGCTAGTAGGTGGAAGATCCTGCTGCCTTAGCAGATGGGACTGCAGGAGGGCATTGAAATAGGTGGGACACCCTGGAGCCAATGGAAGTGCCAGGGCCCAGGGGGTGGTGTGGACAGACCTAGGACCCTGGTTTCCCAAAGTACATCAAAGTCTGCATCAAGGTCCGGCAAGTCCCTGTGTCCTGGAGCTGAGGTGGCTCCATGTGTTTCTTCCCTTGGCCACTAAGGAAAGAGTCCCAAATTGCCCTCAGCTTTGGACACAGGCCTGGGTACAGCCAGCAAGCTGAGATGTAGCTGGGGCTGAGGTTCCCCTGACCTCCATCAGCACCTTCTCTATTCAGTGGCCTTGACCTAAATGTGATGTCAAATACTGATAAACACAGCTTCACGTTCAGTTTCCAGGACAGGGCAGGGATGTACCTCTGCATTCCTGACCTATTTCAACTCCAAACTCAGGATGCCACCTAATGACCAGAAAGCCACTTTGGGCTGCTTAGCAGTGTTTTCGAGGAGTAATGGGTGTAGGAAAGATGAGGCCTCCCTTTGCTTCTGCCTTATACTTGGCTGAGTAAGTGGGAATGCTGGGCAAATATACAACATTCTCTTATCACATCCCAAAGCTAGCCCAAGTATCTCCTACTATAAGACAGAAGGGCCAAGAGCAGCTCCAATTCCCTACTGACTGCTGTGTATGTCTCAGGGCCAAAGCTAGTCTAACCTCCCCCAGGGTAGAGCAGAGGTAGGCCAAGGCTAGCCTAACCTTTCCCACTGCAAGACAAAGAGGCCAAGGCTAGCTGGAGTCTTCCCCAGTGCAGGTCAGTGGAGCCTCTAGCAATTGTTCAGAACTGTGAACCTCCCATTTCTTTGGTATCCCATCACAAACAGGGGACAAAGTCCACACATTTGACGGAACTTGGGTATACTGTAACGATGATGATACAGCCAAGGAGAGGAAGATGCTGTCCTCAGGCAGGTACCTCAGTGTGGTGTGGAAGATGCTGTCCTCAGGCGGGTACCTCAGTGTGGTGTGGAAGATGCTGTCCTCAGGCGGGTACCTCAGTGTGGTGTGGAAGATGCTGTCCTCAGGCAGGTACCTCAGTGTGGTGTGGAAGATGCTGTCCTCAGGCAGGTACCTCAGTGTGGTGTGGTAGATGCTGTCCTCAGATAAGCAGACAGACACCTCAGAGGTGCAAAGCCTCATGTCCTGCCCTGCCTGGTTCTGTTTCCCTGACTTGGCTTGAACACAGTTGACCCTGCTGTGTTAGCTCAGACTCCTTTACCACACTGAACACTCTCCAGACTTCATGGGTGACCAAAATGCTCCCAGATCCTGAGATCCCCTGGCCCTGTAGTCCCCCGTTCTGTCCCTAGATCCCCTGGCCCTGTAGTCCCCCGTTCTGTCCCTAGATCCCCTGGCCCAGTAGTCCCCCGTTCTGTCCCTAGATCTCCTGGCACTTATAGTCCCCCTTTCTGTCCCTAGATCTCCGGGCACCTATAGTCCCTGTGGCCCTTTGAAACCCTTGGTTTACCTCTATGGCCTCAGCTTTCAGGAAACCACCTTTCACATGCTGAAAGGCATGGAGGTGGACTTCGACAATGCCTGTGGGACAGTGACATGCAGGAGAGGGATGTCTCCATCTTCCTGCTCCTCCATATCTTCTGAGTGGGAGGCTTTTAGTATCCAGTAGGCAAACAGACGTCCATTCCCCATTCATGCTTCCAGGTCTTAGCAAGCACCAGAGAGAAGGTTAGAGCCAAGGCCCATCAGCACAAAACCTCTACACTTCCACCTGTCTCATGGCTGCCCCTGAGCAGAAGTCAACAGCAGCTATTTCCTAAGGAGATTGGATGAGTGGTAGATGTTCTGTAGGGAAGGAGGGCAGAATGTTCTAAGAGTGAGGGAGAGGAAGAGCTTTACATTTAACGGAAACATCACTGTCCTCCTACTGCCCCTAAATGGGTCACTGCTCTAGGGACTAAAAGGGGCAACTTCATGGTGACTTCTCTACCAATATAGGGATGTTATTTGAAGACGTTCAAGTTGACCACACATCCAGGGCCAGGGAAAAAGACATGGCACTCTGGGCACACCGAATTTGGAAGGACAATTTCTTCAATCTAAATAGGACAGGTGTATGACCCTCATTATCCTCACTGCCACCATCAACACTGCCTCCATCACCATCTCCACCATCACCACCATCAGCAGCAATAGCATCACCATCATCACCACCACCACTGTCACTACCACGTTATCACTCCCACCTCCATCACCACTACCACCATCCTCATCCCCCACCATCTACATCTCCATTTTGATCATCACCATCATGACTCCCTCACCATCACCCTCACCCTCACCATGTCACTCTCCCCATCTCTCCTGACAGGCTTGTTATGAGGAACCCACCCACCTGCTGGTAGCCAAGCTCCCAGCACAGAGCCAGGTAAACTTGACTTTGTGGGTTTAGAATAGTGACCCTCAAAAGGTGTTTGGGGTGCAAGTCTGTGCTCCCTGTGTTTTGCTTTGATTTCCTCTTCTTTCTAGGTTGCCTTTGCCTGTGGTGAGGAGCAAGAGCTGGAAAAAATGAATTGGAGATACCTGTAGACTCAGCGACCTCCAAGTTCTTCATTGCATTTGGTCTGGATGTGAGCGAAGAGGAGCCTCATAAGCCTCGTACGTTCAGTAGGGGGATAGACCGAATGAAATGATAAGTCAGGTAGTTATCAAAGCAGGATGGGCTACAACCCAGGATATTAGTAACACTTTTATCCTAGAAGAATACATTTACTCAAAATTCTGGGTGATGAAGGACTTATGTGACTGGGTGGAACTCCTGCCCCAAAGAGGTTTGTCTGTGTTATCTTGACAAACAGCGGTAGCCAAAAGCATGGGGCCTTAGGACAGCAGCGAGGGACACCACAGGATGGCAGGTGAGTGACCCGGATCCTCCCACTGAGTAGCAGGTCAGGGTTAGGACTTTAAATGAGTGCTTGAGTCTCCAGATCCAGGAGAACAGGGTCAAGCGGGGCTAGTTAGAACAGAAGGAGGGGGAGGAGAAGCAGTGAGGAGTGACCAGGACTCTGGTCCCAGCAGGAGGGGATGACACAGAATCACTCCACCCATATCTGCCTATCCCTCCATGAACAAGATGCTGAGGGAGGGGGGGGAGTAGGGGATGCTGAGAGAAAGAAAAGAGCATTGTCTGCTGCTTACCTGCAGGTCACGTGTGTGATGCCTGTGACATGTGGCAGGGCCGCTTCAGTGAGGAACCGTTCTCAGAACAAACTTGCCAGATTGAATTCCAAACCTTGTGTTTGATGGTCTGTCAACCACGAGACAGGCTGTGAGTTTATGTGTTCTATCTCACCAGCAGCCAGGAAGAAACCAATTTTCCCTGGGTTGTTTTAACATGCACCCTGACTGCCTCCCTTTTCTTCTGGGTGTGGCACCTGACACTTGTCACCAGAAGGGGCCACCAGGAGAGGAAGGAACAGAACTGCAGGGCTGACACATGCCATTCATGGTGACTAGCTTTGCACCAGCCCCTAGGAGACTTCCGGGCAGGAGGTGGGGAGCTTGACATGAAATGGAGGCTCCTGGAAAGCTTTTGAGGAAGTCTATAATTCAATGGCTTTTCGTTTGTTTACAGAGTTGAGGAACTGTCAGCCAAACCAGTCCGAAAATGTTTTTGTCATCCCCAGAGAAATCCTCACCTTCTAGCAATGCCCTACACCTTCTCAGTGTGGTCCCTTCCACCCCACCCCACCCCAGCAGTGCTCATCTATTTCTGGCTGTATATTTGTCTACTTTGGATGTTTTGCACAGATGGGATCACATCCCAGGCTCTCTTTTCTGTCTCTCATTTGTTCTCTCCCCCCACCTTTTTTCACATGGAGCTGGAGATGGAACCCACATGCTAAGGTCAGCGCTCTACACCCTAGCTACACACTCAGGCTGAGCAAGGACCAGAGAGGGCAAAGTGGGTGGTGTAAGAGCTGGTGTTCTGAGCAGACTCTGCCAACTGTGAACTGAAGGTCACTTCTCCCCTGCAGTGTCCCCTCTGAACCAAGTCTCCTAAGGTATGTGCAGATCATTTATTTATTAATTTGATTCCAAATTCTAGAGTCCGATTCTGCTTCCCTCTGGCCTGCTCTGCCCTCCATGTGGGAACCTATGTGCTTCTCTGGCTCCTGCAGCCTGCTGCACCTCTAGCCTGTTGCACCCTCATGGATATCTCCCTTCTCTTCACTCCTCTTCTCTTCTCTTCTCTTCTCTTCTCTTCTCTTTCTCCTTCTCCTTCTCCTTCTCCTTCTCCTTCTCCTTCTCCTTCTCCTTCTCCTTCTCCTTCTCCTTCTCCTTCTCCTTCTCCTTCTCCTTCTCCTTCTCCTTCTCCTTCTCCTTCTCTCTCTCTCTCTCTCTCTCTCTCTCTCTCTCTCTCTCTCTCTCTCTCTCTCTCTCTCTCTCTCTTCCCCATCTCCCCAGAGCTTCAGTCCTGCCTTGGGCAGCCTGGGACTCTACTTTTCCTTGCTTCCTTCCCCTGCTCTATCCTCTTTGTGTCTTCCCGGCCTAGACTTTGCTAATTCCCTCTACTCCCCTTAGGAGCTGTTGACCCTGCTTCTCAGATCCATTTTCTCCTCTGCTTGTCCTATGCGTAAGTGTCTCTCTGGCTCCTGGATTCAGCTTCTATACCATTAGGGCTCCCACCACATGGGCAATGTTCACTCTCAGTTCTGGCCTTCTACACCCTCTGGTCTCTCTACTGAAGACCCTTACTGGCTCCCCTTTGCCCTGCACTCTCCTGGCTGTGTCTGGCTCCAGCCTGCAGTCCTGAAGCTTCAGCTCTCCCTCTCAGAGCTTACAGGAACACATCTGCATGATGTTCCGTTTTGTAACCCTCTCTCTCTTCCTCCACGGCCTCAGATTTTATTACAACAGCCCGGCCTCAGGGCAGATCAATGGCCCAAAATTGGCAAGTTTGACTTCCAAATTCTCACAAATGGAAATGACTACTACAGCACAAACAATCTCCAAATATTTCATGTCTAAATTTACTCCACTCTACACTTTCTCTACTTTCCACTCTTAAAAATCTTTTGTCTGTATGATTTCTCTGTGCTCTGCTCTAAAAAAAAAAATCTCTTAAGATTATGCTGTAAACTCTTACCTCAGAATTTGTAAGTTGCTCATTAGGTATGGTTTAAAAAAAAAACCCTATAGAATCTGTAACAAAATTTAGCTTTAAACTTATAACAAAAGGCTTATAATAAAAAATCTACACATGGATATGTGTGTGTGTGTGTGTGTGTGTAATTTAACTGTTTTTTAGGATTTGTGTGTGTGTGTGTGTGTGTGTGTGTGTGTGTGTAACTAGAATTCAACTCTATGTGTGTGTGTGTGTGTGTGTGTGTGTAACCAGGATTCAACTCTATGTGTGTGTATGTAACTTGGATTCAACTCTATGTGTATGTGTATATATAACTTGGATTCAGCTCTTATTTAAAAAAAAATAGTTCTACTAGGAAAACAGATGTTTTTAAATAGCAACCATGTAGCTCTCCTCCATCTTGGCTGATACCTCATCAGGATGTAAGCAGCCACATGACTGGCAGCCATCTCTACTAAGTTCAAAGAGTATATGCCATGTGACTTCACAATCTTAAGAGGGTATAAAGCAACAATTATAAAACTTCTTAGTCATAATGAAATCTATTTATCATTGTATCTCCTTTTTAGACTAAGGAAGCAACAAGTCTCAAATACTTTGGATTGGTATATACTTTTGTATGATGATAAAAAATTAAGGTTATATTTGCTACAACATACTATATATGTGATTCAACTCTGGTTTAGAATATATTCTAAATGGAGATAAAATTTTAAGATTATAAAAGTCTACTCAGGTTACTACTAAGTCTTTGCTAATTATTCCTCACCAGCCTGCTAGAAAACTTAGATAAGTAAAAACATATGTTTGATAAATAAGATATCTTTGATAATTAAAATTTATAAATTTTTAAGGTCTACTTAAAAATTCAAAGTTACATTTGTCTAGCTTCTTTGTATTTTCTCACTTTAAGCTTTAGTTATATGGGTAAACTAAGCCATACAAAAACTTGAATGTTCTATAATGGTATACTATAAAAGGATCAATAAAGTTGCCAGTCTCCCTATGGAGTGTATCTAATAATAAAAGTTTTATTTTGCCAGGTGGTAGTGGTTCATGCCTTTAATCCCAGCACTCAGGAAGCAGAGGCAGGCAGATCTGTGTGAGTTCGAGGTACCCAGTCTACAGAAAGAGTTCCAGGACAGGCTCAAAAGCTACACAGAGAAACCTGTCTCAAAAAAACAAACAAAAAAAACCAAGTCACCTTATAAATGATCAAATTCTTTAATGTGTTCAGACTAATGTAACTAATTGCAGGGATATGCTTTATTTAGCCTCCGGTATATATTTTCAAAATTAAGACAAAAACAAAAACATAAAAACAAGAAACGAGCAAAGTTTAGTTTAGATATACTTAATAGATAATGGTCCTCAAACTCCTCAGAGATCAGCATTTAAAATGTTTAAAAATAACAACAACAAAAGCTTTTCATCATAGAGAGACTTTTGGTACTATCTGCTGTGATCTCCTCCAAAAGGATGGGGGCACAGAAGAACTTTAAATGTGATAAAGCCAGCCACTGGGTGAAAAACTGCCCGCTACCATACCCACTGCCAGGGCCCTGTCCAAACTGAGTTGATTGCCCCCTTTTGCCTAGACAAGATAGGCCAGTCCCCCCAAATTCCTCTTCCACAGGAAAGTCTGTGCCTGGTGGCCAGAGACTGGCACTGTCCTAGGACCTCTCCCCCAATTACCACAGAGGAACCTAGGGTGATTGTCCAGGTAGCTGGTAAGTCTGTCATTTTTAATAGATTCTGGAGCTGCTTGATTTGCACTTCCTGCTTACTCCAGTGAAATTTAATCTACTCAGCTCTCTGGTGGTGTTGACGACGAGGCTAGTGATAGCTTTGCCAGTTTAACAGCAGTAACCAAGGCTTCAACTACCATCTCAGTTCTCTTTATATATAAGTCAGGCCTCACTTTCCTAGAGCTACTACAGTCTACACAGTCTACCTACTACCAGACTCTAAAAAGAGATGAACTCGCAAAACAGCTTTCAATGTAACTTTTTGCTATTCCTTTATTTCCTGACTTTACAATAACCACCTGTGTCTTACAGTGAATGACTGAATTAGAAAATGTGTAAAGTTTATGGAAGGTCTGAGGATAGGAAGCTTGAATTTTGAGGATCTAAGAAAATGTTTTAGGGTCTAAGAAGGTGTTTTAAGGTGTGTAAATGCAATTTGTAGAGGTATAAGAAAGTGACTTAAGGTGAATAAAAATGGAAAACATTTCAGACCTCTTTCCTTTTCTATGATATTGTTATATATTAAGACTTAAAAGTTTAGAGTTTTAAAATTAATCAATGGAGTTCTGAGGAGCCCCAGCCTTTAGTGACCCACAGCCTTCCTATCCAGGGGCTTATGAGTCTCTGGAGACTCTAGGGGGAACTCAACTGCTGAGAAGTCAGAGGCCTCAGGATTCAATCCAACAGCCTTTGAAAAATAATTCCAGGAAGACTATTTGCTGTGACAAGTCCTTTCTAGAACTTCTGAAAATCTGTAGCACATAGGTGTGAAATTCTATCTCTATTTAGGGTGCTCAGCTGCTCTTCCTGAGCTGGGGGTGGGGCCGTCTTCACACAACCCTAGCTGCTGTGTCTCCTCCTCATCACTTCCCCATGACCTCTTTATGTGTGATGCAGTAACTCAGGCCTGGGAGAGGGCTCCCTTAGTGAGGTGCTTGTCTTACAAGCATGAGGACCTGAGATCAACCCCTAGAACCCATGTGAAGATCCAGGCAATAATCCCAGCACTAGAAAAGTGGAGGGAGAAAGATCTCTGGGGCCCACTGACCAGCCATTCTAGCCTGCTTGGTGAGCTCCAGGCCAATGAGAGGTGTATCAAAAGAGGTGGGTAGTGTTCTTGAGGATGACATTGGAGATTGTCCTCTGGTGTGCACACACACACACACACACACACACACACACACACACACACACACACCAGTTATAAACCCCTTTCCCCCATGGGCATCTGACACTCCCACTCATTCTTACCCTCCTTTCTAGCCTGGGGCTCAGGCTCTGGGAGCACCAGTTTGCTGTGTGACCATGGGACAAAGGGTGATAGCACAAACAGCCATCCTGAGGACCTCCTCCCCACCTGCTCTACCCCAGAGCACTAAAATAAACCACAAGAGGACACCTGTCCAAAACCCAAGGGAAGGAGCTCTGAGAGAGAAGAGGCTACCAGACTCCTGGAAGTGACCCCTGCCCACATATAGCCACATATAGTCCATCTTCTGGCTGGTCACTTCCTGTCAAACTCAGAAACAGTGACTTTCCTTCCCAGAGAGCACTGCGGGTGTCTGGACTCCCACTTCCTACGACCCTTGGGGAGGAGTGCTGACTATATCATTGATTCCCATAGCCTCAGCATGCTATCCAGTGGTGTCCACTGACTCAGTGATAAAGAAAGCCAAGTGTGGGTTACTCTAAACTCTGACCTTCGTATCAGATGGGTCCTTAAAGGTCCCATCCTCTGTAAGACTGTTCCTACTTCAGACACAGTCTTGGACTCTGCCTTTCCCTGATCACTAGCTCCTGGGACCTCCTCAGAGTCAATACTTAATTGACTAGCCTAACCAGCAGATACACCAAGAGCTGTACTTAAGAGTCATAGCTTTGTCCTAGAGCAGTGATGCTTTGACCATCTAGTCACATGCAAGGGTGTAGTTAGAGTTTTCCTGCCTGGCCCAATCAGGACAAATCTCTCTTACCCGCCAGTCCCACAGTCGCTCAGACCCAACCAAGAAAACATACAAAAACTTACGTTGTTTAAAAACTGTATGGCCGTGGCAGGCTTCTTGTTATCTACTTCTTCTCTCTTAAATTAACCCATTTCTGCTTATCTATACTTTGCCACATGGCTTGTGGCTTACCAGTGTCTTTACATGTTGCTTTTCATGGCGGCAGCTGGCAGTGTCTCTCCCAGCCTTCTACTTCCCAGAATTCTCTTCTCTCTTGTCCCGCCTATACTTCCTGCCTGGCTACTGGCCAATCAGAAAACTTTATTTACACAGAGCGATATCCACAGCACCAGGGAGGCATCAACTGCTGGCCACACAGTTCAGGCTGGGTGAAGACTTACTTCTACCTTAGTGAAAAGGAGGATGGCTTCCTAGGAGACTTAATGTAATGACGCACGGGACACCGAGTGGAGTCTCTGACTTGGAGTCAGTGATCAGTGCAAGAGGCTGCACTTGGCTAACTGAAGACAGGTGGAAAACAGGAGGCCCTCTGGTGAGGGTGGGGTTAGGAGTGCTCCCCCAAAGTTGGATGATGTCCACTGGCATGGTCATGTCGGAACACTGGCAATGTTTACTGGGGTTGAACTTGCATTTACAGGTGGGGGATCAGCAGAAATGCAAATCAAGTACACAAAGGTGTGTGTGAGAGCTCAGAGCAATGTGTCCACCAGGCTCCAGACCTGGAAACCACTTAGATGACATCAGCATGGGTCTCACAGTGGGACACACAGAGTATGATGAACAGGCTTTGTCACACACCACATGGGTAATCTCACAACATGATGGGGAGTGAAAAGCTGAACACAGGGTTGTGTGAAGAAAGGAAAGAGGTGAGCTCCTGTGTGTGAGAAGCAGGCACACAGAGGCCGTACTTTCTGGCCAATGACAAGTCTAGGCCAGCTGGCATCTGGCTGTTGACATGGGTACTGTTTAACCCAATGGACTTGCCCATAGGACTTGTCAAACTGTGTACAATACTATGTGTTCATCAGGATAAACGCATTATAATTCAAGAAATATTTTTGAGAGAGGGTCTCATGTAGCCTATGCTGGCTTCAAACTTGCAACATACTGAAGATGACTTTAAATTTCTGATACTCCTGCCTCTACCTCCTGAATACTAGGGTTTCAGATCTAGTGTCTAGTTTGTGTAGTGCCGGGATTATATCCAGGGCTTCCTGCATGCTAAGCAAACATTCTAAAAACTGAGCTCCATTCCCAGACCTCAGTGAAAAAAAGTCTTTTAAAAGATATGGTTTAAAAACTAAGAAAGGGGTTGGAGAGATGGCTTGGCAATTAAGAACACAAACAGCTCTTGCAAAGAACCTGATTTAGTGCCCAGGACCTATGTTGGGCCACTCACAACCCCCTTAACTCTAGCGCCAGGGAAATCTGGTGCCCTCTTGTGGCTGCATAAGTGACTGCACTTACATGCACAAATCTACACACACACACACACACACACACACACACACACACACACACATACATACGCTTTTCTTTTTTGAAACAGGGACTCATTATGTAGTCCTGGCTGGACTGAAACTTGCTATGTAGACAAGGTTGGCCTTGAACTCTTAGTGATCCATCTGCCTCTGCCTCCCAAGTGCTCACATAAATTTTTTTAAATCTTCAACAAAAATCAATAAGAAAGCCATTTGGCCGTATTTATCAATGGATAAATTCCGCTGAGGCATAGTAGACTTGTCCTTGTGGGTGCTTATCCCTCCAGATCCACTATGCTTGGTTACACAGAGCCTGCCGCACTTTCTCAAGTCCTCTTTGTGGTGATGAGTGGCAGTCTCTTGGGGAGACAGGCAGTGTCACACAGAGCCCTGAAGCCCCCAGAGTCTGGAGATGCAGCCTCACTTGGCTGTGCTGTCTGCCAGAGGACTATGGAGCAGAGCTACAGGTTTCTGTACTGGAAGGTCACAGAGGAAGAACACAGGATTTGCTCCAACTGAACAAACCACACAGAAGCACCTGGGATCTGGAGCAGGTGGCTGTTTCCACATAAAGAAAGAAGGCTTGTGCTAACCAAATTTAGGTGTTTGAAGGAAATGTGATTTTATTAGGAAGCCCCACACTACCGCCTCTGACATCCTCCCTTTTTTACTGAGAAAAGCAGACAAGGGGAAGAAAATTTAATATCAGGAGGAGGGAAGGCTGGGAACCTCAGCATCAGGAGGGGAAAACAGGCAGAGAGGCTCTGGAAGCGGGAGAGGAGGAGAACAAAGCCACAGTCTTCTACTGCGGCGCCACTTGCCGGCACTCACAGACCCTGAGAGTAGGGAACGGTTATATTAGTGCAGAGATTTAATTCTCATAGCAGCCCTGTGAAATAAGACAAGCTATAATGGGATTTCCTCAAATGTAAGCTGTCGGTAATTAAAAATGTACATTATCCCCACATGTCATGGAGAAGGCAAACAGCCTATAGGGAAACTCCACCACCACTCTGCTCATGTATCGTTCTGCAGTGAGCTGCCCCAGGCGCAGAGGCTCAGAGCCACCATTCCACGGCACCTCAAAATTCCATAGTCAGCTGGACTCACCTGAGTGGCTCTCTCTTAGGGGCTCTCCCTCATCAGGTCACAGTTAGATGTCAGTGGGGCTAGGAGAGCTGATGGACAGATGAGTGATTCCACAGTGGGCTCTCACATGCATGAGGAAAAGAGCTGTGTCCACATACACTATCTCTCAAGAACAGGATGCTGGGTGAAGAAGCCCCACAGGAAAGTCATATGCAGGGAAAGGAGGCAAGGTCCCCCTTGCATAGTAGAGGGGACCCCAGCAGGCAGAAGCTGGCCAGTGCTGTCCCTCCAAAGCACATCTATGCCCCATGGCTAGTCTGGGCTCCCTCATACATTGTGGTATAATGTGACCTCAGAACGTTCCAGAACAACTGTATTCTATTGGTCATACCAACGTTCAAGAACAGTCAGACTCTCCTCTTGACTCTAGGAGCAGTGTGAGCATGGGAAGGAAAGACTTGGGGGCTTCTACCATCATCATCTTTTCTGTTTTGTTTTTTGCTTTTTTGAGACAGGATCTGTGATGGCTAATCATGGCTGTCAATTTGACAAACTTGAAGGAACCTCAGCTGAAGAATTGCCTCCATCAGACTGACCTGTGAGCATGTGTGACCATGCACGGAGGTTTTAACCCAAGAGCGTGCTCTACCACTGAGCTACCTCCCCACCCTTGGAGATACTTTTTCTTTTGTCCATTCAGGGGATGGAACCCAGGGCCTTGTACACGCTAGTCAAGTGCTCTATCTAACATTGAGCTGCCACTAAGTCTTCTTCCAGAGAAGTCAATCTAGGTCCTGTTCTTGGAACCAGAAATGATCCTTGCAAGTGGAAATCTTCAGAGTCCTTTCAGTGGAACACTGGAGCTTGGCAGGTGGAGTCACCCTGAGTCCTGATGGAAGGAGCCGTGCCTGTCAGCAGCCGAGGCTCACCCTGTTCCTTCAGCCCCATCACGAGGGGTCAATGTGCCACTCCATCCAAAAAGCTTGACTAAGGGGATACTCTCTCCTGCCCACAGGACTTCAGCCATCACCTGAGAACTCACACACTACTCAATTCATCCATCTGCAATAGGTTCATTCGACATTGTTTCCAGCCAAGTGTTCTAGTTTCTTTCTGTTCCTGTGATAAAATACTGTGACCAAAAGCAATTTAAGGCAGAAAGTGGTTTATGTAGCACTTTCAGGTCACAGGCACATCCAGTGAAGTTGGGGGCAGGAACCTGAAGGCAGGCTTGTGTCCTGTTCCACAAAGCATTACCTCCAACCAGGCATTCACTCACAACCAAGGAAATGCAGCAGGAACTATGGAGGATGCTGCTTGCTAAGTTGCTCAGAGCCTGGCTTATACTCAGCTACCTTTCTTTCTTTTCTTTCTTTTTTCTTTATACATGGTTTTTCTGTGTAGCCCTGACTATCCTGGGACTCACTATGTAGACCAGGCTGACCTCAAACTCAGAGATCCACCTGCCTCTCCCTCCCCAGTGCTGAGATTAAAGATGAGCACCACCCTACCTGGCTCAGCTAGCTTTCTCATACAGCCCAGGACCACCTGCCTAGGGAATGTTTCCTCCCACAGTGGGTTAACAATCACAGCATGCTTCCAGACCAATCTGACCTAGGTAATTCCTCAGTAAGGGCTTTCTTCTCGGATGACTCTGGGTTCTAAGTTGTGTCAAGCTGACAATTACTGCTAACTAGGACTCCAAGGGAACCACTGGATAGGAAAGGACATGTGACTGTTGTTGCAGGAGATTTGTTCACACTGTTCCTCTGAGACTGCCAATAAAGTTAAACCTTGAATCAGAGGGTGGAGTCCACGTTCAGCTGGCCAGAATTAACTATAGAGGTTTTGGTGGACTCAGATTAGGATAGAGAGACACAGGAAGGAATAAGGAGGGTCTTAGAAAGATTCAATCAGGAAAGGTGGAGAGGCAGGGTCGGCTGATCATTTCTCCATTGCTCTGTGGATCTATGAGGTTTCTACTCCAATATCTGACTCTGGGTTTTTATTGATAAAAGAATAACTTAGTTAAATGCTATCTATAGTCACAGGACATCCACAGGTCCTGTGGCTGTGGGCACTAGAAGAGGCTATGGCTTGTCATTTAGACATTTCCCTCAGCTCTGTCTGCTTCAGTCAGGACATTTTCTACTGAACAATATTGGGGATTTCTGGGTTTGGAGTATCAGAACTGACCTTTTTAGGTCAGTATGACAAAATGGCATGTAGTTTCTCACTTTTGCCTGACAGGTAGCAGATATGAGAGGCAGGAACCAGTTTCTCAAAGAAACTGACTGGCTGGGCGGTGGTGGCGCACGCCTTTAATCCCAGCACTCAGGAGGCAGAGGCAGGCAGATCGCTGTGAGTTCAAGGCCAGCCTGGGCTACCAAGTGAGTTCCAGGAAAGGCACAAAGCTACACAGAGAAACCCTGTCTCGAAAAACCAAAAACCAAAACCAAAACAAACAAACAAAAACTGACGTTAGAGGCACTACTGGGCAGTGCTCTGACCATTGTTCCTTTGAATAATCCCAGAACACGGGTAGCCACCTTTCCCCCAGGAAGCCTGTGCTGCCTACATCAACTCTATGGAGTTGTGTCCAGCAGCTGAATGGGTATGACCCAGCTACCGGGACATCTATGGTTTACTCTGCAAGCCTGGGATTCTTGTCTCCAGTGCTTCAGGCTCTATGGCTACTCCAGTTGGATGTAGCTTGTCCCATGGGTTTAGGTGAAGCTAGAGGTGGCAGAACGTTAAGAGGTAGAGCCTGGCAGAAGGTCTTTAGATCACTGGGGCATGTCCTTATAAGAGATTAAGGAAGCTGAGACTCCTGAGCTCTGGCCAGAGTGAGACGGACCCTTGAGTCTCTCTCTAGCTTCCTGTTTCCAGATGTGATCTCGTCTTTCTGTACTTCCACCTTGTGCCACTATCTGCCAAAGGATCCTTACCGGAGCCTTGCTACATCATGTCATGCCTTTAAAACCTCAGAACCAAGAGCTACACAAACCCCAACTTTGTAGAGAACTACACAAATGGTTCAGCTGTTTCCTGATCATGACAAAGTGTAGGACCAGTACAGTGGGTAGAGAAGAGACTGGCGGCCCCAATGGGGACCCTAGAGCCTAGTCCTCAGGAAGAGGGGAAGGAGAGGTGGGAGAGAGCAGACTTGGGCCCAATCAGCATCTGTGGGCTACTAAGCCACCCCTTGGTGCTTTTCGGCCCCCACTGTTGCTGGTAAATGAACAGTCAGGAGCCATAACTGGAGAAGGAAGTGAGCTTGCATTGCAGACCCCTAGAGGAGAAGAGTCTCAGTTACTCTCTCCAAAGTCCGGCACACTGTACCCCAAAGTCTGCGTGTACCCACTGCACTCTCTGGCCCCACTGCCCAGGACACTCACAGTGTTCTGCTAGAGATTTCTGTCAAATTCCTGTCTGGTTAAAGAGGGGGATGTAAAACAAGCTCTTTGGCTGCCCAGAGTATCCAGGGCCACTAACTTCAAGTGCTAGAAGGGGGACTGGTTGTTTTTCATCTAGCTGCCCCCCTCGGCTCTGCTTCAATCAGAAGCACATTTTCCAGTGGACAATGTTGGGATTTTCATGGATCAGAGAATCAGGCCTGACCTTGCTGTGTCCCTGACAAAGTGGTATGTGGCTCTCTCTCTCTTCAGCCTGGCAGGTGGCAGATAGGCAGAGGCAGAATGGGCTTCTTGGAGGAGGTAGGAAGCTTATTTTTGGCTGACCCATGGAAAGGAATTGACCTCATGATCCTGTGCGCAGACCTTCTTCTTTGAAAATGTTCTTTAATGTTTCTGTGTTCCACTTTCCCAGGGAATAGAGTGGTGGCGGCCTTTCAGAGTGACTATGAACAGCCCAAGCAAGACGGAACTCTGAATGCAGCAGAACAAGGGCAGCAAAGGCCCAGGCCCGAATGCCCGCAGGGCTGACAATAGCTGAACAAAACCGCCGAGGCCTCCACTTGGCTGGTGGCAGACAGTATGGGGGAAAGAGGGCCTCGGGCCCAGCTTCTCAAAGCTAAGGGACATGGGAGAGAGGGCTCTGCTGGAATCCAAGGCTCAGGGACTCCACTGGCTTCCCTGCCCCAGGAAACAGAGTCTGTTTAAGGGAGGACCTGGAGAGACACACCAAGTTAGAGCTGGGGGCCGGTATGGTCATGGGCCCAGAACCCGCCCTGGATTGGGCATTTTCACAGGCCTGATTCAGCACGTCCCTTGGTCCTCAGTGGAGGGTCTGGGATTTGTCCTGGGCTCTAGTTATACACTCACTACAGTATTGTTCATGCTTGCAGAGGAGCAGGGGTGGGGTGGGGTGGGAGAGGTTCATGCGCTCACTTTACTGAAGGGGCTTCAGTACCTGTGGCAGCTTCAGTAAGAATGGCCCTCTAGGTTCGAATGTTTGAATGCTCAGTCAACAAGGAGTGACACTATTTGAAAGGATTAGGATGTGTGGCCTTTTTTGGAGGGAGTGTGTCATTGGGGGTGGACTTTGAGGGTTCAAAAGCCCAAGCCAGTTACCAGTGTGTCTCTCTTCCCACTGCCCGTGGATCCAGATGAAGAACTCTCAGCTACTATTCCAGCACCATGCCTGCCTGCGTGCTGCCATGCATCCTGCCATGACATTGTTGGAGTAGATCTCTGAAGCTGTAAGCCAGCCCCACTTAATGCTTTCTTTTGTAAGGGTTGCTGTGGTTATGGTGTCTCTTCATAGCACTAGAACACTGAGTGGCACAGCACCTGTAGGTTTGGCATCATGAGGAATCTTAGAGCCAGGCCCCCACAGGGACTACTTTGTCAGAAGACAGGATGAACATAGGATTCTCTTCTTCCCATTCTGACGTCTACTCCTGAGCACCTAGTAAGTACCAGTGTTGGGCGGAGTCTCACCAAGGATACAGGCTCAATCTTATCTCTTCTGCTGGGGAACATGGTCCTCTCCATGTCACAAATTAAAAAGCAGGGAGGGTGGGCTGTGGTAATGCCCAGGGATAGAGAGCTTGCCTGCTTGAAGGATGTCTTGGATTTCATTTCTAGCACCACAGGGGGGGGAAAGGGGGGGGAGAGGATATGTGAAAGAAGAGGAGGGGAGAGAGGAAGGATACAGAAGAGGAGGACAAGGGGCTAGTCACAGATCCTGTCTAAGTCTCTACTCTCTGATCTAGTAGCCTCAGGATTCTGCTGCTTCCTCCATCACTCATTAATTCAGCAAATATTGGCAGAATGCCTTCTTTGAATAAAGCAGGCATTTGGGATCCTGCTGGCAAACACAGGGTGGCTACCAGCTTCTTTGTAGTCCCATCTCAGACCCTACTGTCCCAGATCTTGTTGGAGACCAGGAACACAGACCATGGCAATGCTTGAAGTCAGGGCCACCTGTAAGCAGCTTAGAGTGAGTCACAGCACTGGACAGGGTGGCAGTATGAACTCCCTCCAGGTGCCACACAGTGATGTTTCTGTTAACAATGATGGAGCTGAAAAATTCCTATGATCTAAATTTTTGTTCTGTCTTTTGTTTGCTTAGATATGCAAATACCACTGTAGTAGAGCTGTGGCAGAATTCTACACAGCAATAGGCTGTTCAGGGTTGTAGCCAAGGAACTCCTGGCTGTACCATGGGGCTGAGGCTGGAGCCAAAAGGCTACAGCAGACTGCACCACCTAGGTTTGGGTAAGTGTGCTGCATTAATACATCATAAAAAACAGCCTAAGGACACATTCCTCAGAGTGTATCTTCACCATTAAATGATAGCTAACTGCATTTGCTTCTGAGTCCATGGAGACCAGCCACCACACACTGTTCTTTCTGCCTCAGTCACTAGAATCGATGAAGTAGCCACTGAGCAGCTGCTAATCAATGCCTGCTGAGCATTTGTGTTCAAGAGACGGTGAGTAGCCTTGAACTTGCCTCTCTACCTTTCACATATTTCATCTCCAGCACAGCAGAAGGAATAAGGACTGTGTACTTTCCAAGATTTGTAAAGATATCCCAAAGACTTCAAAGGTACAGTGACTTCCCAATGAAGAATATGCCAAAATAAACACTTAATAAAAGTGTTAAAACATTTGTGAAGAAAAGGCTCCACTTTTGCTTCAAAGTTGATGAGGTTATACTAAACTCATCTGTTTCAGAGTCGAGCTCTTCAAAGCATGAAGACTGTTTATGGACAAATGGGATCCCAAAAGTTACATCTGAGCAGGGAACATGTTCACAGAACTGCACCTAGTGTTTTATCTTTCCTGCTCTTTGTGTGAGTGTGTGGGTGGGTGGGTGTGCATATGCAGTGTGCATTTGTGTGTGCATGTACAGTGTGCATTTGTATGTGTGAGTGTGTGCATGTGCAGTGTGCATTTGTGTGTGAGAGGGTGTGTGTGTGTGCAGTGTGCACTTGGGTGGGGGGCTCTTGCAGGGGCCCAAGGATGTAAGGTGTTTTTCCCTACCACTCTCCACCTTATTTCCCTGAGATAAAGTCTCTCACTAACCCAGAGCTCACCATTTTTCAGTTAGGCTGCAAGGCCAGTGAGTCTCAGGGATGCATGCCCCTATCTGCCTGTCACTGCCCCACCCCAGTTACAGGAGCATACAGCCATACCTAGCTTTTTAATATGTGTGCTGAGGACTGAACTTAGGTCCTTAGGCCTATACAGCGAGCACTTTACTCACTGATATCTCCCCAGGCCCTTGTTCCTGCTGTTGAGGCTATAATGAGGAGGGATCAAGAGATTGTTTCAAGATTACTCTCTCCTGTAACATGGATGATGCTCAGAGCTTGTTAACAGTGGAAGCCAGAGCCACCATCTCGGGGGGATGAGTCTCTTGTGTGAAACTGAGAACAGACTAGTCTGTGATGACAACCAACCGCACACAGAGGTCTTAGATAGGAAATAAAGCAGGATGGCTTCTCTAGCAACAGACATTTCCAAGTCTTGATCTCTTTTTAAGATAGGTCACACCAAGGATGAAGTTAGTTGTAGACTTTATGGCATAACTCATGTATTAATAATGACAAAGAAGGTCAGGACCAAGAACTGGGTCTCTCTCTCTCTCTCTCTCTCTCTCTCTCTCTCTCTCTCTCCACACACACACACACACACACACACACACACACACACACACACACACCACACTACATATACAAATACACACTACCACCACATCTTCCTACAGCACTGTAGTAGGAAGTTTTCCTGTGTCCCACCTGGTCGGCAGCTGCTCAGACCCAAGTAAACACACAGAGGCTTATATTAATTAAAACTGCTGCTAGACTGTGGTGGTGCACGCCTTTAATCCCAGCACTTGGAAGCAGAGACAGGTGGATCTCTGTGAGTTCAAGGCCAAGCGTGGTCTACAGAGAGTTCCAGGACAGCCAGGGCTACACAGAGAAATCTTGTCTCAGAAAAAAAAAATTATGGGGCTGGAGAGATGGCTCGGCGGTTAGGAGTGCTTGACTGCTCTTCCAGAGGTCCTGAGTTCAATTCCCAGCAACCACATGGTGGCTCACAACCATCTGTAATGGGATCAGATTCCTTCTGGTGTACATGAAGACAGAGCACTCATATACATAAAATACACGAATGAATAAATAAATAAATAAAATCTTTAAAACTGCTTGGCCATTAGCTCAGGCTTACTACTGACTAGCTCTTACACTTAAACTCAGCCCATTTCTATTAATCTATATGTCACCACGTGTTGCTTTACCTGTGTGCCATTACATGCTGCTCCCTGGATGGCAGGCTGGCGCCCCCTGGCTCAGCCTTCCTCCTCCCAGAATTCTCCTCTCTGCTTGCCCCACCTATACTTCTGCTTGGCTACTGGCCAATCAGTGTTTTATTTATCAGCCAATCAGAGCAACACATATTCACAGAATGCAGAAAGACATTCACAACACCACTCACATATATTATATACCACACAATACTACATACACATATCTCATACATACACAAACACCATATACCATACCACATATACACATATACATCACATACCACACAGAGACTATATTTTCAGGCCAACTATATTTTCTGCATACTGTTGTTCTCTGGCACATTCACAAGATGTGTTGGCTTTTCAAGGTTCTGGAAAGCCTGCCTCAAGAGGTCTGTTGATCCATCACATCCAAGAGGCTTGGGTGTGGCTCGCCTATGCCCTGTGCTCCATGCTGTACAGTGTGAGTTGGAAGGCTGCCATGGAGCCATTGCCTTCTCACATGTACAGGTCCCTCTGACTCTTGTCTTTCCAAGTGTAAAACCTCAGTGAGAAGTCTTAGAAGAGACTGACAAGCTTGGCAAACAGTGCACAATGCAATCTGCCTGAGAACCCTGCTGAAATCCAGGGTTCCCTATCTTCATGTGCAGTAAACTCAGGCTCAAAGCAAGATTCTGTTGTGGAGTTGACTGCCAGGAATGAGGAACACTGCAGGAACCATCAAGTCTGGCTCTCTCTGGGAGGCTGAGGGCACCCCAGTTAAAGCCCTCTACTCTACTGGCTGTGAGTCTGGAATCTAGCATCAGTCCACTGAGCACAGAATGACTGAGGGCCTCCCAAGAAAGCTCTCATTACTGGGAACTCTGTGTGACTTTCAAAGCTCCTAGTGATAAGTCAGCATAGGAAGTACCCAAAAGGTGTTAAATAGTTCACTGCACCAATGTGAGTGCTGAAACATGAGCATAGGACACTGCGGCTTTGTTGAAGGCTGTAAAGGAGAAGTGATCTGTTAGAGACTAAAAGGCCCTTGCCAAAAGACACTGCCACCTGAAACTGTTCTCAGAACCCATACTCCACCTCCCCGAAAAGGAGATGCAATGAATGGCAGCCATGGGAATGTTGGAGGTGACTGAAGATGATCTCATCCCAAAGTGGAGTCCTACGATAGGAAAGGCATGGTTGGACAGTTCGTTACTGTGGGAACTGGTGGAAATTGCTTTTGATTCTGTCTGACGTGATTAATTGAAGTTGGGTGTGATGGCATGTGCCTGTGGTCCCAGCACTTGGAAAGTGGAGGCAGGAGGATCAGGAATCAAGGTCATCCTTGGCAACATAATGAGTTCGAGTCGTTCTCTGAGTCATTCTGTGTTAGACTCAAAGTCAGCAGAGTGTAGGGCTTTACCTGGGGTGCCCTAAGAACCCCAGAGAGAGCAAGCTCCAGTGGCTGCTACAGTTCAAGGCCAGCTGAGTTACTTGAGACCCTGTCTCAAAGCAAACAAGCAAACAGACAGACAGACAACCATTTGTTTTGTTCAAATGTATTTAAAACATTCACAGGAAAGTACTCAGCCTCTTTGCTAGGTTCTCTTTTCTTTTTTCTTTTAAGATTTATTTTGTTCTCAAGTGTGTGTGTGTGTGTGTGTGTGTGTGTGTGTGTGTGTGTGTGTGTGCCTGTGCACATGAGTGCTTGGGCCAGAAAACACTAAAGATGTTGAATCTCCCAGTTATTGGAATCTAGTAACCAAACTCAGGTTCTTTGCCAGATCAGTACACAGTATTAGCCACTGTGGTGGTTTAAATGTAACCCTTGTGGACTGAGGTGTTTGAATGCATGGCCATAGGGATGTGGCCTTATTGGAGGAAGTGTGTCACTGTGGAAGCAGGCTTTAAGGTCTGATATATGTTGAAGCCTAGTGAGACAGACTCTTGCTATCTGTGGATCAAGATATAGGACTCTAAGCCTCTTCTCCAGCACCATGTCGGCCTGCACACTACCATGTCCTGCCATGTTGGGCTAAACCTCTGAAACTGTAAACCACCCCCAATTAAATGTTTTCTTTTATAAGAATTGCCATAACATGGTGTCTCTTCACAATAATAGAAACTCTAGGACAGCACTGAATCCTTTTCCAGCCCCCTGCCTGAGTGTCTTGAGGAAGCTGTACAGAGAAGCAATTTGATAAAACTCTGAGGCCCATAAGCTAATCAAGAAACCCTAGATGTTGCTAGAATAAGCATTGTTTGATGACAGTGGGGACTACTGGGAAAGGAGAGGACAGCACAGGACAGGGAGAGAGCAGCCTCGTTCTGCAGCAACTGCATGGCGGGGAGGATGACATATCTGGAGCACCATCTGTGCACTGAACAGCAAGTGCCGAGATGAACCCTGGAGGCGGCCCACAGATCACCATATGTGTCCTTTCAGAGCTGGCCCAGCCCCCAGGAACACCGCAATGCAACCGGAAGACAGAGGAACTGATCAAAGAGTCTGGATTCCTACCTTCCCTCCAGTTCTAGGAGGTGATCAGTGACTCAGAAGGTGAGAGATTCTCTGTTCCTGCCTCACCAGCTGTGGTTGAACTTCCAGAGGCTGCAAGAAGCCAGGACTAAAGAATTAGGCAAAGCAGAATCTGGAAAGGATGGTGCTGTGGATATCACTCTGTATAAATAAAATGCTGTTTGGCCAGTGGCCAGGCAGGAAGTATAGGTGGGACAAGAGAGAGAAGAGAATTCTGGGAGGTGGAAGGCTGGGGAAGAAGTCACCTCCAGCGGCTGCCATGACAAGCAACATGTAAAGACACAGGTAAGCCACAAGCCACGTGGCAAAGTATAGATTAATAGAAATGGGTTAATTTAAGATAGAAGAACTAGATAACAAGAAGCCTGTCATGGCCATACAGTTTGTAAACAATGTAAGTTTCTGTGTGTTTACTTGGTTGGTTCTGCGCGACTATGGGCCTGGCGGGTGAGAGAGATTTGTCCTGACTGTGGGCCAGGCAGGAAAACAATAACTACAGGATGGTAATGAAAATCCCTATTTTTCCTGTCTTTCCTCTTAGATATCTGGACCCTGGCCAATAGTGGCATCCACACCAATATGGCTTCAGAGCTGCAGGCCTGGGTTGCATAGACCCTATACATTCTTAAACAGCTCTAGGGACATTGGAATAGCCACCCAGAAAGCAGATGCTTTATATTCTGAAGCTTCAGGCCACACCAGGGAGTTTATATTAACAATGTGTATTTTTGTGGTACCTTAAGCCATGCCATCTAAGTTGGACCTTTGAGGAGACTGGAGACTGAAGGGCTGAGACCAATCACACAGACACTCTTAAATGGTCAGTGGGTAAAGAAGCCCTGTTGGGCTATGCTCCATGGGGTACCCTCCACACAACCCACAGGAAAATGACACCTGGCAGCATGACTGATCTGCATGCCCCCCCCATACACACCCACACACTTTCCTCTGTGTTGGTATTGACCCATTTCCTTAAACCTGAGTGTAGCAGCTAGCTGACAAATGGTTCACAGAAGGGCAGCCTCCAAGTTGAGGGTGGTCTCAAGGTCCCCTGGCCTCTTCCTTCCTGCTTCCAACAGCCAGGCTGCAAAGTGCACATCTATATTCCCTTTCCCCAAGGTCCAATCTGGCTCTATTGGCCTCTGACTCCTGGAAACCCAGGAATAAACCTCTTCCAGGCAGGGTCTGTCTTTACCAAGTCTCCACAGTGGTCACAGTCACTGCTGCCCCTACAATCAGTCGAGAGGTATCCTCACCTCACCCAAGCATACTCTCAAGAGACCCAGTTGGTGCTGCCCACTGTGTCTGTCTGTGGGCATCGGCTTTTATGATTCTCTACTAAACAGAAGTTCCTGCTCCTACCTGAAAAGCAGTCTTGTCTGACCACTAGCTGTTGGCGGATGCCCACGGTACTGTCTCCTCCTAGAAGCTGAACTCCCTCACATTCCCATGTGCCCTGGCTCGGCTCATACATCTAAGTCTGGCCTCCTGGTCCAGGCTCCCTGTCTACTGACTCAGCTGCAGGTTACTGACTGGTTGATACTAGCTTTAGGCCCTCCTCGGAACCTCTGTCTTAGGGAGGTGAGAACAAACTTCAAGATGCTTTCTAGCCTCTGCCTATCAAAGGGGAGGGAACCCACTGCATTTGCAGGAGACTCCAAGCTGCTGACCTGTAGTCAGAGGGTGAAGGTCATGGCCAGCCTCCACAGGACACTTGCTCAGCTGTTTCTACTCCTCCCACAACTGGCCACTCACCTCCCAGGGCCCAGAGTATGTGCTGACTCTTTAGACCGTCTCTCAAGTCCCCCAGCTCTTTCTCTGCCTGCAGCTCTGTGTGAGGACTGGAGCCTCAGCTGTGCGCACATTCTGTGAACTCACGGGTGGCACACTGCAAGTGCTCACACTGAGTCCTGGGACCTAGCCCTGCACCTGACACACTGTCAGGGAGTCAACCACAGTGTCCTCTATTTCTCCTCTCCTCCTCTCTTCCCTGCCTTCTCTCACTCCCCCCCGCCTTGTCTCCTCTTTTCTTCCCCTCTCCTTCTCTCTCCTCTCTCTTCTCTTTCCCTCTCTTTCTCCTTTTGGCCTTTCTGTCTCCTCTCTCCTTTCCTTTTTCTCTCTTCTCTCTCTAAAATATATTTTGGTGGGGTTTTGTTTTTACTAGCTTTTTTTTTTTTTTTAGACTGGCTGGCCTGGAACTTATGATCCTCAGCTTCCCAAATGCTGGAACTGCTGGACTTACCAGTGTGCACCACAATATCCACCTTGAAACTCATTCACTGAGTAAAGTGTGAGGTATACGGACCACATCAGAACCACTTTGTATTTGTTAAAATTGCCATGTTTCCTTCCACGTGAGCATATTCTGTCTTCATGTTCTCTCGCCTTCTGATTAGAAAGAAAATAGTGAAGCAATTAACTGCCAAGGCAACCATCCCTCGCAGGAAAATTCTAGACCTGGGTCTCGTGGGGTACAGGATGAACAAAGGGCGGGGGACAATGCGCAAAACAACATGGAGTATATTAAAAGCCTGGAATTGCTTCGGTGGGCCCTGCTTCTTTCACCAGAGAACATATCCAACATATGTCCTTGTCAGCATGTTTAGCCTGATGCTTTTCTTAAACAGCCAGGCGGCATTGGGTTGCATCACTGATTCAGCTATCTGTCTTTTCATAGAGATGTTGACTGTCTCCCATCAGACCATACCTTGTGCCACCTCTGCCAGCAAGAAGCCACCAGCTGCAGCCCCTTGACTGACCCTCAGATACAAACAAGAATAAACCTGTTTTCTTTATAAGTCACCCAGGCTGAACTGAATTCCACAGTTACCCATGTCTCTGGTCTCTCTGTTTCATGGAAGCCAACAGACATTGAGAATCTACCTCCAGCCCAAAACCTTTCATGGCTTCCCATGGCCCTTAAAACAAAATTCAGCTTCTCCCCATAGTTCCTACAGTCCTGTAGAGCTGGCCCCATCTCGAGCCACTCCCAACCATAATCCCGATACTCTGACTACTTCAGGAATGTGCATCACTTCCTCTCACACCAGCTCACACTCCTTCAGGACCCTGCAGATGCTGGGTGTCCCCTCAGACTCCACCAGCCCTCTTGGTTTCCTTTATCACTGCTGCTGTGACTTATAACTCCCTGCATCCTGTCATTAGCAAAGATCTCCTGTCCTGTAAAATTTGCACTGAAAAAGTTATTATACAAAATTCTTAATGGTTTGCTCTTTATCAGTTTAATTCTCGGGCTCCTAAGTACAAGGAAAAAGAATTTTGAATTCCAGGGTCAGTCACAGGTGTCCACACGGAAGTAGGAAGAAGGAGCATGTGTGCTCTGCTTTTGATCCTGAATCTCAAGGGAGAGCAGCCACCCAGAGTTAGACCCAAACTCAGGTACACCTGCGTGTGTTTTCTGATCTTTAAGGCCATAAAGAGAAAAGTGCTTCAGACTATGGTAGCGGGAGGAGCCTGCTCATGTCAGAAGACCAAGTAGGTAGTGTCTTTGGAAGAGTTTCCATTGTCTGCTGGTGACCTTGGGTGTGACCAGCAGCTTCAAGTTCCTGTCTTGACTTCCCTGCTGTGATGGATGGTACAGGAATTATAAACTGACCTAGACCGTGACAGGGTCCTGAGGCAGGGGGATCAACTGGGGATGAGAAAATGAAGAAGGTAAGGAAGTTAGGACCAGGAGGTCTCACACAAGCTGATGGCTTATATCAAGCAAGTTTATTAAGTACAGCATCTTATGCAGTTTGCAGGGAGGAGTGGGGGGAAAGGGACAGGATTAGCCAGAAACTACCATACAATGGGACAGCATCAGCAGGAAGTTAATTGTGCAATGTTGCACAAAGGGAACACAGGACATCTCAAATAAGCGCAGATCGAGCACTTAGCCTTGGGGTTGATAAGCACAGACCTTCAAGTGGGGGAAAAGTTAAGTTTTCAGGATCTAAAACTGAAGGTCCTTCAAGGCCCTGGCCTTGCCAAGCATGTTCTCCTGATAGACAAGGAACTATGTTCCTTCTCCATATATCCGGGCCTCAAGGGAAAGCACCAGGCCAGCCTGGCCCTCAAAGATAAGCCAATAGACTTTTTCCTTTAAAGCTGCATGAGTCAGGGTATTCTATCACAGTAATAGAAACAAAACCAGACACTTGGTGTGCTGAGAGCTCTATGTAGACGCCAGTGACTATCAACAGTCCTGTCACATGCCCTCTTTAGAGCAACCAAGCCCTCAGCCAGAGACATAAAATACCCAGGGCCACTCAGCTTGGTCCTTGGGTTTTCTGGCTCCTATAGGCCAATTCTCAATGCCTACACTGAGACCCTGATATATTAGAAGAGGACAGAGGTCAGTTTGAGAAGCCACCGCATAAAAACCACTCGACTCTAGACTTTGTCTTTGCGAAGGATACTGACAACCATCTTTCACATTTAAGTTAATTCCAAGCCAGGGCTGTATGCTGAGCATGAAACAGTTGCATACAAAGTCTTAGACATCTTCCCAGCCAATCAGTCAATACCATTTGGGTATTGATCAAACCAGTGACCACTGCACTTAATTGTAAGCAGGATCTAATACATATTTTATTATTCAGCCTGTACACAGGTCACGGGGAATTGTCAGATCCTTTATGAGTTTTCCAGACCTACCCATCCAGCAACCCCATCCAAGTAAGAGAGAACCTTGTAAGTTCCTGGCTCTTAGAATCAGCCGGTTCTCACTTCTGACACAACTGTGGGTCTCTGCACAACCCTCCCACTTTCTCCTTTGTGGAGAGTCTTTGTAAGGATTCTACAGGGGTCAGAAGCTCCCCCCTCCCCACATCCTCCTCTTGTCGTAAGAAGGGGAGGTAAGAGGAATTGTCAGCTCAGGATTCTCATGGGCCCACTTCTCTGCAGCCTTACAAAGTGGCAGGCTAGGTGGAGGGTATGTTGTTCCTTGCCTGTACCAGTCAAATCATTGTGTTATGTTTGTTTGTTTGTTGTTTGTTTTTTAAAGGTGGATTGTATGGCACAAATAACAAAAACTACAGTGACTTGGATGCTTGCTTCTCAAAGAGCTATAGGCCATTTCATCAGCTCCATCAAAACTGTCAGGAATTCAAAATTTCACTCCCTTGTAGACTTAATAGGTCTACAACCATGCAAGCACAAGACCTCAGATTGCTATCAGTTTTAACTATCAGCTTGACACATCCTAGAATTACCTAGGAAAAGAGTCTCAATGGAGGAATTATCTAGATTGTGTTGGCCTACAGGCACGTCTGTGGGGGACTGTCTTGATTGTTAATTGAGACAAGAAGACCATGAATGTGGAAGGCACATTTCTTAGCTGGGCTCTAACCTGTATAAGAATGAAGAAAGCTGGCTGTGCATAAGCAGCAAGTAAGCAAGCGAGGGTGGAATTGTTGTTTCTGCTCTTGACTTTGGCCATGCTGTGACTAGCTGCTAGGGTTCCTCCCTGACTTCCCCTCAGTGGTGGATGGCAGACTCTCCCAAGCTGCTTTTGCTCAGGGTGTTTTAACCCAACAACAGAAATGAAATGATAGCACCACTTGATGTCCCCTGGCTCTGCTTTGAGGAGAGCCACACTGCGTGAGACGTCATTCGGCACAGGCTTTCTCAGAAGCCATCTGCTGAGGCCAGCACTGCACCTACAAGGCCGAGAAGCCAAAAGGAAAAGCAGCAAGAGGCCGAGACGTGGAAAGTATTACATCTTCAGAGTGGGGGAAAATGCTAAGACCCTCCAAGGAGAGAAGACCCAGTGAATGGGCCCCCAGGCCTGGGTTGGGGACCCAAAGAGTGTTTGACAGACAGAAGGGCAGACAAACTGATAATATAAGCTTTCCCACACAAAGCTGAAAATGCCTGGCTTCCAATCAACTCTGCCTCCACAACAGCGCCATCTGCTCCAGCCACTTTGGAAAGCGAGACTTCACCCTAGGCTGGGGGTAGCTCAGTGGCAGAGCACACTTAGTACAAGTGAGGCTGGGGGTTCAATCCTCAGTGCCCAAAATAAACATATAAGTAAGTAACAAATGTCGATCCTTTTTTTGAACTAACAATATTCAGAACCTTGAATTGTCTTTTTTACAAAAGATACTTTAAGTTATTTTATTTTATGGGTATGGGTGTTCTGCCCACATGTATGTCTGTGCTCCATGTGCATGCCTGGTGTCCACTGAGGCCACGAGAGGGTATTGCATACCCAGAGCTGGAGTTACAGATGGCTGTGAGACACCATGTGGATGCTGGAAATAGAACTTGGGTTTTCTAAAAGAGCAGCCAGTGCTCTTAACCGATGAACCATCTTCCCAGCCCTGTCCCATATATGTATGTCCCATATGTGTGTGTGTGTGTGTATATATATACACACACATGCATATGCGTATGTAATCTCGGCACCTGGGAGACTGAAGCAGGAGGATGACCATGAGTTCGAGGCTAGTTTGAGCCACAGAGTAAGACTATCTTTAAAAAACAAACAAACAAACAACACCATCAAAACAAAAACAAGGAGGCAAAAATTGGAAGAAGGTGACAGGCAGGATGATTCAGTGGGTAAAGGGTGTTTGCTGCCAAGACTCCTAACCTGAGTTTGATTTCTGGAACCCACACAGTAGAAAGAGAGAACTGACTCATGCAGTGTGTCCTCTGACCTCTACATGTACTCCATGGCGTGTGCTCTCTCACACACTTCCTCAAGCACACATTCATGCTTGCATTCACACAAATACAAGATTCAAAATATGTGTTTCTTTTTATGTTATGTATGTGGGTGTTTTGCCTGCATGGGTATCTGTGTACTACATGTTGCAGTGCTCTTAAAGGCCAGAAGAGGGCATTGAACTACCCCGGGCACTAGAGTTACAGATGGCTGTGAGCTGCCCTGAGGGTGCTGGGAATCAAACACCCTCTGGAAGAGCAGCCAGTGCTCCTAACTACTGAGCCATCTCTCCGGCCCAAACAAACACTTTTACATGGAGGAAGGCGTGGCTTTCCCAATAATTGGTGCTGGCCTACTGAGGTGATTTGAATGAAAATGAACTGCACAGGCCCATAGGGAGTGACACTATTAGGGGGTGTGGCCTTGTTGGAGTGGGTGTGGCCTTGTTGGAGTGGGTGTGGCCTTGTTGGAGTAGGTGTGGCCTTGTTGGAGTATGTGTGGCCTTGTTGGAGTGGGTGTGGCCTTGTTGGAGTGGGTGTGGCCTTGTTGGAGTGGGTGTGGCCTTGTTGGAGTGGGTGTGGCCTTGTTGGAGTGGGTGTGGCCTTGTTGGAGTGGGTGTGGCCTTGTTGGAGTGGGTGTGGCCTTGTTGGAGAAAGTATGTCACTGGGGTGGGCTTTGAGGTTCCAAATGCTCAAGCCAGGTCCAGCGTCACTCCCTCTTCCTGCTGCCTGCTGATCCAGATGTAGAAGTCTCGGCTCCTTCTCCAGCACCATGTCTGCCTGTGTACCGTCATGCTTTGGGCCATGATGACAGTAGAATAAACCTCCGAACCTATAAGGCAGCCCCAATTAACTGTTTTCCTTTATTATATAATACTATATTATATAAGAGTTGCTGTGGCCATGGTGTCTCTTCACAGCAATAGGAACTCTAACTAAGACACCTATTCTATATCAGCATGGTGAAATAAATAAATGAACAAACTAAGCTGTGGGCAAAAGTCAAGCTCATGTAGACTGTAGATTTGAGAAGCAAAACAAGGCTTCCACATGATAATACAAGAGAAGAAATTCAAAGACACTAGTTAAGGGAGGGTATAGTTAGTGTCAATCATAAAGAGAAAGATTGACAGCCCCATTACATTAAAATGAGCTTCTTTTGATGGGAGAAGATAATAAAAAGAACAGAAAATGTAAGACACAAAGTAGAGAAAATTTTGTGATATTCATATTTGATAAATATCTTAGGTACAGGATATACACATACACACACACCAAATTCTAGTATACAGAAAGAAAACTCAAGCAACTCAACTTCAAAAAATGAGCAAAAGACTTAGGACTTAAATGGGGTAGCCTTGGAGATGGCTCAATGGGAAATACAACCGTTCTGTGAGCAGAGGAACCTGGGTTGAGATTCTCATCATATACTTTAAAAGCTGGATATGACAGCCTGAGTCTATAATTCCAGGACAGTGGGGGCAGGAATATCCCATGGGCTCACTGACTAGCCAATCTACCAAACACAACACAGAACCACATCACTGTTTCCCTTGGTGATTGTGTAACAGATGAGGAGTCACTACACTGCCCAGCAGAGCAAGATAGAGTCACACTCAATACTGCTAATCCAGAAAAAGAATCAAATTCAAGATTCAAAGGATACTTTCTATCAGAACATGGCATCACTTTCACACCATTCTAAAGTTGAGAAACAGGAAGTCAGACTTGGTAAATGAAGGTCCCTTCTTGCAGAAATTCTACCCTGCTTTTTGGGAAAGACATGGCTACATCAGCCTGAAGGGAACACAGTGGTGACTTCCAGAAAGCTGGCCATTTTCTGCTGTTCCCTGTATCAACAGGTATGTGTGATCTCCTGCACATCTTCACCTTCTGATTCTCTTCTGAGCTATGCTATTTTTTTCTCTACCTGTGTCTCTTCAATAAATGAGTTTATTAAAAATACAGCTTTCTGGGACTAGAGAGATGGCTCAGTGATTAAGGTCAGTTGCCGCTCTTGCAGAGCACAAGTTTGTGTCCTGGCACCCGCTCCAGGTGGTTCATAACCACCTATAAACTCCAGTTTCAGGGCATCCAACACCTTCTGGCCTTTTGCATTACCATAAACACAGTGCACCTAAACTCACACAGGCACATACATATGCACATAAATAAAAAAATAAATCTTTAAGAAATACAACTTGATAAGTAACTCATGAGAAAGTGCTCAACCTCACTAGTAACCAGTGATATTGAAATAATCAGATACCATCTAATATCTGCTTGTGTGGCAACAATATTTAGCATTGTCATTTGATGCAAAAATTGTGGGAAATGAGTGCTTTGACATATCAGTGCTGACATGTTGGAGGAGATCATGTATTGGTTCAAGTCTTTTAGAGTGTCATTTGGAAACTAATACTAAGGAAATAATTACACTCATTTGCGTAGACTTAGCTATTAGCATATTCATCTGGGGGTGTTTTTGACAATGAGGTGTCTGAAAAAATTAAATGATACAAAATTAGGTTTGGCTACATAAATAAGTTATAGTCTTATAAATCATATAATCTCACATTAAAATGAGAAAAATGTATAGTGTAATTGTTAAAGAGATGCTTGTGATCAACTAAAGAAAGAAAAGGCCATTTACAAAGTACAATCTAGGGGCAGAGGATGTGGTCCAGAGGTTAAAACTCTTGACTTAAAAGGAAAGGGCCAGAGTTTGGATCCCCAGAGCCCATGTGGATGCTAGGTACCCATGGCAACCTGCCTGTAATTCCAGCCTCAGAAGGGGAAGACAGGGAATCCTTGGAGAAAGCTGGCTGGGGAGACTAACTGTATCAGTGAGCTCTGGGTCTGACTGAGAGATCCTCCCTCAAAAAGAACAAGGTGGGAGAGTGATTGAGAAAGATTCCTAACATCAACCTCTGACCTCCACATTCACACCTGTGAACACACACACACATACACACACAAACACAAAGAAAAGGAAGTACAATATAATTTCATTTTCCCTTACAAAGGAGACAGCCCTACATCATGTCAGTATACACACATGCCCAGTTTTGCAGGCAGGTGGATGGCAGCACACACAAAGGCAGAGACGTAGATACACAGGGAGGTGGAGCTATGGGGAAACATCTATAGTTTCACAGCTGGGTAGCCAGCCATAGGTGGCTTTCAATTTCTCCTCCGAGGTACATTTCCTAATTCCTCTCCAGTCAATTTACTTAAAAGGTATCAAAAGAGGCACTTGACCAGCAAGAAGCCATAGCAGCTTCATGTCAGGTCAAGTTTTGCTGCAGGCTGGGGTGGGGCTATAGAGACCTGACTCAAAGCTCCAGGGATCTAGCGGTATCACTGGGCATCATGTACCTCCACATATCTGCTCTGGAGCTCTCTTGTCCCTGTGATGTCAGGAGGTCTGTAATATATGGCCACTAAATGTTATTTTTTTTTATTTCCTGTTTTCGATTCAGTTTCTGTATTCAAGTGACTCCCAGACATATGACAACCCAGGCTGGCTGCTTCCCATCTTATAGAGAACGTGTACCCTAGGTTCTACTCTAAGTGGCATCTGCCAGAATGCAGCCAGACTTGCCTCCTGCTGCCCCTCAGGCTCACCCTGCTTGCTCTGCATGTCCTATTAACAGATTATCAGCACTCAGGACCTGAGGTTCCTGCCAGCCCCAGCCCCACCTGCCTGCATGACCATGGAGCCACTTCCTGCTGGTGTTCAGTGGCAACCCCACCGACTCTTTTCACCTGTAAGGAAGCACCTGTGATTTTTTTTGTGGGGCGGGGGAGGACAGGGTACCATTATGTAGCCCTGAACTCACTAAGATCCATCTGCCTCTGCCTCCCAAGTGCTGGGATTAAAGGCGTGTACCATAATGTCTGGCCACTCTAAATCATTTTTGAACAATTCATTGTGAGTCTGTAATAACACGGCTATTATCATGTGTGTATGTCTGTCTCTGTCTCTGGGGGGGGGGGGTGGGGTTGTGTGCGCATGCGCACATGTGTGTAAGTGTCTGAGGAGGCCAGAAGATGGCGTCAGTTTTAGTGGAGCTAGAGTTACAGGTGGTTGCAAGTCACCTAGTATGAGTGCTGGGACTTGAACTTCTGCAAGAAAGAGCAGCAAGTCGTCTCAAACACTGAACCATCTCTCCAGCACACCTCCCGCAACTCTTTTGGGCAGTGCTGTGGGTGGAACACAGTCTTATAAGTACTAGGCACGTGCTTCACTATTGTTCCACGCCCTCAGTCCCTCACTGGTGGATTCTAGGCCTGTGCTATGCCGTGCTCCCTGCCTCCAGCATCCTTGCCAGCTTTTTTATAATAGAACTCCTGTACTCTTGTAGATTTAATTAGTAATAAAATTGTCGACTAAGGTTATTTTGTTTCAATGTTTTAGAGCTCATTACAACTCCTGAGCCTTGAAATTGATGCAAGGCAGTGAAGGCCAGAGCTCCTTCGGGTTCTAAACAGGTTCATGGCCCAGGTGCCTCCCTTCTACTGAAGACCTCAAGACCTCACTGTCCCTCAGGCACAGGGTTGCATAATAGGGCTTTTCATTCTGAAACCACCCACTAGTCATTTAAATATGTGCCAATTATACAATTTGCCTATGTAATGAAGTTATTTATAACTTGCCTTTCACCCAAGGGCAAGCAGATGATTTAAAAACTTCAGTTACCCAGAATGGCAGGAGTTTTAGCTTGACCCATGAAGACTGGCTGATGCTGCAGGCTAGGGAGTCTGCAAGGGAAGAGACAGGAGAGCACTTCCCTCTCACTACCCTCCACTGACAGAAGCACTCTCAAGATCACACCAAATACATCTTAACAGTCTCCTGAGTGATGTGACCTGAGAACCTTCAGAAACGCCAGAATGCGGCATCCCAAACACTTTTAATAGACCCTGGAGAGATGGCTTAACAGTTAAGATAGACTGCTCTTTCAGAAAACCTGGATTGGGTTCCTAACACTCACACTGTGAGGCTCACAATCACCTGCAGCTCCAGCTTCCAGGGATATGATGCCCTCTTCTGGACTCCACAGGCATCTACCCACACATGGTATGTACTCCACAGACACAGATACACACACACAAATAAAAATTAACAAAAAAAATTTTAATCTGCAATTGCAAATAATGGAGGGTATTTCTTTGAGCTGATGATGGATGAGGTAGTGAATTAGTCTGCTTTGCATTACCGTAACATAAGACCTGAAGCTGGAGATATTAAAATAAAGAAAAAGGAAGAGATTATTTAGCTCATAATATGGAGGCTAAATTCAGTCTTAGAAAAATAATATGGCTGCTATCTAATGTTCAAGATCAGGCAACCCCATCTGTTCCGCCTCTGGTGAGGGTCCCTTGACAGGGTCACAAATGAAGTGTCGTGGTTGGAGCCTATTTCTGTTTTGTCTGTTTGTTTGTTGTTTTGTTTTGTTTTGTTTTTTTGGATTTTTTTGTTTTTGTGCTTTTGGTTTTTTTGTGTTTTGGTTTTGGTTTTGGTTTTTGGTTTTTCAAGACAGGGTTTCTCTGTGTAGCTTTGCGCCTTTCCTGAAACTCACTTTGTAGACCAGGCTAGCCTCAAACTCACAGAGATATGCCTGCCTCTGCCTCCCAAGTCCTGGGATTAAAGGCATGAAAGAGAGATCACATGCAAAGACAAGAGGTCAGAGAGATTCAGGGGCCAGTCTCACTCCCTCCTAACAGCCTGCTTGCTTTGTGACACCAGCATGAGTCCCTCTGAGAATAATGTCCCCTGTCACTTAATCATCATTGGCTGGGTTCTGCCTCTTAATGGTTCCCACCACCTCCATATGTTTTGAGTTAAATGTTCCTCTGTAGGAAGTAAACCACATCCTACCCACAACAGTTAAGAATAAGCTAAAAGACTTTTGAATGTATTTATTTCAAACTTCTCAATGATTTTAAAAAATCAACTTATGTTAGTAGATATTATATTTTTTAGTACTGTGGGAGTTTGAATGGGAATGGCCTCCCCTGGACTCATGTATTTGAATACTTGGTTCCCTGTTGGTGGAACTGTTTGAGAAGATTAGGAGGTGTGGCTTTGTTGGAGTAAGTGTGTTACTGGGGATGGGCTTTGAGGTTTCAAAAGCCCACACCTTTGTCTCTTTCCCAGTTAGTGCCCCCCCCCCCGCTTTTTTTTTTTTTTTTTTTTTTTTTTTTTTTTGCTTCCTGCTTGTAGATTAGATGTGAACTCTCAGCTACTGCTCCAGCACCATGCCTGTCTGGCTATTGCCATGTTTGTTAGCATTCATGCATCTATACTGGCCTGCTCTTGGGGACCTAGTAGGACACATTAGCAGCAGTCAATATGTGACTGTAGCTGCTGCAGCCGCTAAATAGAGCACTCTCCCTAGGAACATGCGCTATGTCCTCTTATAAAAGGCAAGTCTTCTCGCCCCTCTTTCTTTCCTTCTGCTCTAGCTTAGAGGCCACCTCTGCACCTCCCCCCAATAAACCTCCCATGTGAGCTCTGTTGTGAGGTGTGACTTGGTGGTGCCTCTTGGCTCCAACCTGCTGCTAAACTATTACAGTGCTCCTTACCATGATGGTCATGATGTCTTAACTCTGTAGAACCATAGGCTCCCAAATTAAATGCTTTCTTTTAAAAGTTGTGTTGGTCATGGTGTCTCTTCACAGCAATAGGAAAGTAACTAAGAAAAGTACTTCCAAATCTCTCCAAGAAATTACTAATTTACATGAGTCATAAATTTAGTTTGTTTTGATGCAGGTTCTCATGTAGCCTAGGGTAGACTCACACTCACCATGTAGTCTAGGATGACTTTGAACTCCTGATCTTCCTGCCTCTGCTTCCTAAGGGCTGGGATTACAGATGAATGGCTCCACATCCAGATGATGGAGTTAATTTTAGAAATTTATATATAGGCTCCTCTGTACCCTAATACATCCCATGCTTCTCAAGTGCAGCATTGTAGGCTTCTATACATCTGTGCTTTGAAGACATTGATCATTTCACACTGTAATTTGGAGGAAGATGGTAAGTGGAGGTAAGAGCTGTTATAGACAGTCCCAGATTGCCACGGATTCCCAGGGCTTCAGAGTTTAAACTCTAATGTGAACCGTCCTCTCTTAGAAGATGGAGGGCAGGGAAAGGGAATGTATATAAACAGAAAGCTGGACTGCTGAAAACTTTTCATTAAAGATGTTGAATGTTGCCAAAAGGTGCTGAGTACTGTTAAATGCAACATCTACAGGTCAAGTGAAGAATTTAGGAGAGTGACCCAGATGCGGACAGTCTAACCCACGATGCACCATGATCTGCCACCGTTCACCTGTGGTTTCTGGTGTGCCCAGCCCACTTCCCAGGACCAAGTACAAGAATAAAGGATATTCCTGGCACCCTCATCTTTCAAAGAGTTACAAAGATTGTAGGAGTATTGTTCCAGGAACTAGCTACAAAGACCAAAATATCTGTTTCTTATTATGAATCACAATATCACACTTTTTAAAGGCCCAGATGGGGTTTTAAATGCGTTATTTTTTCTCTTAGCTCAACTGAAAGTATTTTGTTGTCACTGAACTTCCATTGTGGCCACTGGGAAATTTGTCTTCTGTACTGGGGAGCAAACACCAGGAAGTGTGTGGTTAGGCAAGTCCCTTAGCCCCTGCTGAGACTTGTTGACATAACTTGCCCCTCTGAAGTCCTAGCACTTCTCTCTCATTCTTTCTGAGGTCTTTGTTGCTCTGTATTTAGGTCTATTTGGGGACTTGGCATTTGTAGATCTGCATCTTGAACATTCTGAAATGCCAGCCATTGTCTCCTCAGTTGTGTCCCTGACTCTCTTCTCTGCTTCTCTCTCCTAAACGTCTTGTTTAACCCATGTTACACTTCCTTTCTTTGGGGGAGCCTGATGGGGACTGGGCATTGAGCCTGAAGTCTCACCCATGCCAAGCATGCCTTCTTCACCGGACTACCATGGCCTCTGCTTCCATGTTAGACGTCTTACTGCACTCTCCTCACGTCACAGCTTTGCTTTCAAGGCTCTGCTTTCTTCTTTCTCGCGAGACTTTATAGAAGAGCTATAATCCGCTTCACCAATTCTCTCCTTAGCCATGTTTAAAACAGGCCATGAAACCAGCCGTAATTTTTGGAGATTCGTTACATTTATTTTTACATGTTCAGCTTCATTCTTTTTCAGCTCTCTTTGGTCATTGAAGTTTTTCAACTTTTTAACATAAAACATTTTAACTCTACATCTAATTCCAACATCAAAGACCCTCTCAAGACCTTCTCTGTTGTTTGCTGTTTCTGTTATCTCTCACTCATGAAATCAAAAATGTTTCCGGTAACTTATATTGTACCATCCTATGAGCTAGTTATTTGCCTAAGAAGCTCTATTGGAGGAAATCAATGTCTAAAGTCAAGGCAGATTCTTTCCTAAGGATCTACCTTTACTTTTGCTGGGGGTGGGGGGTGAAGCTGGCATCGTTAGTCTAGTCTAGCGTCATTGAAATTAACCATTCACCCTTGTTTCACCCATCTGTGAGTCTGTATGTAAGGACTGGCCTATGGTTCCAGCTTGGTGTAGGTGGATTTGCTTTTTGCTGCATGCTGAAGAGCTGTGCTATTTTCTCTGCAGTACTGTGGAGTGGTGGTGAGCACTGGGTGTATCTCCAGGCCACGTTTGCTCTGGGGCAGGTTCCCTAGCATGCCTAGAGTCTTCCAGCAGTTTCCTTGACTGCCCCATGCCTTATCTCTCAGAACATCATCCTTCAGGGCTATCCTACACATACCTATAATCTACACAGGCGGCGTATCTATCTGTACTGGATAAATGTCCCAGCTTTGCTCTATAGCCAGAGCTCTGGGAGCAGTGAGAACCAGGACTCAGCAACTTGGTGTGTTCCCCAAGCTGTAAGCTGACTGCTCACTTCCCCCAGCCCCACTTGCCCTTGGCTTTCCCCTGTGTGTTTCTTGGTTTCTTGCCTGCTCACTGAAGCTGTAAGAAGGCTTTGATTTCCAACCTTTTCAGTTACTTTCAACAGGAAGAATGATCTGGGTAATTAGGTTGCCATATTGCCAGGAAGAGAACCCTGTAGGACTTGTTTTTGCAAGACATAAAGGGAATAAAATGTTATTAATAAAATGCACAGGTTGGTAAATAGCACTCAGCTATTCATCTTGTAAACAGGCATGTCAATCATATTATGTTCATATGCCCCAACGTGGCTTTGTTTTCTTCTTCAGCAGTGTGAAATGCTGCAGGTCACTTATGTGACTTTTTGAAGAAGTCCTAGGGAGAGGGGTGTGGATGGAAGAATCAAAGGGAGTGAGTGGGCTCTTCCACTTAGAACTGGGAGAGTCCAGGTAAAGGTGAATCATCTCTGTCAACCAGTGACCGACAGGTGCAGGAATATGAACAAACAAACCCTGAATAAATAGCTCACATCCTTCACACCCCACCTCAGCCTCATAAAAATAGAGCGCTCGCCTGCCAGCTCCCAACTGTATACTTATAAAATGGACTAAATCGAGGAGGGATTCCTTTCTCTTCAACTCAGGTATTAAAAAAATGTTTTTTTAGGAGCTGGCTCAGTGGGTAAAGTGTTTGCTACATAAGCATGAGGACCTGAATTTGAAAACACAGAACCCACACAAAAGAGCTGGATGCAGTAGGGAGTGCTTGCAGCCTGGGGAGACAGAGGCACAAGGATTCCTGGGGCCTGCTAGTCAGACAGTCTAGCCTAATGGGTGAGAGCCAGGTAAAAGTGAGAGACTATTTCAAAACCCAAGGTAGATGGCACCTGAGGAACAAGCCCTGAGACTGGCCTCTGGTCTCCAGGTACGCACACATCCACAGGATATTTTAGTTCAGATGAAAAGACAAAATCCCTTTATCAAATAGGGAATAAAAATACTAGCTAAGAGTCTTTCCCAAAGAGCCATGAGGTAATTTACACTTCCTCCACTCCAGATGGGTGGCTCCATCCTAGCAGGAGGACCGGCAGCTCCTTCCTTCAACAAGTTCAGAGAAGTAAACACCAGGTACCATTTGTCATCAGCAAAACCACACGCTAAACATGTTGAGGCTCTGTATTGGAAAAATGTCCCAACTTCGTTTTATAGTTAGCTCTGGGGGCAATGAGAACCAGGACTCAGCAAAGGCTCTGTTTGCCCAACTATTGATCTGAATCTGCTCGGCGCTCTGGCAGAGGCCCAAACTCCTTCCTCACACGTCTTCCTCACACCCTCACCCGTCCTTCAGTCCAGTTCTCTCAGCTCTCATCTCAGTCCCCATTGCAGCAGCCCAGATAGACTCTAGGATGCTCCTGTAGACACTCCCAGAGACCAGTGCTCATGGGAAGAAACGAGATGAAAGTAGACATGGGGTGTGGTGAGGTTAGCCTCTGCTGACCCTGAGCTGGGAGAACAGCCAGAAGACAGGACAAAGTCTGCTTCATCAAAATGATATCCCAGCGTTCATGGGTCTTCTACTCAGGCTTGCATTATATGCCATGGTGAGGCGAAGGGGGTAGGAGTATCCAGTCTGTGGCCAACTGGCAGCATGAGTCTCAGGAGGGCTGTAAATGCAGCCAACACATTTGCAGGTGACAACACCATGTCACAATGTCAGAAGACTGGATATCCCTGGTTCCTCAACTCTGTTATGACTACCTAACCCCTGGGCCCCAGATCACTATGTCCAGAAAGCTAACTGTTCTTGGTGTCTGGCAGGGCTCCGGGACCCACCTCCTACTTAGAACTGCCCCAATCCTGGAAGTGCACACTGGTCCACACCCTTGAGAATCCAACTGCGTCACACACTCCTACTGTCTTCTTCCTGTGGAGTATAGGGACCTTGCTTTGGAGTTGGCTTTGGTCTGAACAAGAAAAGGTAGATAGATGGTGTTCAGCTACTGCCTCCACATCTGTCCTCTGTCCCAGTTCCTGTAAACCATCTCTACCCTGAACCATGCCATCCACATCCAGGTCCCACTGTGATGCCCTGCTTCTAATCTCTGCACTTATTTCTGAAGCACTGGCTCTCCCAAGGAGGCTCTAACTAACACGAGTTTGTTTCTGAGGCCTTGATTGACATTTACCCAGTAAAGATATGCTCCATATGTGGGTCCTAAGTATATGGGTTGTCTACAGCTGTGCAACAAATTGCCTCAGAACCTACCAACTTAAAACCATGAATTATTCTCACTGTTTTTAAAGGTTAGACACCAGCAGTCAGCTGGGAGATTCCCTCTCAGGGTCTCCTACGTGGTACCGTCAAAATGCCAGTGGGTCTGGAATTAAGTGGAAGCAGGATAGTACATCCAAGCTCACCGTGTGACTGTCAGAAATCCTCAGTTCTCTGAAGGCTGGAGGGCCTCAACTGCTCACCAGAGGACTGGCAGCATCTTCAGAGGTAAGAAATGAGTAAGTAAGTCTTTCTCTCTCTGTCTCTCTGTCTCTGTCTCTGTCTCTCTGTCTCTGTCTCTGTCTCTCTGTCTCTGTCTGTCTCTGTCTCTCTGTCTCTGTCTGTCTCTCTCTCTGTCTCTCTGTCTCTCTCTCTGTCTCTCTCTGTCTCTCTCTCTGTCTCTCTCTCTGTCTCTCTCTCTGTCTCTCTCTGTCTCTCTGTCTCTCTCTCTCTTTCTCTCCTCTCCCATGTGCACGCACACACACACACACACACACACACACACACACACACACACACACACACGGGGCGGGGGGGGGCAGTGGAGAGAGAGAGAGAGAGAGAGAGAGAGAGAGAGAGAACAAGAGAGACTGAGAAGGCACCATCTCAGTGTCCTTTAAGCACAGTCACAGATTTGAAGTGGTCTATTTTCTGCCACACCCAGTGAGAAGAACATCCTGCCATGGTGCAAGGGCACAAGAGCCTCTGGGATTCTCCTGGATACCAACCATGTATTTTCCCTCCACATTCCAATATCTCTGAAATGAGGATATAGCCTGTGACCAGTGTCAGGTCACCGTTTACTTGGCAAAGTTCCCTATTTTTAGCATGTGAAGATATTGAGTGCATCATCATGGTCCTTTCCAGGGAGTGACTTATGCACCGTCAGGCCTTAAAGTGCTTTCCAGTCTCCCAGCGACTTGTCCTGTCACTCCTGCCCACCGTCCCTGAGTCTAGACACTATGTGACATCTTTTCCATTACCCATCATTCCATCTGAGTCACCCTCCTGGTAACATACCCATATCAGATCTAACTCCACTGAGTACAGCCCTCTGGTCTCTGTCCCAGGCTCCTGTGGCTCTTGTCTATTCATTTAGTGCTTTATAGCCTTCTCTGATGGCTGTGATAACAGACAAGTACACATTTCTTGTGCACATACCAGGTATACATTCAGCATGTACAGCACATATTGTTATGTGTACTTATAGTTTTGGATTTTTATCTGCTTTTTAAAACAAACAAAACAAAATAGGGCCTTATGTAGCCTAAACTGGCCTTGAACTCTATGTCGCTGAAGATGACTTTGAACTTTTGATCCTTCCCCATCCACCTCCCAGGCGTAGATGTGCACCACCATGCCTGGTTTACGTAGTGCTAGGAATCAAACCCAGAGCCTCGTGCATGATAGGCATGCTATCAACTGAGCTACATGCCATTTCTGAACTCTGAACTTTTTTTAAAAACAAATTTGACTCTTCATACAAAAATTATCATCATCCTCAGCTTCTCAGGGAAAGTTTTATAAATAATCTGTGATACAAAGTTATAACCATCATAAAGGCATAGCCATGCACAAATTCATCTATTAATAATCACAAGTCAAGGAGGCAAAGAAAGGTCCTGAGCAGCCTAGCTTCCCACAGTTCACCACGTTCACGGTGGTCCTCATTTCTGTAACTCTAAGTTCTAAGGCTTATTTGAACATGACTTCTGGATACTCCATTGTACCTCAGAATAGGAAGAGGGGTGACTGACTTTTACAAAAAGAAAATTGTCTGGCAGCAGAGTTTGAAATAAAAACTCTTGTAAGTGGTTTAGTGTATTCTAATATCTTGAGGTTTAATTGAACAAGTAAATTGATTTAATCTGCAGAAGGCAATTGAAAAACAAGAGGGTGCAGAATGCATTAACTCCAATTAAAACTAATTAGGAATCTAGTTGAATATTGCTAAGTTTGAGGATTTTTCTCTCAGTTTCTTAGATCACTTATCACAGGCCTCCTCAGAAGACCAATAGTGCTGGGCATCGCAGGGATGCATGGGCACAGGGTTCCTGGCATCCTCTGAGCTGGATAGTAACATCTCTGTCCTTTGGTAAACACACAGGAATGAATCCTCAAATGCACCTGCAACCACTAAAAAAGGTTATCAAAAATGGATCACAGATCCATGTAGTCTGTCTTTCTTTGTACGGCTACCTCTCAAATAATGATGCAGAGACTTTTTATTAAGCATGAAAGCTTTACCTTAGCTTATGCTTATTCCCAACTAACTCCTATAACATAAATTAACACATTTATATTAATCTACATTCTGCCATGTGGCTTGTTACCTCTGCTCAGTACCTTGCATCCCCACTTCCTCCATGTCTGGCTGGCTAATTCCACCTCTCTTCTTCTCAGCGTTCCTGTCACCTCCTGGAAGTCCCACCTATCCTCTCCTGGCTAGCTATTGGCCATTCAGCTCTTTATTAAACCAATCAGAAGGTGCCTTGGCAGAGACACATCTTTACAGCGTACAAAAAAATTTTCCCACAACAGATCCACACCTAAAAACTGGAACTATAAGACTTCCAACCAAGTTTGGAAGGAAATTGTCCCACTTTGCACAGGCAGAGGGGCTGAGGAGTGGGCTGTTAACCCAGCCTTTCCTCTCAGTCCAAGGCAGGAAGGGTAGAACCCTATTTTAGTCTTGGGGCCAAGATGGGTGGGCCATTCTGACTCCAGCATGTCTCTGTCCTCAGTCTAGGTTGATACCTAGCTACAGAAAAGACTCAGTGACATCTTACTCTGACATCTAGCAACACATAGGACTAATATTATCCAGTCTTTCCACACTTAGGAATTATCCCAAAGCACCAGGGGTTGGGAAGCTGTGTTTGTGAGGTGCTCTGAGATCTGGGAGAGGATTTTTGGGACTCAGCCAGGGCCCAACAGAAGCCACTCACCTTAAGGCTACTTGGCCTAAGACTAGCACACATGCTTTGGAGACACATTAAAATAGTTTTGCCTGGGGTCCTCACAGCCCATCTTTGACCTGATGTCTGCTGTCTTTGCCCATTTATTGCTGCCTTACAGATTTCTACAGGCTGTTTAACTTATTGCTAACAGAGATTCACACTTCACCCTTCTAGAAACTGGCACATCCTAGAAGAAGGGACCCACCCTTGTGTGAGCCTTCTTGCTGTGCTTCCCCCCAATGGAAGGCAGAGAGTAAAGTGGTCAGAGACAGAAAGTCTGGCGTCTTACACCTGACAGAATGGCTAAGATCAAAAACGCTAATGACAGCCTATGTTGGAAAGAATGTGGAGTAAGGGGAATGCTCCTCCACTGTTGGTGGGAGTACAAACTTGTACAGCCACTTTGGAAATCAGTATAGCAGTTTCTCAGAAAACTGGGAATCAATCTACCTCAAGATTCAGCTATACCAATCTTGGGCATATCATACCACAAAGACACTTGCTCAATTGTGTTCATAGCAGCGTTATTCATAATAGCCAGAACCTGGAAACAACCTAGATGCCCCTCAACTGAAGAATGGAAAAAGAAAATGTGGTACATTTACACAATGGAGTATTACTCAGCTGTAAAAAAAAAAAAAAAAAAAAAAAAATGACATTGCCAGTTGGCAGTGGCACACGCCTTTAATCCCAGCACTCGGGAGGCAGAGCCAGGGAGATCTCTGTGAGTTTGAGGCCAGCCTGGTCTACAGAGCAAGATCCAGGACAGGCACCAAAACTACACAGAGAAACCTTGTCTCACAAAACAAAACAAAACAAAATGACATCATGAAATTTGCAAGCAAATGGATAGAAGTAGAAAAAAAACATCCTGAGTGAGGTGACCCAGACCCAGAAAGACAAACATAGTATGTGCTAACTCATAAGTGGATATTAGATGTAAAGCAAAGGATAACCAAGCTACAATCCACAGCCCCAGAGAAGCTAGGAAAAAAGAGGACCCTAAGAAGGATGCATAGATTTCCCTGGGAAGGGGAAATAGAAGAGATCTCCTGGGTAAACTGGGGGCAGGGGGAGTTGAAAGGAGGGGATGGGGGGATGAGAATATGAGGGATTGGGTTGGTCCAGTTGGGGGCAGGATGGAGGGGAGAGTAATGAAAGAGACATCTTGATAGAGGGGGGCATTTGGGAGTTAGGGAGAAACCTGGTGCCATGGAAACCCCCAGGAAGTTTGTTACAGCCATAAGGATGGCCCCAGCTAAGACTCCTAATAGTAGTGGAAAGGTTGCCTGAACTGGCCTTCCCCTGTAATCAGATTGATGACTACCCTAATTGTCAACAGACAGACAGCCTTCATCCAGTAACTGATGGAAGCAGATGCAGAGATCCACAGCCAAGTACTGGGTGGAGTTCCAGGAGTCCAGTTGAAGAGAGAGAGAAGGGATTGTATGAGCAAGGGTGGTCAAGATCATGACTGGGGCAACCCACAGAGACAGCTGACTTGAGCTAATGGGAGCTCATGGACTCTGGACCAACAGCTAGGGAGCCTGCACGGGACCGACCTAGGCCCTCTACATGTGGATGACAGTTGTGTAGTTTGGTCTGTTTGTGGGGCCTCTAGCAGTGGGATCAGGACCTGTCCCTGGTGCATGCACTGACTTTTTGGAACTTATTACCCATGCACAGATGCCTTGCCCAGCCTTGATGCAGGGATAGGAGCTTGGTCCTGCCTCAACGTGATATGACGCGCTTTGTTGACTCACATGGGAGGCCTGCCCATTTCTGAAGAGAGGCAGAGTGGGGGAGGGGGTAGACAGAAGGTGAGAGAGAGAACAGGAAGAGAGGAAGGAGGAGAAACTGTGGTTGGTATGTAAAATAAATGAAAAAAAAAATTAAAAATCACCATGGAAACAAACCTCTGGGCATGCTTGTGAGGGAGTTTCTACACTGGGTTTAACTGAGGTAGAAAGACCCACCCTGCCTGTAGGTGACACCATCTCACCAGCTGGGATCCCAGACTGAATAAAAAGGGGAAAGGAGCTGAACATCAACATTCATCTCCCTCTGCTTCCTGGTGGCCTCATGCTACTGTAGCCACGCCTTCCCCACCACGGTACATCTACACCTTCTTCCGTAACTATCACAAGCCTTCCCACCACGGCACATCTATGCCTTCTTACACTGTAACTATCACAAACCTTCCCACCACGGTACATCTATGCCTTCTTACACCGTAACTATCACAAACCATCCCACACTGTAAGCTAACATAAACCTTTCCTTTCTAAGTTGCTTCCTTCTTTCTTTCTTTCTTTCTTTCTTTCTTTCTTTCTTTCTTTCTTTTTCTTTCTTTTTTCCTTTCTTTCTTCCTTCCTTCCTTCCTTCCTTCCTTCCTTCCTTCCTTCCTTTCCTTTCTTTCTTTCTTTCTTTCTTTCTTTCTTTCTTTCTTTCTTTCTTTCTTTTTTAGCTGAGGATCAAACCCAGGGACCTTGTGCTTGCTAGGCAAGCACTCTACCACTGAGCTAGATCCCCAACCCCCTAAATTGCTTCTTGTCAGGTATTTGGTCGCAGAGACTAAAGAAGGCTCATCATTTTAGGAGAACTTAACTGCCAGAACACTGTGAGGCTAGAGCCCCAGGGCCCACCCCTTCTCTCCCTAGACCTTCTTCTCAGGCCCTGCCCCTGCCCACCCACACCCCTTCTAGACCCCACTGAACTGAGGGTTCCATTTTCCAGCACATGCTTTTGGGGGAATCCATTTGGAACATAGCATCTGCCTATAAACATTCACAGGTTATTTGTGGGTTGGAGTAAGGTGATGTGGCTGGTAGTTTGGGGTGTTTGGTGGTTTCCTGTAGCACCCACTCCCCCCTCCAGCTCCTCTTCTCTGCTGCCCTGATGGCGGGAGAATGCCTTGAATAAAGCCATCAAAGGATTCCGGCTAGCTAGCTCCCTGGGTGTCAGAAGAAACAGGGAAGCCTGTGAAGCATGAGGAGACCCCAGCTTAGTGATGCCCGGGCCCACCTCTGTGCACCATGGGAAGCACTAATCGCAGTCATTAGGGACCTGGTGGCGGAGTGTATATCATAGGAGGACAGGAGTGGAGGAAAACAATTACAATTAACAAAGGAGCTGAAGCAATCATGTGGCCACCTGCAGAGAGCAGGGATGCAGCAGGATGGGGCCTCAGAAGATACCAGAAGCTTTAGCAGATGAGTCGGCTGAGCAGAGCCTGAAGGGGCCTAGTAGCAGACATCCTAATATATTCCTGAGACCCTCCAAAGTTTGAAAGGCTCAAAACTCTGTAGCAATATTCAGAAAAAGACAAGCACAAGAGGTTGAAATCATTCCTGAACTTTCTAAAAATCCCAGCCCTCCACAAAGTAGGCCACTAACCCTGCTTTCCTTCCAGTGTGAAATCTCCCTACCACTTTCCAGAAGGTCATTCAGTCAAAGTTTCCTTAGTATATGTACTCTGTACTTGTGGATCGTTTCCAGGGAACCCATGGAGTTTAAATTATTAAGAAAATTTAAAGATTAAAAAGTTTTGGGGGGCAGGCAGTGGTGGTGCACACCTTTAATCTCAGCACTTGGGAGACAGAGGCAGGTGGATCTCTGTGAGTTCAAGGCCAGCATGGTGTATAGAGCTAGTTCTAGGACAGCCAGGGCTACACAGAGAAACCCTGTCTTGAAAAACCAGAACAACAACAACAACAACAAACATTTTTAAGGGTTTGGAGAGAGATGGCTGAGCAGTTAAGAGTACATCCTGCTCTTCCATAGGACCTGAGTTCTATTTCTAGTACCCATGTGGGAGCTCACAACACCTGTAATTCCAGCTCTAAGAGGTCCTATGACCTCTGCTAGCCTATGTAGGCACTGCACTCACATGCACAGATCTATACATATACACATAATGTTTTAAAAAAGAAAAATTTCAGGAGGGGCTCACATATCAATCTGCTACTCACACCCCACCATTCACTTCTATTAGAAACACCAGGGAAAGCATCATGAGCTCAGAAGGGCAGGTGTCTCTATCACTGTTTATCTTAGTCAGTGTCTTAGTCACCATGACCATGGCAACTCTTAGAATGGAAAGCATTTAATTGGGGCTGGCTTACAGTTTCAAAGGTTTAATCCAGTATCATTGTGGCAGGAAGCATGGTGGCATGCAGGCAGACATGGTGCTGCAGAAGTAGCTGAGATTTCTATACCACATCCAAAGGAAGCAGGAAAAGAGACACTAGCCTGACCTGAGCTTTTGAAACCCCAAAGCCCACCCCTAGTGACACACTTCCCCCAACAAGGCCACACCTACTCCAACAAGGCCATACCTCCTAATCATTCTCAAGTAGTGCCAATCCAGTCCTTGATGACCAATATTCAAATACATGAGCCTCTGGGAGCCATTCTAATCTAAACCACCACATTCTACTGCCTGGCACCCTTGGCTTGTAGCTATATCATAATGAAAAAAAAAAAGTGCACTCAGTCCAACTTCAAAAATCTCCATAGTCTCTAACATTCTCAACACTGTTTAAGGACTCTTCTGAAACTCATGAAATCTCTTAACTTAACAATCCCCTATAAAATCAAAATAAAAAACCAGATAATATACTTCCAACATACGATGGCTCAGAATAATCATCACTGTTCTCAAATGTAGGGAAGGGATCACAGTGAAGAAATATTGGACCTCAAAGCAAGACAAAAAAACAGCTGGGCAAACTCCAAACTCCGCATCTCCCTGTCTGGTGTCAAAGTGCCTTCAGATCTTCAACTACTTTCAGCTATGTTGACTGCAACATAATTTTCTCTCTTGGGTTGGTTTCACACTTGGTCTGTGGCTTTCCTTGGCAGGTATCCCATGACTCTGGCATCTCCAACATATTGGGTTTTCCAAGATAATACAGGCTTCACCTTCAGAGCTTCACACAATGGCCTCTCTGGACTTCTAGCCAGAAATACCCCTGACTCATATCTGGCCTCAACAGCTTTCCTTAGCCTTGGAGGAGATTCCAAAACCCCTTTCCTGTATCCTTGACTCTAAAGTCAGAACCATATGGCCTTTGAAACCTCTTGAGCCAGGCCATCATCATCTACACTGCTCTCAGCACCACTGTCTTCCACACTCTTACTAGTATGGCCCATTAAGCCCCACTGAAAGCATTCAACTGGTTTCCTAATCCAAAATCCCAAAGTCCACATTCTGCCAACAAGAATCATGGTGAGTTCTGTCACAGCGATACCCCGCTCCTGGTACCAACTTCTGTCTTGGCCTATGTCCTATTGCTGTGAAGAGACACCATTACCACAGCAACTCTTATAAGAGAAAGCATTTAATTGGGGCTGGCTTACAGTTTCAGAGGTTGAGTCCATTGTCATCATGGCAGGAAGCATGGCAGCATGAAGGCAGACATGATACTGGAAAATCCACAGGCAGCAGGGAAAGAGAGACACTGGACCTAGGTTGAGCTTTTGAAACCCCAGCCCATGCCCACTGACACACTTCCTCCAACAAGGCCACAACTAACCCCACAAGGCCACACCTCCTAATCCCTCTTAATTCACTAGACAACACACCTGAGAGTATTGGTTTTATCACTTTAATAACACAGAGTACATTGTTGAGTCATTTGAAGGTGCATTAATGTGCTGTGTGATAGAATAGGAGTAAAATAAATTCCCATATCCATTCAATCTAAACAAAATGCCTTCTAGTTATTACCTGCTTCCCAGAAGAGATTAAAAGTCTGTAATTCCTGGGCTGTTAGTAGACACACTGTGGCTGGCCTTGCCACCTTTGCAATGATGTAGAATGCACATGGATTACAGAGCCACAAGGACAGATTCTAAACCTGATTCAAGGGAAGAGGATGAAACTGCCAGGAAAGACTGTGGTAAACACACCTCTTAGTTAGAGCATTCTGATGTTTCACATCTGTTCACTCCAGATAGGGCACCTCTGTGGACAAGAAAAGCAATTCACTCAAGTCTAGCTTAGTGAACCAGTGAGTTCACTGGGGTTACTTACAAAAGCATGGGCAGTGCAAAGCTAGCTGTATCACCAAAAGGCACACCCCAGCATGGTCACAGCACACAAAAGCTACATCCCTGAAACTCCCTGAACAACTGACAAGTGATTTCACCTGGTGTCCTTTCTCCCTAGCAATTGTATTGATTTTATAACCTATTAATAAAAATTTATCATTTATTAACTTATCAATGTATTTGGGAGCATATGCAGACAGACATAGATGTATTAATATCATATTGGAGGGGGAGCTTGAGAACTTACCAAGACATCTGACAAAGAGTTGCACACCCTAACTTGGACCCTATAAAAAGAACACAATACTGCAGTAATGTGGTGTTTCAAAAGAAAATGGCCCCCATAAGGAGCACTATTAGGAGGTGTGGCCTTGTTGGAGGAAGTGTGTCACTGGGGGTGGGCTTTGAAGTGTCAGATGCTCAAGCCAGGACCAGTGTGGCACTCTCTTCCTGCTGTCTGCCAATCTGAATATAGAACTTTCAGCCTGTCTGCATCCCACTGTGCTTTCTACCACAATGACAAACCGATTAAACCTCTGAACTATAAGCCAGCCCTAATTAAATGCTTTCCTTTATAAGAGTTGCCATGGTCGTGGTGTCTCTTCACAGCCCTAAGACAAGTGGCAGCAGGCTCATTGACCTGTCATCAGACCACTTGGTGTGTGTCAAGGGACTGAAATCTTCCAATTATCCTGGGACTCCAGCTCAGCCTGGTCCCCACTGCTTTATGCAGTCCACAGAATTACCATCCTTCCATCCATCCCAGTCCTGCACCTCACAGTCTTAGATCTTGTATCAGGTTCCCCAGGGGGTAAAGCCTGAAACTTAAGTTGAAATGGGTAGAACTCGTGATGGTCAGAGATGCCAGAAATATAGAACCTTCTCTGGAGGAAATAGCAAGCCCTGAGTAACCTGGCTCAAAAGAGAAGCAGCATGTGCCACAGGCGATGGAGCTGGAGAGACAAGCTAGCTGGGCTGTGGATGATGTCTCTAGGAAGTGCTGATGTCAGGCACAGAGCTGTGTGGTTTGGGGTCTGCTCTGCTGGGCTGCAGCTTCTCTTTTGTCTGCCCCTGCTAGCCTGTGTGTCCTCCTTGTTGGAAAGAGGATGCTTGCTCTGCACCATTGGGTGTTGGAAGGATGCACCTTTTCTTGTTTTAAAGATTCATTTCTTAAGCCAGGCAGTGGTGGTGCATGCCTTTAGTCCCAGCACTCAGGAGGCAGAGGCAGGCAGATCTTTGTGAGTTCGAGGTCAGCCTGGTTTACAGAGTGAGATCCAGGAAAGGTGCAAAGCTACACCGAGAAACCCTGTCTCGAAAAACAAAAAAACAAAAAAACAAAACAAAACAACAACAAAAAAAGATTCATTTCTTAAATTATGTGAATATCTATGTGCCTGTGTTTTGAGTATGACATGTGTGTGCAGGTCCCTTGGACATCCAGAACAGGGCATTAGACTGCCTGAAGCTGGAGTTACAGGCAGTTGTGGACTCCCTGACATGGGTGCTGGGAACTGAACTCGGGCCCTCTGCTAGAGTAATGTGAACTTTTAACCACCAAGCCTTCTCTCTAGTGCCTGAAAGTATGTACCTTGATTTTATCTTATAGCTCACAGTTAAGAGTTTGTCTTGAGTCATAGAGGAGACTTGGGAATTTTGAATGGTGTTAGTCCTATGAAAACCTGGCGGGGGGGGGGGGGGGGGGGGGGGGGGGCTTTTAAAGGTAGGCTCCATGCATTTTAAACTAAGAAAGGAAAATGAGGCCTTAGGGACCTGGGGTGGAATGCTATCAATCAAAGAGGTATATTTGAATGACGAGTTGATAAGGGGCGGAGTTTGTGATGGCTACTTCCATGGTCAACTTGATTGGATTAAGACATTCCTATGTCCAGGGACACTTTCCCAGGAAAACCAACAGCCATAAAAGTATGAGGCTCTGAATTTGGATCCCCAACACCCATGTTAGGTGCGGTAGGAAACACTTGTGACACTGAGGGAGGGAGATGCAGAGACAAGCAGATCCTGGAGCTCATTGGCTAGCTGGTCTAGCCAATCAGTGATCTCCAAGTTCAGGGAGAGAATACATCTCAAAATCCAACGTGGAGAGTGAGAGGAAGACGTCCAGAGCCCACCTCTGGCTTCCACACGCACACACACACACGTGCATGTGCACACACACACACACACGTGCATGTGCACTGCACACACACACGTGCATGTGCACTGCACACACACACACACGTGCATGTGCGCTGCACACACACACACACGTGCATGTGCGCTGCACACACACACACGTGCATGTGCGCTGCACACACACACGTGCATGTGCGCTGCACACACACACACGTGCATGTGCGCTGCACACACACACGTGCATGTGCGCTGCACACACACACACGTGCATGTGCGCTGCACACACACACACACACGTGCATGTGCACTGCACACACACACACACGTGCATGTGCACACACACACACGTGCATGTGCACACACACACACACGTGCATATGCACTGCACACACACACACACACACGTGCATGTGCGCTGCACACACACACACACACACACACACCATTCGCTTCACACAAACACTAAAAGAAGTAACACCTGTGACATTTGTGAGGCACACTGTGAGCTGAGGGGGAAGTGGTAATATCCCATACAGTTCCAGGCTGAATAAAGGAAACACGGCTTAGGAAGATTTTGACTCAGCTCATTGACCCATTCCCATCCTCGGGGACGTTTCCTTTTTCTTAATAAACTCTTTCTGTTCCTAGTCTGAGGGGTGGCGGTGGCGGTGGGCGGGGGGGGGGGGGGGGTGGGGTGGGGGGGGGTGGGGGGGGGGGTGCTGAGCCGCATCATTCACCACTCTGTCTCCTGATTGCCCTCCCACTCCTCCCACCACAGATGAGAGCTGCTCCTCCTGCCACACTACTGCCAGTACTGCCTGGATCCTCAAACTGTTAACCAAAATAAGCTCTCCCTCCCTTCAGACGCTCTTCATCAGGGATTTGGCTGTAGCTACAAGAAAAATAACCAGGACAGATCTACGGTGAACGATGATGGATCTTCTGTTTGTGTTTTTAAAGATCCTTCCTAAGGGGAGATGGGCACCTCAGGAGGAGCTCAGGGACTCCAGGCAGAAGGACAGCAAAGGGCATATATTCTAGAATCGCCATTTCGGAGCCCGTGGAGAATGAATTGATGTGGGGAGAGGCAGAAGAAGGCAGATGGCTGAAGGTGGGAGGCAAATTGGAAGTGTGGAGTCATTTTGGCAGAGATGGTGCCGGCCTGAGCAGAAGGGGGAAATGAGCGGTTAGAAACCATTAGGCTAATGGTTAGGCTTCTCAGGCATTTATTTTAGGGTTTAACATTTTAAAAAATGCTTAAAAATTAAAAACAATTACATCTGGTGGTGACGACAGCGCCATTTTGGGGGGCTTTGGGATGGAATCTAGTGGGATCTGACTAGCAAACAGGCCACCGAAGAACAAGAAAAGGGCATTGAAGCTATTTTCACTGTGTAGAAGGAAGGACCTCTTCCCTTTGCTTTGTGGAGTAGATGGGGTGGAGGCTGGACACTGTCCAACATTTGTGGGCGCCTACTGAGCACCAGCTGCCATGCAGACCACAGAGGAGGAGAAGTCAGCAGCGGGTCAAAGTGCCGTCTGGTGAAGTTTCCATTTCATGGAGGTGTCAGACAGTTGATAAACAAACACATACCTTCCTACCTGTCAATCATCTAACTATCTGTCCAGCTATCCCTCATCTATCTATAAATCTGTGCATCTACCTATCTATCCATCTATCACCTATCTATCTATCTATCTATCTATCTATCTTTCTATTTACCTATATCTGTCTATCTATCATGATATTTTCTGTTTTATTTGGCAGTATTGGGGTTTGAACCCAAGGCCTAAAGCCTGTACTTCTGAATGATGACTTCAGCCCTGTCTGTTACCTATCTATCATGTATGTAGCTATCTGTATATTTTTGTGTCTACCTATGTATGTATGTATGTATGTATGTATGTATATAATTATCTGTATATCTGTCTATTTATTTACTATCTATCTTCTATCTCAGGAATTGAAAGTAAAGCAGAATTCAGAGGCAGAGAGAGTGGAGCACAGCGGGGCAAGTAAAATTGAGTTGGAAGTCTCTGCCACGAGCATTTGATGAAAGCCACAGAGGCCAGTGTAGTAGAGACAAGCGAACCAGAGAAACACTGCTGGGAGCAGGTAAGAGAGGAAGAAATGCCATGGAGGCCACAGTACTGATTAATCCTCAAGGGCGATGGTGAATCGGGTGAAGGCTGCCGCGAGGGATTAGAGTATCCTGAAGGCTTCTGTGGATACAAGTGCTGGCTTGCAGGGCAGAAGCCATGAGGAGGTTACTCATCTGCTGTGCTGTGGGAATCATGGGCCAGGCAATTTTTCCCCAGGAGACCTGAGCCAGCATCCCTAGTTTCTGGCCTCCAGCGGGTAGGAGTACTCATTTCCCCAACTGTGCTGATTCTAAATGTCTCTAGTCTTTGCCAAAACTCTGAGGTGTTTGTGGGGGAGAGGGGACCTCACTCTTTCCACTGAATACTACTGTTTTGAATGTAGCTCCAGCAAGGGCCAAAGGAAGGTTGGTGGACACGACAGCTCAGCTCTCTTTCTCCGTTTCATTCAGCCTAGGATTCCAGCCCATGGGATGGTGCCACCACATTCGGGGTAGGCTTTCCCACCTCAGTTATCCCGGTCTAGAAAGGCCCTCACATGCTCAGGGCTTTGTCTCCTAGGTGATTCCAGATCCTGTCAAGTGGATAATCAGTGTTAACAAGATTGAAAACATTATTTTAGCAAGATGATATAGGAAAAAATTAACTTCACTGGAAGAAAATGTTCCTAACATAATTTGATTTTTTTAAAGACACTAACAATCTATATTTCAATTATTTCATTTATTATACCACACTGACTGTGAAAAATATAAATCAAAATTTCTATTTGTGGGGTTTTTCTACTGTATCTGAAAATACAATAACTTGGTAGTCCTTCAAAACAAAATAAAAATTTAATTTTAAAAGGCTACTACTGTCTCTGACCCAAATCAGAGGATTTCAACATTTGCCACCAAACTCTTTTTTTTTCTTTTTTCTTTCCCAAATTGATTAATAACTTTCAACCTGAACAAGCCAGAGATGCAGAATTAAAGGTTGCCAGTACCAATATCGTCCTCTAGGGGTGTTTACCTGAAATTCAACCTCAATCCTTTGGTATCAGCCCAAGGCAGGAGCTGGGAAGACATTAATTCTGGAAAGTGGGAGGGGTGCATTGTAGCTGGAGTTTTCTCCAGTCCTGCCCAGCCCCACGGACCCCGCAGCTACTTATAAAATAATCACGCAGAAGCTTATATTAATTAAAACTGCTCGGCCATTAGCTCAGGCCTACCACTGACTAGCTCTTACATTTAAACTCAGCCGGTTACTGTTAATCTATATGTCGCCACGTGTTCCTTGGCTTTACCTGTGTGTCATTACATGCTGCTCCCTGGACGGCGGACTGGCATCTCCTCTCTTTCCTTTTTCTTTTCAGAGTAGATTTAATAATCTACCCTCTATTCTATAATTTCTATGTATCTTTTTTCTTTAAAGAATCTTAAATCTAATCTCTTTTGTTTAGCCCTTTTCCTAAACCATTTCTTTGTATTTCAGTGTATTGGCCTTCTCCAAAAAGCTGATCCTAAGAAATTTCCACACCTCTAGCTCTACATTGATTTTCTATTGCTGGAGAAAACTTCAGCTACATTGCATGGTCACTGTTTGTTCTCTGGCAAATTACTTTGTGTTTTCTGCTTTTTTTGTTACTTGTTTGTTTGTTTGTTTGTTTGTTTTGAGACGAGATCTTTCTCTGCAGTCCAGGCTGACCTCAGACTCACTAAGTAACTCAAGCCAGTCTGGAACTCCTCATTTTCCTGCCTCATCTTCTGAGTACCAGGACAGCAAGTGTGTACCACCACACACCCAGCTTCATCTCTGTCAGTTTTCCTGACAACCATATACGGAATCATCAGGAACTCTGAAGTGGGACTCACTTAAATTTATCTATGCACATGGCTCTTCAGGGAGCTTGCAGGAATAGCCTAGCTTGGCAACTACAGCCTAGACATGTATTTTAGCAGGTGTCCTGTGAGTAAAGGGGGACAGAGAAATGCAGGAGTTACTGGAGAAACACATAGGGTCAAGCCACGTCTAATGAGGACAGCCTGCAACCCCGGCTACTTGGGAGGCTGGAGCAGGAAGATCATAAGTTCAAGGCCTATTTGTGCTACATAGTGAGTTCAAGGTCAGCCTTGGGAACTTAGTGAAAGTTTGTCTCAAAATAAAAGGTCAAACGGGATTGGAGGAGTTGGACAGATAGATCAATAGTTAGAATGTATACTTTGTTTGCAGAGGACCTGAGTTCAGTTACCAATACCCATGTCAGACAGCTCACAACTGTCTGTTACTCCGGCTCCAAGGGGATCTGATGCCTCTAGCCTCCCTCTAGCCTCAGTAGGTACCTGTACTTATGTACACACACATTTAAAAAATTAAAAATAAAGTCCCTTTTTAAAAAAGTAAAGATAAGACTGAGGATATAGATACAGTTCAGTGACAGGGAACACAAATTTATGAGGGCCTTGAGTTCAATTCCCAGTGCTGGAATGGGGGAAGACCTGGTAAGATCAAAGAAAGGTTTTTAAAATATTGATTGGATGCATCCTCATAAGCTTCCCAGGTCGTTGTAGACCTGGGAGCTGAGGGTGATCCTTCCTCTCCCTAATGACTCCGCTTTGCCCATATTCCTCTAGGGACACTGAGATACAATCCCTATCAAATGGCAAAATCCTTGGTTATCAGCAAGAACAGGCCACTTGTTCTGTGTGGTGATGTCTAAAGAAAATGCCCACATGAGTTTCCTGGGTGTGATACTTCTCTTTGCAGTTTTTGAGTGTTCAGTTGCAAACCTGCCAAAAACGGGCAGCCTATAAATAGGGCAGAGTGGGAAGAAAGGGACAGGCTTTGTCACAATGCCACCGCAAGTAGGGAGCTAAGACTTTTCCAGAGATGGCAAGTCGAAGCAGGCGACTGTTTGCTTAGAAACGAAGCAGCAGGTGCGTGCTTCCTAAGAAAGGAAGAGATCAAGGAACAGGAGAGCCTTAACAAGACAGAAAATGTGTCCACGTAAAGTCTCCTGAGGGAAGACAGCTCAGAGATGGGACAGGACACTAGGCATGCTGACCCCTTATTGCATACTCATGTCCTCATTACTCTTCCTTCAAGTACCATGAGAGAGGCATCATTACTAGACACGGTATGTGTAGTCATTAATTTCCTTGTTGCTGTGGCCAAATATGGCATAATAAGTGACTAAAGGAGGAAGCTTCAGCATTCAGTACACCTTGGCAGGGACAACATGGAGGCTGGAGCGCAGGCGTCTGGTCATGCGGCATCCACAGGCAGGAAGCAGAGAGGGATGAATGCCGGCACTCAGCTGGCTCTCTCCTTTTTAGTCAGCTTGCCACCCTAGCCCGAGGAATGGTGCTGCTCACATTCAGGGTAGGTCTTCCTTCCCCGAACATCTCTGGAAAGATGGTCACAAACATGCCTGGAGGTATGTCTTGTAGGTGATTCCAAATCCAGCCAAGCTGACAGTGAAGGATGAACTCTGTGCTTAAATATGCAGCAGGAGATGCATGCCTAAAGCATAGGCACCAGGCAGTGGGGAGCTGACAGGACCCCCGAATGGCTGCTCACAGGCAAAGGAATAAGTACAAACAGCAGGTGTGCAGGCAGCTCTGCAGAGAGGCTGTTCACCGATGCTTGAGAAGCTGTGTAACACAGCAGAAAATGGTCAGGCCAGTTGAGCGGCAGCTCTGGGTTAGATATCAAGACCATGCCCACTGGGCATGTCTGGTCTCCACCCTCTCCCACTGCCATGGGAGAGGGGTGTCTGTAGATGTAATTCTAAATGGTCTTATTAAATAAGAAACACAGAGTCAAATAAAGAGTTGTTAAAAGCCCAGAGATTGAGTAGTAGCCAAAAGCTAAGACCACCTTATCTTAACACTGCTGCTGTCCTTCCCCTGAGTGAGAGTGAGTGAGAGAGAAAGAGAGAGAGAGAGAGAGAGAGAGAGAGAGAGAGAGAGAGAGAGTGTGTGTGTGTGAGAGAGAGAGAGAGAGAGAGAGAGAGAGAGAGAGAGAGAGTTTCTTTACGTGTCCTGTCTTTTTATTGTCTTTCTGTTCTGCCTTCTCATTGGCTGCAAACCCAACCACATGACTTCCTTGTCACTGCCTGTCTATACAGACCTCCAGGTTTCTATGGTTCATACTGAGATTAAAGGTTCCGGTAGTCACCGCTAGGCTGTGTCTTTGATCACACAGACTCTGCCTGCCATGTGATCGGGATTAAGGGCGTGTGCTACCACTACCAGATTTCTGCTTAATGGCTTGCTCTTAGCTCTGATCCCCAGGCAACTTTGTTAACATACAAATAAAATCACATTTCAGCACAAATAAAATATCACCATTGGGGTCCATTAGCACCAAAGTTGATCTGCTGCCCTGGCTGGGGTGTGCTGGGACAGAACGGCAGTCCTTAGGATAGACTCCAGGCTGCTCCTACCAAATCCTGCGGAAGCAAACAGGCACCAGGACTCTTGTCCATTCTGCTGTGCCACTGGACCCTTTAGCAGCCCCAAGATTAGCACACTAGGCCATACGTGTTCAGGTTACTTTCTTTGATAAAGGGTGGAGAACAGTGTCAGGAGGGAACTGCAAGTTCTACTCTAAGCTGCTAGGGACAAGACAGGTTTCCCAGGACTCTTTGTTTCTTTCTCTGCCAGCACCTGGGTCCCTCCCTTGGTGCTTCCAAGTTGTCACTCTGGAATTATAGCCTGGAGCTGAAGGCCATATCTCTCAGTCCAATGTCAGCAGAGAACTGTTCATTTCATTAGGTGCGAGGATGATATTTTGAGTTGGCAAGAATGGTTTTGTTTGTTGATCTGTTCTTTCACCTGATGAATTGATAACTAGGATGTCTGGGGAGTGTTGATGTAGCAGGAATCTTAAAAGGTTCTTAGTAATAAAATCAAACCTGAGCCAGGTATTGGGGTGAACGCTGGAAGATCAGAGACACAGAACAGGCCACAGCTACCTCACCTCACCTGTTCCTCAGCTGATCCTGTTTCCTTGGACTGGAAGCTTCTGAGTCCTTATCCAGAATGGATCTCAGCTGAACTGCTGCTCAAAAGCCTGAACGCCTAACCAGCGAATGTTTCTAGTTTCTGGTCTTCACGCCTTATATATCTTTCTGGTTCCTTCCTTCACTCCCTGGAATTAAAGGCTCACTTTCTGGCATTAAAGGTGTGAGTCACCATGCCTAGCTATTTCCAATGTGACCTTGAACTCACAGAGATCCACCTGGCTCTACCTCCCAAGCACCACCACTGCCTAACCTCTATGTTTAATGTTGTGGCCGTCCTGTTCTCTGACCCCAGATAAGTTTATTAGCTTGCACAATATTTCGGGGAACACAATACCACCACATGTTCCAGCAACATCTCCCAATGACAGCCATGGTGCTGGTGCCCTGAGTAGAGAGAACCTGGGGACAGGGGGAGTTACTGGAGCGTGGTCAGTCCACATTGCCTAGACTTGTATGGGTGACTTCCTAACAAGAATAAAATGTTAAAGAGAAAACAAGGATTCCTTTGCCCACTCCCCCACCACCACACACAAGCATATTAAGGTCGTGGAGTGCAGTCCACTTTGTGCATCCTTGTGTATCACGACTTCCTGAGACACTTTGGGGAGTCACTTTAAGGGGACCTGCCAATCTAGGGCAGACTCTAGCAATAGGGTCTTTAAATTTTACCCCCACATTCAGTTAGAGTGATGGTTTTATGTTTAGGGTAACCTGAAATGCAGAGCGATAGCATTTTTCCCCCAAGACACTTTTTTTCATGTGTCTCCTGGTTGTCCTGGAACTAGCTCTGCAGTCCAGGTGGCCTCAAACTCACAGAGATCCTCCTGCCTCTGCCTCCCGAGTACCAGGATTAAAGGAGTGTGCCACCACAGCCCGGCTCCTCTGACCGATTTTTAAGGACCATCTTTAAGGGCGGTGACGTTTTTTTCCACGGAGGAGGCAGCTCTGGGACTCTCCCCCAGGTGAAAAGAACAAGGCTTGTTCTGATCCTTGACATTTCTCTCTGGCCAGCGGTTTAGGCGAGTAGGTGAGGCTGCAGTGCCGCTCTCGACCACCGGAGGCAGTAGCGCCCGGCTGCGAGCGTCGGCCTCCCGCGCGCCTCTCCTACTGCCAACTGCGCAGGCGCCCGCTATGCTCGTCTATTGGCTGCCGCGTGTCACCGGAGCGGAAGCGGGGCCAGCGCCGTGCAGGGCTGGACAGCCGCGTCCCCTGCGGTGTCGCCTGCGTCCTTCCTGCCAGCGGAGTCTTGGAGCTGAGGGGCGGCTGCCGGCGTGATGGAGAGACGCAGGATGAACCTGCCCACCGGGCCGGACACGCTGTGCTTCGATAAGGACGAGTTCATGAAGGTGAGGGACACCGGCAGGTCCGCCGCCGAGGAGGCCCTCCGCTGAGGCCCTGCGGTTCCCGGAGGCTCCGGCGGGTCGTAGGGACGCGGGGGAGAAGGGAGCTGGGGTGTCCAGGCTGAACTTCACTCTGACATTAAGGAATGGGAGCTTGACAGCCTCGTCACCCTGCAGCCCAGCGGCGGCCCTGCTTACAAATCCAAAGGGAAAACACTTCGCTGATAGAATTTTACCCGGCAGGCACAGCCTAGAAAAGATCCAGGCTTTGAGCCGCAACTGAAGGAGTTTGCTCTGTTAGTTGTATCCCTCCGCTGTTGTCACTTAAAATATCCCCAAAACATGTTTACACCCAATTTCTTTTTTGAGACAGAGTTTTGAGTCGTAGCCCAGGCGGGTCTCGATCCTCTTTTCTCTAGCTTCCCAAGGGCTGAGAGCCTACAGGTTGTGCCGTTGAATGTGTTAAAAGTTGAGGGACCACTTCAGAGCTGTTTTCAGGTAACAGGTTAGGGAGTTAGAAATTTTGTCTCTTTGGCACCTCAAATATTGAGCAAATGAGTGCAAATCTTACAGTATAGTGTGTGTGTGAGTGTGTGTGTGTGTATGTATGTATGTATGTATGTGTGTGCTCGTGATTCTCCTTTCACGTGGTGATTTTTTCCTCTGACTTAATTGGCCTAGCTCTGTTTTGATATTTGCGTTTAGTTTACATGAGCAAAGCTCTGGATTTTTGGTTTTAATTTATATATGTCTTCTTTACCGTGCCCACATACTTTTTCATGAGTGAGAGGCGTGTCTAGAGCCAGGGATGAAGTGCTCTTATGTAGTGACATTACTAAGCCACTAAAGTAAGTGTAATTTAAGATTTATTATTTTATGTGTGTGTGTGTGTGTGTGTTTGCCTTCCTGAGTTTATGTGCACAGTGTGTGCAGAAGTCCTCAGAGGCCAGAATCTGACTGTTGGCTTCGCTGGAGTTGGAGTTAGAGGAGCTGCCATTGGGTTCTGAGTGCTGGGAGCCAAGCTCTGGTCCCCTCTACAAGAGTAGTAAGCACTCCTACCTGCTGTGCCATCTCACCAGCCCCAATACATGAGTGCAAGTAGGATGCCCGAAAGAATGATTCAGAAAGCCCCTGTTCCATCCCATGACTAAGAGCTCCTGAGGATAGAAAGAGCCAAAGGTGCGTGATGGGAAAGGTATCTGGAGGAAGAAAGCTCACCCAGGGATCATGGCCTATTTTTTTGTTGTTGTTTTGTTTTTTCGAGACAGGGTTTCTCTGTGTAGCTTTGCACCTTTCCTGGAACTCACTTGGTAGACCAGGCTGGCCTCGAACTCACAGAGATCCGCCTGGCTCTGCCTCCTGAGTGCTAGGATTAAAGGAGTGCGCCACCACCGCCCAGGGATCATGGCCTATTTTGACCTTAGGTGAGAAAACTTAAATGCTTCCTGCATGCCTAGCGCCAGGCGCCTTTGCCTCGTTGCAGACTTTCTCACACTGACGCGGTGCCTCTGTTAAATGCACATCAGAAAGTAGGTGGCACAAAATACAAGCAGTGAAACAACATACAGCCAGCTGGGGGAATGAGTGGCTGCTGGCACGTCCATGCTGGTTCATGCTGTCAAACCTCTGAGTATGCCAAGCAATTTGCAGTTCTGTTAATGTGACCAGTTTGACTGTGGAGGAAACTACATAGAATAGCTTTTCTGTGTGTAATGTTGGTTTTCTAGGTGGAGCCAGAAGTCAAGGTCCTTTGTTATTTGTATTTCCTTTAAAGAAACATCTTATGAGTTGGTTTGGTGGCAGGAAGGGCGGCAGGAGTGCCTGCTATGCGGATTGTCTGTAGACATTTGTGTCTTGTTGGGCGTATTTTGCAGTGGCGTTTATTTTTTAAAAGGCTATCAGATACACATTAGGAGAGTTGAGACTACACAAATTACAGTCATTTGTTTGAAAACTGTTACTAGATTGCCATGATGACAACCTGCAAGTGCCATGGTAGCAGTCGTCTACTCACCCACAGGCATTCATTGACCACCGACTGTGTGGCAGCTACAGATCTAGATTTGAAGAACAAGGACAGAAAAGTGTGGTGTGGCTGTTGTGCATGGTGAGAGGAAAATATGCAAGTTCAGAAACTACTTGGTCAGTGGTTGCTTTTTGACTTTTTCCCCCTGGATGTATTTGTTTATTTTAATCCTGACCACCGTTTTCCCACCTTCCTCTCCTTCCAGTCCCTTCCCCACCTCCCTTCTACCTCCCTTGCCCCATCCACTCCTCCTCCATTTTTATCCAGAAGAAGACAGGCCTCCCATGGATATTGACAAAACATGGCATATCAAGTTGTAGAAAGACTAAGCAACTTGATATTAAGACTGGGCAAGGCAACCCAGCATGAGGAATAGGGTCCCAAAAGCCAGTAAAGGAAACAGCAGCCCCTGCACCCACTGTTAGGAGACCCACAAGATCAAGCTACAGAACTGGAATATATGTGCAGAGGGCCTGGGTCAGTGCCATGCAGGCTCCCTGGTTGTCATGAAGTCTCCGTTAGTTGATTCTGTGGGTTCTCTCGTGTTGTCCTTGACTCCTCTGGTTCTTACACTCCTCCCTCCCTCTCTTCAGCAAGATTCCCCGAGCTCAACCTAATGTTTGACTGTGGGTCTCTGCTTCGGTTTCCACCAGTTGCTGGATGAAGCCTCTCTGATGACTGTTCTTATCTGGTGTCTTAGGGTTTCTATTGTTGTGAAGAGACGCCATGATCATAGCAAGTCTTATAAAGAAAACATTTAATTGGGGTCGCTTACAGTTTCAGAGGTTCAGTCCATTATCTTGGCAGGACGTGGTGTGCAGGCAGACATGGTGCTGGAGAAGCTGCTGAGAGTCCTACATCTGGATCCATGGGCAGCAATAGGAGCCTGTGTGCCGGGCCTGGCTTGAGCATATGTAACCTCAAAGCTTGCCTCCACAGAGACACATTCCTCCAACAAGGCCACACTGGGTAACGGGGCCACGCCCTGTGGGCACATAGGAGCCATCTTCAGTCACACCACCACTCCTGGTTCTGGTTCCTCTACCTCAGTTTCTCCCTGTCCACAGCTCCTGGCTGGAGAGTCGTCTTTGGTGTCTCACTGTATTAGTGTTCATTGCTATGACCAAACACCTGGCAAGAAGCAGCTTAAGGCAGGGTTTGGTTCAGCCCACAGTGTGAGGAGACACCGCCAGTCCACCCCGGCAGAGAGAAGTGGTGGCAGAACTTAAGGCAGCTGCAGTTAGGAGGCAGAAGGTGATGGATGCCAACGCTGAGCTTACCTTCTCGGGAAAACCTCACAGACGTGCCCAGAGACTTGTCTCCACTACACTCGTCTCCCGCTCTTAAAGTCACAGCAGACTGCCATTGGTCCTGTCGCCTGCACAGCTCTAATGCAGTCAGCTAGATCCTTCTTTTTGCTCATCCATGCAGACCAGATGCGCTCTTCCTTTGCTTTCTATTTCTTTTCTGTTTTAAACAGTGATTTGCTGTCTAGCCCAAGCTGAACTTGAACTCTTGGCCTTAGTAAACCAAGTTACTGTTGATTCCTAGCCTTTTGGCTAAGACCAAGGATAGAACCAAGCTACTTAGAATACCTTTGATTCTACATCAGGCAGCTTTGCTGTGACAAGTAACCCTAAATGAGTCACCTAGAATAAGACAGTTCACTTGTTATAATGTCTTGCCCAAGGTCATATACCTGCTTATACCAAGGCTGGGGTTGTGGGCCATGTTCTCCCAAACCATCCAAGCTGATTGTGGCTCACATGGAGAAGCAGATGGCTTTTCTATAGATTGCTATGATGCCTTGGTTCGGGAGAAAGCCTTTTTGTCTATATGGTCAGGGCAGGTATTTGGTTGGTCAACTGAAGTTTTAACTGGTACCTGAAGAAATGGTGTATACAGACCTTAGCATTTTATTTTAAGATAGTGATGTAATCATTTGTTCTACATTGATATGACTCTGCAGTTCATCTGCTGGTTCCATTTCAGCATGGTCTTTTTTGTATTCACTTTGTTTCTCTCAGTGGAGTGAGAACCTGTGGGCATTTGCAAAGGATCTGCTACAGAGTCTTCTGGGTTCGTGATTTCCCCACCCCCTGCCCTGCTGGGTTTATGTCACCTGTATGTGATTCAGAAAGATTTGGCTTAGCAAATTGCCTGTTTCCAGTCTTTCCAAAGCACCTGCTTGCTTTTTCATGAAAATGGTCACCTCTTTTCAGTCATAATGTTTTGATTTATAGTGTTTAATGGAATTATGTGATCTTTAATAATACATTCTGGGGCATTAACATGTTTGGGAACCATTACACCTGAATCTTGGTGATGGAGCAGCTCCACTAGTGGGAGGCTCAGTCCCAGGCAAAGTAGGTAGGAACCTGCCTGCTGTAAGTGCATCAGCTTACCAGGAGCTTCTGATGCTGTGAGGAGAAGCTAAGAGCGTGGTAGCCTGAGGGATCACATGGGAAGTGCTGCCTCCATACCTGGTCCATGGAAGCCCATGCTGTGGACATTCAGTGCCCACTCAAGTATGCAGTGAAATAACACTGAGATGTGTTGTTGTCTTGGGAGAAAAGTGTTAGGTGCATTTGTGCAGGTGTTTGTGTGCATTAAAAAAAGGTCTAGAACATATGAAGCACAATGTTAAATAGTGAAAAATAGCTCAGTGGTGTATATGAAGATTTTGTTTTCTTTTTTCTTTCTTTGCTGTTTTTCATAGTCTATTAAAAATTTTACACTAAATAGTTAATATTTAGAAAGTTAGGGAGGAAAGCTGTTTCTGTTTTTAGATGAGCCTTAACTGAATTGTGTCATTTTTGAAACTTAAATTCCCTGTAGACTGAGACCACAAGGAGACTGCCCTTGGCCCTTCTGGGCACCTGTGTGAGTGGACAGGCACCTCTGTCACAGCATGTGACCAGAAGGGGCTCGGGACAGACTGGCTTCGTGAGTGGTAGAATGGCCCTTTCCTCCTCCTGTCTTCATGTACCAGTAACTTGGTTCTCCTGCTCTTTCCAGGAGGATTTCGACGTGGATCATTTTGTGTCTGACTGCAGGAAACGGGTGCAGCTGGAAGAGCTGAGAGATGACCTGGAGTTATATTACAAGCTGCTCAAAACAGCCATGGTGGAGCTCATCAACAAGGACTATGCGGACTTTGTCAACCTCTCAACAAACCTGGTGAGCTTCCCTCCATAGTCCCTACCACTGGTGTGATACACAGGTCCTCATTTGGGTGGGTTGGTTCCTAAAAGTGCAGTATTTTAGAAATCAAAGTTTCAGGTTCAGGCACTCATTAATGTCAGTCACAGAAGAACAAAACTTGAATGGTGTTTTTAGTTTAGTTCTTGCTCACATAAAACTGCTGTGACCTTATTATTCTCCTTGTATTTTTGGTTTTCCTGAGAAAGCCTTTTGTTATTGTTTTTGAAACAGAGTCTCTCTATAGCTGTGGCTCTTCTGACATTGTATAGGTAGACTATGCTGGCCTAAAACTCAGAGATCCACCTGCCTCTGCCTCCTAAGTGCTGGATTAAAGGTGTGTGCTACCATGCCTAACTTTTGAAATGACATCTTAATCTGTCAACCTGGCTGTCTTGGAACTTAACTGTGCAGCCTAGACTGGCCACAAACTTGCAGCAGTCCTCTCTCTCCGGGGTGCTGGATTATAGGTGTGCATCACCATGTCCGATTATTTTTGAGTGGGTATTGACTGTTAACTGTGAGTGTAGTGAAGGGAGGGGCGGGCAGCAAGAGGCCATTTTTGTTGGGTACTGACAGGTTCACAGGAAGTCCCATTGGTTAGGCTTTTCCGCCTGAGCACATGACAGCCACTCTTGGTGGGAGCCTACTCACTGGCCTGACACATATATATGCACATGCTAGTAGGAAGCAGGGCCAGCACTGATCTTCAGAAGGCCAGCCTTCATGAGTGGTGAGGACCATGCCAGCTACTTATCAGAGCAGCATAGGAATGCTCAGTTTTAATACTTTCAAACTATTCTTTGAGGGCTTTTTTAAAATCTTGTTCATATTTTATTTTGCTTTTAAATGTTTGTCCAAAGAAATATAGAAAGTACACCCTCTGGGAATTTTAAGAAACATGAAAAAGAATGAACTGTGTGTTGTGAATGTGCTGTAGTTACCAAGATGACTGTTCCAGTAGAATTAGAAACTTAGAAAGTTTTATTTTCATTGTGTTTAATTTGGATTTCCCCCAAGAGTTAAAGGATTTAAGTGAGATGTCCTTCATCAGACCTTGGCACCAAGCCAGTTGAAAATAACTGTCACTTCTGGTTGAAATCTTTGGTCATTAAACTTGCCCTGAGGGCCAGAACTCAGTGGTACTTGCACTCAGTTCACCCTCGCATCTCAGAAAACCCCAAATCACCCAAAGATAAGTTGTATGTAAGGAGACTTTTATGTACTCTGACTTCCTTATTCTCATCGTCTATGTATATAGCCACAATCGTTTCTGTACTCTGCCAACAGTGATCATGGACACTTCGATCGTTACACAGATCGTTACACTGGATTAGGAGTGATGATTTTGAGCTGTCATGATTTTGCCTCTAGGTCGGCATGGACAGAGCCCTTAACCAGCTTTCTGTGCCTTTGGGACAATTACGAGAAGAGGTTCTGGTAAGTTCCCCCACTCTTAGTAAATAGTATAGCATAAAGCATGATATGCCTGACTACTTAGGGATCCAAGAACTCCTAGTCTGTTGGGTTGTTGTTTTTCAGTGGCCAGTAATTATAGTCTACATCTCAGAAAGTTGCAGATAGATGATTCTGTGTTTTTAGCATGTGATGTTACAGTCTGCAGCATGACTGGTGTAAAGGCAACAGGGTCTTCAAGTAGATGGCTTTAAAGTGGCTAGAGGAGGCGAAGGTGGGGATTCAGCCTGTTAGTGACCAGTCACTGGGGCAGAGCTGGTGTATGTCCTAAGCCTTTTCTATTTTATAAGTATCTTCCCAGGTGATAATTGACATGTGGTTAGGTTCCCAGCCTGCCCGCAGAGCTCTTTAAATCCTGACGGAGAGATGATACCAAGTTAGCAGCATCCCCTTGCACAAGAGTTGTAATGTTTCTCTGACATACTGTGCAGTGCAAGGAAGGGTGAACACTGTAGGGAAGTTTGGTGTCATGTCAGTAGGTCACTGGGCCACCCTGTCCTTTGCCTCCTGGTCCACCCCACAGTTGTCTCAGGCCCCTGACTGCCAGGCCCTTTGGCACTATGGAGCTGCAGTGTACTTGGTATTCTGTCCCAAGGTGGCCTGTATGTGTCACCATGAACTTGAAAAACCATAGACCCTATTTGAACATGTGACAGGTGGACTTCCTTACGTGTTTAGTGTTGGGGAAATTTTGTCAGTGTCAGGGGTCTCAAGGAAGGAGGCCTGTGGTAGGTGATACCTCCTGAGCTGGGCTTTGAACTCACAAGCAGTGTGGTTGCTGATGTCTTGGTTGTTTTTCTGAAGCTCTTCTTAGTCACTCTCCACAGAATGAAGGGGAATGATTCTGTGGTCCGCTGCTGGGTTCCACATCCTTTTGACTCTACCTGGAGCTCCCAGAACCCCATCTCTCAGCCTTATGTGGAGCTGACTGGCAACTAACTGTTCTCTGCCTGAGACTAGCTCTCATGCCGACTGGTTCTTCCTTCCTTCCTCACCTCAAACCTCCCCTGTTTTACTGCTGCCTTGCCACCACCGTATGCCAACACCTTAGCCAACCACTGCTGAAGCAGGCCTTTGAGATCCTGAGATGGGGACTGAGGTGTGCTGTTGTCTAGCTTGTCAGTAGCCAGTGTTGCAGTAGTTTATAATGGACTTTTCTGTAGAATTTTTTGATTTACCCGCTTTATTCTAGACACAATTTCCCCTTCTCTTGAAAGGGAAGCCTGAGCTACCTACCCTGAGCAGGGCTGTCCTCATTTCTTTGGCCCTCTAGGACTCTTCCCTGTGCTCGTTTGCAGATTTTCAGAGTCTACACCAAATCTTTAAATCCCAGCTGCTCCCATACACAGGCTTCAGTTGTCCTTTCTCCACTCCAGCTTCTGTGGTGTCTCCTCTATGCTGCCTTTTTTGGCACATAGTCTGCCATGACCTTGGCTTTGTGTATCACTGGGCCTCCATATCCTGTGTGCCTCACAGTAATTCTGTCTCATGCGTTGTAATCTTTGTCGATGTCTCAGTATTGGCCTGGGTATACCAAGTCTTGTGAAATAGAATTGAATATGTCAGTTTTATTATGTTATACTTCATTTTTACAAAACATTTTCTTTATTATTTTCAAGAGTCTTAGGTCATCTGTCAGTGAAGGAATTCTGGCAGTAGATGAACGAATGTCTAAGCAAGAAGACATTAGGAAGAAAAAGGTATGCTGTGATGTCTGCCCCTAAACATTGATCCAGTTTAGTGCATTATCACTTCTGTAGGCGTGCGGTTTCTCTGGGTACTCTACTGAGAAGAGCCGATGGCATCAGTGTCTCTGTGCAGCCATTAAGGGCAGTGCCTAGGAGTTCTTACGCCTGGTCTGTGAATAAGGAGAGAGGAGTTTAATGTTTTAAAGTGATATGTTACATGCTACAGACACCCTTCCCAGGCTTCTCATGTTCATCGTCAGGACTTGCTGCAGAAGACAAAACTGGAGACATGCCTGAGTGGTCACCAGATTAAATAAATTAAATAGCAGCACCCCACAGGGAAGCTTAGCAAGCATGCCATTTGTCCCCATCACAGAGGGTGTTCTTGTGCACTGTGAGAGACAGGAGCTCAGTATCTGCCAGGAGCCCCATGTTCTGGGGAGCCTGGGCGTCATCTTATTGCACAATGTGTCTCCCGTCGTCCCTGTGGACTTTTGTCATAAGTGTCTTTAATGAACTGACACTTGGGTATGTAGGTGTGTTGTGCTCATGTAGCTAAAGAAGATGAATATATTGGAAACGAAAAACATGAAAATAGATCTTGAGAAAATAAGTATAAGGGCTGGCAAAATAGCTTGCCATCTTATTTTGTGTTACTTAATGTAATCTTAGGATAGAAATTTGAAATTTCACTGTAGGAAAGCCAGAATGAGTTTATATTCTTGGGAATTCAGGATTATGTAAGAATATTTAAAATGTATAATGTTGATCTTTGCCTCTCAACATCCTGATAACTGCTTTTTTGTTTGTTTTTATTTGTCATCCTCTTTATAGATGAGTGTGTTGAGACTTATTCAAGTTATTCGATCAGTTGAGAAAATTGAAAAAATCTTAAACTCTCAAAGTTCTAAAGATGTGTCTTCATTGGAAGCAAGCAGGTAAGTGTTTTCACTAGGTACTTGACAGCCAGGCTAAGACTTTTTTGAGTGAGACTCATTTCTGGAAAACAAAGAATATCTGAGTCTGGTGTACAGTTTTTAAAAGTGACTCAGCCATGTGTGATGATGGCACCTGCTTATAATCCCAGCATTTGAGAGATGGATGCTGAAGGGCCAGTGGTGTTGACTTTGCTTTGCCTGCTCTGCTCCACACTGTGACAGTCCTTCTCAGCCTGTCCTCAGTTGGCACCTGACCCCAACCCCCAGCTTCTTTCCTGGACACCTGCTGAGCTGCCCTTCCTCTCCATCCTGCTCAATCACAGTGCTGTCTCGGGACTCCACCCAACACACATCCCAGGAAGCCTCCTGGAACCTTACCAGGGACACTGAACTGTCGGCTGCACGTGAGCTTTACTAGTCTTGGTTTGGGATTGGTCTGACCCCACCAAAGCCTCTCCAGCCATTCTTCAGACACATGCACTCATCAAGTGAGGAATTGACTCTCTCCAAGGCAGAAGAGCTCCACTGTCCTTTTCTCCCTTATCTCGGGAAATGAGTGCTTGTGTTCTTTCTCCTGCTCGCTACGGTGAAGCTGCTCTCTTTTCCCTCTCCTTCCTTTCTCATCTCTAGAACCTGTGCCTTCTTTACCCTAGTGCCAGCTTGGACTTGGCGGAGTAGTTCTTGGTGTTTGCTCCTCTCTGTTGTGCACTGGGCTGGAGCTGCAGGCTGGTGCTGAGTCATGGCTGCATCTGCTTCCTCACTTTCTCTTCTCTTCCAAATTCAGGCCTGGCCTCCCACCCTTTCAGCACAGGACTCTGCCATATGATCCTAAAGGTTCTCCTGTGTGTAGTCATTCTGGGAATTCACATCCCCAAGCCTCCCTTCATCACTTCTACATTCTCCAGAGCTGTGGTTCCCTGACTGCAGCAGGATCCAGGCTTGAGCCCAGTGTCTAGACCCCCGTCCATCTTCCTGAGGGCCTTTCTCTCTTGGTCACCTCCCTTTGACCACCCAGTTCACTTAACATGTTTCCAGATTCACCCAAAACATGCACAAGGTATGGAAAGGTGGTATGACACTGTGCTAGATGGAACTAAAAGTTGAAAATGTGAGGGGCTTGTTTGTGCCATTTGTTCTGTTATCTTGGATACTGTTGGTCTCTCCTGCTCTTGAAAGTTTCATGCAATTCTGCATCAAAATGTGCAGACAATACACACAGAAGTTACCACAGGAAGGCTCCCCTGACCTCACCTCCCTTCTGCCATTGGGCTCACAGACACCCACCAGGAACAGAAGCTGTTGGTTGACTCAAGTGCTTTTCCTGTCAGACTGTAAGGCCCTGGTACTGGGCCAGTCCTCACTACCAGTCTCAGTTGCTGGTAGGCTCCCAACAAAGGTGTGGGCCGGGGCCTAGGGAAGAGTGGGCTTCCAGCTGCCCTGGTGATGAGCTACACTGTGACACTGTGCCTGCTTTGCTCTGGATCACCTCAGAGAGTTTTGCTTAGCTCAGGTCAGTACTTGACCCTGCAGCAAAGGGAAGACAAGGGCAGATTAGTGAGTAGTTAGGCTGAGGGGTATTTACACACTAGACATAAACAGCCCCAGGCTCCAGGAGAAGAGCTCAAGACACTAAAGATAGGAGCATCTACTGGGCAGCCTTTTGCCTCCACTCTGAACTAGTTTTGATTTGACAGTCTGGGGCCAGGCAGTCCAGTGGCCTCACTGTGATGCTTCCCTTGTCCTTATGCTAGGACATTTTCCTAGTTCATCATTCCGCCAGTAAAATAACACATCTCCTCTGCTGTTGTTCCTCCTCCTCGAGTGTCATTGGTACTTTATAGCATGTTTAGGGGACAGGTGCTTGCTCTGTATTTTGTGGCAGCTACACACTGCAGCATGCCTTCTCTCTGGGCCCTACAGCACACTGAGAGTGCTCTTTCAGTATTGGTAACAGAACTTTAAGCTATTGTTTAAATAGGAAGGTATTTAAGAGATTTTATTTATTGCTATTAGGCCAACTTTATTAAAGTGACAAATGCATTTGGTGTTTAAGAAGTATCAGGTATTTCAGAGGAAGAGAGACAAGCAAGTGGAGGAGAGAAGGTTCAGGAAAGAGAGACATACAGTCAAAGCAGGGACGGTGCAGGCAGTTGGGAGCAGGGCTTAGAAAAGGTGGGGGCACATGGCCCCTGTGATACTGGGGTCCTGAGGCAGATTCTAGCAGCAGCAGTCACATTCACTTTACCAGTGGCCCACTGCAGCTGGAATGGGCCATTTGGAGGAGACAGACAAATGGCACAGAGATGGATTTTGACCTTGTGGCAAGGCTGCCACTGTCCTAAAGCCAAGCACCACTTGTCTGGAAGCTGAACACTGTGGTTTGGACCTTTATGGGCAGTCAGGTGCCATGTCCTCTGGGAAATCAACAGCCTTGCAATTGAATTCTCTGCTTGTTGTCTCTCTCAGCCCACTCTTGACTGGACAGGTTTTGGAGAGAATTGCCACAGAATTTAACCAGCTTCAGTTTCATGCTGTGCAAAGCAAGGGCATGCCCCTTTTGGACAAAGTGAGACCTGTAAGTGTGGGTAGGGCTGGGCTCTGGGTGCAGAGGATCTATTCAGTGGTTAGCAGCATGCCTGGCACTGATTGTGAGTTACAGGATGTTAACCCTAGGCTTGGAGTTCGGTTTTGACTCCTGCTTTCCAAGTGTCATTCACTATAGATTTGTGGAAAGACTAACTCACATTCTAAGCTGTAAGAGTACCAGTCTAAATCTGACAACGTACGGCACAGATAATGTTCAGTTTTCCCAAATCCCTAGACTGAGCTTTTTTTTCCCCTTTAATGTTAAACCATTTGGCTTCTGTGTGCATGCCTGAGTAGTGTGTATGTGTTTACAGCTGTCCATTGAGGTCGGAAGAGGGGGGCTGAAAGTCGTTCGTGGGGATACTAGGAACTGAACTCAGGTCCTCCACAAGAGCAGCAAGGGCTCTTAATGGCCGAGCCATTTCACCAGCCCCTTGGCTGAGCTTTAAATCTGTAATGCCTATCAGAAACCAATTTTACCTTGTAGCTATAGAGGAAAATGACATTTTCTCATTCTGACTGTCTCTCTGTAAATTCTTTGCTGAGCTGGTGTTCTACTTGGAGAAAGGTCATGGAAGGAGATAGACTGTTACCCCAGGCAGAGTTCCCCCTTTTAAATGTCTACACACTGCTTTCTGTGGGGTCAGGGGCTAATGTGTGTACAGCCGTTTGAAGTTTGGGAACCATTGTGATGTGAACTTTCTGATGGCCCCCACAGCGCATAGCTGGCATCACAGCAATGCTGCAGCAATCCCTAGAAGGTCTCCTGCTGGAAGGCTTGCAGACCTCAAATGTGGACATCATCCGGCACTGCCTGCGGACCTATGCCACCATTGACAAGACACGGGACGCAGAAGCTCTGGTTGGCCAAGTCCTGGTGAAGCCATACGTTGATGAGGTATGTGCTTCTGGTGTGGGGAGCTTATACAGAGCCATGCTGTGCTGCCTTTGCTTTGTGGGGGGTAGAGACAGATACACCAGAGATGCAAGGAGCTTGTTTCTGCATGCTAGCTAGAAAGGGTCCTGCTGCACAGTTGGTACTGGAACTAAGTGCATTCTAGTGGGTGTTCATGATGCAGCTTGGCTATGTCTTTGTATGTGGGGTTAAGAGAAGAAGGCATGGGTCAAAACATTAGCTCTGTTAAAGTGATGAGTCATACCCAGTTAAGTCACTAGAAAACAACCACTAGTCTGATAGGTGGACTAGACAAGCAAACAGCTGGTAAGGCACCACAGAGTCCAGAGCAGTGAGGCCTGTGGAAGGAAAGGCAGACTATCTGTCCACAGCTCTGTAGGGAATGGAAGACACTTGAGAATCAGGGAGGGATTGTCAGGGCTAGGAAGGTGGGAATCGGAGATGGAGGACTTCACATCAACCTGACACACTTAGACAGATGTCCTTCACCCGTTGGATTAATGATCAGGTAGAGTTGTGTGTTCTGTTGGGAACTGTCAGCATTTGTGATGGCAGATGCTTGGCCAATCTCTCGGGGGCTGTCCTTCATTCTGCTACTATACGTCTTTGAGATTAAGTACAGAGATTAATTTTAGTTCTGGACAAGCTTAGAATTGCTAAAGTAAGTTTTCAGTTTCCCACGTTCTTATCTTATTACACTCTGTAGCTGTCTGTGGAGGGAAGAGAACCAGCTGCACTGGCATTTACCAGTCACTGGGCTAGCTCAGTTACAGATACAGCTGTGCCTTTCACCGAAGTGAGTCTCCAGTGCTGAAGTGAAGGAGCATTGAAGTCTGTGGGTCCATCGAGTGTGTTAGCTTGCTTTCTGTTGTGTGATAAACAGGACCAAAATTAGCTTCCAAAAGATGGTTTATTTCAGCTTACAGTTCCAGAGGGATAGAGTTAATAATGGCAGAGAAGGCTTAGCTTGCTGGCAAGAGCAGAAAACTGGGTGAGCACACTTTTATCCACATACAGGTAGCAGAGAGCAGGGGCAGGAAGTAGGGTAAGGCTATAAACCCTGAAGCCCATCTGTAGTGAAGTACTTCCTCCACAAGGCTCTACCTCTGGGAACCAAGTATTCAAATAGGAGCCTATAGAAGACATTTCTCATTTAAAGATAGTATTAAGTGAATTATAGCCCCCTGACTTTTAAAACTTACGGTTTCTGTTATATGATATTTTGAGTTTCAACCCTATAACCAAAAATAAAATATTGAAGGAAACTATGTTTTCATTTGTCTGCCTCATACTTTACCCTAAGCCTAGTAGTGATAGAAGAGGCCAAGGGTTGGGCTGTGAGAAACTGGAATGAGCCCTCGCTATAATCTAGACCTGTTCTGGAGGAAGCAGGTTCTTCAGTCCAGGCTAGTCTCCGCCACCTAGCCTCCTCCTTCCCCACATCAAGTCAGGGCTACAGCTAAACATAGCAACTGCTTCTGAACATGACCAGCTTGGTTTTACTATTTAGAAAATATATGGCTGACTTGGGTGTGATGACACACACGCTTTAATCCCAGCACTGGGGAGACAGAGGCAGGCGGTCTCTGTGAGTTCAAGTCAAGCTTTGTACAGTGAGACCCTGACCCAGGAAAACAAAAACAAAACTAACAGCTGAACAGAAGAGTGGCCCAAGTTCCCTCACCTTTGTAGTGTCTAGTTCATGTTTCCCTTTGAATGCTGTTTCCAAACGGCTTTCATTGTATAGGTGATGATTGAACAGTTGGTTGAGTCTCACCCCAGTGGCCTTCAGCTCATGTATAGCAAGCTCTTGGAGTTCATCCCTCACCACTGCCGCCTTCTCCGGGAAGTCACAGGAGGAGCTGTGTCAAGGTAAGTTCAAGGGTGCAGCCTGAGCTGCTCCCCAAGCTGGCTTAGTGAGCAGGCCCATTGTGAGCTAGTGTGTTAGTGCCCCTCTCTGCTGCTGGAAGGCAGGTCTGGGTGCAAGGGCCTCGTGGAGCCCAGACTCCGGCATTTTCCTTTTCTCACCCACCTTCTTCCCAAGTCCAGTTTAAACTGAAATGGATTCTTCCCATGGGCCAAATCTCATTCCATATACAAAACAAGTATCTTCTGGTTTTGTGATGCTGGGCTTAAACCCAGGGCCTTGTACAGGCAAGGCATACATCCTACCAGTCAGCTACTCCCGAGTGTCCAGTGTTCAAGTCGGCAAGTTTTATACTGATCCTGAGGCTGTCTTTAGTTCTCCTTTGGTCTTCAATAGATACCCATTTGCTTGAACCATTGCCATCTGACCTTTCATCTGTTGTCTAACTCAGGACCCGAGCAGGCTTCCAGTTCTCAGATCTGCATGCTGAACCTTCCTTCTCCCCTGTTCTCAGGGCTTGTGAGAGGGTGCAGCCTCCTTGGTACAATGGAGGAGGCCCTTCACTGTCTGGTCCTGCACTGCCAGCTGACCTCTATCATACAGAAACCTCTTTGTGAGCTTAATTGTGTGCTCTTATCTCAGTGCTGAATTTGCAGATTAGAAATCCAGCACCTAGTTCCAGACACTACAAAACAAAGCACACACATATTAACTTAGTGTCCTCTTAGATCAAGATCTGTGACCAAGGTTTTACATGAAATGTCATAGAATTTTAGAAATGAATACATTCTTAGAGCATGGAAGCACAGTGCTTTAGGAACAGATAGGTTAGTAAACTTGCATGCCTTACAAGTAAGTGTCTTGAATGCAAAGGCTGCTTTTCCTGTGGTAGGAGGCTACTGTTTTTTATGCCAAGTCTCGTAATTCTTCTGTCTCAGCCTCCTGAATGTGAGAAAGCACACCTGTGCCACTATGCTTGACTTTAGGCTGCTGTTCCCCAAGCTAAGAGTCTGGATGATAGCCTGGGAGTGGGAGAGCTATATTAACTTTGTGCGGTGGGTTTGCCTTTTCCCTGACAGGGTCTTGGAGGAGGCAAGAGAGTCAGGGTCAGTGTGACACTGAGACCCAGAAGTGAAATTGAAGTGGTTAGATAATCTAGGCTGAGGGCCTTTATTTAAGCACAGTGCACTAAGTAGAGCGTAGGGTAAGCTGACTAATCTCGGCTCTTGTCCCACAGTGAAAAAGGCACTATCGTCCCTGGTTATGATTTCTTGGTGAATTCTGTATGGCCAGAAATAGTTCGAGGACTAGAGGAAAAGCTACCCTCACTTTTCAATCCTGGGGATCCTGACGCCTTTCACCAGGTAAAGCCTTGTCATCTTGGTTCTTAAAAGTTCTCTAGCCTAGGGAAAGCCACATTTTCATTGACATAGTTCTAGTCTTTGGGTTAGTGAAAAACAAAACTATGATTGTTGAGTGAGTTTTTAATTGAACACAAGCAGCTTCTTTCAAGTGTGGATATGATACTTGGAGAAATGAGAATGCTCTTATTTTACTTTAAGATTTTATTTCTACTTATGTGTATGTATGAGTAGATGGGTATGTGCACTTGAGTGCAGTATCCAGAAGAAGGCATCAGAACCCCCAGATTTGGAGTAACAGTTGATTGTAAGCCTCATGATGTGGTACTAGGAACCAAACTCAGGTTCTCTACAAGAACAATATGCAGGGGACTGGAAAGATGGCTCGGTGATTAGGAGCACTGGCTGCTCTTCCAGAGGACTCGGATTAGATTCCCAGCACCCACACAGTGGCTTACATCTCCCAGTTCCAGGGACCCAAAGCCTCCTCTGACCTCCACAGGCACCAGACATGCAAGTGGCATAGATACACACCCAGGCAAATCATCCAATCACACTTAAAAAATAAATAAACAAATAAATAAATAATAGATAAATAAATAAGGAAAGAAAAGAGAAAAAAACAATATGCACATTTAAGTGCTAAACTGTCTCTCCAGACCACATTCTCATCTTAGATTGTGATCATAATTCAATCTAGAGGCAGTTGTGCATAGATATATGCAGCAATTTCTACATTCCTTTAAAAAGTCCTACGACCCTCATTAAGCCAGTATCCATGCAGTTGTTTTCCATGAAAATTCAAGTGTGAGCTAGGTAAGAGCTCTTGGTGTGGGAAAGCATGAGAACCTGAGTTCTGATTCCCAGCACCTCCCACAGGTGTGCCACACATGTTCCTGTCTGGTGTGTAATGTTGAGGAAAGTAGCAAGCCTTGAAGAGTGCAGGAGGCACTCTGGTGCTCACTGCCCACAGCTGTCTTCGATGCTTTGAGCATGAAGATGGCAGTCCTGCCCTGGCTCCTGCTTCTGGAGCTTGCTGTAGTCAGCTCTTCCTAATAAACAGTATTTTAAATATGCGGCTGTAAAAGTGTAGTACAGTTTTACTCTGTTCTCCTCTGCCCTGGTTTACTTCCTCTTTTTCCTCTTCCCCTGCCCTTCCCCCTTCTTTTCCTGCCCTTTTGTGATTTAGGCTTTGGGGGATTTTCTCCTTGAACTGTGTTTTTCCTTCAACTCTTTTTATTGTTTCTGTCGGTCACAAGAGCCATGGATGTCCTCCCTCTCCACTTAACAGAGACAGAGATGAATCCATGTTCTGTGGCCCCTCCCAGTGGACGCGCTGCTCCCTGCACCTCTGGTTTGATGTGTTTGAAATTTGGCATTTCCTGGTTGTAGTGATCATGGCTCTGTAAAGGACTCCCTGGGTTGACCCTTTCTGCTGTTCACTGTTGCTTACTGAAGATGTCAGCACACTCTTTTCTTCCTACATCTCTGCCCTTGGAAGGCTTTGTAGTAAGGCTCGTTGATAGCAAGCACACTTTGTGTCTTTACCATAAGCACTCAGTTTACATTTGTCTGCAGATGTGACCCTGCTTTTCTTTGGGGAAGGTAGTTGGCTAGAGGTGGAGTTCTCTTTGGCCCAGTAGCCAGTCAGGTACTGCCCTGTCCTCTAAGGGTCTGACTCTGGTGTGTCGTGGGAACTTCTTCCTTACTACCCTTGGGCTCTGCTGGGTGTCCTGCACTGAGGACTAGTATTCCGTTCATTCTGCAGTGTCTCTCCTGTGTACTGTCTCTTCAGCTGTTATCTTCTTTCCTCCTGCCCTGGCCCTTGGCAGACCCCAGATGATGCAGAACTGTCTCTCCTGAGTGCTCGGTGCTCGGTGTTAATTACCATCACGGCCCTTCTACTTCTCTTTGCTTTTTCTAATCTGCCTGTTTAATCTGTTAGGACTTTCAGCTGTCTAGAGGCACAGGTAACTTAACTGGTGGACTTTAGTTCAGACGAGTCTGGGGCTTCCTTGTGCCAGAGAAACCCACTGTGCTATTTGTCCTGCATGTAGAATGCTGAATAATGTGGTGACTTGTGTTTTGATAAGGTTTGTAGCCAGGTTTTATAATTTTAAAAACTATTGTGTTTTTTAGATTGGATACCATAAGTGGGGTGAAAGTGCCGAGTGGGCTCTAGCTGATCAGGGAGCTTTCTGTTTTGCTGTGTTCTTTAGAGACTCATGTGGACCATAGGTGACTGGGCCGAGGTTTGGGCTCAGAAGGGAATCTTTCTGAGAGAACCTGAACTCCAGAGTTCCAGACCAGGACCAAGCAGGCCTTCAGGCCCAGTGTTGGTGGCTGCAGTTTCTGTGGGTTTCTATCACTTCTTTCAATAAATGCCTCCAGCCTGAAGCCCATGCCACACTTCTTCTGAAGTGGGTGGGCCTGTGGACTCTTAGTCTTTCCTGTTTTCAGAGTCAGTGCATTCCCCTTGTCCCAGTTCTTACACCTAGACTCCCCCAGAGGGTAAGAGCTATCCCAAACTAGCTGAAAGAACTGTAAGACCTGTGGCTCTGACTGCGATGAAACCCCTGTCTGCATGAACTTTTAAGTTTGGGGATTTAGTGACAGAGGATTGAGCCCTTTCTAACAGAAAGAGCTAAAAGTTCAGCGGGGTTTGCAGGGAGCCTGGGACTTAGGAGATGGAGACCCCACAGAAGGCAAGTATGGTCTTACTGTGTTTCCTAGCTGTGTCTGTAGGAGGAGGGATGGTTGTCATGATTCCCTTGTAGACAGTTGTGAGGTTAAGTCACTGCTGGTGGTCTTCATTCAGTGCTGTCCATCAGTCGGCACTCTCACCTCTCACCCCAGGAATGATAGGATGGATCCTCTCGTTCCTCATCCCCTTTTAAATGACTTCTGCATGTAGAGAGGTGCTGATGAATTCTGCTGCCTAATCTGCTGTCTGTGATTCCATGTGGAGGTCAAGGCTGCCCTGGAACTGGAGTGTGTCATTTAGAAAGCCCTGGACTTGCAGTGTAACACCTGGGCTCCGTGTGGGCTTTTCCCTGAGAGTTGGAGAGTCACAGAGCCAGTCTGGGCATGGCTGAGGCCCTAATGAGGTGGGAAGTTGGGAGTTAGCTGCCCTAAGGTCAGTCGGCTGCAGCCTGATTGTGTGTAGAACTTTACTGTCTCGGCTGCAGCCTGGTCAGCATGTGCTCCTGACTCTGTCTAGCCTGCTGATAGAGAAAACCCCATTGTCTGTTCTTGTTCTAGAAATACACTGTAAGCATGGATTTTGTACAGAGGTTTGAACGGCAGTGTGGATCCCAGGCCAGTGTGAAGCGACTTCGAGCACACCCTGCCTATCACAGCTTCAGCAATAAGTGGAACTTACCTGTTTATTTTCAGATAAGGTCAGTCACTTCTAAATAGACTTTTTCATGGTAGAGTCATAGTCTTGCTGTGTGGCTCAGGCAGGCCTTAAAATCATGATCCTCTAGCCTCAGCCTCCCAATTACTAGGATTAAAAGTGCTTGTCATCACACTCAACTGACAAGCATTTGCTAGTTAATTAACATCTTAAAATTATTATTAAGGTTTTTCAAGTTTGGGGAGGGGATATTACTCCAGGCAGCAGTTCTCTGGGGGTGGCAGAATTGAAGTGAGGATGTCCTTACATCATGAGTGCTGAACTACCAAGAAAGTGTGTCTTTTCTGGTAGTGGGAGAGAAAGTGATCTTGAAGTAAGCTGGACTCCAGGCTTGGCTTCATTGCCACAGTCCTTCTCTCTGGTTTTGTGAAGAGTACTGAAGGTGCTGGATGGCAGGCACTCTGTCCTGTCCCATTACCACCTGTCTCCAGCCCTGGCCCTGTGTTTGGCTCTGTGTCCCCCCCCCCCACCTTCAGCTTGGGAAGAGCAGGTGGTTATTTTCTCTCCCCTGTGACCTTTATGACCTTTGTTCCCTGACCTGGAAGACAGTGACACTTCCCTTCCAGATCTCATGATCTATTACCTATGTCAACAAGCAAGTCTGTAGAGTGCTGAGAAATTCAGACAAGTCCTCAGCAGCTTGTTACCCCAAGAAGCAAACAGAGAGGAGCTGCCATTTCTGCAGTATCCTGAGGGAGGTGGGGCAGGTCCTGTCCAGTAGCAGTGCTGAAGCTTGTGAGTGGAGTGTCCATGAAGAGCGCAGCCTTTCTTGTTGGGGTGGCCAGGTGCTTCCCAGATGGTGATGTGGAGCTCTGAAGAGGATTGCTGAGTGAAACAGCCTCAAGAGGCAGCTGCCTGGTCCCTGTTGAACAGCAGAGTTGCGCTGCCTGAGCCAGATGTCCTTGTCCCCCATGCCCTGAGCTTACTTGTCATTTCCCATGGTCTCTTCCTCAGAAAGAAACAAAGGGTTGCTGATGTGAGACCCGTGGTCTGCACTGAGACAGTTGTTCATGAGCATCAGTGGAGCCGGGGTGGGACAGCTCAGGGCCAGGTTTAGCATTGATAGCAGCACAGCACTGTTCCTGTGAGCAGGACTGTAACAGTCGGTGCTGGGTCCCCTGGTTTACTTAGACTGCTTTAGGTCTAAACCACCTAGCATACCGAATTCCAGTCACCCAAGCTGCCTACCCACAGGTGCTGAGGAGCCCTACACATGGCTCCAGTTGACAGCTAAAACCATACTGAAACTCGGCCAGTCTCTGCAGAAACTCCCGTTGTCCCCAGATTTGCCCAGGCGTTTGAAGACTTAGCCTTCATATACTGTCTCATTTGCCATTTAAGATTATGCTTGAATTATAAAGTGCAGCTCTTTTCAGCTCCGTTGTTCTCTCTTATAAGAAATAATGTAAGTAAAGACTTTGTATGGGGTATTTATTCTAAGGAAATGGCAGCTCTGCCAACATGCCAACAGGTCAGAATGACACGATCACCTCAAATACTTCAGGACCATTTAAAACAAACCTGAGTCAGGATATGGTGGCATGCATATACCTGTCACTTAGCATTTGTGATGCAGGGTGAGAAGATTCCAGACTGGACTACTCTGGGAGACCCTGTCTCAAAAAACCAAAAACACAGAAAGGAAGCCCTAGGATAGGATTCTGGGAGTCGGACATTTTCCTAAGATATACTAATATGCTCTCAGGATCAGTGTGAACTGCTGCACTTGACATGCACTGCATGCCCACCCTCAGGAAAAGGCAGCCCAGCCCACAGCCTTTCTCATGAGCACATCTTAGGTCTGCTCATTCCAGAGATCTTGATCTGTCTGCTTGACGTTGGCCCTTACAGGCATGTTGGAAAGTAGATCTACATTCAGTCCCTAGTGGATAAAGTAAATGCACACATGACCCAGACAGCTTCAGATTGAACAGAGTGGTGCTGGCCTTCAACCTGAAGTTTCTGGAATGTGCTCCCAGAACATTCTAGTGAGTGTATGATTTGTAGTTCCTTCTGTGATGTGGAATGCATGATATAAAGGTTTAGGTATCTTCACCCCATTTCCCTATTCCCCATTCTCAGAGCTGCATGTCCACGGATTATGTATACTTTCATGATGTCTGGTACTTAAAGCAGAGAGAAAGCAGCACCCTCTACTCTAGGCTGCCCCAGGTGTCATTTTGTAAGAGTGCTTTTACTTTCCTGTAGACCATGATGCTCAGGGAGGAGTGTAGGTAGAGTCTTTCCCCAAACCCAAATGTTAGCGTTTAGATGTCTTACCTCTCCTACTGAGGTCCCATGTATGGACAGTGACTCTAGTGCATCTGAAGGCCACAGCATGGGTGCTCAGGGTTCACCATCATGGTCAGCAGCTTTGCAAGGCACTGGCCTCCCTACGGCAGTCATGCCTGCTGTCTTGGCCTTTCTTTCTGAGTTGTGTTTCTTGGCTCACCAGCAGATGTACCATTGCTATGTGGAGTGCTAGCTGTCAGGGCTCTCTTTCCATCATTTCTGTGAATTGTCATAAATGTTCACATAACTTGGCGCCTTATTCCTTTACCTAGTTTGCCAAACTAAACCTGTTTTCCTTTCTAGTATCATGCTCTGTGTTTGGTACTATAGTCTTCGCTGAGTACCCCAACCGTGACATGACACATCCTCACCTTGGGCCTCTTAGACGCCATCTTTCCATTGTGGACAGTGGAGCCAGTCCCTAGGCCTCTGCATCAGGCTCCTTTCCTGTGTTTGGTAAGGTGCTGTGGAGCTGAGGCAGAGTTCTAGGAGCGGCTGTGTACTGCTGCCACCTTCGGCCCTTTCTCCAGCACTTGGGGGCTGCTTCCTGCAGCTCTCACCGCCTCTCTCTGCTCCGTGCCTCTCCTCTGCCCAGGCCAGCCTAGTGTAGACTTCCCTAGCATCTGCACAGTTCATTTCCAGGAGTGACTGTAAAAGTGTCTCTTAGGTAACTCGGTCTTGAGCATGAGTCAGAATTCCCTGTTAATGAGGGAGTTAGCAAGTACAAGATGTGCAGAGGTTGGTGTGGTGGGAAACAATGTCCATGGAAGCTTCCAGTTGTCAGATGAGTAGAACACCTTCATTCTGCAGTCAGGAAAATATGCTGTCTCTGTTAGTGAACTCAGATCGGACAGGTGTTTGGACGCTGGGAACTGGCTGTCCTCAGGATGTAGGAGCAGCGGGAAGGTCAGCAGAGGCTGAAGGGCATGTTCAGTGATCCCAGGGTTGACAGGGACTTTAGAAATCTCTCTCAAGTGACAAACGCAGGTGAAAGCCAGCTTTCCTGTGTCTTAGTTTGAGACGTTTCTTGGCTGTGGTATTGCTGGTGTAGGGGTTTAGAGATAGCAAGCACTCTGTGGCCTTGAAGTGTTACTGTAAGTGGAACTTAAGGGAATCCTCCTAATAAGGCTTGCATGGGGTGTATTTGAGACTAGCGCAAATAGCACAGAACTCCACAGGAAAGTGGCTTAATTGACACAGTGAAAGAAAGAAGGGCATCTTGGACATCCTGGAGAATATCAAGTGTCAGTGGGCAGGAAAGGAGACTAAGCAAGGAACAGCATTTGCAGAACCGCCAACACTGATGCATGTCCTTCTTTCTCAGGTTTAGAGAAGTGGCAGGATCCTTAGAAGCATCACTCACAGACGGGCTAGAAGACGCCCCAGGTAACCTTAGAATGGAAACAGCAGGTGTCCCTAAAGGGGTTAGCTGAGCTCACCAGCCAGCTCAACCCTGGTCCCGAGAGTGCTCCTGCCTTTTCTCACCATACAGTAAGTTGTGCTGTAAGGACACTGGCTTAACCTCTTTTTAAAAATGCACTGCTGAACCCAGGGCCCCATAATATGCTGGGCAAGCGCTGTACTAGTAAGCTAAGTTCTCAGAAATTTCTTTTTTTAAGACAACAGCCAAAGACAAGAGTCTTTTGGCTCATTGAATTTCTTGCTTTGGAGAGATGATAGAAAGGGATGCTTTACAAAGTTCAAAATTGACCTTTTCTATCCTGAATGCAGCATGTCAGGACTATACCTGTGTGTGTGCTCACCACACTCCAGACTCTGTGACCAGCACTCTTGACATTAGGCACTTCCAGTGTGGAGTGCTGTAGATTCAATCAGCTGTCTGTCGGCTTTGGCAGTTCACCTTCTTTCCTGCCCCCAACTCAGCTATGTGAAGGCTGCTCGTGGGTCTGCATGATCTTGTCCCTTCCTGGGAAAGACTCAGTTGGAGCACAGCTAGGCCTCTGGGATTCTAAGCAGGTGGCAGCTGCAGGTGTTCATGCTCATGACACACCATTCTTGGTAGCCATTGAGACAGTATTTCTGTGCCACACAGGTTCCTGGTTATCCTACTTAAGTGCCTGCTCTAACACAGCCAGGTCTATCCCAGGCTTACTCTTACCGAGTTGTGGAGTTGTTTCTGTTCATCTCTGCAAAAGTAGTCGTAAGGGATTGCCCTCCTCTGTGTGGATAGTAGGCATGTTGAGGTGGGGAAGAGAGGTTAAAAACTGAAATTTAAGCCTTGCAAGCTGCCACATGCCATTGTGTGTATTGCTGTGGTATAAAGTACCCGTTAAAAGATAGTTCAGTGCTGTGTTTGATGCTAACCCCCATGCATGGGAAACAATGTCAGGTGAGTTATCAAACACCTCACATGGTCTTGTGCTGGTCCAGCATCTCTGTAGCCGTGAGGCCACGGCATGCCTGGGCTTTACTTTGAGTTGTGTGCCAGTGGCAGCTGTAACCCAATGATATGCCCTGGGTCTATGGTTTTTCTCCAGACGGAAGTCCATATTGCCTATTGGCTTCTCACAAAACATGGAGCAGTCTGGAGAAATGCTGGTCTGATGAGATGTTCTTGCCTTTGTTGGCACACCGTCTGTGGAGGCTCACACTACAGATTCTGGCCCGGTTCTCTGTGTTTGTCAGTGAGGTGAGTAGCATGCAGCCCCTCTCTACAGTTAGCGCTGGTGGGACTCAGAGTGGCATGTGGCTAAACACCCACAGGATATTCCAAGTGTCCCATGGTATTGGATCTAGCTGTGGGCACCTGGCCACATGATCAGGATTACTTATTGAGGATTCCCACCCAATAAGTTTGTTTCTCTTCTCAAAATCAGACTCCCTAAAGCATCTCGGAAATAAAATGTTCATTTTAATGAAAAATATTAGAAATGAAAGTAAATAGGTTTAAGTTTTAAACGGTCATATGATCATCAAAATGAAAGTAGTTACTTTCCATCTTAGGATCTCCTCATCTTCTTCAGCCAGTCAAATGTATTAGCTCTCCAGGCACTGCTCAGTTATTGAAAGTCGGTGAAGCCCAGGGCTCTTATCCCCAGGAGGTCAGTATTACTAAGAACTGGGCACCAGCTGTAGGTCCTTGCAGACCTCAGTCTTCAGAGCCACCTCAGGGACACCCTCAGTGACAGACACAGAAGCCAGTCCTCATGGTGCAGGATCTATAAATGGGGTAGTCTTTAAAAGAAGTCCACCGCAAAGAGGACAGTGCCATGACAGGCACACCCTACTCTGGAGCAGAGCACAGGCTTGGAGCAGGTGAGGTCTAGCCATCGCTCTGTCAGCTGTTACCCCGTGGCTTGGAACGGTAAGCACCTTGAATCTCTGTTCTGTAATTTGGCAAAATGACTTTTGTATGTGGCTGTGGTGAGGGTTTATTTCTAAGCTGAGGTGCCAGGTGGGATGGGCGCTCTGTGAAAGTCAGGGCTTCTCTCTCTCCTCCCTCCCATCTGCTCAAAAACTTCCTCAGACTCTCTTGCCCCACTGGCTGTCTCAGAAGACAGTCAAGAACAGCAATTCCAAGAAGAGCAGGGCCAAAACCTGCCTGGGATAGACATGCTGGCCTTCTCTTGGTGTTTGTGCATTGAACTCCACAAACAGCTAGTGTGTGTGCAGAGCTCCTGAGCATATACAAATGCCCTGTGTCTCAGAGTCAGTGAATGACCCTTGAAATCTTTTCCCAGCTTTCTGTCAGGCCTATTTCTAATGAAAGCACCAAGGAAACTAAAAAACCTTTGGCTGGCAGCAAAGACCCTTCCGAAGACCAAGGAAGCCATCCTTCAGAAGTACAGGCCGCCTCCATTTCCAGCACTCAGCTGGTGTATGTGGTTGCAGACCTGGACAGACTTCAGGAATGGGTGAGCCTCACTGCACTGGTAGATATATGGGTCTGTAAATTCTGGGATCACGGGAACCTGGCCAGGACATTCTGCCCTAGAGGACATTTCCCTACTTGTCCTCTCCACGGTCAACCTCTGAGTGAGCCATATCTTCACTTCCTGGCGAGTAACCTAACCAACCACTGAGCAGTCAGGCTCTACTTTTCCGTCCTCAGCTCAGCTCTGCTGGAGCACAGCCTGTGGTGGGCTGAGTTGTAATTGTAGTTCACTGCCCCAAATGTTTGAGAAGTTCCCCACCTGTTTTCCTTGTCGAACCCATGTTTAGCTCTCAGAATTCAGAGAACTTTATGGGACACACATAGAATTTATGCCTTCAGGTAGATTTTGCTTTCCACTGTTTATATTTTGTGTGATTGAATAAATGCATTGTGTTTTCTGAGAAAACATGGTCTGTTTACTGTGAGCAGTTTCTGTGTGGTGGAGAGCTGCAGGATGAGTTTTTGCTTTTCCTCCGCCCTCAGTGGCCATGCAGCCAGTGTCCCATGCTGAGTGCTTCTGTGCCGAGAGCATGACTCCCATTGATGGGAACTTTGACCTGAGTTCTGGCTTAGGTTTCAGCACTTGTTAATCATGTCTGAGTATGTGGGTGAAAAGCCACTTGTTCCGATTGAAAGAAGAAACTAGTGTCCAAAATGTGTGTTTCAGCTTCCAGAACTCCTGAAGATAGTCAAGCCAAAACTTGAAATGATCGGCTTCAAGAATTTTTCATCTATCTCAGGTAAAAAATTAACTCAGACTCAGAATCTTTGAGTAGGAAATAACATCAAGTAAAATACCATAGACTGCAGGGAGTGTTTAAGCTAACATCCAAGCTCCAGTTGTAAATCCCTGGTTGTTCCTGTTTTGTTCTTTAACTTCTGTAAATGAGATCCTTGATTTACACAATGACATGATTTGTTAGTGCACTCTAAATGCTGTGGTCACACTTTAATGGAGCTTGCCCTAGGCTGGACCAGTGACTCAGTCCAGCTGCCCTGTGTCCACAGCGGCCCTGGAAGACTCTCAGAGTTCTTTGTCTGCCCACGTGCCAGCTCTGAGCAGCAGGATTGTCCAGGACCTGAGTGAGTCTTGCTTCAGTTATCTGAAGAGTGCCCTGGAGGTTCCCAGGCTTTACCGCAGGACCAATAAGGTCAGTGTCACTTCTGGAGAGAGTTCTGTGGTGTGTGTGGTCAGGGAGATGTGGGCTACAGGCAGGCATCAGGGTGGTCTGAGGTAAGGGACTCCAAAGGTTCAGGAGCTAGCTACCACCACAGCCCACAGTGTGCACTTGGGGCCTGGGGGCTTTGGGTCTTAAGGAAAAGTACTCTTTTGTACATGTGAGTCCTAACTAGCTTGGAACTCACTATATGAACCAAGGTGGCCTCAGCTCTACAGAGATTGGTTTGCCCCTACCTCTGGAGTGCTGGAATTAAAGGCATATAGTACCGCAGCTGGCTAGAAAAGTACTTTCTTTAAAAAAAGGAAACTATTAAAAATTTTTGTTTTAGATTTATTTTACACATGTAATCCCAGCACTTGGGAGGCTAAGAGGAGGATCACAGATTTGATTCCATCCTGAGCTACAAAGTCAGACTCTGACACAAAAAGCAAGTGAAGCAGATTTAGTTGTGCAGTAGAATTATCATGTAACAGAAGTATCTTTTTTTTTTTTAATTAAAAGATTTTATTATGTATACAGTGTTCTGCCTGCACACCAGAAGAGGGCTTCAGATCTCATTACATATGGTTGTGAGCCATCATGTGGTTGCTGGGAGTTGAACTCATGACCTCTGGAAGAAGAGCCAGTGCTCTTAACCTCTGAGCCATATCTCCAGCCCCCAACAGAAGTATCTTGTTTTACTGTTTGTTGTTGAGCCTGAAGCCCCCACTTGGATGGGAGGGGCTTGGGCACAATGCCAGGGGCCTTCCATTTCCTTCTATTCTGTGGGCGTCATGGTGTGTGAGTTTGTAGAGCACATCAGTCTCCACTGGACCCCGAGGCAGTCTTCCCCTATAGAGTAAGGAATCAAGTCCCCTGTGCCATCCTTGCTGCTTCAGCAAGATGTAAAACCAGCCCTGGGCATCTCCTAGTGGAGGAGTCAGTACTCAGCCCTGTGCATCCTGTCCCAGAGTCACGCCTGACCTGGAGCAGAGGGGCAGGTGTGGGGCAGGGGCTCTTCCTTGGTACACTGCTGTTCCCAGATGACTTCTGTGGCCCTCTGGTTACTTTCTGGGAGGGATGAAGCTGTTTGCTGAACAGTGATGGTATGATGACTCTGTTTTTGTTTCCTTATGTCCTTCTCCTGCTGACAACGGTATTCCAGGAGGTCCCCAGCACAGCCTCTTCTTACGTGGACAGTGCACTGAAGCCATTTTACCAGCTTCAGCGTGGACACGGGAACAAGGTGAAGCCAGCAGTGATGCGGCAATGGCTGCAGGAAGCCCTGTCTGAGAGCACACACAAGTAAGCTAATGGATGCTGGAGGCTGCCTATACACCCTGGGCATGGGCATGGCAGGGCTTCCTGGAGCATTGGGTTGCACGTAGATGTATCAGCAAGAAATCACAGAACTGCCCATGGGCAAGGTGTGAGCAGTCTCTTGGTCCAGTCCCTCCCTACCCACCCCTCCTCCACCTGCATTACAGTCAGGCTGACCTGGGTTCTGTGAGTCCCCAACCCTGAATTCCAGGGGCACCTTTACTGCCGTCCCTGCTCAGCCCAGCCAGTCCTTCCTCTCCTCAGCTGTCACTCTAGCTGGTCCCACTAGATGATGGGATGGCTTCTGGTGAGAAGAGGAAGTCTGCATGTAAACTATAATCACAGCAGAAGGCCCCAGTCAGGACAGTTCATTGCATCTCTTCCCAGCTAACTTATGGCTAATGGAATCACTTCTTGGCCCTTTGGAAGTTTATTGCTTCGTTTTGCTATTGATTTAATTACTAGTCACCGTTTGCAGTTTGTTTTTTTTCTGAGTTCAGCCCCCAACCCCCACTTTGTTGTGGGTCAGTTTAGAACCAATAGTGCCTAATCCTATGGTTTTGTAGGCAAATAAAGCCCCAGTGCCAAACAGCCAGCTTGCTAACCAGGTGAGAAAGTGACTGATTTTAATGTTACAATGAGAGTTTGGGGGTAAGTGAGCATCTTTGAAAGTCCTGAGATATGTTTGTACTTTAAGAGGCAGATTGCTTGACTGGTCTTGGGATGTGCTGCAGAGGGTCCTCCACCTGGAAAGGACATGCCCTCGGTCACTTGTGTTTAGGACTGGTGTTTCTATTCGTATGTACACGGGAGGCCAGGGGTCAGTTACCAGTGCCGTCTTCCATCATTCTCTACCTTGTTGAGACCACCGGGTCTTATTGAGCTTCGAGCTCACCAGTTCAGCTGTGCTGGCTGACCAGAAAACTATGACTCCCCTGTCTCTGCCATCCCTCCAGCCCCTGTACACTCATTTCTTAAGTTCTCAGGGTGCCTCATCCTGGAGACCTAGGAAATATGACAGCACATTTCCCAGTTGAGCTGTTGTGCATGTCATTGCCATCTTTTTTTTTTTTTAATCTGGAGCTGAGGACCGAACCCAGGGCCTTGTGCTTACTAGGCAAGCACTCTACCACTGAGCTAAATCCCCAACCCCATCATTGCCATCTTAAGACTATCTTGCTTGCAAAGCAAATTCCTGCTTGGTGTCACCAGTATCTGTTTAGTTACCAACCCTTCATTACTGTCTTGTGCCCAAGGTACTTTGAGACTGTGTCCGATGTGCTAAACTCAGTGAAGAAGATGGAGGAAAGCCTGAAGCGCCTCAAACAGGCCAGGAGAGCCCCAGCCACCAACCCTGTCAGCTCCAGCGGTGGCATGAGTGATGACGACAAGATCCGGTTGCAGCTGGCCCTGGATGTGGAGTTCCTGGGAGAACAGGTACCAGCACCTTGAGCCTGGCTCTGAGGGCCTGCCTGGGTCCAGGGCTGGGGTGTCACCTCCCTAGGGCTAGTGATAGAAAAGAGTCAGGCCCAACTTGCTAACGAGGAGGATGCCTGCCAGGAAGTGGGAGATAGAAAAGGTAGGGAGGCATACAGAGCATCCCTCCCAGCAGCAAGGTTGGCCCTGGTGCTTCAGCCTGTGCTTGGGCTGTCAGCATACCTGCCCTTGCTGCCTGAAGTCCTGAGCCGTGGCGGGGCCTGCAACCTCTTGCTGTGTGTCCTGTAAAACCCTGATTTTCAGGTCATGGTCATGGTAGATGGCTGATGGCAGCATATAGGGTCGGCTGCAGTGATATCCTCAGTACCACCAAATTTACAGATGTAGGAAACTTCTTCCTTTCCAGTCTGGGTTTACACATAGCTTGTTACCCCCGCATTTGGGATGCTTAGGCAGGAGGATTGCTGTGAGTTAGATTGGGAGAGTCTGTCTTAAAAATAGAGAGACAGACAGCCTGCAAACATCAGCTCCCATGCTTATGTCATGAGGAATTTGCAGTCTTCTCCCAAGCAGGACAGCTTGCTCCAGACACGGGCAGAGTGAGAGCAGAAGGGAGGAGGAGGCTGTGTAGGCTCTGCTGCAGTTCAAGCGCTGTGCGTCTTCAGTCCATCACACTCTGAGAAGGGTGCTGAGAAAAGGAGAGCTCAGCTGGTGCTTGATGGAAAACTCTGTAGCCAAAGAATCTTTTTTAATTCTCCGCACAAGGGCTTTTCTCTCCTAGCATTTTCTGAAGCCCACAGAAGAGACTCTCGCCCTGGCCAGTCTAGTGTGGTGGACTGAGGGACTCGAACATGCTAGCTTCTTAGAATATGAAGCATTTGACCCAAAACGTGCAGTTTTGCAATAAGCCAGTCCTTGGCTGTAGCAGAAGACTTTTTCCTCCTTCCTTTGGGAACTCTTTCTACCTTAATGGGAGCAGGGTAAATGAAGTTGTCATGATTTTAATAGGGGCCTCTTTCCCCACTCAGATCTCTTCACAGTGATAATTCTTTCTCATGGCCTTTGCAGATACAAAAGATGGGCTTGCAGACCAGTGACATCAAGAGCTTCCCAGCCCTCACAGAGCTTGTCCTTGCTGCCAGGGACCAAGCAACTGCAGAACAGCCCTAGGCATCCTGGCAGGACCTGGAGTGGGGAAGAAAGCGACTCTTGTCCTCTGAGTCACCCAGCAACAGCCTGTACCCCTGCCCAGTGAAGTGGGCCATCTTTCACCCAGAAAGAACCAAAAGCCTTTCCATTGTATGGAAGATAGTTTTTATGACATTTGGAGCTTTTTACTATAGTTTACTGAACAAATTGTTTTATTTTTATTGTCAATCTTGGAGTAGACAAGCAGATTTCTACAGTATTGTTAAATACACAGGTGTGGCTAGTGGGCTGACCGGACCCTGCAGAGGGAGCCCTGGGCATCATGGCACCAACACAGTATAGAAACACTCTCTAACCTGAGAGACACTGTCAGTCCTGGGCCTCCTCAGAGGCTGCAGGGTGGCCATCCCAGGTTGGCACTTAAGAATAATAGCACATCTAATCTTGCCACCCCACTTCTCTCTCAGGAGCCAGAGCTGACAGCAAAGATTCCTTTCCTAAATAAAAGAAGTATCTGCTGCAAATGTGTCAGTTATGAATTCAGTCCAAGTAGCCCTCATCATACATGCCTTCAGCGACACAATTCCCTTTGACACAGATAGAAGGGTCCTGTCTGTGTAGATCTCCTAGCACAGAATTGTCCCATACAGGCTGGTCAGCCCTGTCTGCTTGGCGGCTGCTACAGGTGCATGGAATGGGCTTCTCCCAAGGAGCTGTCACGAGATAGTCACTAGAAGTCATCGCTACACCTTGAACTCATGTGCTTCCATACCCAAGGAGCCCTGTCTGTTAGTGTCCCCTGATCCCACACTCCCCAGCCCAACTCCAGTATTGCTGTTCCCATTCTACAGATAGGTAACACAAACCTGTCATTGAGATGACTGACAGGTGGGATTTAAAGGCAGAATAAATAGCTCCAGACTCATATTGCCAGTCTGTGTAGTTACACGTACACACCAGCCTCAGCCCAAAGAGTCAGAGGTTCATAGTGGGCCTTGAGGCCTAACCTCTTACCCTATTGGCTCTGACTCCTGGCCATTGCATTCCAGCCTCCCTGCCATGTTTCTGCACTTGAGAGCAGAACACTCAGGCCAAAGCTAACAGTTTGACTTACATCTGGCTCCCCCAGAACAGCTCCCTGGTTATTTTTCTTTAGTTTCCCTGTTGAGATTCAGTTTTAGTCAGTCGGGTTTAAAGTAATACATTTTTCCACTTCAACATACACACTAAAAATCCATCCCCAATGCACTTTTCTTTTTTCAGGTATAAACTATGGAGTTCCTGGGAGAACAGGGACCAGCACCTTGAGCCTGGCTCTGAGGGCCTGCCTGGGTCCAGGGCTGGGGTGTCACCTCCCTAGGGCTAGTGATAGAAAAGAGTCAGGCCCAACTTGCTAACGAGGAGGATGCCTGCCAGGAAGTGGGAGATAGAAAAGGTAGGGAGGCATACAGAGCATCCCATATTGTAAGTAAGGAGAAGGCCTGTCTGTCATTCAGGGACCCACCCGCAGTCCACTATCTCCCTTCCGTGCAATCAAAGAGCATGCATTCTTTTCTCAGGCTGCCTTCAGTGACCACAGATATGGTAGTTGGATCAAAGAAATGATTTCTGTTCTGGAGGCAGAAGTTCAAAATCTGTGTTGCTGCTTCCCTCCGAGGGCCCATGGCTCAAGCTGTCCCGTTGGGAGGGTCCTATGCCGTGTGTATATACCATATTCGAGTCCAACCATATTCGAGCCCACGGAGCACAGAAGGTGGAATTGGAGCGGGCCGCCGAAGCTCCTGCTGGGGCTACAGGTCTCTGAGCAGCAGGACCGCTGCTGGCTCCTACTTCGGCTTGTAGCTGTCCCAAGGCAGAGCTCAGTTGTCCTGTGTCCCACCAGGTGCTGACACACTAGCAAGTCAACTAGCAGGATGGCACAGGCCAGGCTCAGGCCCTCTGCTGAAGCAAATACGTGTGGAGTGTCATCTGTGCCAGCCCAGGGTCCTGGCGTGGTGGACTAACAAGGAGCGAAGGAGGTGGCATGTTGGGACCCCAATCACAGAGCAGGTAGGTATAGGACAGCCTGAACCTCTGAGGCAGCCTGCATGGCCCTGGCACCTCTCAGCCATAATTATGCCAGCCCCATGATTGCCTAGTCAGGGGTTCCCATGACAGGAAGTAGGGGACAACTAGATCTACTGCTGAAGAGCCTGGGCTACTGTAGGGGAGGGTGGCCTTTAAGGACTAACTTAGTTTTCTCTCTATAAGGACGAGTGTCAGCCTGGATATCAGTTCACCTCTATTTTCTCCCATCAACTCCTGCGATGCTTCATCTTGTCAGCCTGATTAAATTTAGAGTCATCCGGGTTGGGGATTTAGCTCAGTGGTAGAGTGCTTGCCTAGCAAGCGCAAGGCCCTGGGTTCGATCCTCAGCTCCACCAAAAAAAAAAAATTTAGAATCATCCAAGAAACAAAACTCGGGGCGTGCCTGTGAAGGAGTTCCTGGGTTGGGTTAATAGATGTGGGAAGACCCACCCTAAAAGTGGACCGCAGCATCCCATGGGCTAAGAAAGTGGAGTGAGCACCAGATTCAGTCCCTGTGTGTCCTAACGGGACAAGTGGCTGAATCGCACTCCTGCGCTGCACTCTCCCCGAAACTCAGACATGAGCTGAAAACAATCCCTTTAGTTGCTTTTGTCTGGTATTTTATCACAGTAATGAGAAGTTTACTCCACCGCCCTCTGGGAACAGGGCCTTTTAGAATGAGAGTTAATCTGTTTACCTTAGCATTTCCTGTTTGCACACGGGCCAGGGAGGATAAGGAACTGGCTGCCAGTCACATCATGGTACCTAGGTCCCTCCCCATCCGCCTGGCACAGCAGTGGATGGCCTGGTTGGGTTGACCACACTCGCCTTGTAAGACAGACAAGCTGCCGTCATGGTATCGGAAACTGGATAGAGTATTCAGGAGGCAACAGGGCTAGGGTGAGGAAAGCCGAGACTAAAGGGACATAGTAGCGCTCTTCTGTTAGGATGGCCCTGGGCCACAGGAACAAAATCCACCTTTCAGGACCCTGTAGTCCCAACTCCCAGGCCCCAAGCCCTGTCTAAGAGGTTAGGTTAGGCTCATGCAGGGTCAAAACCTCCAGCTCAGGCCAGAGAGGCCAGAACGTATCCACTGTATGCACCATGGGTTCTACTGCTGTCCGTAGGTGCTCTCTGGCCTTTTCCTGTGGCTAACATGCTACATTGTTCACCTGTTTTCCTGTTTGTTCAGGGAAGAGGCAGCCTGCTACACACACACACACACACACACACACACACACACACACACACACACACTTGGAAGTTGTGGGTATAATCTCAAGGAGACAGAGAAACAAGTAGCAACCCTGTGTCTTTGGGGTAAAGGATGTACCCTCTGCCCAGGTCCTCTCTCAGTGCAACTTGGGGACAGAGTTCTCCTTCCCCACCTAGCTGTCACACATTGGCCTCTCTGCCAAGAGCTTCAGGAACTTTTGTTTGCTCAACCTGTCAGCTAAACTAACCATGTCTGTTTCTCAGCAACGTGATACGGTGTTACACTGGTATGAATTCAGTTTTTCAAAACATGCCATGGGTAAGAAAACGTAGGGTTGTGTAGGGACTCTGAAGGTCATGGTCGCACACTCAGTGAGCTAAATACAAGCCCAAAGCAAGGGGACAATGCGTGTTTTAATGTCAAAACCCAACTTTTGTTCTTGAATAAAAAGGGAATGTTCTTTGGTTTCACAATTGTTTGGTCCAAATTCTTTCCAGAGTGGTATTCCTGTGCAGAGCAGTGGTCTGTGCTGTGTACCAGCTCCTGGCTCTTACCCCCGTCTCCGAACAAACCCACAACCCAGGAGGCCAGCTCTGGTGCTCACTGTTTATTCTCAGGCAGTGCACAGTCTCCATGGAGATGGCCGCTGCCTTGCTGGAAGGAGTGATGGAAAGCCAGGCGGGGCAGCACTGATTTTTGCCCAGGACAGCTCTCTGAAGCTAGCCTTGTTCCCATAGATGCACATGAGGCCTTGATGGGCCCCTATGGCACCAGGTCTCACAGCACACTCTGAGGGTTATCCACTCTGCCCAGAAAGTGCAGGGCACCTGAGTCCTGCTCATAGATGGCGAACAGGAACGGGCTGCTCAGGGTCACATCCAGTGCCTCGGGTGAGCCAGACTGCTGGGCAGACTCCGTTGGCTGCTCTTCCTCACTCGATTTAAGTTCAAAGAGAATGCTGTTGAGAACCTGCAAAGCAGAGACACCTCTCCTTCAGGAGGACTTGCAGGCTAGAGACTGTCCAGCCTGCCAGGAGGAAGTGTGTACACACCAGTCCTCTACAAGCCCCATAGAGGCTCCTGCTCAGCATGCCCCATGTCCACATCTCATCTCCACTGCCATCTTGATGTTGTGTTGCTCTCCAATATTTGGACAAGTGGCACAGTAGGATCGTGTCTTCTACAGTAATCCCTCTTTGTTTCCCGGCATCTGGCACAATGCCGATAGTATCCAGACATACCCTCTGTTTTACATAGTTCTCTGTCTACTGCTGAGCTGCTCCCCACAGGAACTACAGATCAGGGCATTGGGGTCATTCTCCCCATCCTAATCTACCACAACTTCTTGGAGGATGCAAGGCTGGACTGAGCAGGACAGAGACAGACCTGGAGCTAGAGGCAGCAAGAGAGCTGAGTAGGAGACTCATGTTCTGCATGTTACTGGGATGCCAGGGAGTACTGGCAATGCCTACCGGCTCTATGCTTTCTTTCTGCCCTGCTGGCCTTGTCCACACCTTCCTCCATATTGCCATCCACCCTCCCTCCCCAGGGCACAGCCAGAGCAGCACTCACCCCTCCTACTCTGGGGTTGATGTCACTCATCTTGCCCAGATTTGCCTCAGCACCCAAAAGGGTGGACAGCTTGGCCTGAGCCAGCAGGTCCTGCAGGTTGTAAGATCCTTGGATTTCCAGCTGGGGTAGGGTCAGGCGGATGGTTCTGTGGAGATAATACTGTTAGGGGGCTGGGGAGCTCCCACCCACTTAGGAAGGCAGTCCTGAGCCCTTGCCCAGTCAGTGTTGTTAGCTATGTCCTGTGGAGACAGTCCCTTCTGGAAAGAGGTGCATAAGCCTCAGAAAGCCCCTCCCCAGTGTTGTGTAAACAGGAAACAATTGCTGGGGAGAGGAGATGGGTAGAGCTGCCTCCAGGCTGTGCAGGGAGCTCCTGGGGTGCAGCTTTCATGAGTGGTCTCCATGCTGTGGTGGGCTCTTTGGTGATGCACTCACACTCATGAAAATGAACCCAATAAGTGCACTGAATGACCAAATTCGACTTGGAGGGAATTGGTTCTTTGGTCTGTAGTCAATGCCTTATCTGGGGTGAATAGATGTTTGCTTGTGTCTCCCCAGGAAGGGTCACCCAATACAGGACATCCTCACCCCAAGGAAGTTCTCAGAAACACAACAAAAACCTCCACGTGCCCTGAAACAGGAGGAGGACCTGAAACAGCTCCTGTGGAGAGCTTGCTGATGGTGGGCAGCTGTCTGCCCTCTGTTCTCACCCTAGCCGCATAGCTGAGGCAGGGGAATTACCACAAATTCTAGAACCTCTCTAAAAACCAAAATACTAGTAAGATAATGGCCCCTGTGCTGGCTAGTTTTGTGTCAACTTGGCACAAGCTGTAGTCTTCTGAGGGGAGGGAGTCTCACCTGAGAAAATGCCTCCCTAAGACTAGGCTGTAGGCAAGCAAACCTGTAAAGCATTTTTATGTTAAATCAGTGTTGGATGTGCAAAGGCCCAGCCCATTGTGGGTGAGGCCACCCCGAGGTTGGTGGTCCTGTGCTCTAGAAGAAAGCAGGCTGAGCAAGCGATGACAGAGAGCAAGCGTGTGTGTAAGCAGCATCCCCAGGGCCTGTGCATCAGCTCCTGCCTCTAGGCTCCTGCCCAGCTTGAGCTTCAGCCTTGGCTTCCCTCAGTGGACTGTGATTCAGGATATGTATGTCAAATAAACCTTTCCCTCACCAAGTTGCTTCTGGTCCTCATGTTTCATCACAACAGTAAGCCTAAGACAGCCCCAGTTGCCTCCCTGTGGAGGGAGTATCTGTAGAGTCACAGATAACGAGCCATATCCACAGCTACACTGCTCATGACAGAAGGATGGGGGGGGGGGGGACGCAGCAACAGGACACACTGTATGTGTGGACAGACATGAATAGACTGACATGTGAGCATGCAATGGGTGTGCCATTCATTCAACTCTGCTTTCCAAGGGTCCCACACTTCCTACCGAGGAGGCGGGTTCTTTATCCAAGTCAGGAAGTCATGCTGGAAGATGAGGGCCTCCACCCTGTCTAGATCTGAGGCGCAGTGGGGCTGGATCAGCAACAGGGTGGCACTCTCGCCCAGGGGCACGCGCGTCATGGAGAAGTTGTCCTGGGAGTCGCTCCAGTGCTGGAAGGCACCAGTGCCCGAGAGCATGGGGACAGACACTGAGGTACTGTTGTCCACCCAGAACTCCTGGGGTCCAGCCAGCTGGGAGAAGCCTTTCATCTTCCCTGAAAGCCACAGAGACCCACCGGGAGGAAGGCTCAGTGAGGGAGGGATGGGAGAGCTAAGGAGGGACTCTCCCCCCACCCCCTGCTCCCACCTGCCTACCTATCTGCCCTGCCATGAGGCTGCACTGGCCTGGCCTGGCCTGAGACTTAACCCTCAGGTGCTCTCTGACACTCTTTTGCAAATCCCAGCCACCTGAGCTCCCCACAGAAGCCCTGACGGAAACAGAAAACACAGGGCATGCTGGTGTGGAGTCTGAGGTCTCACACCTGTCACCTACAGGGACTCAGTCTGCTCCTGTCTGACCAGGCAGGTGCAACCCAGATCCATTCTCCTTTGCCAACTCACTTTTTACAGACTCAGAGATCATAGTCTAGGGAGATGGCTCCACAGATAAACTACTTACTCTATAAGCATGATGACCTGTGTCTTGAGCCCGAAACCCTTGTAATAGTCGGGAAAAGGCAGTACAGGTCTATAATGCCAGCACTGGGGATGCAGAGATATGAGGATCCCTGGAGCTCGCTGGCCAGTCTAGCTGAAACGGTAAGGCCCAGGTTTGGTAAGAAACTGTCTGAGCCATGGCTGACCTTTGCCCTTTGGAAGCGTTCCTTTCTCAATGGTGAGTCCGGGGTTCCTCACCAGGGACTGTGACTCAGTTACACCGAGTTTAGCCACGCTTCAGCAGCCTCAGGGCTGCCTCTTTCCTCTAACATTCTGATCTCTTCCTTTCTCAGCCTCAAAGGCAGGCAGGCCGAGGTCTTTCCCCGTGTGAATTCATAAACTGCAAACATTGTCACAGCGGCCAAGTCATCAGGGGCACTGAGCCCTCTACCTCCACTCCAGGCTGGCATGTCTTCCTGTGCGCTCCCATGGGTCTGCCCTCCCCCAGTAGCCATCAATTTGAAGACCTGGCCCCCTTGCACATGTTCCCAGGACAGTGTGCCTGGACCATTGCTTGCCTCTGGATGGCACCTCCCACACACACACCCGCACAGTGCTGTCACAGGCCACAAGGCTGACATCCTATGAGTAAAACTGTCCTGATCAGCCCACTGGAGAAGAAGCACTCCTCACAGAGTGTTTGTCTCTGAGCCCAGCCCAGCCCTCCGCCCTTACCTCCACCCTGATCTCCTGAGGCTTTGCACGGATGTTTGCCCGTGGCCCTCACCAGCCTTCTACCACTCACTCCCTTCCACCTCAAGCACTGTTCCCTGTAGTGTTGCCTCGGGCATCTGCCCTTGGGGTCTCCATACTTGCTGATGTTAAATAAGAAACCTGGGGGTGGGGAGGGGGATGGGGTCAGAGTCTCCTGCCGCTCTGAGACTCCTGTCCAGTCTTACAAGTAGTAAGAGTTCGTTGAATGAATAAACAACTTCCCAGACAGGGATATATGGGTAATTCCCTATGTGAGCAAGTAAGCTGGGTGTTCCTGCCTGGGCCAGCCACTCTAGTCCCAGGCTTCTCAAGACACAGGAGCATGACCCAGCACAGAAGGGCTGTGGGGTAGAGAGGTGGGGCTGTGCTATCTTGAGCCAGGTTTGCTTCCTGAGGCTCCAGGGCCTTGCCAGTAACACAGAGGCCACCCCAGCCCATCTCACACATGGGCTATAGGGATGCCATGGAAACCCAGGCGCCATCTCGGGCACAAGCCGGGGCCAGGGCTGACCCAAGGGTTTGCCTCACCTTGAAAGTGAACATAGGTGTTGAAAAGCAGGGTGCTGTCTGTGCTGACCCCCTCCAGGGGCAAGTTCATCTTCCACCCTGTCACAGCCTTGATGAACCTGTTGATTTTCTCAGTGGCAAGACCTGGGTTGGTGGAGAAGTCCAGAGAGCGTGGGAAGACAGCAGGGGCAAAGGGGGCCAGGCCCTGAACAAATGGCTGCTTTAGGCGGAGGCCTGGGGCTGTGAAGAGGCCCACTACAGTGGACTGTAGCAGATGTGCCTGGCTGTTAGTCCCACCCTGGGTGACCAGCAGGCCCTGAATGGCCTGTAGGGCAGCAAGGACCTTGTGCCCATCCAGCCGGGAGGTACAGTCTCTATCCTTCACAGGAACACCCAGCAGTGCCTGCAACTGGCTGGCCGTGGGGTCCAAAGACCCAAGGTAGAAAGAGACCAGAGTGCCAAAGAGAGCTGGAGGGGAGAGGATGGCTCCACTAGTTGCACCTCCTGCCTCACTCAGCATCTTGTACATGCGGAAGCCCATGAAATTGGCTATCATTGCAACCTGGGAGGCCCGCTGCCGATCCTCGGACCCTAGTTTCTCGGTGGCCAGCACAAGCTGGTCATGCAGGGTCTTCTCATCCACAGGAGAGGTCTTGGCCTGAATGGGCACAGGTGCAAATGTCGGCTCCGGGGGTGTCTCTGCTTTGGGGTTCTCCAGCTGGGCACAGCTGCTCTTGCTGTAGAAAAGCAGGTGGAAGGGGTGGATGTATACCCGGTCCCCAGCTGCCAGGCTGACCCAGGTCAGGATGCAGAAGACGATGGCCTTCAGGCCCATCTCTGTGGGAATCATCGGTGATCTGAGCTTGCTTCTGTGTGTCCTAGAATGACATGATGTGAGGGTGGCAAGCAGTTATTTGGAGCCCTGAAGCCAAACCTTTAGTTGTTCTGGTATTCCCAGTGACCACATGTAATGCACATTCTATGGGTAAATGGCTGTGTGCTGTTTCTGTTCATGGGGATACTGACTCTGGGAGTAGCTGCCTCCTCATCCCCATTTCAGACCCAATTGTGTTTGTATCACTTATTTCTGCTGGGTGTTTTGAGAGCATGATCTCATGATGTTTTGCCATCTATCTGCTGGCTTCTACCCACCACTTGCTATTCATTTTTACTTTTGTTTGCTATATGCTTAATAACTCACTCCCTCAAAACCAAAAGCATGGTTATCATCGATGGCCCAGGAGAACCCACCCACGGCTGGGGTCAGGGAGATGAAGAATTGTCGTCCAAGATCCATGGAAAACTCGGGATGATCCACGTGGAAAACACACTGTCACCCACTGAATTGCTCCCCAGATTTACATGCTGACATCCCCACCTCCAGGGCCCCAAAAAGTGACTGTTTGGAGATAGGATCCAGGGCCTCTGTGCTAGCTAAGTGCTATACCATTGTATTCCATCCCCAGGGTTTCATGTAGCCCCAGCTGGTCTTGAACTCACTAAGTATAGATTAGGATGACTCTGAAGTTCTGATCCTCCTGCCTCCACCCCCCAAGTGCTTGCATTCCAGGCATACCCCACCACTCCATGTTTATAAGAGGGCTAGAGAGCCACCCCAGGCTCTCGTGCATGCTAGAAAAGCATTCTACCAAAGGAGCTACATCTCTAGCCCTCTTTTGACCTTTCTTAAGTTGCCCTGGCTAACTCTGAAATCACTCAATATTCTGGGCAGCCTTGAACTTCTGATCCTCCTGCTTCAGCCTCCCGTAGTAGCTGGGATTACAGGCCTGTTCCACCACACTCATCAGAATGGGACTATATTTAGGGATAGGGCCTTTAAAGACATGACCAAGGTAAAGTGAGGTCCTTACAGTAGGCCCTGATGCAAACTGACTGATGTTCCTATACGAAGAAGGCATAGGGACAGGGGTGTAGATCAGTCAGTGAAGTACGTCTATGGTAAGCATGAGGACCTGAGTTGGATCCCCAGAACCCATGTAAAAATACGAGGTGTGGTGACATATGCATGTAATCTTGCACTCAGGCAGTGGAGACAGGTAGATTCCTGGGGTTTGGTGGAGTGGGTGGTTCCCTGGGGTTCTCTGGCTAAGCAGTCTAGCCTAATAGGCGAGCTCTAAACTAATGAGAGACCGTATCTCAAAAGAGGTGGACACCATTCTGAGATGACACCCAAGGTTGTCATCCAGCCTCTATATATGTGTGAGCACACTAGCACATGCACACACACACACACACACACACACACAGCCGTCAGGATACAGGAACACCGGTAACTATGATAGACACAGAGAGAGGCGTGAACCTGCAAGCCAATGACAGAGGCCTCAGGAGGACTCAGCTCTGACCATGACTTGGCCTTGGCTTCTGGAGTTCCTTTTGTTATCATACTAGGCTGTGGCACAGTCCTGGTAAAAACAGACATGTAGATGACAATGGTTATGAGTTTATCCCCAGAGAACAACATGTGTACAGCAGCTATCTTCATGGAGCCCTCGACCCGCACGGGTGAGCCCTAAGATTGGCTTAAGTGTCCACAGGTCCTAGCATGCAGCCAGAATCAGGTGCCAAAGCCTTGCCCAAGCCCAGGTCTGCCTTTCATACCAGTCATATGCTCCACGCAGGCTGGACTAGCAGTGACCAAAGAAGATCCATAACTGGCTTGCCTGCCCAGCCTGCTCACCCAGGGTTGGCTTTAGTGGTCTATGGTAGGCCATACATTGATTTGTCAACTGCCCCAGATGACTATGAGGCACAGACAGTGCCTGGGGCCCTGCCCAGCCATGGGCGAGGGGGTGGGGGCACCCAGTGAGCTGGATACCCTTTACCCTTGAACCTTGATCCTGCTCTAGCCTCAGCTATCACACACAGTACCTAGAGTTAGCCTGGGTTCCCAGAGGGAGGTTCCTGAGCTGACTCTGTAAGACCTACATCTTTCTTCTCTAATCCTTAGGGATGAATTCTATCCACCATTCAGTTCTGACCATGTGGACCACATGTGCTTGTTTCTATAGATAGAACCATCCTGCTTACCTCACTTGTCCATGGCCACCACTGCTGGGCCTTGGTGCCTCAGCCCTGACTGGAGATCACCTTGAAGCCTTCATTTCCCCTACTTTACCTTCACACATACAGTCTTCCACTTTCCATCTTCCACAGTGCTCAACAAACCACCCCCAAGGTCCCTATGTGAAAATCTTAATGCACAGCATTGTTCTGTTGAAGGTGCTGTAGACATTTAGGGTGTAGGGCCTACCAGGAGGTCAGTGGGGGTGTGCCATTAAGAGGGGTTGCAGGACCTCTATATGCTTTTCCTTCTTTATTGCTTTTTCTTCCTAGCTATGTGAGGAGTAGCTTGTTTGGACAAAGGCTCCTGCCATTGCTACCTGATACCCCCAGCAGGTCCAGAGCAATGGGTCTATCTGAACCTGGCCTGTAACTCCAGCACCATGAGCCAAAACAAACCTTTCCCTTCTTAAGTTAATGATCTCAGAACTCCACTATGGTGTTGCAAAGCTATGAGGTCACCCTAGGCTCCCACACTCGGGTCGTGGCGCCTGCCTGGGCTGCACATAATAATCTTCCACAGACAGGCAAGGTGCTCTTTGCTCTGCTCGAGTCATCCTGCTGGTCAGAGGACCTTTGGCTTCTGACCCTCCAGTACCTCCGCCTCCTGGCACACACATGTGGTTTCACCCACCATTCTCAAGGAAAGTCTTGTGGTTTGGAAAAGCAGAGTGGAAAACTCTACCTGTGCCCACTAGCCCTTCCTATACAGAGAAGTGATTGTGCCCACCCAGGCATCATAAGCCAAAGCACAGTAGGGTCGGGACCTGCCTCAGGTGCCCATGTGGTAGGATGGGCCGTGCAGGTAGATGCAGTCCTTGTGATATTACTGTTCCTGTGAATGGATGCTGTGTCATGGCTGCTGTCCCAGGAAGCATGTCACTGTTCTCAGGCAAAGCTGGCTGTTTGCTCTCAGCTATAACCTGCTGCCATTCAAGTTCATTCTAAGTCAGGTTGCATCGGGTCCTGAGAACAGAGGAGTTCTAGACCCTTTCTATTCCCTCCCACTCAGCCACCTCTCTGTGTCCCTGTCTCAGGACTATGTTGCCTGTCGTTGACAGGGTGTGCTTGCTGTTTAATGTCAACAGCTCATCTTTACCACTCAGCACCTGCCCCAGGCTCCCTAGACTCCTCCCTCACCTCCTCCTTACCTAGAGCCACCACAAGCACCCCGTATCCTGCAGCTGTGCATTTACTATACACCCCACTGGTCTGTCTTCCACGTGAACCTGAGTACTGCTAGAGCTCTTTGGTCCACAGGTTAGCCCACCTTCCCAAGGTTGCCTGGGACAGGGATCCTCGATAAGCAGCTGTCAGGTAGAGTCCCTAATACCATTTTGTGGAGGAACAGACAAGTCTAGTGACCTGCACCAGGTCACAGGCAGGACTCAGACATGACCCTTGATTCTATGAGTGGCATTTAGGTACAATGCACAGTGCCTTGTAAAAATAAATAAATAAATAAGAAGATCTGAGTTCAAGTCCCCTGAACCCTTATTAAAAAAAAAAAATCCAATCATGACCACATACACCTGTAACTCCAAGGCTGTGGAGGACAGAGACAGGATGATCTCTGGGGCTGCCAGCCTATCCCCAGCTTCAGCAAGGCACCCTGTCTCAAGGGAATAAGGAGGAGAGTAATAGGACACCCAGTGTCCTCCTCTGGTCCCCATCTGTGTTCATGGGCTCCTGAACCCATCCCTGCCCCCACCACATATGCATTCATTTGCATATACACATACATACATACACCTCACATGCATACATATACACATATGCCATATACACATAAATACATACATACATTAGGCTGGATGTGGTGATGCACTCAGGAAGCAGAAGCAGACAGAACTCTGAATTCTAGGATAGCTGGAACTACAGAGTGAGAACCTGTCTCAAAAAATAAAACAAAACACACATACACTACACAGTACACACACACACACACACACACCACATAAACACATGCACACCACACATACGTACACATACATCACACACATATATACACACAAATACACACACACCACACATACATACACATACATCACACACACACACATAAATACACACAAACCACATAAATACATGCACACCACACATACATACACATACATCACACACACACACACACACACACACACACATATATATACACACAAATACACACACACGTACACACACTAAAAATAAAGGAGCTACCTTTTTGCTTAGCCTGACATTATCAAAGTATTTCCACATAACTGGGCTCTGCTAACATACCCACACCATAAACAAAAAACCAAAATAAGCAAGAGAAACAAAGATACAATACAGCCCTGACTCTCAAGCTCCCAGTAGTACCTATCCTCGTCATATACAAACATGTATGCATGCATAAACCATGCACACATAAACCACACAGATATACATATATGCACAAACCACAAAAGGTAGGCATGAGCAGCACAGACATGAGAATCACAGAAGTACATGCATGTACCAATCACACACATGTGCTTGTGAGCACAAACCACATCCATATACACACAAGCACACACATACATGCACAGCTTTTCTTGAAGACAAAAATGCGCATTTGATTCCCTGCTAGTGTCTCTCAACTGTACGTGCACTGACCTTGGGATGCAGGAAGCCCCAACACTCGAGGGCGGGAACATGTGTGGTGTGCCCGGGTGTGCTCTGAGAGTGGGCCTGTGGTTTCAGGAGCTTCGTAAACCACAGTGAGACCCTGGAGCTGGGAGAACTGCAGTAGCTGGCAGGCATGGTGTGGAGCAGATGGCTGACAGCCGTGAGTAAGTACTGAGAAACACAGGCCAAGGGCTAATGCTATGCCTGGATGCAAGGCTTAGAGAGCATGTGTGAGGGACACACATGCTTCTGTGGTGAGGGAAGCTGAATGAAACTAGCCGTGAAGGTCCTAGGATGCAGACGGAAGGGGCTCTGTACCCTCTCACCCTCTGTTCTAGAGAGTGCAGGACCAGGTGGCCATGGGGACTGCAGGCTACACAGTAATCCCCCACAGCAGACAGAAAGCATCTACACAGCAAGCTTGGCCCAGGAACCCTGCGGTCGGTCTAACTTGCCACCGCAGGGGCAGTTGCTCCAGCTGGGTGAAACGCACCTGTTATCTGTGTTCATTGGAATGGAGGCCCAGAGTGACTGCCGCGAAGGCGTCACGCTCAGAAAGCCTCAGCAGCAAGGGCTACCTTACAGCTTGTCTGCACATCAAGCTTGTCCCTGACCTCTTCGCGCTTCACAATGGGCTGGACATGCTCCAGGGACTCACTTTGCCTAGTTTATTATGAGACACATAGAAATAGCCAGATAATGGGGTTCTGAGGGCAAGAGGCAGAACGGTTGACAGCACAGGACCTTGTCACATTTGGGAAACATCCTCATTTGTGCCCTTCAGTTTGGAAGTTCTCCAGACCCCAGGGCATAGGGTTTTTTCCCCCTGCATGCAGGACTGGGGACATCCTTACCATCACTGGTCAACTCCATCTCAGCCCTTTTCTCTTTGTAGGGGGCTGAGGCTGGAAATTCCTTTGGATTGCATGGCCAGACTCCCTGGTCACTAGCCCTATCCTGAAGTGATCTTGAGGCTCCCAGTTACCCAGACATCTCATGAAGGACAAAAAGATGCCCAGTGATCTGAAGATTCAGTCTTCTAGGGTCAGGATGTGAGAAGAAAGATCTTTCCATCCCTACATTCAGGAACTCTACTCTTGTGTTCCCAGCCCTGGTCTCCCTGCTAAGCCCCCAAACTGCTAAGTCATTCATACACCCCTCAGGAAAACTGCCTATGGCCTTTCCTGAGCCCTTACTCCCAGCATGTCCCCCTAGGTTTCTGGCATTCGCATCTTAAGTCCTCAGACTGGGCATTCATGGCTACAGTCTTGATGCCCTCCTGCAGATGGCCTCCATCTGAGACCTTCTTGTAGTCACACTCCAGGCCCCAGCTCAGACCCCATCAATCCCTGTATTGTGCATCTGTTTCCTTCTGAGCCAGGGACTGCTCTGCTCACCCTCCCTTTCTGTCTTCTCTTTCCCATTCCTCATCTGGGTGGAGGTAGGTTGTACCTGTGTCCGCTCCATGGCCAAGAGATAGCTTGAGGTTGAGCTGTTGAGATAATGCAAGCTTGTCGCCATCCATGGTGGACTGCAAGGAGCGACCACTGGCAGGTCTTCCCCCGCTGGGCCTATTGTGTCCTCATCTGTCTGCACACTCCCACCCTTCCTTGGTGTCCCATCAACCTCATCCTCTAAAACTTCATCTTCAAAACCATTCTCTACACTCGCCAAGAGCAACACTCCAAAACCTCCACCCTCCAAAACAGGCAGCTCCTGTGCACAAGCCCAGAACATTTTGTTTCAATATGGCTGCACCATAGTTGGCATTTCCCAGCCTTCTCAGATGTGCTAGAAGTTTCTAGAAGGTACTTCCTACTGGTGGTGTGTATCCACAGCCCATTAGAAGCCCCTGTACAGAACAGGCAACTAACGCAATTACAGCTGTTCAAGGTTGTACATCCTGAGAGCAGCTGGTGACGTGAGGCTCATTCCCCTGCAGAAAGGCCCCTTCCTGGCTGGTCCGGAGAGGCTTACAAGTGTATCACGAGGGGATTGTGTCCCAAGACCTATATTGCTGGCTTCAGGCTGTCACAACCCAGCCGGTCCTGTGACAACCCCTGACTCCAGGGAACTTGGGTAAATGTGTAACTGGACTCAACGCCAGCCCATTTTGCATGGCGCTCATCTGTCACCAGGGCTTCCTGGAAGGGGCCCAGAGGAACATCGCCCTGGCCTTGGTCCATCTTGGCTAAGCCTGGATTCCCATGGCCTCCCGACCTGGATCCTCCCCCAGCCTCTCTCTGTACAGAGCAGCCTGGGAATAGATCCACCTCCACCTCTCCAGTATAAATAAGCCTGTGCGGCTCACCAGGGAATAGCTGTGCTTGTCTGGGCTGAAGTTAAAGGTAAGTGGAGCCCTCTTGGTTCCTTTCTGGTCCTTCATGGGGTCCTGCTGGGCAGTCGCTGAGCTGTGGGTGGGAAGAGGAAACAGGACTTGGGCAGAGACACTGAAAAGGGCTGGCTGACATTTGTTCTGGAGTGAGGAGCCAGAGTTCTCTTGTGGCGGGTGCTTCAGGAGACATGACCACTGACCGCTTCTCTTCCCCGGAAAGGCTAGATATCCAGGTAGGCTGTTCTCTGTTGCTCACCACTCTGGGCTCACTTGGAATAGCTTGTCTTCACTCAGGCAGGATAGCCAGGCCTTCTACCTCCTGTGAGCCCAGCTGGGTCCTCAAAGGCAGAGGGATTTGCACAGGATCAGCACTGGGGCAGCCAAGTCCATGGGACCCAGTCCAGCTTGAGGGGAGAACAAGACTTCATTGTTCAGGCTACAAGCAGCAAGGAGGGGCAAGTCCCATGGCCATCTCAAGGAGTGCCGCTATCCAGGCTCACCGCTGGGTTTGTGTCATCTGGCTCCTCACCGTGTCCTGTGGGAGCCTCAACCTGCCCCTCTATAACAGGCTTCCCCATGGCTCAAAGGTTTTCTGAGGCT